>NC_134742.1:11727200-12327200 GCF_049634645.1 Pelodiscus sinensis
CAGTGTGTGTGGGGGGGCGAGGGCAGGGCTTGGATCCAGGAGCCCTCACCTGCAACTGATGGGGAGTGAGCCTGCAAGGACCCTCACTCCCAGCCCTGTGTTCCAGTCCCGGAGGCTGTGTGGACACAGGGACTCGTGAGCTCACGAGCACCTCGCGGGGGGGGATAGGCAAGCGCTCAGACAACACACCGGAGCACAGTGCGAGGGGCAGCCTGGTGGATAGCAGCAGAAAAACTGCATGGCCCGGGTGAGAGTCTCCCCCGGTGGCGATTCCAGCACCTCCTGCCCTAGGGGGTGCCTGCAGCATTAGGCGCCTAAATCCCTTTGGAAACGGGGCTCTGATTGCATGCCCAGTGCTGAAGCAAGAGGCGATGGTGTGTCAGGTCAGAGATGCTGGTGACCGTGTCGCACGTGTGGTTGCCCGATCCCAAGTGCAGTAACATTGTGGGGGCATGTCCCACCCCAGAAGCAGCTGCACTTTGTGACCAATGTTGCACTCCCTGGGGCTGGGGGGGGGGGGTCGCCAATTGAAATGAACGGGCGGCAGGTTTAAAACAAACCAAAGGAAATGTGTCTTCATGCAGCGCACAGTCAACCTGTGGAACTCCTCGCCAGAGGATGTGGTGAAGACTTGGACTTTAACAAGGTTCAAAAAAGAGCTAGAGAGATTCATGGAGGTGAGGTCTATCACTGGCTATTAGCCAGGATGGGTAGGAATGATGTCCCTAGCCTCTGTTTGTCTGGGAATGGATAACAAGAGAGGAATCACATGAATGAGTCCCTGTTCTGTTTGCTCCCTCTGGGGCGCCTGGCACTGGCCACTGTGGGCAGACAGGACACTGGGTTGGATGGACCTTTGGTCTGACCTAGTGTGGCCGTTCTTATGTTCCCTGCTGCTGTGTGGCTGCTTTGCAGCTGCCCCACCCCAGAAGTGGCTGCCTCTCAGTGCTGGCTCAAAGTGGCTGGCAGTTTCACATGCCGTGCGTGTGTGTGTGGGCGGGGGGAAGGGAGGCGTTGCAAGCTGTCTCTGCCCCCACCACAATCCCTTAGCTGGGCTGTAGTGGGAAGAGTGTGGGGGGGACAGAGCGCCTGGGTTCTGTGTCCAGCTCTTGGAGAGCAGTGGGGACTAGTGATTAAAGCAGGGAAGGCTGGGAGCCAGGGATCGTAGGTACTCTCCTAGATAGTGGTATCTAGTGGTTAGAGCGGGGAGGGGTGCAGCTTGGCTGAGCGCCAGGACTGCTGGGTTCTCTACCCAGCTCTGGGAAGGGAGAGGGGGGTCTAGCGGTTAGAGTGCAGGAAAGCCAGTTCTGTCCCCAGCTTCGGGAAAGGAGTGGGGTCTAGTGGTTAGAGCGGGGGGCTAGGAGCCAGGATTCCTGGGTGCTACCCCTGGCTCTGGAAGGGGTGTGGTTAGTGCATACGTGTGTGAGTGCGGAGACTAACAGTTGGCTTAGTCAAAGTCTGAGCCCTGTAAAAAGTGGGTTTTATTCCAGCACAGCGTCGATTCTGGGAGCTGCTCCAGAACAGAGATCCAGGTCAATTTCTCCAGTCTACTGCCCAGAGTAGACACGATCATTAGCAACTCCGCTTCCCACTGCGTCATCGGCCAGGGCTCACCGCTCTCCCCTGTCCTAAAACAGTAGAACCCACTCCCTGCCTGGAACCCAGGAGTCCCGGCGCCTCTCATTAACTCCTTGCCTTGCAGTTTATGTGCCAAGAGCTGACCTCCAGAGGAGCACGCCAGAATGTACTCCTGGAGCAGAGGCATTCGGGGCAGGACCCCCACAACACGTCCCAGCAAGGTGCCTTGGATCAGGGCTGGAAAGACCCATCTCGGGCAGGATACACTGTGTCTATCATATACCAATGTCGTCCAGTACTCTTTGTGTATTATAGTAACATCCAGAGGTCCCAGCTGAGATCAGGGCCCCGTTGTGCCGGGCGCTGCACAGACACAGCGAGAGACAGACCCTGTCCCAGCTGAGATCAGGGCCCCGTTGTGCCGGGCGCTGCACAGACACAGCAAGAGACAGGCCCTGCCCCAGCTGAGATCAGGGCCCCGTTGTGCTGGGCGCTGCACAGACACAGCAAGAGACAGGCCCTGCCCCAGCTGGGATCAGGGCCCCGTTGTGCCGGGCGCTGCACAGACACAGCGAGAGACAGGCCCTGCCCCAGCTGGGATCAGGGCCCCGTTGTGCCGGGCGCTGCACAGACACAGCGAGAGACAGGCCCTGCCCCAGCTGAGATCAGGGCCCCGTTGTGCCGGGCGCTGCACAGACACAGCGAGAGACAGGCCCTGCCCCAGCTGAGATCAGGGCCCCGTTGTGCCGGGCGCTGCACAGACACAGCGAGAGACAGTCCCTGCCCCGGCTGAGATCAGGGCCCCGTTGTGCCGGGCGCTGCAGACACACAGGCCCTGCCCCAAAGTGCCAGGGCTGCATGGGAAATGCAGGGACTGAGCAATGCAGTGACTTGCAGTGACACAGCCGCATGGGGTGAGAAGGAGACTTTGAACCCAGCTTTCCTCTCACTCCCATGTGTTCACCCCAAACCCAGCGCTGGCCTGCTAGCACACGAATACATGACACTCCAGGGAATCTAGGCGCCATCTTCAGCTCTTCCACCGATTCCCCGTGTGACCATGGGCAAGTTACTTAGCCACTCTGGCAGAGTGTCTCAATCTGTGACAATCTTTGACACGGGGAGCCAGGATTAGAACCTTGAGCCTCCTATGCCAGCACGCCCATGTCCCTATCTGAGCTAACGGGGACGCTCTTCTAGTCATGGGTCTCGTGTTCTGTTCACACCGGCACCCACAAGGTGGCAACATACAGAGAACCCCCCTTTTCACACAGCACAGTAGTTATTTCATCATGCTGGCTGCAGAATAGCTCCTCACCCCACGCCACCCCACCCACTGCAGGCTATAGTTCTAGGCATAAGAACGGCCATACCAGGTCAGACTGAAGGTCCATCTAGCCCAGTATCCTGCTTTCCAAGAGTGGCCAATGCCAGATGCCCCAGAGTAAGTGAACCGAACAGGGTCTCATCAAGTGATCTCTCCCCAGCTGACAAACAGAGGCTAGGGCCACCATTCCTACCTATCCTGGCTAAATGTATCTAGTTGTTTTTTGAACCCTGTTAAAGTTTTGGCCCTCACAACATCCTCTGGCAAGGAGTTCCATAGGTTAACAGTGCGCTGCGTGAAGACAAACTTCCTAACACTGCAGCCCTCCCGCTGCCCCACGGCGCACACAAAATCTACTAGATTAAGGCCCCCCTAGGCTCTGGGAGGGGAGGGTCTTTTTCCTTCTCAGTTGGGGGCCTTGTCAGTGAGGGTTTTGGCGTTTTTTGGTTTTTTTGCTTTTCGCTTGCTGATTTTTCTGTGGGACAGTGGCCCTGGACCCAAAAAAGGTTCCCCATCCTTGCTCTGCATAAGTAGAGACAAACAGGAAGTTAGAGGGAAATAAACAGGGAAAGAACAAGGGGAAAAGAAACTGGATTGAGACTGGCTGGAAGCTTTGCCCAATAAAACTCAAATTGTTTGCAGCTCTGGGCTTTGGGAATTGCTGGTTACGAGAAAAGGACCAGATAGGTGGGAGGGTGAAAGGATAAATCCTCTAACAGTGGGTTCTCACGGGGAACAATTCTATTAATCCCAGGCCCGATCTTGGGCCGAGAACCTGCCAAACATCGGTGTGGTCCGGAAATGCCTAAGGAACCACTACAATGAATACCCAACTCCAGAGAGCAGGCCACAGGCACAACTCGCTCGCGCCCACCCACAGCCTTGTGTCTTCAGGCTACGCTAGAGAAGCAGCTCAGAAATCAGAGATGGGGTTCGCTCCCCGGCAGTTTTAATGAGGGATTCCACTTCCACACCAAGCCGCCGGCTCATTTTCCCGGAAGCCGGCTGGATCCCACCTCCTTTCCAAAAAAACCCCGCGCCGCAAGAGAGAGGAACGGGCTGTAGGCCTGCCCGCCAAGAGGCCCCGGGTTTGACCGACAGATGCTGGTTGCGGGGTGGATTCGGATGGAAACACAAGAGAACGGGTCGTTTGGTTCGTGTTGTCCCAAGGAAGTGGGCGTCACAGCGCCCCCTAGGGGTAAGCGAGCCGGGAGCACAGCGTACGCCCAGACAGCCGTTTCCGCTGGCTCTTCGAAGTTGGCTGGTTTGTCCATGGCGCGAGAGTGACCCCTACTGGCCAAGGGAAGCAGTCTGCCCCCTAGGCCAATCCTGTTCTGCCATGGTCACACCCAGCCTTGCAGGCCCTTCAGTCTCTTAGTATCTCAGCCTCGTTGGTCCTCTGCACTTGAGCCCGGCCCATGGCCCCCGGTAGCTTGGGTCCTTTCCACATCCAGCAGCAAGGAGTTCTCTAGGTGAACCCAGTTTGCTAGGAGGTGACTCATTCGTCTGCCGCCGACGGAGGGGTTCCCGGTCTGGCTGCCATGCGGCTGAGGCTCTCCAGGGCCTGAGCCAAGTGTGCCAGCTCCGTCTGGAGAGAGGAAATCTACCGGGGAAGAAGGAGGGGGGAGCCATATCTGATCAATGCAGCCACATTCTCCACCACAGAGATGCCCCCTCCAAACCCTGACACCCCCCCACCTCCAAATTCATCTGTCACTGGGATGCCCATGGACACAGACACACCATCTAATTAATGTCACTGGAAACACCCCCTCCCCCCGATTCTATATCATCTTTCACTGGGATACACAAACACACACACACACATACACACCACCTCCTAATTCATCTGTCACTGGGATCCACACACAAACACACACACACACACACACACACACACACACACACACACACACACACACACCACCTCCTAATTCATCTGTCACTGGGATCCACACACACACACACACACACACACACACACCCTACCTCCTAATTCATCTGTCACTGGGATACACACACACACACACACACACACACACACACACACACCCTACCTCCTAATTCATCTATCACTGGGATCCACCCCCACACAGACACACACACCCCATCTCCTAATTCATCTGTCACTGGGATACACACACACATTCACCCCACCTCCAAACTAATGTTTTTGAATGCACACACCCCCCTCCAAATTCCCCCTCTCAGTTTCACTGTGGCTACAATGAACCGCACACACACGGGACCGATCTAGTGCTGGAATGGACAATACACGTGTGTGCATGCACACACAGGAAAATACATACACACACACGCGCGCGCGCAAAGAAGAAAACATGCATACATACCTAGAGGAAAACACACACACACACTGCTCTAGCAGCCAGAACAAGCATCCATCTCTCTCTCTCTCACACACACAGACACACACACAAAATAGAAAACTCTGCCAGAGAAATTTGGGAAAATTCAAAATATGTTTTTTCCTCGCCCTTTTTGCCTGGTTTAAAATCAAATTTGCTCGTTTCTCATTGCCTAAGCAATGTCTTGGACGGTTTCTATTTTTTAAATCTGGGTGAGTTGAAATCATAGGGTGGGGTCAAAAAAATAATTTCACTGGGAATATTTTTTAAATGGTTTTCCAAAAAAGGAATTTTTGAATCTTGGGGAAAACAAAGAAAAAAGTTTCGACTAAAAAAAAAAAAAAAAAGCAACATTTTCAGGAAAAATGTTTTGCTTTAAAAAATTCACCCCTCCCCCCCCCCCAAAAAAAATTCACAAATAAAATAATCCTCACAAGGTGAACTATATGAAGGCAGGAAAAGGGCCCCAACCTCTGGGAATAAATTTTTTAAAAGCATCGCTACCAGTTCTAATCACACAGACCCCCTCCCCGCTACTACGGCTCATCACCTTCAGCTGGTTCTTTGCCTCTGCGCCTGGTAACACCGTCTCCTGGTAGCCAGCTGCTTGGGTCCGTGCCAGGAGCGCCGAGATCTGCCGCTCCAGCTTCTCCTTACGGGATGCTAGCCTGGGGAGCTCCACCTCGGGGTCAACCAGCCCCTGGGTGTGTCAGGAAAAAAAGCCAGGTGTAGGGTAACGTTAAACGGGCAGGATCATGTCGCCCTCTAGTGGCGACACAGCGTAGAACAGCCCCTTCCTGGTGCAAGGTGTGACTGCGTCGCCCTCTAGAGGCAACAAGGGGGTATTGCACCCTGCTGCTGGCACCACCGTTGTAGTTAGTGGTGTGGGGGGAGGAGGCCTTTAGCTGACAGGCTTGAGGCTGGGATGCTAGGTCCCAGGTTCAAGGCCAACGTGTGCCCCATTGCGGCCATACAGCTGCAGTCCGTCTCTAAGGAAATAAGCCCAGGGCCTGTTTAACCCCGAGGGGCATTGGGAAGTGGATCCCGAGTCATCTCCTCTCTGGCTCCCCAGCAGGACTTTCTGGCCCGGCCTTGTGCCTTCTCCCCACTGGGCCCCCGATCTCCAAACACTGCTCCCCTGCTTCCTCTAGCCCATCAGTAAAAACAAGGACGCAGGGACCCATCCAGCTGGGATCCCTCCCCCCTTCCTGTGCTGCCCCAGATCAGAGCCACGGGCCCATCTAGTCCGGTATCCCACCTCCTATAAGGCCAGAGGAAGCCATAAACTTTCCCACGATGCACCTCACGGAGCAGCACTATCCAGTGTTTTTCCTGAACCTCTTCCCCTCCA
Organism: Pelodiscus sinensis; assembly: GCF_049634645.1. Classification (NCBI taxonomy): domain Eukaryota; kingdom Metazoa; phylum Chordata; order Testudines; family Trionychidae; genus Pelodiscus; species Pelodiscus sinensis. Next base: position 11,733,823 of record NC_134742.1, read on the forward strand.
TCCCAACCTGGCTCTTACCTGCAGGTCCAGATAGATCTCAGTGTGGCCGTTCACTCTCCCCCCAACCCAGCCCACAGGAGGCTCCGCCCCCTTGGTGGAGGGGAGGAGCTCCAGTGAGCCGGCCAGGGACAGGGTTTGCAGGGGCTCACGGTATTCCTCGTACACCCGGCAGGGAGCTGGCTCTGAGCACACCAGGTAGACTGTAGGGGCACAGAGAGAGAGAGAGCCCATCAGCCAATGGGGCAAGGCAGCCCTCCCAGGGCATGCTGGGAATTGTAGTCCTGATTGGCCATACCTGCCCGGCATCTTGGAAGGACCCAACAGGAGCTGCAACCTCCTCAGGCATGTTGGGAAATGTAGTCCTGATTGGCCACCGACCTGGTTTGGCCTTTTCATCATGGCGGGTATGGCCAGTGTGGTAAGGTTGCCCTCCCAGTGCATGCCGGGGAACGGCAGGCTTCCCCAATGGGAGGCCCAACCACCATTTGGAAGGGGAAGGGTGTATCTAACCCAGAGAGGGCAACCACAAGATAAGACTACAGCCAAGGGAGCTAAGGTTCTCCTCCCTGTGCATTCTGGGAATTGTAGTCCTTGCAGGCCACACCCATCACACTGGAGCCTTGTTGGCAGCCAATGGGGCGAGGCTGCTTTCCCAGTGCCGGCTGGGAATTGCTGTCCCCGATAGGCTGCACACTCCCATGACTGGTAGAGACAAGGCACTGTAGCCCAGCTCGGCTGGTTCTAACCAGCACCCTGTGTTGGCAAACTCAGCACAGAGGCTCAGGGGCCCTCCTGCCTCTTATGGGCAGGGATCCCCTCCGCTCACCGGGCGGTCGGGCTCTCGTCAGCCGGTAGGACACCCTCAGGGTGCGCGCCGCCCGCACCACTTCCTGCGCCAACAGGAAGTCGTCCTCGTCCGCGGGGCGATGCCAATGGGCCTGCAGCGAAGAGAAGGGAATTCATTGGTTGCTGATGCCCTCGCATCAGGATGCGGGCACCACTGCCTAAGGCTGCTTCTCCCGGTCTACCTGAGTCCAGCTCTGGCTGTTTACAAGCAACCCTACAATAACAAACCAGCACCACCAAAGCACTCTCCCCTGCTGTTAAAGCCCAGGAGTTTTGGTGAACTCTACAATAAGAAACCACCTCATGGCAACTTCACAGTGACCAACCAATACCAGCGCACGCCTCTTGGAGCTAAATCTCAGGTGTTCTAAGCAACCCTACAAAAACAAACCAGTGTTTCGCTGCCATTCCCGACACCCCAGAACCACTTTGTATCTCTTGCTAGCAAAGCCCAGGGTGTATTTATCAACCTTCCAATAACAACCAACTCCCATCTCTGTCGATCTCCTGCTAGCATAGCCCATGGGTTCCTAATTAGCGTTACATTAACAAAGCAGCCACCCCTCGGTTGTGAGGCTATTATTGTGTTACAGTCATACAGAAAAGCCCCAGCTGAGATCAGGGCCCCGTTGTGCCGGGCGCTGCACAGACACAGCGAGAGACAGACCCTGCCCCAGCTGGGATCAGGGCCCCGTTGTGCTGGGTGCTGCAGACACAGCGAGAGACAGACCCTGCCCCAGCTGAGATCAGGGCCCCGTTGTGCCAGGCGCTGCTCAGACACAGCGAGAGACAGACCCTGCCCCAGCTGAGATCAGGGCCCCGTTGTGCCAGGCGCTGCTCAGACACAGCGAGAGACAGACCCTGCCCCAGCTGAGATCAGGGCCCCGTTGTGCCAGGCGCTGCTCAGACACAGCGAGAGACAGACCCTGCCCCAGCTGAGATCAGGGCCCCGTTGTGCCGGGCGCTGCACAGACACAGCGAGAGACAGACCCTGCTCCAGCTGAGATCAGGGCCCCGTTGTGCCGGGTGCTGCACAGACACAGCGAGAGACAGGCCCTGCCCCAGCTGGGATCAGGGCCCCGTTGTGCCGGGTGCTGCACAGACACAGCGAGAGACAGGCCCTGCCCCAGCTGAGATCAGGGCCCCGTTGTGCCGGGTGCTGCACAGACACAGCGAGAGACAGACCCTGCCCCAGCTGAGATCAGGGCCCCGTTGTGCCGGGCGCTGCACAGACACAGCGAGAGACAGGCCCTGCCCCAGCTGGGATCAGGGTTCCGTTCAGTGCATGGCAGGGAATTGAACCCAGATCTTAGGCCAACCCTCTTTCCCCTGGGCCACCCCTTTCCGTTCGGCGCCCAGAGCTCACCCACCAGCTGCCCGGGGCTGGGGTAGGCGGCCACGCAGATGCTGGAGGGGGAGTCTGCGTCCGGCTTGGGGAGCCGCTGCCACAGCTCCTCCGTCAGGTAGGGCATGAAGGGCGAAAGGAGGCGCAGGCCGAGGTCGGCGCAGCTCAGCAGGGTGTGGCGGGTCTGCAGGATCCGGGACTGATCCCCGCCCTGCAATACGGGCTTCACCGACTCCTGCCAAGGGAGGGAGAGGCCTCTACATCAAACCATGGGACGCCCACCTCTTGAATAACCGTGTGCCGATGTGGTCGTCTCATCTCACAAAAGGTCTCTTGGGATTGGAAAAGGTTCAGAAAAGGGCAACAAAAATGACGAGGGGTTTGGAACGGGTCCCACATGAAGAGAAAATAAAAAGACTTGGACTCTTCAGCTTAGAAAAGAGGAGACTAAGTGGGGATAGGATAGAGATCAATTACATCATGTCTGGTGTGGAAAAGGGGAATAAGGAAAAGTTATTCACTTGTTCCCATATCACAAGAATTAGCAGTCAACCAAATGGAATGACTAAGCAGCAGGTTTCAAACAAAGAAAAGGAAGTATTTCTTCATACAATGCACCATCAACCTGTGGAACTCCTTGCCAGAGGATGTTGTGAAGACTGGATTTTCACAGGGTTCAAAAAAGAACTAGATAAATTCATGGAGGTTAGGTCTATCGATGGCTATTAGCCAGAATGGGTAGGAATGGTGTCCCTAGCTTCTGTCACAGGCTTGGCATGGGTGACTAGAGAGGGATTGCTTGAAGAATCCCTGTTCTGTTCACTCCCTCTGGAGCACCTGGCATTGGCTACTGTCGGCAGACAGGACACTGGGCTGGATGGACCCGTGGTCTGACCCAGTCTGGCCGTTCTTATGTTCTTATATACCATGCTGTGGGAGCCTAACAGATGCCCAGCTTAGGTAGTGGGGTGGACAGGTTGGGTTGGATGGATGGGTTAGTTACATTGGGCTGGGTGGAATTGGATGGACAGCTGCAGAGATTGGGTTGGCTGGGTAAGATGGATTGATCTGTTAGATGAATCATGTGAGTATGTCGAGCACATAGAATTGATAGACAGCTGGGTCAGACAGGTGTTTGGATCCCCTGGGTTGGACAGGATGGGCAATTGGATGGATATAATGGGTTTGAGGGGTGGCTGGATAGATACGATGGGTAGGACTGGGGTGATCTTGGATACAATGGATTGGCTAGACAGTTGGATGGGTTCAACTGGTACTTGGATAAATACATACAATGTTTTTGATTCGCAGTTGGACGGGTTGGATGGATACGATGGGCTGGGTGGATAGGACGGGTTGGATACCAAAGGTTTCGACAGGCAGTTGGATGGATACGTTGGGCTGGGCTTGGGTAGGATGGGTTTGACTAATGGTTGGATGGATGGGTTGGGTTGGGTTGGTTGGATGGATACGTTGGGTTGGGTTGGTTGGGTTGGGTTGGTTGGATGGATAGATACGTAGGGTTGGGTTGGGTTGGGTTGGTTGGATGGATACGTTGGGTTGGGTTGGTTGGATGGATACGTTGGGTTGGGTTGGTTGGATGGATACATTGGGCTGGGCTTGAATACAGTGAGTTGGATGGATACAGTGGATTCAACTGGTGGTTAGATGGGTGCTTTGGGTTGGATGGGTGGTTGAATGCCATGGATTGGGCTGGGTTAAACACAATGACTACATCTACACTGGCATGATTTTCCGGAAATGCTTTTAATGGAAAAGTTTTCCGTTAAAAGCATTTTCGGAAAAGCGCGTCTAGATTGGCAGGACGCTTTTCCGGAAAAGCACTTTTTGCGGAGAAGCGTCTGTGCCAATCTAGACACACTTTTCTGCAAAAAAGCCCCGATCATCATTTTCGCGATCAGGGCTTTTTTGCGGAAAACACTACTGTGCTGTCTACACTGGAACAGTTTTCCAGAAAAAGACTTTTGCCCGAACGGGAGCAGCATAGTTTTTCCGGAAAAGCACTGATGATTTTCCATGAGATCGTCAGTGCTTTTCTGGAAATTCAAGCAGCCAGTGTAGACAGCTGGCAAGTTTTTCCGGAAAAGCGGCTGATTTTCCGGAATAACTTGCCAGTGTAGACACAACCAGTGGGTTGGGCTGTGCTGGATTGGGTTGGATGGATGGGACAGGGCTGGGATGGGTGGGTGGGTGGGTAGGATGGGGCTGGGCTGGATGGATGGATACATTGTGTTAAGTATCTTAGAAAGTTGGGTGGACGACTGGACGATGGGTGGGGCATAAGCAAAGGATCTCACCTTTAGGACCAGGTATCTATTTGGTATCCCACTTCCCCTTACCCCCAGCTCCACCTGTACCCCTCAATCCTGATCCCTAGGACTCTCCCTATCCTGATCTGCTGCTTCTTCAATATGTTTAAAGAAGGCAGAAGGAGGCGGGTAGGCTGAGAGCCAGGGAAGCTCAACGCCGAGCCGAGGGGGCAGGATTCCCACCCCGGGCAGGGCCGAACGGACACCCACCAAGTAGACGTCACAGAAGTTGTTCAGCCAGAAGTGGTGGACGGCGGCCACGGCCAAATGCAACTCGTACTCCCCAAACCGCTGGCCGCAGTCCGCCGCAGCGTGGTAGAGACGGCTGAGGATCCACCGGTCCATGGGGGAGCTGGGGCAGATCTGGGGGGGATGGAGAGAACACAAGAGAGGGTTGTCTCCAGCCCTAGGTACAGAAATCTCGAGGGGGGGAGGGGAGTCGCTGCTGCCCCCCCTGTAATACCTCCCAAGCCCAGCAGATGGCACCATACAGACCCAATATTTCCCCACCTCCCAATATGCACCTAGTCTTCAACACACCCACGTTCACCCATTATACTGCCCGCTGCAATACTGCGTGAGCCCAGCAGGAGGTGTCATTAAGCCCCGCCCTTATGCTGCCCCTGCAGTTCCACCCAGAGCCAGCAGAGGGACCCAATGATACTCATGACTCCTTCCCACCCCCGAAACATCCCATTACCTCCTCCGGGCTCCGTGGGGCAAACCCCTCTCCCAGGGCCCCCAGGGTGAAGCGGACGGCGTTCCACACCTTGTTGCAGAAGTGCCGGGAGCTCAGGACCGCGCCCACGTCCAGGTTGAGGTCGTCTCCTGGGGGAGCAACGTAGAGAAGTGTGGGGGGGGAAAGGCCCCGATTCCCAGCCCCTAAGCCGTCCAGTCCCCCTGCTCTAGGGCCGGATCAGCGCCAGCGCCCCCTAGAGGCGCCCCTCTCACCTTGGACGCGATGGGAGCACAGTGCGAATCTCAAGGCGTCAGCGCCGCATTCGGGGATCCCCTGGGGGAAGTCGCGCCTCTGGAAGGGAAGGGTGAGGGGTTGAGGGAGGGGGGAGCTGAGAGAAGTGGGGCAGGACGAGGGGCCGTGAGGGGGAGGGGACAGACTCACCTGTCCCTCCGCAGCGATGGCCGCCTCCCGGGGGTCCACGTTCCCGTCTCGCAGCCTCCCCTGCAGCTCCTGCAACGAGGGGACAGCCTGATCAGGGGCAGGCAGGATGGGGCAGGGTGAGTTTTTGCAGGGTCTCTGCTGAGTGCAGGCCAGTTTGTTATGGTAGGGTCTTCCGGGAGGTGCCCGGAGGGAGCTGGCTTGTTACTATAGGGCTGCACAGAGGTGGTGTTGTTTGGGGGTATTTTGAATGGCAGAGTTTCGCTGAGGTGGCGGGGAGAGATAAGCAGGGGCCAGTTATTATAGGATCTCCAGAGGGGAGGGGGGCAGGATGCATGGCCCCATTAGTTATTGTAGGGTCTCTGGCGGAAGAGGGGGCAGGATGCATGACCCTGTTTGTTATTGTAGGGTCTTTGGAGGAAGAGGGGGGCAGGATGCATGACCCTGTTTGTTATTGTAGGGTCTTTGGAGGAAGAGGTGGCAGGATGCATGACCCTGTTTGTTATTGTAGGGTCTCTGGGGGAAGAGGAGGCAGGATGCATAGCCCTGTTTGTTATTGTAGGGTCTTTGGAGGAAGAGGAGGGCAGGATGCATGGCTCTATTTGTTATTGTAGGGTCTCTGGGGGAAGTGGGGGGCAGGATGCATGACCCTGTTTGTTATTGTAGGGTCTCTGGGGGAAGAGGGGGCAGGATGCATAGCCCTGTTTGTTATTGTAGGGTCTTTGGAGGAAGAGGGGGCAGGATGCATGGCTCTATTTGTTATTGTAGGGTCTCTGGGGGAAGAGGGGGCAGGATGCATAGCCCTGTTTGTTATTGTAGGGTCTTTGGAGGAAGAGGGGGGCAGGATGTATGGCTCTATTTGTTATTGTAGGGTCTCTGGGGGAAGAGGGGGCAGGATGCATGGCCCTGTTTGTTATTGTAGGGTCTCTGGGGGAAGTGGGGGGCAGGATGCATGACCCTGTTTGTTATTGTAGGGTCTCTGGGGGAAGAGGGGGCAGGATGCATGGCCCTGTTTGTTATTGTAGGGTCTCTGGGGGAAGAGGGGGGCAGGATGCATGGCCCTGTTTGTTATTGTAAGGTCTCTGGTGGAAGTGGGGGGCAGGATGCATGACCCCGTTTGTTATTGTAGGGTCTCTGGGGGAAGTGGGGGCAGGATGCATGGCCCCGTTTGTTATTGTAGGGTGTCTTGAAGAGGGGAGGAGGGGATGTAGGGCCTGGTTTAGTATTTTAGGGTCTCTCTGGGGCTCTGCTGAGACGCTGCAGGGGCCAGTGTGTGGCTGTACGGTCTCCTGGGTAGGGAGGGGGGACGGTACCTGCAGGGAGGCCCCATGAATGACGTCCAGCGGGTCCACGACGTTCCCCAGCGATTTACTCATCTTGCGGCCGTGGGCATCGCGCACGAGGGAGTGCAGGAAAACCTGGAAGGAGAAAGAACCACAGGGAGCCCCTCGGTCCTGAACGGCAGCCCCCTGCTAGCCCAGCCCAGGACTCCCCCAGCACCTCTTAGCCCTGCCCCCCGCTCTCTGCCAGCCCAGCGTGGGGCACCTCTCCCCCCTCACATACCTGGGAGAAGGGCAGCTCTCCGGTCAATTGCTCCCCCAGCATCACCATCCGGGCCACCCAGAAGAAGAGCAGATCGCTGCCCGTCTCTAAGAGGCTGTTGGGATAGAATTCCTGGAGGTCCCCAACCTGCGGGGGGTGGAGAAGGACACAGGAGTGAGCCAACCCTGAGTAGAACAATGGGCCCATCTAGCCCGGTATCAGGCCACCTCACTTGATCAGAGTCATGGGCCCATCTAACTCGGCATCCCACTGCCTCCACAGATCAGCACCACTGGCCTATCTAACCTGGCATCCCGCCTCCTTCCAAGATCAGCACCATGGGCCCATCTAACCCGGCATCCTGTCACCTCCCCGGAAAGGCGCAATGGGTCCACCTAACCTGGCATCCCACCACCTCCCCAGATCAGCACCATGGGCCCATCTCACCCGGCATCCTGCCACCTCCCCGGAAAGGCGCAATGGGTCCACCTAACCCGGCATCCCACCGCCTCCCCAGATCAGCACCATGGGCCCATCTAACCCGGCATCCTGTCACCTCCCCGGAAAGGCGCAATGGGTCCACCTAACCCGGCATCCCACCGCCTCCCCAGATCAGCACCATGAGCCCATCTAACCCGGCATCCTGTCACCTCCCCGGAAAGGCGCAATGGGTCCACCTAACCCGGCATCCCACCGCCTCCCCAGATCAGCACCATGAGCCCATCTAACCCGGCATCCTGTCACCTCCCCGGAAAGGTGCAATGGGTCCACCTATCCTGGCATCCCACCGCCTCCCCAGATCAGCACCATGGGCCCATCTAACCCGGCATCCTGCCACCTCCCCGGAAAGGCACAATGGGTCCACCTAACCTGGCATCCCACCGCCTCCCCAGATCAGCACCATGGGCCCATCTAACCCGGCATCCTGTCACCTCCCCGGAAAGGCGCAATGGGTCCACCTAACCCGGCATCCCACCGCCTCCCCAGATCAGCACCATGAGCCCATCTAACCTGGCATCCTGCCACCTCCCCGGAAAGGCGCAATGGGTCCACCTAACCTGTCATCCCACCGCCTCCCCAGATCAGCACCATGGGCCCATCTAACCCAGCATCCTGTCACCTCCCCGGAAAGGCGCAATGGGTCCACCTAACCCGGCATCCCACCGCCTCCCCAGATCAGCACCATGGGCCCATCTAACCCGGCATCCTGCCACCTCCCCAGATCAAAGCCATGGGCCCATCTCGCCCGGCATCCTGCCTGTCCCCGTTGCTCTCTGTGTCACTCACCTTACGGGGCCATCCCAGTGCAGCGAAGGGGAAGAGAGCAGAAGAGAACCAAGTATCCAGCACATCGGCGTCTAGAGATGCAAACACAGAACATCAGCCAATGAGCTGCTTGGTAGGTTTGCAGAGGCAACACGCTGGGAACCCTACAGAAATAAACGACTTCTACACCGTATTGGTATTTTCTTTAATCTCTGTGTGGTCTCGTCCGTCTTCCTTAGTTTCCCCTAGGTCCGAAGCAGGTTGGGCCCACTACAGGACATAACGGCGGGGTTTCTTTGCCCTCAAAAGCTCCCCCAAAATTACAGGGCATTCCCCCCCATTCCAGAATGAAGACCCCTAAGGCCTGCTCTGAAGTAAGCCATGCATTCTGGGAAAACAGCCTTTGCAAATGGCTGAAATGTTGTGTATCCCACTTCTCCCACCAAAAGTAGGTTCTGAAAACAGGTGAAAAGCGGGTGCATAGGGAAGGGGTGAGACGCTCCGGGTCTTAGTCCCATTTGTCACTTGAGGCTTCACCATCCCCGTAAGAGTTATATCCTAGATGTTCCTTCTCTTTACCTCTCACCAGTTCCAGTTCCTCTTCCGGTTTTCTCAAAATCGCCGATGCTTTCCTGCGGGCTTCCGCCTCTGTCCTGCCAGCTACCCACAATGCATCACTCCCATCCTGGTCATAAATTCATGAAAAGTGATGAATGTAAGTTAGCGAAAGCGCCCCCTGCTGGGAGATATTGGGGCTGGTGTAGACAGGAACGCCCCTCTCTCCCCCACTGCCTCCCCCGCCAGCATCCCTGCCTCATGCCCCTGCTGGGAAGGGCTGGGGCTGGAATAGCCCCCCAGCCAATAACATTCCAGAAGCACACATCTCACCTTGCCTACGTCACATGACCCTGAGACAGAAACCTGATAGGCCGGAATCTGATGCCCCCACCACAGCTGCCGGGAGATGCACCAATCGCTACAATGAAGCCAACAAGGGGACCAATGAGGTTAAAGAAAACAATGCCAGTGCCTCAGGTGGCCACAAGGGGGCGACAGTGGATTGTCGACAGGCCCGTTGGTTATGGTAGGGTTGCGCCCAGAGATGGATCCCGGCTCCAGAAAGGGGAGGGGCAGAGCCGAGGAGGGAGGCCTCCTGGGTTCGAGTCCGGGTCTGGGAGAGGAGGGGGGTCTCTGGGTTATAGCAGGCAGGGCTGGGCGGCAGAACACCTAGGTCAGGGGCGCTCCGAAAGCGTGTGGTGGGTTCAGATTGTGGCCACCAACTCCTGCCGATGGCTACTCTGACTACTTTTCCTAAGATTCTTAATTAGCTGGAGGAAAACTATAAATAGGCATGGCCCCCGTTGGCCCCCTCTCCCCGCCCACCCTCCCACCCCATCCTCCACTGCCTCCAGCTCCCTTCTGTGGCCTCTCACGCCCACGCTTGTCTCTTGACCAACGTGCCAGGTAAGGCCAGCACTACTGAAATCCAGAGCCCAGCCAGGCTGGAGCGGAGAAGGTGGGGGCTGAAGCTCAGAGCCGGCCCCACAGAGCCCCAAGACTGTTGGGGGGGGGGGGCAGTTAAGCCTGCTCCCGGAGCCCTTCAGCACTGGAGGGAAAAGCTGCTGCTTTGCCCACTCCCCATCTCTGCCCAGGAGGACCGGAGACCTTCCCGGGGGCTGGGGGCAGAAAGGGGACCCTGTGGGGGAGGGTTAGGGGTATAGGTGGGGGCAGAAAGGGGAGTTGGGGGGTTTGGGAGCAGAAAGGGGACCCTGTAAGGGGAGGGTTAGGGGTTTGGTTGGGGGAGAAAGGGGAGCTTCAGGGTGGAAAGGGGGCCCCTGTGGGGTGGGAGGGGGAGGGCACCCCCATCCTGGGTTCTGTCTGCAGCTCTGGAAGGGGAGGACTTGTTATTGTAGGGTTGTTCACAAACGAGGCAGCGACAAATCCTCTCGCGGTTAGAGAGGGGCGGAACTCCCCTCACCTGATGTTGGACAGCCACGTCCTCCATTTCTTCGCGTGAAATTTCGGGGTGAGTTTCAGGCGCCCCGACTCCACAGCCTGAGAGGCGAAAGAGAGAGACTGAGGAGCTGAACAGAACCCCCAAGAGAAGAGACAAAGGAGGCGGCCCTACACCCTTCAGAATGGGAGACCGCCTCATAAGCAAATTCCTGTATCCCACTGCTGCCACCAATCATAACCCACGAGTCCCATCCAGAGCAAGATGATCCCTAACAGCCTATGCCGCAGAGATTTATGCAGCCCAAGATGGAGGTACCGTCATGACTTCAATCAAGGTCAGAGGACTTAGTGGTTGGGGCAGGGAAAGGCTGGAAACAGGAGCGCAGGGTGGTGGCCATGCGGGAGTTGCTATTATAGGCCCCTCACCTCCAGCGCTCTCTGGGCCATTCCCTCACATCGTAGAAACCACTGGCTCTTCAGCAGGTTCTCGACCACGTCCCCAGAGCGACTGTGGGATGGAAAGAGAAAAACATTAATTTGTAATATCTTGGAATGGCCTACTTGCACCCCATAGCACAGCGCCCCCTAGTGCCACACGGGGGTTAACACTGACAGCAAAGGAAGAGCACTACCTATGGAACCCCCCCCAACCTGCCCCATTGGTAGGGGTTTGCTACCTGCAGAGGGGCAGGGCCATGGCATGATCCTTCATACCCCGGTACAGGCCTTTCTCCTTCAAGGCAGATACCACCTTCTCACGAGCCACAAAGCGATTCAGGCCCTACAAAGGAACAGAGGAGGCTGTGGGTTGCAGTTGAGGGGCACAAGAAGAGCTGCAGGGGGAGCCCAAGGCTGGGACAGCAGGGAGGTGTGGATGAGGACCGAGTGTCATTACCTGGAGCCAATCGCCACATTGAGCGGTCATGGTCCCATCCTCCCCAATCACAGAGACCAAGGGCAGCCCATGCTGCTTGCCCAGCTCGTAGTCGGTGTGGCTGTGCGCCGGCGTCACCTTCACCGCTCCTGCAGGGGGCCCAGCGGAGAGGAAAGAACGTCTGAGACCTGGATCCCACCGCTGCCACCAATTGGATTCCCAAGACCAATATAGCCAGTGCCTGACTGGAAGACATCATAGGACCGTGGGGCCTGGTGCTCACCTGTGCCCACCTCTGGCTCCACCAGGGGGTCCGTGATGATGGGTAGGAGGCGCCCCGTGAACGGGTGTCGGAGCTGCTTGCCATACAGGTGCTGCCAAAATAAAAAGAGAATCAAAAACAAGAGATTCCACCTACCCATCTCCATGGCAATGACCCTCCCTTCTCCTCCAAACCCCACCGTCTCCATGACAACGAACTTCATCTCCCTACTGGTGACTCCGCCTTCCTCCCCTTGAGATCACACCCCCTTCTCCATAGCGATAACACGCCCCTGTCTCCCCGGAGATGACCTTTCACCCTTCTGCCCCAGGAGTCCCAATCTCTGTCTTCATGGAAATGACTCTCCCACCTCAAACCCGAATCCCTTCTCAACTGAGACAACCTAGTCTCCTCTTCCCCTGAGACACTGTGTCTCCGCACCTCAGAGACACTCCCGCCCCTTACCCTGAACCGTGGGTCGTCGGGATGGACAGCCACGGCCACATCCCCCAGCATCGTCTCCGGGCGGGTGGTGGCCACCGAGACCTCCTCATCTTCCCCCCACACAGAGACATGGGAAGAGAGACAGAAAGAGGATGATGTTATGGGGCTGGATTGTCACGGGAAAAAACAGACATCTCTGGGGCGGGGGACAGCCCCAGAGCGACACACCCAGCACTGAAATGCAGCCACCTCTGGGGTGGAACCACTGGGAAATAGCCACACGACACAGGGAGCGCTCAGCCAGCCCTGCGATGGAGCCACCTCTGGGGTGGGGCCACTGGGAACCAGCCACACGACACAGGGAGCGCTCAGCCAGCCCTGCGATGCAGCCACCTCTGGGGTGGAACCACTGGGAACCAGCCACACGACACAGGGAGCGCTCAGGCAGCCCTGCGATGCAGCCACCTCTGGGGTGGGGCCACTGGGAACCAGCCACACGACACAGGGAGCGCTCAGGCAGCCCTGCGATGCAGCCACCTCTGGGGTGGGGCCACTGGGAACCAGCCACACGACACAGGGAGCGCTCAGCCAGCCCTGCGATGCAGCCACCTCTGGGGTGGGGCCACTGGGAACCAGCCACACGACACAGGGAGCGCTCAGGCAGCCCTGCGATGCAGCCACCTCTGGGGTGGGGCCACTGGGAACCAGCCACACGACACAGGGAGCGCTCAGGCAGCCCTGCGATGCAGCCACCTCTGGGGTGGAACCACTGGGAAATAGCCACACGACACAGGGAGCGCTCAGCCAGCCCTGCAATGCAGCCACCTCTGGGGTGGGGCCACTGGGAAACAGCCACACGACACAGGGAGCGCTCAGCCAGCCCTGCGATGCAGCCACCTCTGGGGTGGGACCACTGGGAAACAGCCACACGACACAGGGAGCGCTCAGCCAGCCCTGCGATGCAGCCACCTCTGGGGTGGGGCCACTGGGAACCAGCCACACGACACAGGGAGCGCTCAGGCAGCCCTGCGATGCAGCCACCTCTGGGGTGGGGCCACTGGGAACCAGCCACACGACACAGGGAGCGCTCAGCCAGCCCTGCGATGCAGCCACCTCTGGGGTGGAACCACTGGGAAATAGCCACACGACACAGGGAGCGCTCAGCCAGCCCTGCGATGCAGCCACCTCTGGGGTGGAACCACTGGGAAATAGCCACACGACACAGGGAGCGCTCAGCCAGCCCTGCGATGCAGCCACCTCTGGGGTGGGGCCACTGGGAACCAGCCACACGACACAGGGAGCGCTCAGCCAGCCCTGCGATGCAGCCACCTCTGGGGTGGGGCCACTGGGAACCAGCCACACGACACAGGGAGTGCTCAGCCAGCCCTGCGATGCAGCCACCTCTGGGGTGGGGCCACTGGGAACCAGCCACACGACACAGGGAGCGCTCAGCCAGCCCTGCGATGCAGCCACCTCTGGGGTGGGGCCACTGGGAACCAGCCACACGACACAGGGAGCGCTCAGCCAGCCCTGCGATGCAGCCACCTCTGGGGTGGGGCTACTGGGAACCAGCCACACGACACAGGGAGCGCTCAGCCAGCCCTGCGATGCAGCCACCTCTGGGGTGGGGCCGCTGGGAACCAGCCACACGACACAGGGAGCGCTCAGCCAGCCCTGCGATGCAGCCACCTCTGGGGTGGGGCCACTGGGAACCAGCCACACGACACAGGGAGCGCTCAGGCAGCCCTGCGATGCAGCCACCTCTGGGGTGGGACCACTGGGAACCAGCCACACGACACAGGGAGCGCTCAGGCAGCCCTGCGATGCAGCCACCTCTGGGGTGGGGCCACTGGGAACCAGCCACACGACACAGGGAGCGCTCAGGCAGCCCTGCGATGCAGCCACCTCTGGGGTGGGGCCACTGGGAACCAGCCACACGACACAGGGAGCGCTCAGCCAGCCCTGCGATGCAGCCACCTCTGGGGTGGGGCCGCTGGGAAACACCTCCTGGCCCCACCCCGGCTGAGCATGGGAACTCACCCTCTGGTCCATCCACTTTGTAGGCAAAGGTGACCATCAGTCCAAAGGGCACCGGGGCTGGGCAGCCGGGCACGGGGAGCAGAGTCCGACCCCGGAGCTGCCGGGTTTCCACCTGCCAGGAGGAGACTGCGTCACGAGGCCCAAGGAACGTGCGTGCGTATGCGCGTGCCCGACCAAATCTCCCTCCCCCAAAATATAACTAGAGCCCTGCGCGGATACAAAATTGGCATCTGCATCCCCATGTGCAAAACCTATTCATGGGTATCCCCCAATTTGCAGGGCTCTAGACAGAAACCCACCCCCTAGCCGCAGGGCCGTCCCCAGCCTCCCCCACTCACCTCCACGTCAGAGATGGCAGAGCGCAGGGCGCACGACCAGTTCACCAGGCGCCGCTCGCGGTACACGAGCCCGTCCTCGTGCAATCGCACGAAGGCCTCTGCCACGGCGGCTGAGAACCCCTGTGCGGGGGGGGGAAGAGAATGGCATTTGCAAAGGCACGGCCCAGGACCAACCCGGAGATCCCGCTCCTCTCCCAGAGCCGGGGAGAAAACCCAGCTGCCCTGACCCCCCCCCCCCAGTCACTAGATCTAACCCACCAGCTCCCACTCCCCTCCTGAAGCTGGGAGAGAACCCAGGAGTCCTGGATAATGAACCGTTGCACATCAGACACTCACAGCGTCCATGGTGAAGCAGACTCGGTCCCAGTCCAGAGATGCCCCCAGAGCCTTCAGCTGTCGGAAGATCTCGTCCCCTTTCCTGATCGGAGAATGAAACACTGATTTAGAACATGGTGTCCCAGGAGACAGCGCCCCCTACTGATCCCACAAGCTGCTCCCTGCAGCACAGCGCCCTCTAGTGCCACACTGGGGCAGCACTGACTGCAAGGGGACAGCGCCCCCTACTGGGCCCTCAGCCTGCTCCCTGCAGCACAGCGCCCCCTAGTGCCACACTGGGGCAGCACTGAATGCAAGGGGACAGCGCCCCCTACTGGGCCCTCAGCCTGCTTCCTGCAGCACAGCGCCTCCTAGTGCCACACTGGGGTAGCACTGACTGCAAGGGGACAGCGCCCCCTACTGGGCCCTCAGACTGTTTCCTGCAGCACAGCGCCCCCTAGTGCCACACTCGGGCAGCACTGACTGCAAGGGGACAGCGCCCCCTACTGGGCCCTCAGACTGTTTCCTGCAGCACAGCGCCCCCTAGTGCCACACTCGGGCAGCACTGACTGCAAGGGGACAGCGCCCCCTACTGGGCCCTCAGACTGTTTCCTGCAGCACAGCGCCCCCTAGTGCCACACTGGGGTAGCACTGACTGCAAGGGGACAGCGCCCCCTACTGGGCCCTCAGACTGTTTCCTGCAGCACAGCGCCCCCTAGTGCCACACTCGGGCAGCACTGACTGCAAGGGGACAGCGCCCCCTACTGGGCCCTCAGACTGTTTCCTGCAGCACAGCGCCCCCTAGTGCCACACTGGGGTAGCACTGACTGCAAGGGGACAGCGCCCCCTACTGGGCCCTCAGACTGTTTCCTGCAGCACAGCGCCCCCTAGTGCCACACTCGGGCAGCACTGACTGCAAGGGGACAGCGCCCCCTACTGGGCCCTCAGACTGTTTCCTGCAGCACAGCGCCCCCTAGTGCCACACTCGGGCAGCACTGACTGCAAGGGGACAGCGCCCCCTACTGGGCCCTCAGACTGTTTCCTGCAGCACAGCGCCCCCTAGTGCCACACTGGGGTAGCACTGACTGCAAGGGGACAGCGCCCCCTACTGGGCCCTCAGCCTGCTCCCTGCAGCACAGCGCCCCCTAGTGCCACACTCGGGCAGCACTGACTGCAAGGGGACAGCGCCCCCTACTGGGCCCTCAGACTGTTTCCTGCAGCACAGCGCCCCCTAGTGCCACACTGGGGCAGCACTGACTGCCAGCACCCCCTCTGAGCCTCTGTCTCGCTCTATGTGCAGCCCAGGGCCGCTTCCCACTACTGCCAAGCCCAGTCTCGGGTCAGTGACGGCCCGGCTGCACTCACTCCTCTTTCCATTTCCAGACCTCGGCCAGGAATTCCCCTCGGGTCAGGTCCTGGCGCAGGGCGCCCCGCTCCTTCCACAGCTTGCGCTCCACCACCGCCTGCCAGGAGGGGAGCAGGGAGGGTTACCAGAGAGAGGGACACACACACAGGACAGAAACAGCCACCCCACCCCAGAGCTGGCTGCATTTCTGTGCTACGAGAGCAATTCCTGCGTGGCGTTGCTGGGGGCTGTAACCCCCGCCCCCAGCCAAGAGCTGGCTGCATTTCCATGCTACAAGAGCAATCCCTGAGCAGCGTTGCTGGGGCTATTCCCCCTCTCCCCAGTTGCCCCACCCCAGAGCTGGCTGCATTTCCATGCTACAAGAGCAATCCCTGAGCAACGTTGCTGGGGCTATTCCCCCTCCCTCCCAGTCGCCCCACCCCAGAGCTGGCTGCATTTCCATGCTACAAGAGCAATCCCTGAGCAGCATTGCTGGGGCTATTCCCCCTCCCTCCCAGTCGCCCCACCCCAGAGCTGGCTGCATTTCCATGCTACAAGAGCAATCCCTGAGCAGCATTGCTGGGGCTATTCCCCCTCTCCCCAGTTGCCCCACCCCAGAGCTGGCTGCATTTCCATGCTACAAGAGCAATCCCTGAGCAGCATTGCTGGGGCTATTCCCCCTCCCTCCCAGTCGCCCCACCCCAGAGCTGGCTGCATTTCCATGCTACACGAGCAATCCCTGAGCAGCGTTGCTGGGGCTATTCCCCCTCCCTCCCAGTCGCCCCACCCCAGAGCTGGCTGCATTTCCATGCTACACGAGCAATCCCTGAGCAGCGTTGCTGGGGCTATTCTCCCTCTCCCCAGTCGCCCCACCCCAGAGCTGGCTGCATTTCCATGCTACAAGAGCAATCCCTGAGCAGCGTTGCTGGGGCTATTCCCCCTCCCTCCCAGTCGCCCCACCCCAGAGCTGGCTGCATTTCCATGCTACACGAGCAATCCCTGAGCAGCGTTGCTGGGGCTATTCTCCCTCTCCCCAGTTGCCCCACCCCAGAGCTGGCTGCATTCCTGTGCTACAAGAGTAATCCCTGTGCAGAGTTGCTGGGAGCTGTTCCCCCCAGGTGCTCCACCCCAGAGATGGCTGCGTTTCCATGCCGATTCCCTCCACCATAGCTTGACCTACACTTCAAATTTCGGCTGACCTAGCTCCGTCCCTCAGGGGTGTGAAAACCCACCCCGCCCAGAGTGCTGCGGCTCTGCCGACCGGACCCCTTGGGCATTTGTTGCTGCTGCTTGGGGAAGCGGGGTTCCTCCTCCGACAGCACAAACCCTTCCACCGAAGCCGCGGCTCTGGGCTCACCTGAGTCGCGATTCCGGCGTGATCCGATCCCGGCACCCAGAGCACCCGGCAGCCCTGCATCCGGCGCCTGCAAGGCAGGTAGGAGACACACGCTAGGGCCTCTGTGTGCCGCAGCCGGCCTCAGGCCCCCGCAAACTGGAGTCAGCGCCCCCTAGTGGAGAAAGGCCGCACGGCCCATTCCCCACCCCTCCGAGCCCCAACTCACCATCGCACCAGCGAATCCTCGACGGCCACCGTGAGGGCATGGCCCAGGTGCAGGGACCCCGTGACGTTGGGCGGGGGGATGCAAAGGGAGAAGACGTCTGGTTTCCTATGGGGCTGCCGGCTCTGAGACACAGAGAGAGAGGCTGTTTTCACCAGCACAGTGCCCCCTAGTGCTGCATCGGGGCCAGCACGGATGAAGTGAGACGCCCTGCCCCCCCCGCTCCTCCCAGCACAGCGCCCCCTGGTGCCTCCCGGAAGGGGGACGACCTGCACTGACTGTGAGGGGACAGCGCCCCCTACTGAGCTCCCTGCAGCACAGCGCCCCCTAGGGCAGCTTTGAGCCCTGCCACAACTTATGCCAGTGATGGGCCTCTGATCCCAGGGGGACGTTTTTACCTGATATTCGGGTTTGAAGAATCCTTCCTTCTCCCACCACTCGTACCATGCGGCTTCCACGTAGCGGGGGCTGTACGAGGCCGGCAGGGGCAGGGACGTGTCTAGGGAGAGAGCCAGCGTTCGGTGAGCCACGACCAGAGAGGCCCCTCACAAAATCTTTATAGGCCCGGGGGGTAGAGGGGTTATATTTTCCCAGCATACCTTTCTTCTGACCAGCGGGAGTTGGGATGTCGTACAGAACCACCTCTTTCGGGGCCCACGCCTTACCCTGCCCCTGAGGTACCTGGGGAAACACCAAAGACACCCAAAAGGATGGCAAGGTATGAACCAGGCACCCTGCTGGGGACGAACGCATGGACCGGACTTCATCACGCAACAGAACAAGAAGATATTTAACGGGTGTGTCATTTATCACAGAGGAGATTTACGCTGGGGTTGCTCTGGACTGACCATGCAGCCACTTCTGGGGTGGAGTGGCCGGGGGACAGCCTGCAGCAACGCTGCCTAGGGGTTGTTCTCGGGGTCCAAAAATGCAGCCACTTCTGGGGTGGCACAGCTGCATTGGCGTCACAAGGGAGTGTTTCGTTTCACTGAAGACAGGGTCCTGGGATGAGCGCTGACTGCAAGGAGAGCGCCCCCTACCTCCTGCCTCCGGGCCACTCCGGCTTCAATCGACTCCAGCCTCTCCCGCTGCCGCCGCCGCTTCTCCGCCTTGTTCCTGAGCTGGGTCATTTTCCGCTCCAGCCCCTCGGGGTCGGATTGACTAGCCTGGGAGGAGGTTCTCCATCCACACGGGGCGCCTGGGGGCCGGGGGCCAGCCCGGAGCAGCAGCCGGCGGAGGGAGCTCAGAATCCACCCGGTGCCGGAGCCAAGCCAGTTGGGCGCCATGTCCAGATGTGAGTGGCTCGGACCACCTGCTGGTTGGGGGGTGGGTCCCCGTCTCCTGGCAGCTCCCACCCCACACAGGGGCTGGTGAGGGGGCAGCACAGGGCTGGGGAAGGCACCTGCTGGGCACAGAGAAGGAGACAGGATTTAACACCCAGGGACCTGTGTTTTCTGCCTCCGGTGCCTCCTCCCACTCACACCACTAGACCCCACTCCCCTCCCAGCTCCGGGGAAAGAACCCAGGAGTCCTGGCTCTCAGCCCCCACTCTAACCACTAGACCCCACTCCCCTCCCAGCTCTGGGGAAAGAACCCAGGAGTCCTGGCTCTCAGCCCCCACTCTAACCACTAGACCCCACTCCCCTCCCAGCTCCGGGGAAAGAACCCAGGAGTCCTGGCTCTCAGCCCCCACTCTAACCACTAGACCCCACTCCCCTCCCAGCTCCGGGGAAAGAACCCAGGAGTCCTGGCTCTCAGCTCCCACTCTAACCACTAGACCCCACTCCCCTCCCAGCTCCGGGGAAAGAACCCAGGTGCCCTGACTCCCAGCCCCCACTCTAACCACTAGACCCCACTCCCCTCCCAGCTCCGGGGAAAGAACCCAGGAGTCCTGGCTCTCAGCCCCCACTCTAACTACTAGACCCCACTCCCCTCCCAGCTCTGGGGAAAGAACCCAGGTGCCCTGACTCCCAGCCCCCTTATAACCCACCTGCCCCCCCAACTTGGACAGGGAGAGAGCCCAGTAGTCCTGGCTGTTGCCCCTCCGCTCTAACCACTAGACTCTGCTCTCCTCCCAGCTCTGGGGAAGGAACCCAGGGGTCCTGACTCCCAGACCCCTCTCTAACCCATCTGCCCCCCCCCTTGGCCAGGGAGAGAACCCAGTAGTCCTGGCTCTCAACCCTCCCGCCCCGCTCTTACCACTAGACCCCACTCTTCTCCCAGCTCCAGGGAAATACCCCAGGAGTCCTGGCTGTCACCCCCCCCCCTTGCTCTAACCACTAGACCCCACTCTTCTCCCAGCTCCAGGGAAATACCCCAGGAGTCCTGGCTGTCACCCCCCCCCCTCCCTGCTCTAACCACTAGACCCCACTCTTCTCCCAGCTCCAGGGAAATACCCCAGGAGTCCTGGCTGTCACCCCCCCCCCCCTGCTCTAACCACTAGACCCCACTCTTCTCCCAGCTCCAGGGAAATAACCCAGGAGTCCTGGCTGTTGCCCCCCCCCCCCCGCTCTAACCACTAGACCCCACTCCACTCCCAGCTCTGGGGAAAGAACCGGGAGTCCTGGCTCCCCCGCGCTCTAACCACTAGACCCCGCTCCCCTCCCAGCTCTGGGGAAAGAACCGGGAGTCCTGGCTCCCCCGCGCTCTAACCACTAGACCCCGCTCCCCTCCCAGCTCTGGGGAAAGTCCTGACTCCCAGCCCCCCCCCCC
Source organism: Pelodiscus sinensis (assembly GCF_049634645.1). Taxonomy (NCBI): domain Eukaryota; kingdom Metazoa; phylum Chordata; order Testudines; family Trionychidae; genus Pelodiscus; species Pelodiscus sinensis. The sequence goes on from NC_134742.1 coordinate 11,754,114, forward strand.
CCCCCCCTGGGCAGGAGTCCTGGTTCCTACTCCGCCCCCCCCAACCTCACCTGGCATTGTCCAGCCCCGCGCAACTCCCGCCCCGCCCCGCGCATTGTGACCTCACCCCCAGCCCGCCAATCAGCGCAGGGAGCGAACGCTTTGCTCATTTCCTATCCGCCCCCCCCCCCGCCACGCAGAGCAGGGGGCGTCGCATTGCATGACGGGAAGGGGAGTTTCGCGGGGGGTCTCCGCGTGGAGCCGCGGGCAGGTGGATGGAGGGAGCCGGCAGGGGCCGCTGCGCAGGAGCGAGAGAAGGTGGGTCCCCGGGCGGGGGGGGGGCAGCGCTGGGGATATGGGGGGCACAGAGGGGGCTGAGTCACAAAGGGGGCAGATCCTAGGGGTGTGAGTGGGGGGCACAAAGGGGAGTTGGGCTGGGGACAGAAAGGGGACCCTGTGGGGGGAGGGTTAGGGGTATAGGTGGGGGCAGAAAGGGGAGTTGGGGGGGCTGGGGGCAGAAAGGGGACCCTGTGGGGGGAGGGATAGGGGTATAGGTGGGGGCAGAAAGGGGAGTTGGGGGGGTCTGGGGACAGAAAGGGGACCCTGTGGGGGGAGGGTTAGGGGTATAGGTGGGGGCAGAAAGGGGAGTTGGGGGGGGCTGGGGGCAGAAAGGGGACCCTGTGGGGGGAGGGTTAGGGGTATAGGTGGGGGCAGAAAGGGGAGTTGGGGGGGTCTGGGGGCAGAAAGGGGACCCTGTGGGGGGAGGGTTAGGGGTATAGGTGGGGGCAGAAAGAGGAATTGGGAGTCTGGGGACAGAAAGGGGACCCTGTAGGGGGAGGGATAGGGGTATAGGTGGGGGCAGAAAGAGGAATTGGGGGGGGGTCTGGGGACAGAAAGGGGACCCTGTGGGGGGAGGGTTAGGGGTATAGCTGGGGGCAGAAAGAGGAGTTGGGGGGGTCTGGGGACAGAAAGGGGACCCTGTGGGGGGAGGGTTAGGGGTATAGGTGGGGGCAGAAAGGAATTGGGGGGGTCTGGGGACAGAAAGGGGACCCTGTGGGGGGAGGGTTAGGGGTATAGCTGGGGGCAGAAAGAGGAGTTGGGGGGGTCTGGGGACAGAAAGGGGACCCTGTGGGGGGAGGGTTAGGGGTATAGGTGGGGGCAGAAAGGAATTGGGGGGGTCTGGGGACAGAAAGGGGACCCTGTGGGGGGAGGGATAGGGGTATAGGTGGGGGCAGAAAGGGGAGTTGGGGGGTCTGGGGGCAGAAAGGGGACCCTGTGGGGGGAGGGTTAGGGGTATAGATGGGGGCAGAAAGGGGAGTTGGGGGTCTGGGGGCAGAAAGGGTGCCCTGAGGGGGGAGGGTTAGGGGTTTGGTTGGGGGAGAAAGGGGAGCTTCAGGATGGAAAGGGGGCCCCTGTGGGCTGGGAGGGGGAGGGCAGAGCCTAGGGTTATAGATGGGGGCAGACAGGGGCGCTCTGGGATGGGAGGGGGCAGACCCATGGGATACAGGTGGTGGAGGCAGAGAGGGGAGCTTGGGGTCTAGGGGCAGGGAGCCCCCCCCCCCCGGGTGGGTGGGGGCAGAGCCTAGGGATATAGGTGGGGACAGAGAGGGGTCCTTTCCAGTAGCAGGTCGGGCAGACGGGAGATGGCCAGGGAGCAAGGGGCCTGAATGGGGACCCTGTGAGCTGAGCCCTTGGGCGGCCCCCCAGGAAAGATTCAGACACCTCCCAGCTGATTAGCAGAGCACCCCTAGCCGGCAGCATGTATTTCGACTGGTGGTGCACATCTGTACATGTCGTGGTGCATGGCACAAAATGTATTCTACACACAGATGGAAAAAATTAGAGGGAACACTGATGGGGAGCATTGGATTGACATTGCTCCAGCTGTGGGGCTATGGGCTCCGAGCCCTCCCCTCGCATATGCTGCCTTCCTGGCCCCCCATCCATGCCCCCACTTCCCCATCCAGGGCTCCGTTTGTCCCCCTTCATTTGAGCAAGTCTTTTGTGAAAATGGATTGTTGTATGTTTGCTCAAATCACTTTTTGCAGCCTCCCCCGCCCCAGCCAGTGAGCCAGTCAGCTGCCCTGCTGAAAAGCGATCATAACAAGCATGCAAATATCCCTTTTCATGGGAATAGACTGAGCAGCTAGCAAGCCTTCAGAAAGAAAGCCACCCACCAAAGAAACAAGAGCGTAAGACAAGAACATGCAAAGCACCTGATCTGTGTTTCTTATCCGCATAGGCCCAGTAAAAAATAGATATTTGTATTATTGAGCCTGCAAAGCAAAGCAAACCAAACCCGGCACCATAAAAAAGAGCCAGTGACTGGGAGGTGGAGCTGTGCGTATTTATTTGGTTTTTTTCCCCTGGAGCTAATTAAGTATTTTAGGAAAAACTTGTCAGAGCGGCCACCCGCAAGAGTTGAGGCTCGCAGGCTGAGACCACCCACAAATGTGTTGCCTCGCCCCATTGACCTGTCACCTTTCCCTCCCCTTGGAGATCTCTGCTCTGGTCTCCCGTCGGCCCTTGTTCCCAGCTTGCATTGGTTTGGTACGTTTCGCCTTTGTGCTTTCTGCCCCTCATGCTGGGGAGAAGAATAAGAGCGGCCATTCAGCCTTATCCTGTCTTCTGACAGCGGCCAATGCCAGGTGCCCCGGAGGGCATGAAGAGATCAGGGAATCATCAAAATGATCCCTCCTCTGATGCCCACCTCCAGACAAACAGAGGCCAGGGACAGCACCACTTCCCGTCCTCCGTGAATTTATCTAGCTCTTTTTTTGAACCCTGTTGAAGTCCTGGTCTTCACCACATCCTCTGGCAAGGAGTTCCTCAGGTTGACTGTGTGTGAAGAAAAACTTCCTTTTGTTTTGTTTGAAACCTGCTGCCTGTTCATTTCATTTGTTCATTTGCCCCCAGTTCTTATGTGATGGAAACAAGTAAATCACTTTTCCTCCTTCGCTTTCTCCACACCTGTCATGATTTTACAGACCTCTGTCCTATCCCCCCCTTAGTCTCCTCTGTTCTAAGATGACGTGTCCCAGTCTCATTAATCTCCCCTCCTATGGGACCCGTTCCAAACCCCTCATCATTCTGTGCCCCAGTCTCCAGAGCTACCCCTTCATCTTACTTCATTCCCTTCTCCATTAGCTAGGATGGGTAGGGATGGTGTGTCTAGCCTGTGTTTGTCAGAGGCTGGAAATGTATCACAGGAGAGGGATCAATTGATGATTACCTGTTCTGTTCACTCCCTCTGGGGCATCTGGCATTGGTCTCTGTTGGAAGACAAGACCCTGCGCTAGATGGACCTTTGGTCTGACCCAGTGTGGCCGTGGATTCACCCCAGGGTGCTACGCCCCCAGCTTTTAACCAGTCCCCGTCTGTGGGCCAGACCCGCAATAGATCCCCCTTTTCCTCTGAATCCAAACCTCCGGGCTGTGTCTACACTGGGCCACTTATTCCGGAAAATCCGCCGCTTTTCCGGAATAAGCTGCGAGCTGTCTACACTGGCCCCTTGAATTTCCGGAAAAGCAACGATGCTCTACTGTACAAAATCAGCCGCTATTCCGGAAAAACTATTCTACTCCCGCTCGGGCATAAGTCCTTATTCCGGAACACTGTTCCGGAAAAGGGCCAGTGTAGACAGCCCAGTAGTCTTTTCCGGAAAAAAGCCCCGATCGCGAAAATGGCGATCGGGGCTCTTTTCCGGAAAAGCGCGTCTACATTGGCCACAGATGCTTTTCCGGAAAAAGGGCTTTTCCGGAAAAGCAGCCTGCCAATGTAGACGCTCCTTTTCCGGAAAAACTGAAAACGGAATAGTATTCCATTTTGAGCATTTCCGGAAATTCATGCCAGTGTAGACACAGCCCTATAGGCCTTCCTGCTTCTCCCTGGGAGCTCTGCACAATTAGGTTCCTGGTGGAGATGTGTGCGCTCTCCAGGGACCCCAAACTGCGTCTCAGCCTTTGTGAACCATAGCAGGTTTAGAGATGGAAGAAGTCCTGAGGTTAGCGTGGACCAGTGAAGGTTACGACATAATCCCTCTGGCCAAGCTGCGGTGAACTCCAATGCAGACCCCCTCCCAGCCCCAGCTGAGAGCAGCCCGGCCTCTCTCGAAAGCTGGCTCCCCTCGCCCCAGCCCAGTTTCCATCGGGGTTTCCATGGATACATGCTGGCCTTGAACGACTCCCTTCCAACCTCCCCGGACACCAAGCAGGCAACGGCGTTCCTTGTGTCTCCGATTCTGCCCCTGCTTGGCAGCAATGCAAAGCACAGAGGGAAACTGAGGCACGTACATCGGGTGAACCAAAAAAAAAAAAAAAAGTGATGGGATATGCCCGCTTTGCCATGCCTCTAATCATTTGGCTGCGGTTTAGCTGCTGGTGCGCTGGAATTGCTGAGTGGCGCTGTTTTGTTCCTGGGTGCTCCCTGCCCGTCTATTTCTTCTCTTAGGCCCAGATTATCAGATCCGTAGGGCAGAGGCCCTCTTTGTGCAGCAGAGGGGTCTAGGGTATGTCTGGGTCCCTAGGTGCTACCGGACGACAGATAATAAACTAACAAATCAGTGCGCCTCCCCGAAGAGATGGAGCGACGGACTTGCGTGTTTGTATGAGGGATGTTAAAAAATGGAGAGAAACATTAACTGAATTATCAGTTAAACATTTGAGGGGATGTCGTGACAGGGCAGGAAAGGTCGCCAGCAGAAGGTCAGGCTACGTCTAGACTGCAGGCTTCTTTCGGAAGAAGCTTTTTTCAGAAGAGATCTTCTGAAAAAACTTCTTCCGAAAGAAAGCATCCGCACTGCCGAAGTGCATCGAAAAAGCCATCTGCTTTTTGAAAGAGAGTGTCCACACTGAATGGACGCTATCTCACATGTAAGCTGTGATTACTATGGACGGCGTGGCCACCTGTGCTTTTTCCTCTTTCCTCTTCTTCCGAAAGAACTCCCTCTTCCCCGCCCGCACACGCCTCTTTCCGAAAAAGATCTTTCGCAAAAAGGCTTCTCCCTCGTAGAACGAGGATTACCAATGTCGGAAAAACCCTCTCTTCTTTCCATTTTCTTGTGGAAGAACGCAACTGCAATGTGGATCTGCCTCAAGTTTCTTGGGAAAACGGCTGTTTTCCCAACCAAACTCTGTAGTGTAGACATACTCCCAACCTCCTGGGATCCCAGCAGCCAGCCCCGCCACCAGCTGGCGGTGGAGTTCCAGCTGCTGGCCCTGCTGCCGTGCACTTTCAGCCACCAGCAGGGTACCAGCAGGTGAGTTTAAACGTTTAAGTCACCGATAAGCATCAGCGGATCAGTTAAACGGTTACATGTTTTAACGTGAACATCCCTAGTTTGTACCGCCCCTCTGGGTGCTACCATTATGCATATACAGGCAGTCCCCGGGTTACATGGATCCGACTTACATCGGATCCCTACTTACAAACGGGGTGAGGCAACCCCGCACTAGCTGCGCCCCCCCCCCCCCAGCAGACCAGGGAGACGCGGAGCTAGCGCCCCCCCCAGCAGACCAGGGAGACGCGGAGCTAGCGCCCCCCCCAGCAGACCAGGGAGACGCGGAGCTAGCGCCCCCCCCAGCAGACCAGGGAGACGCGGAGCGGCTTTTCTCAGCAGACACCTCAGCTTGAGAATAAAGGACTGAGGGAAGTGAGGTGTGGGAGAATAAAACTGAGCTCTGGAGAAATGTTTGGCTAGAGTTTCCCCTACAATATGTACCAGTTCCGACTTACATACAAATTCAACTTAAGAACAAACCTACAGTCCCTATCTTGTACGTAACCCGGGGACTGCCTGTAATACCCCTTCTAGAAATCAGGCCTGCTGTGACTCCCAACATCTAGTGCTGGGGCTAAAATAGTAACCCAGTGAGGGGTCAGATCCCCGACCCCAGAGATGCAGGGGGAACCGGAGAGAGCGTAGAGGGAGACAGCATACCTGGCAGGTCAGGGTGGGTTACCTGACATAGACCTTGCCTCCGTCATGGTCCAGGATCCTCGTTTTCCATGATAAAACCACCACATTCTCCAAATCGAATACACCTATTACTTTTCAGGAAGACCGGCATTGCGCAAGAGGGTTTTCCTTGCGCAAGAAGGGGCCGTGTAGATGCTCCTTCTTGCGCAAGAGCCTCTTCTGAAAAAAACGGTGGCTCATTCGGTATGCAAATGAGGCTCGGCGATATTCCACGCTTAGCCTCGTTTGCATATTACTCACGCAAGAAGCCCCGAGTGTAGACATAACCCAGGTGTTGGTGGAACACAGTTTTGACATTGTTCCAGTTGCGAAACCCTGGCGCCCTCCGCTCACGGTGCTTCGTGTCTTTATTGTGGTCGGTGGCCCTGCTGTGTCAGACGCGCTTTTTGTTTCGTTTCGTTCCATTTGGTCTTTGCGCGCCACAATGCTCTGCCTTCGAACACCGTCCGCCAGCCCCGCGGCGTGACATCAGAGCACAGCCTGTTACTACCCCTCTGAAATTTGTCCTCGCCAAACTCAGGGGTTTGAGAGGGGGTTTGTAGGTTTGTTAGATCTTTGCATAGCTTGCAGGACTCCCGCCCGGAGGCTGAAGGGGCATTAAAACACAAACCCTTGTATCTCACTGAGTGATGCCTATCTGCCAGAAGCAGTTTAACAGCGTATGCTGTGCAGCGTACAGGTAAAGTGCATTCAACAACCAACCACAAAAGGGGGAAGTTGTGTGCAGTGGCGAAACGACACTGGTATTTGCCGTCATATTTAGGTCATACGTTTTTTTCCCCACCCACCAAAATGTAAAAACTAATAATTCTTTGGGGGGAAAATAAACCTTCTTGCAAGCTCCTTGTTTTTCGGCTGTTTTCTATGACCAATGGATTTCTACGATCCCTTGCCATGGTCTCCCCTGCTGCCTTCCAGGTGATGGACTCCGTGATGAAGCTGCAGAGGGTGCAGTTGAAATGCAAGAACCTGCACGAGTTCCTGCGGGGGCTGAGCCCGGGGATCCTAGATCGGCTGTACAATCATCCCGCCACCTGCCTGGCTGTGTTCCGGTGCGTGGGCTCCCTCCCCAGCCCCCCTGGATGGCTGGTTGGGTGTGAGGGGGGCGAAGGGGAGGCCTGGGAGGACTGTTCCAGCATTGCCCACTAGGGGGTGTCTTGCCCCGGGGAGAGGCATTTGAGCTAGACAGGCCTGTTGGGCTGTACTAGCTTGTATGGGGATGGGCGACTTGGGGATGTTTCTTAAGTTGGGTGTCAAGAGTTGTTGGCTGATTATGAGAGATGGAGGAATTTTTGGCCTGGATCTAACCTGTTATCCTGCCATCCCGTACCAGATCAGTGGGCCCATCTAGCCTGTCTACTCCCCTACCACTCCAGATCACACCCATGGGCCCATCTAGCCCGGTATCCCGTCTGCTCCTCTACCTCTCCAGATCACACCCATGGGCCCATCTAGCCTGGTATCCCGTCTGCTCCTCTACCTCTCCAGATCACACCCATGGGCCCATCTAGCCCGGTATCCCGTCTGCTCCTCTACCTCTCCAGATCACACCCATGGGCCCATCTAGCCCGGTATCCCGTCTGCTCCTCTACCTCTCCAGATCACACCCATGGGCCCATCTAGCCCGGTATCCCGTCTGCTCCTCTACCTCTCCAGATCACACCCATGGGCTCATCTAGCCTGTCTACTCCCCTACCACTCCAGATCACACCCATGGGCCCATCTAGCCCGGTATCCCGTCTGCTCCTCTACCACTCCAGATCACACCCATGGGCCCATTTAGCCCGGTATCCCGTCTGCTCCTCTACCACTCCAGATGACACCCATAAGCCCATATAGCCTGGTATCCCATCTGCTCCTCTACCACTCCAGATCACACCCATAAGCCCATATAGCCCGGTATCCCATCTGCTCCCCTACCACTCCAGATCACACCCATGGACCCATCTAGCCCGGTATCCCGTCTGCTCCCCTACCTCTCCAGATCACACGCATGGGCCCATCTAGCCCGGTATCCAGTCTGCTCCTCTACCTCTCCAGATCACACCCATGGGCCCATCTAGCCCGGTATCCCGTCTGCTCCTCTACCTCTCCAGAACACACCCATGGGCCCATCTAGCCCGGTATCCCGTCTGCTCCTCTACCTCTCCAGATCACACCCATGGGCCCATCTAGCCCGGTATCCCGTCTGCTCCTCTACCTCTCCAGATCACACCCATGGGCCCATCTAGCCCGGTATCCCGTCTGCTCCTCTACCTCTCCAGATCACACCCATGGGCCCATCTAGCCTGGCATCCTGCCTCCTGGCCTTGCCCGTTGTGGTCAGACCCGAGGACGTGTCTAGCCCGGACACACCCTAATTGCGATGCTTAGTGGTGGATTCTGTCGAATGCACTGGGGGGGCTGGTCTCTGAGTTTTTGTATTTCGCAGCGAGCTTCCGGGATTGGCTAAGAACTACGTGATGCGGATGCTCTTCCTGGAGCAGCCCCTCCCCCAGGCGGCTGTGGCCTTGTGGGTAAAGAAGGAACATGTCAAGTGAGTCCTCGAACTGGAGGTGGAGGGGGAGTCAGGGAGGGTAGATGGAACTTCAGATATTGATCTGGGATCCCCCACGGACAACCCCCCCCAGTCACCAAGTTCCCCTGCCCTAGATTGGAGTTGGTGTGTCCTAGAGGGGAAAGGCCTCATGTCCTATTCCCTGCCCCCCACGCCTGCTGGTCCCTACCCTGGCTAGAACAGAGCCAGTGCTTCCTAGAGGGGAAAGGCTCTGTGACCCACTCCTCTGGGTCAGCCCATCCCTGGCTCTGGAGCTGGAGCTGGATCGGAGTTGGCGACCCCTAGAGGAAAAAGTCCCCCTTCCCCCCAAATCAGCTGGGGCTGGGTCCCTGGAGGTGAAAGGCCCCCGTATCCCATGAGTTCAGCCAGTCCCCCAGCGCTTCCCATCGGCTTCCCCATAATGCACCTGGCTAGATCCCTTCCTGACCCCTGCCCTGCAGCCTGGAGGTGGCGGCGGGTGCTCGGCTCACCGGCACGTTGCTGTCGCCGCAGGGAGCAGGAGGAGAGCTCGGACGTCTTGCTGGGGCTGCGGCTCTGGCACACCCAGCTGCTCCCGGGGGGCCTGCAGGGGCTGGTGCTGAACCCCGTCTTCAAGGAGAACCTGCGCGTCGCCTTGCTGGGCGGGTGAGAGGCCGGGGCCGGAGGTGGGACGGGCAGAGCTGTGTCCGGAGGCTGGGTGTTCCTACGGCACCCGCCTCCCGTCGGCTGGAACCGGCTTGCTGGCTCCTTTGGGTCCCTCTGGGAACCGGAGCGGTGGTCGCGGCCTGCAAGGGGGAAACTGAGGCACGGGGTGGGGCCAGGCTCTGCTCGTGCGGCTACAGGTCAGTGTCAAGCCTGGGAAGCCCCCACTTGCTCTGGTCCGTTAGACACCTCTCCCGCCCCCCTGCCCCGGCGGGAAGCGGACAGACCCGGTGCCAGCCCACTCTGCTCTCCCGGCTGCGTGGGGGGAAGGGATAGAACTGCCCCCTCCCCCCCATCACACGTGCTGGAGGCGGGCGGTGGAGTGCAGTGTGCGGGGGCCCACTTCCTTCCTCCTTCCCACCTGCCCCCAGTCATGGGGGGGCGGTTGCCTGCTGCTGGCACTAGGCTTCCTGCTCACCCCCACCCCCGAGCCACGTCGCTCTGGAGAGGGGGCTTGGGAGAAGGGGTGGAGTGAGGGCGGAGGGAAGGGGGTGGACTAGGGTTTGGGAGGGGGCAGGGCGAAGGGCAGAGTGGGGTTGGGGACTAAGGAGTGGAGGGGAGCAGGGGGAATAGGTGGGGGGAGACTTAGGGGGTGGACTAGGGCTTGGGAGGGGGCAGGGCGAAGGGCAGAGTGGGGTTGGGGACTAAGGAGTGGAGGGGAGCAGGGGGAATAGGTGGGGGGAGACTTAGGGGGTGGACTAGGGCTTGGGAGGGGGCAGGGTGAAGGGTAGAGTGGGGTTGGGGACTACGGGGAGAGGGGGGAGGGCTGGGGGATGGATGGGACTAAGGGGTGGGGGGGAATAGGTGGGGGGAGACTTAGGGGGTGGACTAGGGCTTGGGAGGGGGCAGGGTGAAGGGTAGAGTGGGGTTGGGGACTAAGGGGAGAGGGGGGAGAGCTGGGGGATGGATGGGACTAAGGGGTGGGGGGGAATAGGTGGGGGGAGACTTAGGGGACGGGGCGGAGCTGGGGGAGTTGTCCCGGAGCTGGCCAGGACGTGAGGCTGGCAGCCGGAGCCCGCAACACCCACGTACGCAGCACGCGCCAAATTGCCCCAGTTTTTGCCGTGCCGTGGGCAGCTGCGTATTTTGCCTGTCGGGGGGACCCCCATCCCTTGATTAGACCCCACTCCCCTTCCAGAGTCGGGGACAGAACCCAGCTGCCCTGCTGTAACCACTAGGCTCCCCTCCCCGCGCTGGATGGGAATACTCAATCGGATCTGGTCTCTGTGCCACATGGAGTTGTGTAGCCCAGCAGGTGGGGGGGCAGAGAGAGTTGGGGAACCAGGCTGGGGGGAGGGGGACAAGCAGCCGGAGATAAGTCACCTGCAGTTCACACCGGTGTCCCCCCCGCCCCGCTCCCCCCGGGGTGCTGCGGCTGGGACCACACTTGCCTCCTGTCTGATCCCAGCGCCGTCGGGCGGCCTGTTCCGCCCCGGTGAGCCCGTTTTGTGTCTCCTCCCCCACCCCTGATTCTAGCGGCAAGGCCTGGTCCGACGACACCAGCCAGCTGGGGCCAGACAAGCACGCGCGGGACGTCCCGTCGCTGGATAAATACGCCGAAGAGAGATGGGAGGTGAGTGCCGGGGGCCCCACGAGCCCTGATTCCCAGCCCCTCCCCTCCCGCCCCCGCTCTAACCACTAGACCCCGCTTCCCTGGAGCTCTGGCTGCCAATCTACACCTCCGCCTTTCCCCAACAAACTGAGATGCGGCCACCTCTGGGGTGGAGCGGCTGGGGAACCGCTGCTACGCCTCCCTGCGCAGAGATGGCTCGCCCCGTGCTGGGTTGCAGCCGTTTCTGGGGCGGGTGGAGTATAACATGGCCCTGCGGGGGTGGGCCCAGGTGGGCTCTGTGCCTTTGAGTAGGCCCAGGGGCGAGAGGGGTGCAGTGCCCGCTGGTGGCCGAAAAATGGGGTGTGGCTTGAGCCTTCCTAGTAGCTGACCTGTCCGTGTGTCCGTCTCCCGCTGGCCCAGGTGATCCTGCATTTCATGGTGGGCTCCCCCAGCGCCGCTGTCAGCCAGGATCTAGCCCAGCTCCTCATCCAAGCTGGGCTGATGAAGAGGTGAGTGGGGGCATAGGGGGCGCCAGCTCTCATCCAGGGCTGGGGGGACCCGCATCCCTTCCCTTCACTGACTCCCCAGTTTCCCTTTGGTGCCCCAGCCTGCAGTCTGAGGGGTGCTGAGCAGTATTCCCTCTGATTTTTTCCATCCATGTGTGGAATAAATTTTCTGTGCACCAAAGCCTCTACGGATGTGCACCATGCACAGAAACACCTGCTGACGGCTGCGGGAGGCTGCGGCCACTCTGCTGAGCAGTGTGGCGGCACTGGAATCTCTCCGGGGTGGCCGCCTGAGCGCGCGGCTTATAGGGAACGCTGGGGCTGAGTCCTGACCCTCTGTCTCTCCCCCCCCACAGCAGTGAACCCGGAGAGCCCCCCTGCATCACCTCCGCCGGCTTCCAGTTCCTGCTGCTGGACACGTCCTCCCAGCTCTGGTATTTCATGCTGCAGTATCTGCAGTCCGCCGAGGTGAGATCTCGCCCGCCCCGGGCCCTGGCCCCCTCGGTCACTTCCCCCCAATCCCCTTACTGCCTCCCTGTGTTGTCTGCTGCTGGGACAGTCCCCTTCCCCCGCCCCCTTCCCAGCCGCTCTGCCTCTTGCACCCCCTCCCCACAGGCTGTTTTAACCCCTCCGTCTCCCCCGCAGACCCGAGGCATGGACCTAGTAGAGATCCTGTCCTTCCTCTTCCAGCTCAGCTTCTCCTCCCTGGGCAAGGTAAGGCTGGGAATGCCGGCCGCTCTAACCACTGGGACCCACTGCCCTCCCACAGCAGGGGTTAGAACCCAGGAGTCCTGGCTCTCCCCCCCCCCCCCCCCCCTCGCTCTAACCACTGGACCTCCACTTCCTCTCTGAGCCAATGATAGATCCCAGGAGTCCTGGTTTCCAGCCCCCTGTCCTCTCCCTGCTCTAACCACTGGACCCCACGTCCTCTCCCAGAGCCAATGATAGAACCCAGGAGTCCTGACTCCGAATGCCCCTCACCTGCTCTAACCACTAGACCCCACGTCCTCGCCCAGAGCCAATGATAGAACCCAGGAGTCCTGACTCCGAATGCCCCGCTCTAACCACTAGACCCTACGTCCTCGCCCAGAGCCAATGATAGAACCCAGGAGTCCTGACTCCGAATGCCCCCACCTGCTCTAACCACTAGACCCTACGTCCTCGCCCAGAGCCAATGATAGAACCCAGGAGTCCTGACTCCGAATGCCCCCACCTGCTCTAACCACTAGACCCTACGTCCTCGCCCAGAGCCAATGATAGAACCCAGGAGTCCTGACTCCGAATGCCCCCACCTGCTCTAACCACTAGACCCCACTTCCTCTCCCAGAGCCAATGATAGAACCCAGGAGTCCTGACTCCAAATGCCCCTCTCCTGCTCTAACCACTAGACCCCACTTCCTCTCCCAGAGCCAATGATAGAACCCAGGAGTCCTGACTCCGAATGCCCTCACCTGCTCTAACCACTAGACCCCCACGTCCTCTCCGAGAGCCAATGATAGAACCCAGGAGCCCTGGCTCCCAGCCCCTCCCTTCTTCAACAAATTGTTTCAGCTGGAATGTGGCCCAGCTACACAAGAAGAAAAACCGAGTCGGTTCTATCCCGAGGCTCCCCAGGGGAGACTGGTGGTGGTTCACTTTTACAGCCCCCCACAGTGGTGTCCGAGAGCCTCGTGGGGAAAGATCGTGAGGTTCTCACTCTGGCTCGGGGAGGGCAGTGGGGTGTGGTGGTGAGAGCAGAGGGGGGTTGGGAGCCAGGACTGCTGGGTTCTAACCGGTGTTCCCTGTAAGCCGGGCGCCTGTGCGGCCACTCAGGAGAGACAGTCCAGTGCTGCCCAGGTGATTAGCAGAGTGGTTTTGTTTCTACCGCTGGTGCACATCCGCCCCTCCCTCGGTGCACTGAACAAAAAGCATTCCGCACTTGGGTGGGCACAATTAGAGGGGACCCCTGTGCAGGGGGGGAAACTGAGGCACGGCGGAAGGAGGCAGCAGGGAGTTAGTGATGGAGAGGGGATTGGAGACCAGATCTCGTGAGCTCCAGCCCTGCGCCAGTAAGGCCTCCCCTCCTTTTGCTAACCAGCCTCCTGTAACTCCGGGCGGAACGCAAGTCTCCTGCAGGGGGGCTGCGTGAAATAGACGGGGAAAGAGAATCCAGGTGGGAGAGGGGTGTTGGGCCGTGAAACATCTTCCCCGGGGGGGCAGGGCTGGGAACATGTGGGATCAGACAGGGCAGAGATTCGGGGGGGGGGATGGGGACGGGGACGGGGACGGGTTGATTAAATGGGAGCATCCCTGGGTCTGGAAACAAAGCCTCTTTGCTCTCCTGCCTTTTGCCCCCTGCCAGGATTACTCGGTGGAGGGAATGAGCGACTCGCTGCTCAATTTTCTTCAACACCTTCGGGAGTTTGGTCTGGTCTTCCAGAGAAAGGTATGTGGAGGGGGAGGGAGGCAGAGCTGGCGTAGTGGGAGCCCAGGGCTGGGCTGGCAGAGGCTGGGGGTCGGGAGTGAGGGGCACCGGCCGAGCTGGGGGAGCTGGCAGAGGCTGGGGGTCGGGAGTGAGGGGCACCGGCCGAGCTGGAGGAGCTGGCAGAGGCTGGGGGTCGGGAGTGAGGGGCACCGGCCGAGCTGGAGGAGCTGGCAGAGGCTGGGGGTCGGGAGTGAGGGGCACCGGCCGAGCTGGAGGGGGCTGGCAGAGGCTGGGGGTTAGGAGTGAGGGGCACCGGCCGAGCTGGGGGGGCTGGCAGAGGCTGGGGGTCAGGAGTGAGGGGCACCGGCCGAGCTGGAGGGGGCTGGCAGAGGCTGGGGGTCAGGAGTGAGGGGCACCGGCTGAGCTGGGGGAGCTGGCAGAGGCTGGGGGTCAGGAGTGAGGGGCACCAGCCGAGCTGGAGGGGGCTGGCAGAGGCTGGGGGTCGGGAGTGAGGGGCACCGGCCGAGCTGGAGGGGGCTGGCAGAGGCTGGGGGTTAGGAGTGAGGGGCACCGGCCGAGCTGGGGGGGCTGGCAGAGGCTGGGGGTCAGGAGTGAGGGGCACCGGCCGAGCTGGAGGGGGCTGGCAGAGGCTGGGGGTCAGGAGTGAGGGGCACCGGCTGAGCTGGGGGAGCTGGCAGAGGCTGGGGGTCAGGAGTGAGGGGCACCAGCCGAGCTGGAGGGGGCTGGCAGAGGCTGGGGGTCGGGAGTGAGGGGCACCGGCCGAGCTGGGGGAGCTGGCAGAGGCTGGGGGTCGGGAGTGAAGGGCACCGGCCGAGCTGGGGGAGCTGGCAGAGGCTGGGGGTCAGGAGTGAGGGGCACCAGCCGAGCTGGAGGGGGCTGGCAGAGGCTGGGGGTCGGGAGTGAGGGGCACCGGCCGAGCTGGAGGGGGCTGGCAGAGGCTGGGGGTCAGGAGTGAGGGGCACCGGCCGAGCTGGAGAGGGCTGGCAGAGGCTGGGGGTCAGGAGTGAGGGGCACCAGCCGAGCTGGAGAGGGCTGGCAGAGGCTGGGGGTCAGGAGTGAGGGGCACCGGCGGAGCTGGAGGAAGCCCGAGGGGGGCTGGCGGGGCTGCGGGTGGGGACTGAGGGGCACCGGCGGGGCTGGAGGGAGCCGAGGGGGGCTGGCGGGGCTGCGGGTGGGGACTGAGGGGCACCGGCGGGGCTGGGGGGAGCCCGAGGGGGGCTGGCGGGGCTGCGGGTGGGGACTGAGGGGCACCGGCGGGGCTGGGGGGAGCCCGAGGGGGGCTGGCGGGGCTGCGGGTGGGGACTGAGGGGCACCGGCGGGGCTGGGGGGAGCCCGAGGGGGGCTGGCGGGGCTGCGGGTGGGGACTGAGGGGCACCGGCGGGGCTGGGGGGAGCCCGAGGGGGGCTGGCGGGGCTGCGGGTGGGGACTGAGGGGCACCGGCGGGGCTGGGGGGAGCCCGAGGGGGGCTGGCGGGGCTGCGGGTGGGGACTGAGGGGCACCGGCGGGGCTGGAGGGAGCCCGAGGGGGGCTGGCGGGGCTGCGGGTGGGGACTGAGGGGCACCGGCGGGGCTGGGGGGAGCCGAGGGGGGCTGGCGGGGCTGCGGGTGGGGACTGAGGGGCACCGGCGGGGCTGGGGGGAGCCGAGGGGGGCTGGCGGGGCTGCGGGTGGGGACTGAGGGGCACCGGCGGGGCTGGAGGGAGCCGAGGGGGGCTGGCGGGGCTGCGGGTGGGGACTGAGGGGCACCGGCGGGGCTGGAGGGAGCCGAGGGGGGCTGGCGGGGCTGCGGGTGGGGACTGAGGGGCACCGGCGGGGCTGGGGGGAGCCGAGGGGGGCTGGCGGGCACCGGCGGAGCCATGTGAGGGCGCAGCTGCAGGCTGGAGAAGGGTCCCGGCAGACGCCCTGTGTCCCCCTTTGCAGAGGAAGTCGCGGCGCTACTACCCCACCCGCCTGGCCATTAACTTGTCCTCGGGCATCTCCGGCCCCACCACGGACACCCACAACCAGGGCTTTGTCGTCGTGGAGACCAACTACAGGGTCTACGCCTACACAGGTCAGAGGTCAAGGATCGGGGGTCGCCCGCGTGGCTAGTCGTGGACACCCCTCCCTTCCCATCTCCTGGCAGCCTGCATTCCCCGCCGCACATGGGCAGAGGGGGGTCAGTGCTGGGGGAAGAGGCCTCTCTCCCTCGTGGGCCATGCAGCTTAGAGAGAAGCAAGATTCTGTCCCCAGCTCTGAGTCAATCTTCCCACTAATCTTTACCATCCACGTGCGGAATAATTTTTTCTGCGCACCGAGCCACGTGCACCACCAGCAGAAACCCAAACCTAGCGGGGGGGGGGGCGCTCTGCTCATCAGCCGGCTGGCACTGGAATCTCTCCTGCACAGCCGCAAAACATCCAGCTTCCTGGGAAAACGCTGCTCTGAGAGAAGCCTGGGGGTCGAATGGGTCAGAGCAGTCGAGGGCTGGGCGTCAGGACTCCTGGGTTCTTTTTCCAGATCTCTGGGACCTTCAGGGTCTCGTGCCCTTCCCCGTGGCTCAGTTTCCCCCTGTGACGCCGGCTCCATGATCTTTTCCGCTGTGCGTACAGGCAGGGAGATCAGTGGTTGGGTTATGCTGCGAGGGGAGATGACTTACTGCGGGGGACACTGATTCCCATGGGGTGCTGCTGGCCCCGCCTTCAGGGGGAGGGGCTTCCCTAGATACAGCCACGGCCTGATTGTGTCTCCTGCCCCCCCCCCGCCCCAGACTCGGAGCTGCAGATCGCGCTCATCGCCCTGTTCTGCGAGATGCTGTACCGCTTCCCCAACCTGGTGGTGGCTCATGTGACCCGCGAGAGCGTCCAGCAAGCCATCGCGAGCGGCATCACGGCCGAGCAGGTGGGAGCTGGGGCCGCGGGACCAGAGAGACCCTGGGAGGGTTCTGGCTCCCCCCTGGGCCCCGTTCCCAAACGACAGAGCCCCCAGCCTGCCCTGTTGGGGGGAGAAACGGATCAAATGTTTCCTGCTTTGGATACCCCCGCTCCTTTCTCTGCACCCCCCACTGGGGGGCAGGACTCCTAGGTACTGTCCCTAGCTCTGGGAGAGGAGTGGAGTCTAGTGGTTAGAGCTAAGGCAGGGGGCAGGACTCCTGTGTTCTGTGCCCAACTCTGGGAGAGGAGTGGGGGCTAGTGGTTAGAGCAGGGGGGGAAGGGGGAAGCCATGATTCCTGGGTTCTGTCTCCAGCTCTGGGAGAGGAGTGGGGGCTAGTGGTTAGAGCGGGGGGGGAGGAGGCAGCCATGATTCCTGGGTTCTGTCTCCAGCTCTGGGAGAGGAGTGGGGGCTAGTGGTTAGAGCAGGGGGGGAAGGGGGCAGCCATGATTCCTGGGTTCTGTCTCCAGCTCTGGGAGAGGAGTGGGGGCTAGTGGTTAGAGCAGGGGGGAAAGGGGGCAGCCATGATTCCTGGGTTCTATCTCCAGCTCTGGGAGAGGAGTGGGGGCTAGTGGTTAGAGCAGGGGGGGGAAGGGGGCAGCCATGATTCCTGGGTTCTGTCTCCAGCTCTGGGAGAGGAGTGGGGGCTAGTGGTTAGAGCAGGGGGGGAGGGGGCAGCCATGATTCCTGGGTTCTATCTCCAGCTCTGGGAGAGGAGTGGGGGCTAGTGGTTAGAGCAGGGGGGGAGGGGGCAGCCATGATTCCTGGGTTCTATCTCCAGCTCTGGGAGAGGAGTGGGGGCTAGTGGTTAGAGCAGGGGGGGAAGGGGGCAGCCATGATTCCTGGGTTCTGTCTCCAGCTCTGGGAGAGGAGTGGGGGCTAGTGGTTAGAGGAGGGAGGAATCGGGGATGCACCATACGGCCGCTGTCTCCAGCCCCTGCGCTCACCCCTCCGAGGGGACGGTCTGGTCCCGGGGAAGGACCATCCGAGCTGGCAGGAAGAGCTGTGGGTGGCCTCGCGGGGGTGCCAGCCCGTAACACTTTCCCCTTCGCCTGCAGATTATTCACTTCCTACGGACCCGAGCGCACCCTGTGATGCTGAGACAGGTGAGACGGGGGGCCCTGGTCTGGGTAGCATTGACGGCAGGATCTCCCTAAGTCCGGGGGGCTGGAGAGAACTAGCCAGGGCAGAGATGAAGGGCTGGAATGGCTGATCGCTGACCAGGCAGGGGTGAAGGAGGGCAGGGTGAGAGACAGGACAGGGTCCGGAGATCCAGGGGACAGAGGGGAAGGGGCAGATACCAGAGAAATCAGGTGCCCCTTGGCCGCCAGTGGGGTTGGTAACTACTGAGGGACTCCTCCTTTGCTCCCCCTCAACAGACCCCGGTGCTGCCCCCAACCATCACGGATCAGATCCGGCTCTGGGAGATGGAGCGCGACCGGTTGCGCTTCTCCGAGGGTGAGTGTCTCAAAGGAAGAGCTGGTTGCTGGGGAAGGGACAGTGTCCTGGTGGCATCTGATGGGGTTTTTTTCTCCCTTTGCTCCATTCTACCTACCCTTCATCCCACTTGTCCATCCACCCCTGCCCCGTTCTCCCTCCTCCTGCCTACTCTTCACCCATCCCTCATTCCTCCTGCCCCCTTCATCCCACTTGTCCATCCACCCCTGCCCCCTTCTCCCTCCTCCTTCCTACTCTTCACCCATCCCTCATTCCTCCTGCCCCCTTCATCCCACTTGTCCATCCACCTCTGCCCCGTTCTCCCTCCTCCTTCCTACTCTTCACCCATCCCTCATTCCTCCTGCCCCCTTCATCCCACTTGTCCATCCACCTCTGCCCCCTTCTCCCTCCTCCTGCCTACTCTTCACCCATCCCTCATTCCTCCTGCCCCCTTCATCCCACTTGTCCATCCACCCATCCACCTCTGCCCCGTTCTCCCTCCTCCTTCCTACTCTTCACTCATCCCTCATTCCTCCTGCCCCATTCTGCCCTCCCTTCATCCCACTTGTCCATCCATCCATCCGTGTTTTATCCACCTCTTCGCCCTGTTCCCCTTCATCTCCCTTCTTCCATCCCTCATTTGTCATCCATTTCCCGCTCCCACTTACCCATCTGTCTGGTCTCCGTCCAACCATCATCTGTTCCTCCACTGATGGTTTCATCCGTCCACTCCCCCGCCTCTTTCCTCCTTTCCTATCCCCTCTTCCTCCTCTTTATCCACCATCCATCCCTCTCCTGGCTCCCCCTCTGCTCCCACCCGTGCCCCCTCCCCATGCAGGCGTGCTGTACAACCAGTTCCTGTCCCAGGTGGACTTCGAGCTGTTGCGGAACCACGCCCGGGACCTGGGCGTGCTGGTCTTCGAAAACCCGGCCAAGCGCCTCATGGTGGTGACCCCTGCCGGGCACTCTGACGTCAAGCGTTTTTGGAAGAGGCAGAAGCAGAGCTCCTGAAGGGGACCCCCCCCTCTGATGCAGGGGGAGGGGGAGACCTTGCTGTGCTGTGTGCCCGGCCGTTACACGGCAAAGTTCAGTGGATCTGCGGCAGGAGTTAAATCGCAGCAACTCACCCTGCCTGTCATCCCCCAAATTGGGCACCTCGTTGGCAGATCTCTGTGCCCCTGCCTTGCCAGCAGCCAAGAGGTTATACGATGGAGCTCCCCCTTTTCTTACCCTTGCGGGAGGGGGAGGGCACTGAATGGTCACCTTTGAACCCATGGCTGTGGGGTGGGATGCACCTTCCAAGGTGCGACTGAGGCCTGCAAGTTGTACCCTTGGGGGGGGGCCTGTATCCTCAAATGGTCCAGGACTGGGTTACATACCCCTTAGCCCTTCAGCTCATGCCACTGGGGGGGGGGGGGGCCTGCTTTCCAGCTGCCAGAGGAAGAGTCCCTGGGGATCTTTCTCCTCTCTGGGGGGGCGCCAGCTCCTATCTTGCCTTAGGACGGGACTGAGACGGGCTGGCCCTGCTTTGTCACAATGAGCGTCAACCAGCAACCCCACTGGCGTGAATGCAGCAGTTTCCCTCTCATCTGGTGCAAATCAGGAGTAGCCAAACTGAAGTCACCGCCCCCCCCCCGGCATCGGTGGCAACTCCCTGCACGGAATTGGAGTGACCCTGTTCACACGGGCTGAATGGGTCCCGGTCCAGCCCTGGCTCTTGTCGCCGTCGATGGGCTGATCTGGATTGACACCACGCTCAGCATCTGGCGCTGACTCTACAGGTGTCTCCATGGCTGTACAGCCGGGAGTGGACAGGAGAATCCAGCCCACTACTTGTAAATAGGTTTTTCTAGCTGTGAAGACGAATAAAGCTCCCCTGTGAAAGTCGTCGTCCTTGCTGCTTTTGGCCGGGGCGGTGTCTTCCCGGCTGACCTGGGGCACGCCCCCACAGGGAAGTGCAGAAGCCCTGACTTGATTTCCCTTTGCCTCCCTGCACATCTGGGTGTGAAACAGCATCTTTGACTGCAAGGGGGTCAGCCAAGCACCTCCCACGTATTAAGGAATTTAGCTCCTCTGCCCTTGCAAAGGAGCTAGGGGGCAACCAGGAAGCCAGAAGCTGTGGCTAAGAGCCCAGCAAGGTCCCTTCTTTGTGAGTAATGACTCACGTTTGCAGCTCCTGCTGATGGCGGGATGGTGTGCTAAAGCGTGCCCACCGTGGAATCCACCAACCCACGGAGCCGAGTGCGGGTGGAAAGTCGCTGGACCATTCCCATGAAACGTTGGGACATCCTTGTCTCCTTGCCCCATCAGGCTGACTGAGGCCATATCTATATTTGTGTGCCTGAAATCGATCTTCTGGCGTTTGATTTAGTGGGTCTAGTTAAGACCCACTAAATCGAATGCTGAGGGCACCTCTGGTTGGCGCCTATACTGGCAGTCGCTAAGAGTAAGGGAAGCCACCGGGAGCTTTTGCTGCCATCAACCTCCCACTGTGGAGACGATGCCATGCTCGGCTTTAGGTAAACCAACTCTAGCTACATTATTTACGTAACTGGAGTTGCGTACCTTAAGCTGACCTTCTGGGTCTAGTGTAGGCATAGCCTGAGACAGCTGTATCTAGAGGCTTTGGTTGGCCTTGTTTTTGGAAAAGTCTTCTCTTGACAGGTCAGTGGGGTCCCCACCCCTGCCCTAAAGCGACAGAATGGAGCAAGTCCTTCCCTCTTACTCCATTTCTGTTGCTTCCCTTTTGCTTTTCTTATGGGTCAATGGAGAGGGGAAAACTTTACTGGAAAATTAGGTGGTCAATAAAAATGATTTTTACCCACAGCCATTTGCTTTCCGTGGGCAATGCTCATTGGTTAAACCCAGATGCTGGAAAAACAAAATATTGCCATTTTGCAGCTCATGTGAATTCTTTAACTTAATATGCTTTAGTTTTCCACAACATCCCCCAAAGAGTTATGGGGCGGGAGCTATACCACTCTGTTGATCTAAGATACGCAACTTCAGCTACACAAACAGCGCTGATTAAATCAATATACTTACCACGCGTCTTCCAAGCAGTAAGGTCAGCAGGGGCTGCTCTCCCATGGACTCCGCCTACTCCTCTCGTCATGGTGCAGTATCGGAGCTGACGGGAGAGTGCTCTAAGGTTGATTGATCATGTCTAAGCAGACTCTGCTTTAAGTTAGTATAAGAGGTAGCAACATACCAAATTTGGTGGTCCTAGCTCTCACCGTTTAGGAGGAGTTCTTGAACAGATGGACTCCCAGACGGACAGATGCACAAACTCCCTCAAATATATAGTAGAAGATCAGAGTCATGACTCCAAGCAAATGAGTCAAATTTAAAAAAAAAATCTTTATTGGCTTAGAGAAAAATTGTCAGACTGAAGGACACCTTTATAAATATGTCTGAACAAAAATACTTCACATAGAGAAAGTGTCAGGAAAATCAACTTCCACTTAGAAATAAACACTGTTGTAGAAAAATGATCCGTGTACACAATGACGTAACTAAGCTCTATGGGGCAAAGTTATTTGTTTCTTCGGTGTTTGTAAAGCCCCTAGCGTGGGTCTTACATGCTAACGTAATATAAATAATTAAGAAAAAGAATTGAAGAGAAATGTGCTTCAGTGTTAGCAGATCGGGAGAATTAAAGAAATAAGGCATTCCCATGAAAAGATTTATCACTGGATGTGTAAAGAAGTAAAAATGTTACAGGAAAACTGGGGTAATAAGGATTCTTTGGTAGAAGCAACTATTGAAATATCAATTATTGAAAGAATTGTCTTGTTAACTAAGGCCTTTATCCAGAACAAAAATTGAACAAGTGATTAACTTAATCCATGTAAATATTCCCATGTGGATATCAATGGCATGTCTGTTTAAGTGGCCAAAATGCACAAGGAATCAAAATTACATTAGGGAGCAATTTTAAATATGACAGTACAGTAACCTGTGTAAGTATTTGGGATGTAAGCTGATCTCACGAGCGACAACGTGAAAAAAACAAAACACCGACGTGCTGGAGTGAAAAGCAAAATGCCTAACCAAGGAAAAGCTGTGATGACAAACCAAGAAACCACATAGCCTTCGGCTCACACGACAAAGAAGATTGTGCTATAGAAGAAAGGAAAAAAAAATTAGAAAAATATTTTAAGTTAGAGAATCAAACAGAATTCTATACTGAGATGGGGTGGCTTAGATATTAGCATCAGAATTTATATTCTAGTCGTGTATTTATTGGGATTAAGGCAGCTGGTCCGCATGGGAAGCTGTTTTTTAAACTGGCCCCCCTTACTAGCTCCCACCTGGCAGCAGTGTGGAGTAGCAGGGGGCTCCTCAGGAGTGAGGCCGGAGCGCCCCACCCCCGGGGACTACAGAATCTGACTGGTGCCAAACCAGAGAATTTGCCGAACCAGAGGAAATCAATGTCGGCTAGCAGCATCACCAACACTTCCACTGCTTAGAAGACATTTAGGGTAAATCAGAGCTAAATAACATAACAAAACACGGAGAGCCAGAACTGGAGGCTGCAAACAAACTTTATGGGACCGTGGGAAATTTAGCCACACCCATGAGAAGTGGACATCCGGCTAACTCAAATCATGCTGGACCACGGAAGTTGTCAGACCAGAGAGTGCCGGACTAGAGAGGTTCAACCTGTAGTTACATCAACAGTCAGTCATTCCAGTAGCTAAAATCAATGAGTCAGTTTAATCATTTTCACATTTATGACGGCAACTTACCAAATCAAAGACACTTCCACAGCGGTGCGTAGTAAGTCTGATCCTGGGGCTTCGCTTGCTTTCGGCGTGCCATGCCCTCTGCTGAACTGGCCGCCCGACGTCCTTTGCTCAGCCATGATTTAACATACGCGGAAGGATTCCACTCTGTGTAGGGAGGTCCGACAATTGAAATAAAAAGTAGATTGGCCACATGCTGAGTGGTCAGTGCAGTCCGCGTATCCGTGATTATGTTGTTCATTACGCTGAAGACCTGTTCGCAGCAGTCAGCATTACTCACTGCAAGCGTGTTTACAGCGAGGAGCAATTTCTTTAATTTCTCAGGTACAATCAGCCCTGCACAACATTTGTACTCTACAAATCCCAAGTGTGATTCATGGTGACCAACTTTCAGAGTTTCGCATAATGCCCGGATTTCGGTTTCTCCAAACCAGGGATTTTCTGCGTGTTGCTGCCATGTTTCGGGTTTCAAAACAGACACATTCTCAAGCAGATTCTGGTCAGCAATTTCATTGCTTGCTGCTGGGCTTTGAGTAGCGGTGCTGGTGAATAACTTGCATCTGATGTTGTCAACCACGGCCTGAATGAATTGTGACGGGTTAATGGTGGGACTTTCTCTGGCAGCAGTCAACTTTGTGTTCTTGAACATCATCGCCTCTTCGGCTTGCTGTGCTTGTTTAGTGTGCAATCCAGAGATTCTCCTCAAGCTGTCGATTCTCTGCAAATACACTTTCATCAGGTTGTCTGCTTTGGGGATCATCAGTTCTTGGTCTTGTAAAAGTTCGGACAAATTCTTGAGCTCTGTTAAGACATCTAACATTAATGAGAGATTTTTCACAAACTGGACCGAACACAGTTTTGAATGGAGACCCTGGAATTTTTCTCGTTCCCTTCCATCCCTCGATTGGTCCCGCGAGGCTTCCTCAAAATATTTAGCTAATGTTGGGTAAGTCTGCCAGACTGCATTGACAGCTTTCCACGTTGAAGCTACCCATTGTACACTGAAAACTCGGCCTATTTTTTTAAGTATAACATGCAGTTCGTTTGCATGTGCCCTGAGCTCACAGGCGTTTTTTGGTGATTGACTGCACAGTGAATACAAGCTGTCTAAAAATGCCCTGAAATCGTTTGTACCCCCCGTGATATCCAGTGCTTGATCAACCACCAATTCAAGTCTATGGTTAAGACAATGCCACAGAATGAGATTTGGGAAGTCTTTTTGTAGGAGTTTGCCCAACCCAGCTTTGGCTCCAAGCATGAGGTTTGCACCATCACTGCAAAAACTGACAAAGGCCTCCGTCAGTAATTCCTTAGTGAATCCATAGTGCAACAAGCAATTGATTATGTCTTGCTTTATGTTCTCAACCGATGTGTTGTCTAACTCAATTAAATCCAAAGGAAAAGCTACTGGATTCATCACACCATCAACACTGGCTTTTAAAAAAATTATAAGAGTAGATTTTCGAGCAAGAGTAGAATATTCATCAACTAGTACAGTGATCTTGGATTTGGCCTCGATTATCCTCGAGACGATTCTTTGCTTCATTTCTAAAGAGACATGCTCTATGATATCACCACAGACAGTTCTGCTTTGAAGCAATCGCCCCATCTCAACCCCATTCACTTTTTGCAGGTCAATCAGGCTTTTGTGGTCAGTATATGGCCGATTCATTTTCGCGATGTAGTAAGCTGTCCTGAACACGCGAGCAGTGGTTACAAGTGCTAATTCTTCATTTTTTGCTTTGATCAGACTGTCTCTCTTAGCTGCGTCTAAAAGTTTTGTTGCTTCAGTGTGAGCCGCTGAATTCTTGTGTTCGATAATTTTTTTTCGAAGTGACGTGAGCTGTGTTTTTCGAGTTTTTCCAAAAGAGGAAATCTGACATTCAGACCACTGAGAAGCAATGTTCACACCCCGCCCTCGAGCAGAGAAAAGCTTGAAGTTGGAAACGTGTCTACACGTTCTACAACCCAGCTTTCCATAGGACGCAAACAACCAATCATTTTTCCTTTGGAATTCCTCATATTGAACCCTGGACCACACAACTGGATATTGCTTTTCATCAGTAGGGTCACCCTGCGATTCAGCAGAAATCATGCCCTCCTCCAGTTTTATAATTGGACTTGCTGTGGCTTCGTGCTGTGTTGGTGACTCATTTGCCATTTTTTTAGAGGTCCTACTTTCTTCACATCCATCCTCAGCTTTGCGCTTGAACATTTTTAACATTTGTTGCTTTGACTTTGTGATCAGCCCTCATTAATCCAACAGCCACTTAATAAACACCTAACTCCTTAGCTAAATTTGGTTTCTCAATTTGACAGTCTTCAATTTCACTATCTGCCCAGATCTTTTATTTCTGCCCCATGCAACAGCAGCATATGAATGAAGTGTAGTTAGGTAGGTCAGAGTGAAATTTGTTGTAGAGCTACCTAGTGGAAATGCAGCTGCTTTACCTGTTGGGAGGGAGGCTGAAAGTTCGAGCCCAGCCACTGGGATTGTGAATTTCAGGTTTGTAGCTGGTCCTGGGTTGCTTCCAAATCATTAGAAAGTCCTCAGCTCCTTTGGTCAGAATTCTGTCATTAGTATATATTCTTAGTCCAGTGGCTGGAGCAGGAAAGAGGCCTGAGCAGAAAAGAGGCAAAATGGAGACGTTTCCAGGGCCTTTTAGCTTATGTCGAGTGAAGGAAAATCTGTTCCTACTGTGAAAGATGGTGTTTGGAGTCAGACACTGCAAGTTACATGTCCTTTCCTATCCATTATTCTACTTAGAACATTCACAGGAAAAGTCCATTTAGTATAGACAGGTGATTTCCAGTCCATTGTTAAGCTAAGTATTCCTTAATGGACCATTCAACTTGACTTGTCCCTGCCTGTGTTGGTTAAATACCTTCTGGGTGTTACCACAGGAGGAAACACGTAGTAAAACGCAGATAATAGTCATAACTTCAGATACCAAGGTGATACTTGCATAGAAATCGCATAACCAGAAGTACCAGCTATTTCACGTACATGCCTACTTCGAAAAGAGATTCTGAAAAAAAAAAAAATCACATCATGTATCAGAGACCCTATACGCCAGGAACTGACATGTAATGATTATGGTAACTGATAAGCTCATGCTTACTGGTTAACCGTTTAAACGATTATATTGTTGCATCCCTACTCACCACATAGTGAAATTGTCACCAGCCCTATAGCAGAGCTGATTCTGAGTGTGTTACTCTGCTGCGGAGGGCGTGGGGGGGAAGGAAGCTGTTCCCCGAACTCTGTGCCTTTGAGCTTTTGCAGGACACACTGGGGGAGGGGCTTGGTGGCATGATCAGCATGCCAGGGAACAGCCCCAAGGAGACCTCTGTGATCGAACCGGTCACACTGCCTACATCACATGGCTCTGTCGATGCAAGACAAGAGCTGGTAACGTGGATGCATGCTGCTGACACAAGAAGCACAGCATGACCATGCAACAGCAGTTTAACTAAAGCAGTGTAACATCTGGAGATAAAACTCTGACACAGCCCCAGTCTGTGGACCTGCCACGGTCTCTAGACCACGAGTTGAGAGCCAGGCAGGCAGACTCCAAGCTCGACCTGAGGGAGGCACTGTGGGAAAGGTGAGTCTAAGAATTGACCCAGGGAGCTCCCCCACAGCCTGACCTCTGCATACACAGTCTGTGGAACTGTCATCCCCCAATGCCCTTCAGCTCCCAGCTGGGAAACAACACCCCACGCCCCGAAATTATCCGGGAACCAACATAATCTGTCTCCTTTCTCCACCCCCATGGCATCTATGGGGAGAGTCAGTTTTCCTGTCTCAATGCAACACCCAGCCACCCTACCATGTGTCTTCCCTGCCCCATCTCCTTCCGCCCCATTTCCCTTGGACTGGGTCTTTGACAGCCCTTCCCACCCGTGTTCTTCCCCATCCCCTCTCCGTGAACTCCAGAGGCTGTGTCTAGACTGGGAAGTTTTTCCGCAAAATCATCTGATTTTGCGGAAAAACTTGCCAGCTGTCTACACTGGCCGCTTGAATTTCCAGAAAAGCACTGATGATCTCATGTAAAATCATCAGTGTTTTTCCGGAAAAACTATGCTGCTCCCGTTTGGGCAAAAGTCTTTTTCCGAAAGACTTTTGCGCAAAAGGGCCAGTGTAGACAGCACAGTACTGTTTTCCGCAAAAAAGCCCCGATCACGAAAATGGCGATTGGGGCTTGTTTGCGAAAAACCGCGTCTAGACTGGCCACGGATGCTTTTCCGCAAAAAGTGCTTTTGCGGAAAAGCATCCTGCCAATCTAGACGCGCTTTTCCGAAAATGCTTTGAACGGAAAAACTTTTCCGTTCAAAGCATTTCCGGAAAATCATGCCAGTGTAGACGTAGCCCTGGTGTCTATGGGGCCAGGTCTCCCCTCGCCCCCCCCCTCCCCACTCTCCGCCCGCCAGGTGTCTATGGGGCCGCGTCTCCCCTCGCCCCCCCCCCGCACTCTCCGTCCCCCAGGTTTCTATGGGGCCAGATCTCTCCTCGCCTCCCCCTCCCCACTCTCCGCCACCCAGGTGTCTATGGGGCCAGGTCTCTCCTCGCCCCCCCTCTCCCCTCTCCGCCCCCCAGGTGTCTATGGGGCCAGGTCTCCCCTCGCCCCCCCCTCTCCGCCCCCCAGGTGTCTATGGGGCCAGGTCTCCCCTCGCCCCCCACTCTCCGCCCCCCAGGTGTCTATGGGGCCAGGTCTCCCCTCGCCCCCCAGGAGTCTATGGGGCCAGGTCTCTCCTCGCCCCCCACTCTCTGCCCCCCAGGTGTCTATGGGGCCAGGTCTCTCCTCGCCCCCCACTCTCCGCCCCCCAGATGTCTATGGGACCAGGTCTCTCCTCGCCCCCCACTCTCCGCCCCCCAGGTGTCTATGGGGCCAGGTCTCCCCTCGCCCCCCCTCCGCCCCCCAGGTGTCTATGGGGCCAGGTCTCTCCTCGCCCCCCACTCTCCGCCCCCCAGGTGTCTATGGGGCCAGGTCTCTCCTCGCCCCCCACTCTCCGCCCCCCAGATGTCTATGGGGCCAGGTCTCTCCTCGCCCCCCACTCTCCGCCCCCCAGGTGTCTATGGGGCCAGGTCTCCCCTCGCCCCCCCTCCGCCCCCCAGGTGTCTATGGGGCCAGGTCTCTCCTCGCCCCCCACTCTCCGCCCCCCAGGTGTCTATGGGGCCAGGTCTCCCGTCGCCCCCCCCCTCTCCCCCCCAGGTGTCTATGGGGCCAGGTCTCCCCTCCCCCCAGCCCCTCTCTCCCCCCCCCAGGTGTCCATGGGGCCAGGTCTCCCCTCCCCCCAGCCCCTCTCTCCGCCCCCCAGGTGTCTATGGGGCCAGGTCTCCCCTCCCCCATCCCCTCTCTCCGCCCCCCAGGTGTCCATGGGGCCAGGTCTCCCCTCCCCCCATCCCCTCTCTCCGCCCCCCAGGTGTCCATGGGGCCAGGTCTCCCCTCCCCCATCCCCTCTCTCCGCCCCCCAGGTGTCCATGGGGCCAGGTCTCCCCTCCCCCCAGCCCCTCTCTCCGCCCCCCAGGTGTCTATGGGGCCAGGTCTCCCCTCCCCCCATCCCCTCTCTCCGCCCCCCAGGTGTCTATGGGGCCAGGTCTCCCCTCCCCATCCCCTCTCTCCGCCCCCCAGGTGTCTATGGGGCCAGGTCTCTCCTCGCCCCCCACTCTCCGCCCCCCAGATGTCTATGGGGCCAGGTCTCTCCTCGCCCCCCACTCTCCGCCCCCCAGGTGTCTATGGGGCCAGGTCTCCCCTCGCCCCCCCTCCGCCCCCCAGGTGTCTATGGGGCCAGGTCTCTCCTCGCCCCCCACTCTCCGCCCCCCAGGTGTCTATGGGGCCAGGTCTCCCGTCGCCCCCCCCCTCTCCCCCCCAGGTGTCTATGGGGCCAGGTCTCCCCTCCCCCCAGCCCCTCTCTCCCCCCCCCAGGTGTCCATGGGGCCAGGTCTCCCCTCCCCCCAGCCCCTCTCTCCGCCCCCCAGGTGTCTATGGGGCCAGGTCTCCCCTCCCCCATCCCCTCTCTCCGCCCCCCAGGTGTCCATGGGGCCAGGTCTCCCCTCCCCCCATCCCCTCTCTCCGCCCCCCAGGTGTCCATGGGGCCAGGTCTCCCCTCCCCCATCCCCTCTCTCCGCCCCCCAGGTGTCCATGGGGCCAGGTCTCCCCTCCCCCCAGCCCCTCTCTCCGCCCCCCAGGTGTCTATGGGGCCAGGTCTCCCCTCCCCCCATCCCCTCTCTCCGCCCCCCAGGTGTCTATGGGGCCAGGTCTCCCCTCCCCATCCCCTCTCTCCGCCCCCCAGGTGTCTATGGGGCCAGGTCTCCCCTCCCCCCAGCTCCTCTCTCCGCCCCCCAGGTGTCTATGGGGCCAGGTCTCCCCTCCCCCCATCCCCTCTCTCCGCCCCCCAGGTGTCTATGGGGCCAGGTCTCCCCTCCCCCCAGCTCCTCTCTCCGCCCCCCAGGTGTCTATGGGGCCAGGTCTCCCCTCCCCCCATCCCCTCTCTCCGCCCCCCAGGTGTCCATGGGGCCAGGTCTCCCCTCCCCCCATCCCCTCTCTCCGCCCCCCAGGTGTCCATGGGGCCAGGTCTCCCCTCTCTCCGCCCCCCAGGTGTCTATGGGGCCAGGTCTCCCCTCCCCCATCCCCTCTCTCCGCCCCCCAGGTGTCCATGGGGCCAGGTCTCTCCTCCCCCATCCCCTCTCTCCGCCCCCCAGGTGTCTATGGGGCCGGCCCGCAGGCCACACTCACCGCCCCCCACGGAAAATGGCCGTTGCTGCGCGCGCACCCAACCGCTGGCCGCGGCCTCCCAATACGGTCGCAGATGGGGGGGGGGGGGGAGAGGAGGAGGCACGCGCCCCACTATGCAAATCTGATTCCGCCGCGTCCTGCGGATTGGCTCAAGCGTGGCGGGGAAGGGGCGGGGCGTGGCTCGAGAGGGGCACGGGGTGCGGGCCGGACGTTACGCCGCGCCTGCGCAGTGCGCCCTCCTCCTCCTCCTCCTCCGCGTGGAGGAGAACTCAGAACTCTCCGCTCCAGCTGGGACGCGGCCCTGTGGGCGGGGCCTCGCTGTGGGCGGGGCCTCGGTGTGGGTGGGCGGGGCAGGGAGATTTTGCTGGAGGGGTCACCCATAGGGTTGGTGCAGCCTTGCAGGGGAGGGTCCTGGGCTCCCCTCCCCCAGTCTGTGACACAGCCCCCCAGCTGTCACCCCTTGCCCCAGCAGGGCTGCACTGGGAAAAGGGGCAGGTGGAAAATAGGAAAAGGGAGGGAGCTGTTTCCTGGGGTGGACCAGAGGGGGGGGGCAGAAGCAATGTCGGGGGAGGCATGGGGGAGCATGTGCCTCCCAAATGCCATGAAAGATGCCAGGGGCCAATGGGCAGAGCCCCCTTTGTCAGCTGCTCTGGGCCACATGCTTTTGGGATCCTCAGGCAGGTGGGAGGGCCTGAATCGCCGGTGGTGGGAAGTCGGGATGTGATCAAGTAGTCGACTATTCGATAAGAAAATGCTTATCAGATAGTCAACACACTAGTGGACTAGTTGTCCCTCCCCCCATCTCTATCAGAAAGAGACAGCAAGGGGGGAGAAGAGGAAGGGGTGCTGAAAAGCGGCAGCGCAGCACGGAGCCTGGGGTTCGCTTTGAAACACCGCATACCGGCACTGGCTAGCTGGGGCGTTCCCAGGCTGCACGTGGCATTTCAAAGTGGCAGCACTGTGTGGAGCCCGGGATCAGCCGGGGAGTCCCCACTTAATCCCAGGCTCCTCGCAGTGCTGCTACCTTGAAACACCACAGGGGCCCAGGCTAGTCGATTTTGTGTGCTCCAGCCCTGCGGCAAGGGTGCTAAAGCACCAACATGGTCTCCCTAATGCTGGGGGGAGAGCCCTGAGCCTTAGGGTCCAGATCCAGGCAAGCCGGGGGCCACATCTGGCTCCCGGGCCTTAGGTGCCTCACCTGTAAAGTAGAAGGACACACATGAAGGCGGAGAGACAGTCTCCCATTGCAGTTTTAGAATTAGCTGAAGATATTAGACCAATGGTCCTCAAACTTTTCAGTTACTTGCACCCTCCTTACCCATCTGTTCCTGCAATCCTCCCCACGCCCCTCCCCAGCCCATTCTGAGATTTGGGGCTGGAAGGGGCAGCTGACAAATGGGAATAAGGGGGCAGAGGCCAGGAACAGAGCTGTGGACAGGATCCAAGGCTTCGGCTGGGGCATGATTGAGGCCTGGACAAAGCCATAGATGGGCTGAAACGAATGCTGCAGCTGCAGGCAGAATCAACATGTGGGGTCAAGGCTCAGACTGGTGCCGAGCTGGGTGCTCCTCTTGCCCTCCGCCATGGGAGATGGCCTGGGCCCCCAAACATTAATTTCTCTGTGCCCTCCTTGGGGGTGGGGGTGTGCCCTATAGTTTGAGGACCTTCGCTTTAAACGTAAGTGTCTCTGGGTCCCTCTCCCCACCTCAGGTCAGGACATCTCTCAGGGTCAGGACAATGAAAGACCAATGATGGCAGATCTCTGGGGTATTGGAGTGGCAGTCATGATGGTGACTTTCTGTTCGCCCGACTTTGTCGACCAACATTGTAGTTGTTTTGCCCCGTCTTTTAAGGAGCCAAGGAAACGATGGGGCAAAAATCTCTCTAGCCCCAAGTTAGTTAGGTATAATTTCTGGACACACTACTTTTGGTTCATTGATTTCTGGCCCCACACTTGTTTACCAGGCATGATCTTAACAAAGGCCTTGAGTTATAGCAGTAGGTCTTTTGGTTTAGACCAGTTAAGTATGTTTGTTTTTCTTTTAACACCTTCACCCATCAACGTTTACTGTCGTAGGAGATTGTAACACTTTTATCTGTTTTCCCACATTCAGGCTTGCAAATGAATTCTCCTTCCAGGCTGCAATCATCCTGGGGGACTCTAATATTGTGCTAGTCAAGCCCTTTTCTAAAAGGATGCATTTCCAAATTGT
The DNA here is from genome assembly GCF_049634645.1 of Pelodiscus sinensis. NCBI lineage: Eukaryota > Metazoa > Chordata > Testudines > Trionychidae > Pelodiscus > Pelodiscus sinensis. Next base: position 11,785,837 of record NC_134742.1, read on the forward strand.
TTGTGTTCATATTAAATAGGACTTAAATACTTTTGAAAACCTCACCCCAAGTTACATAGGGCACGTCTTCACTACAGGCTGGATCAACGGGCAACGATCGATCCAGCAGGGGTTGACTGCCGAGCGTTCTCCCATAGACTCCGATACGCCACCAAAACAAGAAGAGTGAACGGAGTCGATGGGAGAACATCAGCTGTTGACTTCCCAAGGTGCAAGCACTACAGTAAGCAGACCTAAGTACATTGACTTCAGCTATGTTATTCACGTCACTGAAGTTGCATAACTTAAGTTGACAGTCTGCAGGAGTCTAGGCTTTAGCAGCACAAGTTCCACTGAATCTCAATGAATTTTAAGTCTCAAGTTCCTTTGGAAATCACAGCTTTAGTACCTAGTACGAAGGCAAACCGTTTAAAAATGTATGAGCTGGTTCGGTCCATGACCAGCTAGCAGGATTTTAAACAAGACTGACCATGTATTTGCTAACTGCATAGTCATGCTTAGTTTCAGGTTAGGTTAAAATACTTAAAAAAAAAAAAGTGATGTCTTTTTTCACTGTAGATAAACCCAAGGGGGTAATATGATCCAGTACATAGGTAAAATAGGCTAAAAGCAAGATTTTCACACTCCTGACAAAGTCGGCCTCTAAAGCCATGTCTACACTATAAGGTTATTTTGAATTAAGTTACTTTGAAATAACTATTTTGAACTAGCACATCCACGCTACAGGGAAGCCTCAAAATTATTCCAAGGCAGGCTCCCTTAACATGGATGTACTACCTTGATTTAGAGCCCCAGGAAGTACTGGGGATTCATTACTTCGAATGACTCTGGGGAGTAATTATTTCGAAATAGCAGCAGCTAAGAGTCCACACTAATCTTATTTTGAAATAGCAATTTTGAAATGGGCATTATTCCTTGTAAATTCAGGGGTTATTTCAAAATACTGTGTGGCTGCTCACCTTGTTATTTTGGAATAACTCCTGTTATTTCAAAATAACTCTGTAGTGTAGCCATGTCCCAAGAGAATAGAGGCCCAGCCTAGAAGGCCTCTCTGCCCTTCACACAGCTTCCCCCAGATCAAGAGATATGGTTGGAGTGATGCTCCTCCCCTCCTCTGGCTTTGTGGATGGGCTGTGGCTGCAGCTCCCAGGGGAGCAGCTAGATAGATCCTCCAGGGTCACAGAGTAGGATGCTGGGATGGAGGCATGTCTCGGAGACAGAGTACGATGCCTGGATTTTGGCTCAAAGTAGTGAACAAAACAGGGAGTACAGGCAGTCCCCGGGTTACATGGATCCGACTTACATCGGATCCCTACTTACAAATGGGGTGAGGAAACCCCGCACTAGCTGCTTCCCCCCAGCAGACCAGGGAGACGCGGAGCTAGCGCCCCCCCCTCCCCAGCAGACCAGGGAGACGCGGAGCGGCTTTTCTCAGCAGACACCTCAGCTTGAGAATAAAGGACTGAGGGAAGGGAGGTGTGGGAGAATAAAACTGAGCTCTGGAGAAATGTTTGGCTAGAGTTTCCCCTACAATATGTACCAGTTCCGACTTACATACAAATTCAACTTAAGAAGAAACCTACAGTCCCTATCTTGTACGTAACCCGGGGACTGCCTGTATTCTGAATATCATTCAGAAGAATGAGTGGGTTGTCTCCTGGTGAAAGAGGCTGACAGGAAAATGAACACTGAGTCCTTAGCATTAGCACTGAAAAATACTACCTGTCCCACTTAACAGTTCAGGTAAACCCACATCCTGATGGGGTCGTAGCTCGGGGTCACGGGGATCACCACAGGGGAGGTGAAATCCCAGTACTGGTACCTCCTCCACTCCACAGTCCTCATACCCTCATCTTCAGAGTACTCTTATCTATTATATTATTTGAGGGAGTTTGTCTGTCAGTCTGCTCAAGAACTCCTAAAAGGCAAGAGCTAGGACCATCAAATTCAGTATCCCATTTCCTCTTATAAAAATGGTTACTAACCTTTTGTAACTGTATGTTCTTTGAAATGTGATCTGTCCATTCCAATGAAGGTGTGTATGCGGTGCGTGCATGGTCGTCAGAAACTTTTCCCTAGTAGCCTCCATAGGGTCAGTCAGGAAGCTCCCTGCAGCAGCACCCGTATATGCCCAGTGTAGTGAATAAAGAGACAGCGTTTCGGTATTGTGTCTATGTTAATATCATCGGCACTGACTTAAATGGGGCCTGTGTGTTGTGTAGTCTTGCCTTAATCTTTGTATTCTTCCCCGTCAGTGTGAACAAAGCTATTTGCATAGATTTGCATATAGATTTGCAGGTGTATACAACCATACCTATGTTGCAGCCCTCGGCATGTTCTGTGAGTATCATTGTGGCCCCCGGAGCTTCCAAAGTTGAGGAGACCTGTACTAAAGTGTGTGCTCACATAGAGTTGATTGTGAAGCTTTTCCTCATATGGATCTTTTCTCTCCATTCCTACAGCCTGAACAGAGTTAAATGTAGGCACTTGACGATATCTGTGAGCCTCCACTGAGATGCATGGGGCAATTCACACTCCACAGAGCTATTGGATTAGTCTCTTTGCAAACTCACACAAGCACTGAGGAAGCAGCTGTTCTCGAAGTTCTCAATGCTTCCTTTGCAAGGTTCGCCCTTCCAGGGTCAGCCTTTCGTATTTCCTAAACGAAAACAGAGTCAGTGCACTTAGAGCCCTGCTTACGTGAACAACAATGATAACAGAGTAGTAACAAACTAAATGGGGGGGGGGGGAGAACAACATACAAAGCAACAAGACTGATAAATGGAAGAATCTCTTTGTGTTTCTTTCTCTGCCATGTTTTTATAAACACTTTACATCATAATATCTAGACCTTATTAGAGAGCTCCTTCCATCAAACAAAACCTTCCAAGCAAGTGCAAGTAACCCTCAGGCCATGTCTTCAATGCACAGAAGATCGACACTGCTGCAATCGATCTTCCGGAGTTCAATTTAGAGGGTCTAGTAAAGACCCACTAAATTAAACTCAGAGTGGACCTGTTGGCACCAGTACTCCTGCTCCTCTGAGGAGTATGGGAAGCCAATGGGAGCGTTTTCTCCTTTCGGCTTCCTGCTCTGGGAATAGTGGGGATATTCGAATCAAGGTAGGTCAACTCCAGCTACGTAATTAACCTAGCTGGAGTTGCGTATCTTGATTCCACTTTCCCCTTTGGTGTAGAACTGGACTTTGTGTCTTTCCACGTACATTTTGATCTTTTAGATGTAAAAAATGGGTCTCAGCTTTTCAATTCTTAGAAAACTTGCATTCCTGGAATCATGGGGAATGGATTCCCATGTGCCAAAGGAGGGATGGATTTTCCATTCCCAGGTGCCAGGGGATGGGTGAAGTCTCTATTCCCCAGACCCCACGGCACAGACTTGTAATAGGACCATTACTGGTGGGCAACCAAGAAAAAGGCATTTCAAAAAACCATGCAGGGCTTTTAAAGGGGTGGTGCTGGTAGGGTTCCTGTTTGCACGATCTCTGGGCAGCGGAGTTCACAACTGGGACCAGAGTGGTCACTGCCATGCGTAGTGGGAAAGCTGCTGGAGGACTGACATAGGTCACAATGTGTCTGCACTCTCCCTGCATCAATCTCAGTAGGTCGGTATCATGTGGTTCGATTTATTTTAGCTCCAAGGGAAACCAGGACGCTCCAGGGCTACTTAACCACTGTCGTATTTATTGCAAGCTTTAAGCAGTTAATACAGTTGTTTACGTTTTACAAGCCTTAAAACAATGACTACACAATTTAAATCTTAAATGCTATAAATTCTAAAGCAATTAATACAGCAGAAAGCAATGCAAAAACAATTAATAGAGGATCTACTATAATACAATAATAGAACCTAGTTTACTTACACTTCACCCGTATGCTACCTACAGTACCAGGCCGGAGATCGTACTTCCTTTTCTTCCCACACAATGAAACTCCATTCAATGTGTGAAGGGTCTATTTACTTCTAGGTACATCGAGCAGGACCTGCGGGTCAATCCTACTCATTCCCTCCCATCGATTGTTCTTACTAAACCCATTTTATAGCAAAGCGAGACTTGGTTGGTCTAATCATATTTACCAATGGATTCCGTATTGTGTAGGATACGTCATGTGTCCAATGCCCTATTTGGGGCGTGTGACGGACCAGGCCGGGTCTGGGCAGCACTGAGGGTGTCCGCTCAGGACGAATTGCTCAAACTCTGGGCTCCTTACAGCCCCAGACTGGGGACCTTCCCAAATAGGCCAGAAACCAGTCACACCGAATGCTCTGGCTGCCTATCTGGCCAGCCTGAAGCCTCATGAGCAAAATCCATCTGGCACTTCAGCTCTTGTGTCCCAGTCAGCCCCGGGCCAAACACACAGGTGAGGGGTTTTAGAAGCCAATTTTGTCACACCCCGATGGTCCTCTCCTTCAAGAGAAGACTCTTTATTCCTGCCATGTTGCCTAGTTCCATTGGGCAGTGGGTGATGCTGGGAGAACAGGCCGAACGCAGGGCTCAGGGAGAGATCTAAATGGCAGGGCAGGGGGCGGCGTGGGAGCCCAGCAACTGGAGAGTTGGATGGGGTGGGTTTCCCATGCCAGCGCTGGAGGGGGACAGGAAATTGGGAGGGATCCGAGCAGCAGGTGACGTAGGGAGCAGAGGCCAAGGTGGATTCGGAGTGTACGAGGTGACTCCTGGCAGTGGGGGGAGTGAAGGCCGAGGGAGAAGGAGGGATCAGGCTGGCCTCAGACGTGAAAAAGGGGGGTAGGGGTGGAGATCCCAGCAGGCACATAGGTTAAGGTCACTTGGGTTAGTGGGTGGGGCATGGTGGGAGAGGTGCAGGTTTGCTTTGAGTGCAAAAGTGAGGTCGCTTTCTGCTTAGGCATGTGCCTCAGTTTCCCCTCCCCCAAACCAGCTGCCCCGGTCACTACTCGTTATAATGGCGGCACTGGATCACTCGGCAGATCTCTGTGACGAGGTCCCAGTACTCCTCGAAGGAGATCTTCTGGTCCTGGTTGGCATCCACCCTCTGAAACATGTTCAGCGCCGCCTCCGTGTGCTCCGTGTCCTGGAATACACCCCAGGAACAGCACGTCACTGCCGGGGCAGCACCTGGGGCAGAGGTCAGTAAAGGACTTGGTGTGTGTGTGAACAGACTTGCAGTGCTCCTCTGTGTGTATGTGTGTGTGTGTCCGCACACACGTGTGTCTGTGCAAAGTAGCAGAGTACGTCAAACACACAGCTGTGTGTGTGTGTGTGTGTGTGTATACACACATGATCACACTAGGAGGGCTCTGTGCGTGTGTGTGAACAGACTTGCAGGGCTCCTGAAACACACAGCTGTGTGTGTGTGTGTGTGTGTGTGTGTGTATACACACATGATCACACTAGGAGGGCTCTGTGCATGTGTGTGAACAGACTTGCAGGGCTCCTGAAACACACAGCTGTGTGTGTGTGTGTGTGTTTGAACAGACTTGCAGAGCTTCCTGAAACAGACAGCTGTGTGTGTGTGTGTGTGTGTGTGTGTGTGATTAGACATGTGCGTGTGAGAGATCACAGGCCCATACGCAGGAATTTCTGGAGGAGGGGGTGTTTTTTTGGTAAACGTGGACCACAAGGGTGTGAATGCACCCCCTACACACCCCCAAGTAAGGGGGAAAATCAGCCCCAGCCTTCCCCCAGCTAGCCAGAGCATGCTTACTTGGGGAACCATTGGGGATGTGAACCCTTCGCACCCCCTCTGCATATGGGCCTGGATCAGGGGTGTGCGTGTGCGATCAGACTAGCAGGGCTGTTGTGTGTGCGCGCGCGTGTATGCGCTTGATCAGATGAGCAGGGCTCCTCACACACCAGGGCGGGGAGGTGTGTGAAGCAGAGGTGGGACCCAAGTGAAGCTGGAGGCCCATTGGCAGAGATGTGAGGGCTGTAGGGAGGCAGAGCTGGCACAGCAGGGGGGCAGTGGGTCAGTGGCATTGGCCGAATGGGGGGGCAGGCGCCGAGTCCCGGGAGAGCAGGGGGCTGCGGGTCAGGACCGAGGAGCCCCCGCTGAGCTGACCGGGGAGGCCAGGGCTGGTATCACTGTTCTCCGTCCTGTCCCCCCTCACCGGCCTCTTCCCCAAGCCCTACCCCCGCTCTGTCTCTTCCCACCCCTGCTCCGCCCTCTCCCCGAGCCACCCCCACAACCACTGAGTGCCTCCTGCCAGCTCCTCGCTGATCTGCAGCCAGGTCCCAGCTACTGTAGCTGGTGGGAGCTGGGCACCCCTCTTTGTTTTCCCATGAGTTCTTGAGCCCTGGAGCACCCATGGTGTTGGCGCCAGTGACTGGCTAGCGGGGGGCAGGGGAGGAAGGGCAGGGCTAAGAGGCACCAGCAGATCCCCCTTGACTAGCAGGAAGCAGCTGAAAGCTCCGGTTCCCTTGGGATTCCAATAGCCGGGCCTCACTGTGAGCTGATGGCTCAATTCATTGCGGAGCAACCTCTGGAAAGCCGCCTGGTCCAGCTCCTTTAACCCCTCGGGGCCCTCGGCGTATCTGTAGAAACTGCCCACGATGGCGTGGAGGCCCCGTTCCAGCTCAGAGCCCTCCCCGGCCGTCTCGCCTGGCTCCCTGCCATCTCCAAAGCAAAAGCAGGCGTCAGTAGGGGCCCACCAGGCCCAGAGACCTCACCTGGGAACTTGTGGTATGAGAAGCGGGCAGAGGGGGTGAGATATCTGCTGCTGGGGACACTTCTGCTGCAGTCTGGGGAAGGAGTGGCAGGGAATGTGTAGGGGTAGATAGATAGATAGATAGATAGATAGATAGAGGGGGTGTGTGGGGATAGATAGATAGATAGATAGATAGATAGATAGATAGATAGATAGATAGATAGATAGATAGATAGATAGATAGATACAGGGTGTGTGTGGGGATAGATAGATAGATAGATAGATAGATAGATAGATAGATAGATAGATAGATAGATAGATGGGGTGAATGGGGATAGATAGATAGATAGATAGATAGATAGATAGATAGATAGATAGATAGGGTGTATGGGGATAGATAGATAGATAGATAGATAGATAGATAGATAGATAGATAGATAGATAGATAGAGGGGGTGTATGGGGATAGATAGATAGATAGATAGATAGATAGATAGATAGATAGATAGATAGATAGATAGATAGATAGAGGGGGTGTATGGGGATAGATAGATAGATAGATAGATGGGGTGGATGGGGATAGATAGATAGATAGATAGATAGATAGATAGATAGATAGATAGATAGATAGATAGATAGATGGGGTGTATGGGGATAGATAGATAGATAGATAGATAGATAGATAGATAGATAGATAGATAGAGGGGGTGTATGGGGATAGATAGATAGATAGATAGATAGATAGATAGATAGATAGATAGATAGATAGATAGATAGATAGAGGGGGTGTATGGGGATAGATAGATAGATAGATAGATAGATAGATAGATAGATAGATAGATAGAGGGGGTGTATGGGGATAGATAGATAGATAGATAGATAGATAGATAGATAGATAGATAGATAGATAGATAGATAGATAGATAGATACAGGGTGTGTGTGGGGATAGATAGATAGATAGATAGATAGATAGATAGATAGATAGATAGATAGATACAGGGTGTGTGTAGGGATAGATAGATAGATAGATAGATAGATAGATAGATAGATAGATAGATAGATAGATAGATGGGGTGGATGTGCATATAGAAAGATAGATAGGAAGATAGAAAGAAGAGGTGGATGTAGAGAGAGAGAGAAAGGGGGGAGGTGGATGTAGATAGATAGATTAGATAGAGGGGGTGGATGTGGAAAGATAGATAGAAAGAAGGGTTGGATGTAGACGGGGCGGGGGGGAGGTGGATGTGGATAGATAGATAGAAAGAAGGGTTGGATGTAGATAGAAAGAAGGATTGGATGTAGGTAGATTGATAGACAGAGGGGGTGGATGTAGATAGAAAGAAGGGTTGGATGTAGATAGAAAGAAGGATTGGATGTAGGTAGATTGATAGACAGAGGGGGTGGATGTAGATAGATAGGGTGAATGTAGATAGAAAGTAGGGTTGGATGTAGTTAGATAGATGGGGTGGATGTAGATAGATAGATAAATAGAAAGAAGGGTTGGCTGTAGATCGATAGAGAGAAAGGTTGGATGTAGATAGATAGGTAGATGGGGTGGGTGGGGATAGATGGATTATAGGGCACAGTGTGCTCTGATTGCTGATACAACGGGGCCCTGATCTAAGGTGGGGCAGGGTGTGGCTCTTGCTCTGTGTGCAGCGCCTAGCATATGGCTTGTCTAGCTGCTACTCTAATACAAATATAATGAAAAGGTGAACGGGCTGGTGGTTGATGGGTTCTGAGGAGGGTCTGAGGTTAGGTGGAAGGGGAGGGTGAGAGAAAATGATACATTACGTAGAAGGATGACCCTAGGCTGTGGGCCATTCTGATTAGCTGATGGAAAGAAGGCTCCACAGATAACTTCAGAGAGCGAATTCACCGGTGTCCAGCTTGAGCAGCTTTGTTAAGGATGCAGATCTTACCCCTCTTCTCCCCAGACGGCTTCCGCTGCAAACTCTGCCCCATGGGCTCGCAGGGGTCAGTGCTCCTGGTTTGCTAGAGAGACCAGAATTAGCAGTGAGCGTCGCGATGAAGGCTCAACAAATCTCTAAGATTCTGGCAGAGGCGGTCACCTTGAAAAGTAGTCAGAGTTAAAAGTAGACAATGCTGCGAGCTACGGCCACGGCTGTGAGATGGTTCAGGAGAAATGCCCGGGGCTCGTAAAAGGAACAGAAAAAGGGTTAAAAGAAAGAAGAGAAACAGCAGAGGCCTGGACGCAGGCAGTGGAGAGAGACACGATACCTTTACACCGAGCACCGGGACCGCACAGAAAATTGGGAATAAAACTATAGAGACCTACGCGTAGTCCTGTGGCACCGCAGAGAGTCGGAAGAGAGAAATGCCGGCCCCTGTTGTGATTCTGCTGGGCAACCCGCAAACTTCAGCAACTTTTGTACTGCCCGAAGAATGGGGCCAGGAATGGTACTCGGTGGCCAGTGCAGAATTAAAAGGTGGAACATGGAATGACTGGAATGGGTGCTGCAAAGAGAGTGTTGGGAATGACCCAAACCAGCCACCGAGCAAGCCACGACTTGAGGAGTAGATAAACACTAATTTCAACGGCTATGTCTAGACTGCAAGCCTCTTTCGAAAGAGCCTCTTTCGAAAGAGAGCGTCTAGACTGCACGCGGAACTTTCGAAAGAGCAAGCCACTTTTTCGAAAGAAAGCACCCAGTGAGTCTGGATGCTCTCTTTCGAAGAAGCCCTATTTACATTCAAGAACACCTTCTTTCGAAAGAAGCACTTTCGAAAGAAGGCGTTCTTCCTCGCGAAATGAGGTTTACCGCCGTCGAAAGAAAAGCCGCGTTCTTTCGATACAATTTCGAAAGAACGCGGCTGCAGTCTAGACGCAGGTGAAGTTTTTTCGGAAAAAGGCTACTTTTCCCGAAAAAAACCCTGAGTCTGGACACAGCCCACGTGAAACACCAGGAGAGAGCAGCTTAACCTTTGGAATGGCTGCATTCACGCCCGGAGGTGCCTGGAAACAGTTAATTGCAGCTGGCAAAAACACTCCTGTCACTTGCTGGCACGCAGACAAAAACAACAGACCCCAGCCAAACAAAATCAAGTTTTACCAGAGCAGCTCTACTCTCCTCTCCAAGCCAGGATCCTGGCTTTCCAAATCCTTACTCCCCAGGCATTTCTCACAGCTAATGAGATTGCCTTCATTCTTAAATAGTTTACTGGACCCGTTAAGCTTTCCTTTATAGCCTCTCCATGTGCAACAGACACTGCGGCTGCCGCTACTGCAAATTAACGTGACTACTTCATTAATCTTCCTTGGCGCACATCTCCCTTCCTCCCTAGCCTGCCTCTTACCACATTCCCTCTGCCTCTCCTCACGGCTGCCCCTCTCTTTGTCATAAATGTTATAAAGTCCCAGAGGGCTGGCCATGTTAGTCTGTAATGTTAAAAACCACGAGCAGTCCTGTGGCACCTTAGAGACTCACCAAAAATCATAGAATCATAGAATCATAGAATAATAGGACTGGAAGGGACCTCAAGAGGTCATCGAGTCCAGCCCCCCGCCCTCAAGGCAGGATCAAGCTCCGTCTACACCATCCCTGACAGATGTCTATCTAACCTGTTCTTAAATATCTCCAGAGAGGGAGATTCCACCACCTCCCTTGGCAATTTATTCCAATATTTGACCACCCTGACAGTTAGGAATTTTTTCCTAATGTCCAATCTAAACCTCCCCTGCTGCACTTTAAGCCCATTACTCCTTGTCCTGTCCTCAGAAACCAAGAGGAACAAATTTTCGCCTTCCTCCTTGTGACACCCTTTTAGATATTTGAAAACCGCTCTCATGTCCCCCCTTAATCTTCTTTTTTCCAAACTAAACAAGCCCAGTTCATGAAGCCTGGCTTCATAGGTCATGTTCTCTAGACCTTTAATCATTCTTGTCGCTCTTCTCTGTACCCTTTACAATTTCTCCACATCTTTCTTGAAATGTGGCGCCCAGAACTGGACACAGTACTCCAGCTGAGGCCTAACTAGTGCAGAATAGAGCGGCAGAATGACTTCACGAGTTTTGCTTACAACACACCTGTTGATACAACCTAGAATCATATTTGCTTTTTTTGCAACAGCATCACACTGTTGACTCATATTCAACTTGTGGTCCACTATGACCCCTAGATCCCTTTCCGCCATGCTCCTTCCTAGACAGTCGCTTCCCATCTTGTATGTATGGAACTGATTGTTCCTTCCTAAGTGGAGCACTTTGCATTTCTCTTTATTAAACCTCATCCTGTTTACCTCTGACCATTTCTCTAACTTGCTAAGGTCATTTTGAATTATGTCCCTATCCTCCAAAGAAGTCGCAACCCCACCCAGTTTGGTATCATCTGCAAACTTAATAAGAGTACTCTCTATCCCAATATCTACATCATTGATGAAGATATTGAATAGTACGGGTCCCAAAACAGACCCTTGAGGAACTCCACTTGTTATCCCTTTCCAGCAGGATTTAGAACCGTTAACAACAACTCTCTGACTACGGTTATCCAGCCAATTATGCACCCACCTTATCGTGGCCCTATCTAAGTTATATTTGCCTAGTTTATCAATAAGAATATCATGCGAGACCGTATCAAATGCCTTACTAAAGTCTAGGTATATGACATCCACCGCTTCTCCCTTATCCACAAGGCTCGTTATCTTATCAAAGAAAGCTATCAGATTAGTGTGGCATGACTTGTTCTTCACAAACCCATGCTGGCTATTCCCTATCACTTTATTACTTTCCAAGTGTTTGCATACGATTTCCTTAATTACCTGCTCCATTATCTTCCCTGGGACAGACGTTAAACTGACCGGTCTATAATTTCCTGGGTTGTTCTTATTCCCCTTTTTATAGATGGGCACAATATTTGCCCTTTTCCAGTCTTCTGGAATCTCCCCTGTCTGCCATGATTTTTCAAAGATCATAGCTAAAGGCTCAGATACCTCCTCTATCAGCTCCTTGAGTATCCTGGGATGCATTTCATCAGGACCTGGTGACTTGCTGACATCTAACTTTCCTAAGTGATTTTTAACTTGTTCTTTGTGTATCCTATCTTCTAAACTTACCCTCTCTCTGCTTGTATTCACTATGTTAGGCACACCTCCAGACTTCTCGGTGAAGACCGAAACAAAGAAGTCATTGAGCATCTCCGCCATTTCCAAGTTCCCTGTTACTGCTTCTCCCTCCTCGCTAAGCAGTGGGCCTACCCTGTCCTTGGTCTTCCTCTTGCTTTTAATGTATTTATAAAAGGTCTTCTTGTTTCCCTTTATGCCTGTAGCTAGTTTGATCTCATTTTGTGCCTTTGCCTTTCTAATCTTGCCCCTGCATTCCCGTGTTGCTTGCCTATATTCATCCTTTGTTAGTTGTCCTAGTTTCCATTTTTTATATGACTCCTTTTTTATTTTGAGATCATGCAAGATCTCCTTAATTGGAGATCTATAGTATCAGGAGCTTTCGTGGGCACAGCCCACTTCCGCAGAGGATCTGGAGAGGGATATCACAAACCCAGACTTTATAACAGAAAAAGAAGAGGGAAAAAAAAGCACCTATCAATTGTAGGGACCACAGCTAATGAGGCTAATTAAGTGGGCTGGAAGTGTCCCGTATTCCATCTGCGTGTGGAATAATTTTCTTGTGTGCACCAAGGCCTGTGCAGATGTGCACCACCAGTAGAAACAAAACCGCGCTGTGTGCCCTCTGCTAAGTCCATGGGGCTCTCTCCTGTGTGGCCGCAGAGGGCACATTGGACATGGGCAGCATGAGATGGGCAGAATGGGGTTTGGGGTTGGGGGATTCCAGCAGGCAGGCAGATTAAGGTTGCTGGGTTTTGTCAGAATACGGGGTGGTGGGGGAGGTGCAGGTTGGGTCTTTAGCAGTGGTCACCAAGCAGTAGATCAGGATCTACTGGTAGATCTTGGAGCCTCTGACAGGGGATCCTGGCTGGTTTAGCCGGGAAGCTACCAAGCGCAGGCACATCAGTTGCTCCTCCACCTACTGTCATGCTTCTCCTGCCATCTGCCTTGGAGCTGCTCCCTAGGAGCCTCCTGTTTGCAGTGCAGGGTTTGGGAGGGAAAAGGGGGTGGGCTGATGTCAGGGTGTCCCTCCTTCCTGCACCCCATCTCCACACAGAGAGAAGGCGATGGAAGGAGCTTGACGATGCAAATCTCCGTCACACACACACTGTGGCTGTGTCTAGACTGGCAAGTTTTCCTGCAAAATCATCCGCTTTTCCGGAAAAACTTGCCAGCTGTCTACACTGGCCCTTGAATTTCCGGAAAAGCAACGACGCTCTACTGTACAAAATCAGCCGCTATTCCGGAAAAACTATTCTGCTCCCGCTCGGGCATAAGTCCTTATTCCGGAACACTGTTCCGGAAAAGGGCCAGTGTCGACAGTCCAGTAGTCTTTTCCGGAAAAAAGCCCCGATCGCGAAAATGGCGATCGGGGCTCTTTTCCGGAAAAGCGCGTCTACATTGGCCACAGACGCTTTTCCAGAAAAAGGGCTTTTCCGGAAAAGCAGCCTGCCAATGTAGACGCTCCTTTTCCGGAAAAACTGAAAATGGAATAGTATTCCGTTTTAAGCAGTTCCGGAAATTCATGTCAGTGTAGACACAGCCTCAGTGTTTTTGCGGAAATACTATGCTGCTCCCGTTTGGGCAAAAGGGCCAGTGTAGACAGCAGAGATTTGTTTTCCGCAAAAAAGCCCCGATTGCGAAAATGGCGATCGGGGCTTTTTTGCGGAAAAGCGCATCTAGATTGGCCACGGACGCTTTTCCAGAAAAAATGCTTTTGCGGAAAAGCATCCTGCCAATCTAGACGCTCTTTTCCGAAAATGCTTTGAACGGAAAACGTTTCCATTAAAAGCATTTCCGAAAAATCATGTAGACGCAGCCTGTGTGTGTGTCTGTCATTCTCACACACCCACACTATCCCTCACTCTCATCTCCCAACCCAGCACAGACGTGAGGGATTGTTGTTACTTCTCTTACTGCTTGCAAAGTGGCTTATTTTTGCTTTTTTAACTGGTCTGGGCATTTCATCATTTTCATGTCTCTCTTACGCTTAAACGTAATTCTTTGAGCAGTGAGTTCTCAACTGCTGAACCTGTTGTGGCTGGTGTCATTATCCTGTGGGAATTGCTCCTCCTGGGCGTGGCTGGCCTGTCTCTGCAGCCCCTGAGAGAGGCAGCGCAGGGGGTCACCATATGCTGTCCTTGCCTGCAGAGTCCTGCTCCTGCAGGCCCATGAGACACAGCCTCAGTGTTTTTGCGGAAATACTATGCTGCTCCCGTTTGGGCAAAAGGGCCAGTGTAGACAGCAGAGATTTGTTTTCCGCAAAAAAGCCCCAGGCCCAGGGCACCAAAATGGCTCGGGCCAGCCCTGAGCAAATGAAACCCTTTTGTAAAAGGGAATCACCCAGCGTTCATTTGAGAAAACATGCCCACTAGGATTGGAAAACGCAAACACCCACCCTGTTGTCCACTGGGCAGGGTCCTTCGCTTCAGTTTCCCTCCTGGCTGTGCTAAACAAATATCCCTTTTAATGTGCTACTCACCTCTCCCTTAGCTGTGCCCTATTCACCGTGATCATTTTTCTACTCCCTGACTTCAGGGGGGACCATGGGGGTTCCCCTCACGTTCCTAAAATGAGGGGATGGTCTCACTGGTGCTATCTGTATCTGTTTGCTGCCATGCTCCCCACACCCGAACTCAGCTTTTAGGGATTTCAGCTGCCAGCGATTGCAACTTCCCCGCCTTTTCGCTGGCTCACAGCATGTGTCTACACTCGCGGCTTCTTGTGCGAGTAATATGCAAATGAGGCTAAGCGTGGAATATCGCCGAGCCTCATTTGCATACCTAATGAGCCACCGTTTTTTTCACTGCCCCTTCTTGTGCAAGAAAAACCCTCTTGCGCAATGCCGTTCTTCCTGAAAAGTAATAGGTGGAACCGCATTGTGCAAGAGGGTTTTTCTTGCGCAAGAAGGGGCAGTGTAGATGCTCCTTCTTGCACAAGAGCCTCTTCTGAAAAAAACGGTGGCTCATAAGGTATGCAAATGAGGCTCAGCGATATTCCACGCATAGCCTCATTTGCATATTACTCGCACAAGAAGCCGTGAGTGTAGACATAGCCCTGGTCAGCCCCTAGTCCTGCTCAGCAGGGATTCCAGGTCTGGCAATCAGTGAATGGAAACAAGGACTCTCCCTGGAGTCCAATCTCACTGCAATTAAACACCTGGAGCAGGTCTGTGAAATAGGCAGGTAGACATCTGGGCTTGGACTAGAACCTGGGACTCTCCCCACCAGCAGAATCCTAGAGCCCATTATGTTACAATTTTACGGCCCTGTGGCCCAAAGCCAAGGCAGATGACACCAGCCAACTGCTGTGGAGACCTACCCTGATGTCCAGCCCCCTCACTGGCAATTAGCATGCCTCCCCATGTCCCCTCAAATATTTTCCATCCATGTATGGAATAAATGTTTCAATGGGCACCAACAACGGATGCACAAAACCTAGCTGCGGCAGGCCAACATCTGACTCTTTCCTAAGTAAGCACACAGCTTCCAGAGCACACTGATTCCTACCCCCTGCTCAGCAAGTGAGGTGCAGGTTAGGGTGACCCCCTCAGACAGGGCAGGCTAAGCACAGTTCTAAACACCCTAGTGAATTTTTGGTGTGTTACAGCGCTTTATTATTTTTGTACTTTTTACACCCCAACATTTCATTGCCCCCCTGGCTTTGATTAAGTTGTTTAAACGAATGTGTCGCAATGGTAGAAAAAAAATGTGTGTGTATGAAAATTGTAGGCACTGGGGTTTTTCTTTCTTTCTTTCTTTCTTTCTTTCTTTCTTTCTTTCTTTCTTTCTTTCTTTCTTTCTTTCTTTCTTTCGCTATGTCTAGACTGCAGGCTTCTTTCGAAAGAGGCTCTTTCGAAAGCATCTTTCGAAAGAGCCTCTTTCGAAAGATCGCGTCTAGACTGCAGGCGGATCTTTCGAAAGAGCAATCCGCTTTTTCGAAAGAGAGCACCCAGCGAGTCTGGATGCTCTCTTTCGAGGAAGCCCTATTTACATTGAAGAACGCCTTCTTTCGAAAGAGGAACTTTCGAAAGAAGGCGTTCTTCCTCGTGAAACGAGGTTTACCGCCATCGAAAGAAAAGCCGCGTTCTTTCAAAATTATTTCGAAAGAACGCGGCTTGAGTCTGGACGCAGGGGAAGTTTTTTCGGGAGAAGGCTACTTTTCCCGAAAAAACCCCTGAGTTCTGGACACAGCCTTTCTTTCTTTCTTTCTTTCTTTCTTTCTTTCTTTCTTTCTTTCTTTCTTTCTTTCTTTCTTTCTTTCTTTCTTTCTTTCTTTCTTTCTTTCGAAAAAGGGGTACTTTATAAAAAAAATGGTTGCGAAACACTGGTCTATCCCTGATAGATGTCTGTCTAATCTGCTCTTAAATCTCTCCATTGAAGGATCATTAGTTTGTCATGGAAACATTGCTGGCTCTTCCACTTAAATGATATTGCGAGGGGAGGAGGAGGAGAATAGTAGGAGTGAGTGTTGTGCTGCTGGGATTTGCATTTTCACCAGTCCTGTTATGCTTATAAATGTTCTTGAAAGAAGGGTAAACAGTGAGGTGGCAAAATCCAGAAGCTGGCAATGGGCGACAGGGGAGGGCATCTGGTACTGGGCACACATGGATGGATCTTTAGTCTGACCTGGTACAGCTGTTCTTTTGTTCTTATGGTTTTGAATCAGAAATCGCAAGCCTGATAAGGCAGGAAGTGCTGTGGGTGGCCATGCTGGGTGGAAAAGCGGAATGGGATGGGGGAGGGCGGGCTAATTGGGACGTGCATCTTCAAGGCCGTGAAGGAGAGACGAGCTAGAAGAGTGGGGGTGGAACAGGGGAGATCCAGGGGTGCCATTTCAAATTCTGAGGGGGGGGTCAACTTCCAGTTAGGGACAAGAGGAGGGAGAGGAGCAAGCTATGTGGGGGAGGGGGAGAGCTGCTGCTTGGTGGTACAAAACCGGGGGGGAAAGGGGAAGAGAAGGGGGAGGCGGGTTCCCCTTCTCCCTAAGTGGAACTCCTGGGAGAATCAAAGTCTTGAACTTCTGGGGAAGTCAATTCCTTCCAGGCAGGGCCAGTGTCCTTTCCGAGAAAAGGCCCAAACAAAGGAACCGTTTCCCCCCCCCCCCGGCTGGGATTAGGAAACCCAGGACTAGTGAGTCACTCTGCGTTTTTTTTCTTTTGCTGAGTGAGAAGTATTAATACAGACGGGCCTAGGCATGCCCCAAACCAGAGGCCCAGTCCCTCAACAATGTGGGAGGGACCTCTCCATCCAGGCCCCAACTGAGGGACAGCAAAGGAAAAAAGAAGAGCCAGGAAGACGGTCTGAGGTAGCTTTATGGGGTGGCTGGGGGTGTATTTCGGGATCACAGAATCCCCTTGGGGTTGCCCCCCCAGTGTGCTGATCATGCCACTGAGCCCACCTACCTACTCTCTGGGGCTCCCTGCTGCCTTGTCCTGCTGGGCCAGAAGCTCTGGCCTTCTCCAGCCAAGGCACGGAGTTGGGGTACCCCCCCCCCCCCCCACACACAGAGCACCACAAATGCTGAATCAGCTGAGCTCTTAAGGGCTCATCACCCAGGAACCCAACCCCCGGAAACGGACCAAACCCCCAAAATAAATCTGTCTTGCCCTATGTAAAAGCATTACACAGCGAACGCTCATAAAGATGTTCACCCTCTTTATCAATGAAAGAGAGATATGCACAGTGGTTGCTTCCCCTCCTCCCTCCCCTGGTAACAATTATTTTCACTGGGCTCAATAACAACAAGTGTTTTTGTTAAGTATAAATAATAGAATTGAAGTGATTACAAGTGAAAACAGACACAACAAAGTAAATTGCTAAGTTTAAATAAACAAAAGACGCCAACGATTTCCCCCTGTCCTCACCCCGTCCACTTCGCCCAGAGTCTGGGGATTCCCTTTATGTGTCCCCACCCCACCCCGCACCTCCCCATAAGGAGAGATTCTCTCACCCTCCCCTGGGGACAGCACCCAACACCTGTCAATGACATCTAAGGAGTCAAGAGACACTGCCCAGAGACATGATTGCATACGGGAATGGAAATAGGCCATATATTCCCAGAAAAGGTTAAAAAAAAGGGCAACAAACTTGATGAGGGGTTAGCAGCAGCTGCCATACGAAGAGAGATTAAAAACACCTCTTTGCACTTAGAAAAGAGGAGACTAGGGGTACATCTACATTGCAGCGTTATTCCGGAATAACAATGCGAGCGTCTACCCAGCAATTGCATTATTTCAAAAGAAAATCAAAATAATGGAGGGCATTTTCCCGACGTTTGTAAACCTCATTCCACGAGGAATAACACCTCTTCTGATGCAGGAATTGTTCCTTAGAACGTTGAAAGAGAGCAGCAAGCCACTTCTAGAATGAGTCAACGTGTCTTGTATATTGGAAGAGTTGATGATTTTTCATTGCAAATTTGGTTTTCCTTACCATACTGTAAAATAGTTTTTCTTGTGGGGTGACAGTGTGACGTCACCGTGTCACTCTGCGTCCCACAGGAACATGCTGTCACGTTATTGGATTTTAAAGGGAACAGCCAGATCATTTCTGCCCCATGGGGGGAGGGGAAGAGGGGCGTTGCCCCAAAGTCTCTAAGAAGGGGGCCATGTGAGGAGTCATATGAAAGCGTGTGTTCTACTGATTCTATGTATGCTATTCATGTACCTGTGTGAAATCTGTATATGGAGTTATGAATGTAGACTCTGTGCTGATACTGGGAGTGTTCTCCGCCTGAGACAGAGCAGTGGGCCTGAGCTGCCTGCTATAAGGAAGGAATGTCCAGTCAGTGACGAAGCTAATTAGCGAGGCTCCAGGAACAATGGCTCTCAAGGTGCCCAATACACGCCTGAAGAATGTGTCTGAGACGTGAAAACCAGCCAGGGCATAATGGCTGCCAGCATGTCAAACAGAGATAGGTCGCTCGACCATGAGACCTGCTCTGACCAGGAGGACACCCAGAGAGATATATAAGGCTTTGGAAAGGGTTCAGAAAAGGGCAACTAAAATGAGAAGGGGTTTGGAACGGGTCCCATATGAAGAGAGGCTAAAGCGACTGGGACTTTTCAGTTTAGAAAAGAGGAGACTGAGGGGGGATATGATAGAGGTCTATAAAATCATGAGTGGTGTGGAGAGGGCCGATAAAGAAAAGTTATGTATTAGTTCCCATAATAGAAGAACTAGAGGACACCAAATGAAATGAATGGGTAGCAGGTTTAAAACAAATAAAAGAAAGTTCTTCTTCACACAGCGCATAGTCAACCTGTGGAACTCCTTGCCAGAGGACGCTGTGAAGGCTAGGACTATAACAGAGTTTAAAGAGAAGCTAGATAAATTCATGGAGGTTAGGTCCATAAAAGGCTATTAGCCAGGGATAGAACTGGTGTCCCTGGCCTCTGTTTGTCAGAGGCTGGAGATGGATGGCACGAGACAAATTGCTTGATCGTTGTCTTTGGTCCACCCCCTCTGGAGCACCTAGCACTGGCCATTGTTGGCAGACAGGCTAGTGGGCTAGATGGACCTTTGGTCTGACCCAGTACGGCCGTTCTTATGTTCTTATGATGCAGACTCCATCTTGCCTTCGGTTCTGCTACTGATTCCAGATACAGCCTTGCGAGGAACAGTGAGCCGGGAAGAATCATAGGATTGTGACCTAGGATGTACACCAGAGACTTTTAAGCTAGCAGTTTGTAAGATCTCTGCTAAGAGCCTGCATTGAGAACTGGGCTGCTCCTGCCTTTCCCTGGCTGGCTGGAGCATGCTTACTTGGGAGACCTTGGAAGAGTGCTTTCACACCCTTCACACATGTACACTTTGTGTACAGGCCTGATGTTACGGTAGCATGTTCTGGAAGATGGTCATTTTCAACTTGTAACATCAATTTTTATAGCTACTGGTTGAACCTCTCTAGTCCGGCGCTCTCTGGTCCGGCTTCTCCATGGTCCGGCATGATTTGAGTTAGCCAGGTGTCAACTTATCATGGGTGTGGCCAAGTTTCCTGCAGTCCCATAAAGTTTGTTTACAGCCACCAGTCCTGCTCTCAGGGTTCTGTGCTGTGATTTAGCTTTGATTTACCCTTAAAAGTCTTCTAAGAGCCCAGTAACCAGTGGAAGTGCTGGTAATGCTGCTGGATAATATTGACCTCCTGTGGTCCAGAAAATTCTCTGGCTCAGCACTGGTCAAGTCCCGAGGGTGCCGGACTAGAGAGATTCAACCTGTAGCTATTTTTTCTTACATCTGAAAAAAAAAAAAAACCCCTACACAGTTAACTTTAAAACATATTTATTTTTTACATACCACAAAGGGCTATATATTTATAAATATTAAAAAGAGAACAGCCTTCCAGAGTATATATAATGTCAAAGGGGGAAATAATTTAAAGAAAGAAAAATAAAAACCAATATACATATAGTGTAAACAGTGTAACTGTTGCTGGGTCAGTCCTAGGAGATTAGAGAGAGGAGCTGGGAGAGGTAATATCCTTTCTAGGACACGAAAAAGAGCTCTGTGTGGCTTCAAACTTCTCTCTCTCTGAGTAGGTCTACACTGCGGTGCTATTTCAGGAGACTTCTGGTATCCCAAAATAGCTATTCTGCGTCTTAACAGTGCACCTGCTATTTTGAAATAAAACGGGCTGGCAATTTCAACGTCTCTGTAAACCCCATTCCAGGAGGAGTAAGGGATGTTGCAGAGCAGCTGTTTATTTAAAAATGTGGCACTTTATAGACAGCGCCAAATTACAAAGTAGGACATTTTGAAATGGACTCAAAATAAGCGCCAAAATTGGCATCACTCAAATTGCGTCACTCATTTCGAGCTGAAGGGTGCTGTGTAGATGCATCCTCTCTCTCTCCCCAACAGAAGCAATAACAAATATTCCCTCACCCACTCGGTGTTTTAATCGTAACCACAGCAACTCACAGATTATTTGTTGTTCCATCACATTTACAGGGGCAATATCCGGAGGATATGTTATGTCTCCGATCCAACAAACACCCCATCAAAGGGCTTAGCTGGTCTACTGCGGGTACATCTGCACTTAATACACTGCCTCAGTGCGGCTACCCACATGCAGCCAGTGTTGTCTTCAAGTCTTCATTGTGAAGTCCAAGTCGAGTCTCAAGTCACTACAGTTCGAGTCTCGAGTCCCTAAAGTCACTTTTGAGTCAAGACCCAAGTCGAGTCTCAAGTCTTAATTTTAAAAATGTCAAGTCACTTTTGTACAAGCCTTCAATATCAGCATTTTCTGACCATTTTTTCACCGTCAATTTAACAAAATTAGCAAGTCTCAAGTCGAGTCTCAAGTCACAAACAGTGAACCCGAGTCGAGTCTCAAGTCGAGTCACCTAGGTGACTTACGTCGGACTCGAGTTCAAGTCATGGGACTCGAGTCAACAACTCTGCATGCACCTACGCCATGACAGAACCGGAATCTCTCCCGCCATTGTTGTTAACCCCAAAGGGGGTTAGCTATGTCGGCGAGGGGAGGTCTCCCACTGACATAACACTGTCTACAGCGGGGTGGAGATGGTGTTACAGTAACGGAGCAGGAAAGAGCGCCTGAGATGTGAGCCCTTGTATCAGAGGCCTAGGGTAAGGCCTGAAGCCTGAACTAAAGTAGAGGTCGAACTTTGCTGATGTCAAGCAAAGAAACAAAGTCAGGGTTTGCCTGATGGCAGTATCAGTGCCCCCTCGACCCTCCCCATTCTTGCTAAATTTGGTCTGCTTGCAAACGGGCTCAGTCTGGTCTGTCTGCAACTCCCTGTCCCCCCACAGCTTCAGCCCCACCCCCCAACAAAGCGGCTGCTCCCCCCACGATGTGTGTGGTGGGCGTATCAGTGCTGAGCTGCATAAGGCACCAACACTGTCAGGAACATCTCTTCTTTGATACAAGGGCTTATATTTCAGGAACTTTTCCTACTATAGCCATCCCTGAGTGGTAGGGGGCAGAAGTGTGTGGATTTGTCACACCCCTGAACCATATATGGCCACACCGACATAGAGCCATAATGTAAACCCAACCTCAGAGTCGTCCTATTCCAAGGGAATTACTCACAGCAGTAACGTTAAACACACGTAGGCTATGTCTACACTGGCATGATTTTCCGGAAATGCTTTTAACTGAAAAGTTTTCCGCAAAAGCATTTTCGGAAAAGCGCGTCTAGATTGGCAGGACACTTTTCCGTAAAAGCACTTTTTGCGGAAAAGCGTCCGTGGCCAATCTAGATGCGCTTTTCTGCAAAAAAGCCCCAATCGCCATTTTTGCGAACGGGGCTTTTTTGCAGAAAACAAATCTCTGCTGTCTACACTGGCCCTTTGGTGCAAAAGTTTTTCAGAAAAAGACTTTTGCCCGAACGGGAGCAGCATCGTATTTCCGCAAAAGCACTGACAATCTTACGAGATCATCAGTGCTTTTGCTGAAATTCAAGCGGCCAGTGTAGACAGCTGGCAAGTTTTTCCACAAAAGCAGATGATTTTGCGGAAAAACTTGCCAGTCTAGACACAGCCCCCGAGTTGCCGAGTCTGCATTTTTCACTGGGGAAAAATGTTCAATGAAAAATTTGGCCCAGTTTACTCACTCCCATTGCTGGTCTTTATAAGAGGGATCGTCTCTTCTAAATGGGTCCCCACGCCCTTGTCTGTTCCCTTCTAATGGGTCCCCACTCACTCTGATTCCCTAATCTAAGCCTGTGTCCCCCACGAATGGGTCCTTTCTCTTGGTTCCGTCTCTGGCCACCATTAGCAAATCTTCCTCATCATTTTGGAGGGGGTAGATCTCAATTCGGCTTCCTGATTCCCTGGGCCTGGTATCTGTCTCTAAACCTCACTGCACTCATCTCTTTCCTGTGAATTCTGTGCACTTCCAGGCTGCTTGGTGGCAGCAGCGTGCTGCCAGAAATGAGTCAACTTAGTGAAGATGGCTTGCAGGTAGGCAGACACTGTTCTTCGATATTTCATAAACTGACATATGAGCCACACGAATAACAACACCACTGCTGCCGCCACCGCACCAGGAATCTGGACAAAATTCCACAACCCTGGCTCTGAAACAAAAGAGAGAAAGGCCTCTTAGGAAGGGACTCGGTTAAACGGCCGCAGTGCTGCGGTGAGGATCCCAAACGATTAAGACATCCCCAGAATACCATAAGAGCTGAGTTTGGCCATGCACAGATGGGCTTTGGGCGCCACTGAGAGCAGATCTCTGGACTCATTATCCCCAGCTGCCAACCTCATGGAGGGAGAAAGGTGAGCCGGGCAAAGCAGCTCCTGTTACAGAGCCCGGGAACTGTGATTTGGAAGTTGCCTCAGGATGGGGTCTTCACTGTCAGAGGGGAAGCGGTGTTAGTCTGTAACTTTAAAAACAATAAGAAGTCCCACGACACCTTAGGGTGCGTCTACACTGCACTGTGACTCGAAATAAGCGATGCAGTTTGTGCTATGCAAATTGCGTAGCTTATTTTGATGTTATTTCAAAATAGCTTAGTTCGTCTACACAGGGCCAAATTTCAAAATAAGGCACTATTCCAAAATGTCCCTTAACCCTCATGCAATGAGGCTTACAGGAGCATCGGACTAGTGAGCCCATTATATTTCGATATTACGGGCTTTCTCTTAAGACGCGGAATAACTATTTCAGGATACTCCAGTATCCTGAAGCAGTGTTGCAGCATAGACAGTTCCTTAGGCTACATCTACGCTACGAGTTTTCTCAGCAAAAAATATGCTAATGAGGGACTCATTTGCATGAGTCATGATCTCATTTGCATATTTTCTGCCAGTCCGTGATTGCGTAAAAACAAGCAGCGTGGAAATTTTCTTTTTGTGCAAAACCCCCTTTTTCTGCAAGATTCTTATGCCTCAATGAGCATATTTTTTTGCCAAGAAAACTCAGTGTAGACATAGCCTTAGAGACTAACACAATATATATATATATATATATACACACACACACACATATATGCAGTATCATGAGCTTTTGTGGGCAAAACCCACTTCCTCAGATGAGTTGGAGAGAAATAACAGGAACCCAGAAATTTATAACAGAAAAAGAAGGGAGAAAAAACAAACAAAAAAGATATCCGTCAATGGCAGGACGGGTGCTAATGAGACTACCGTGATTTAGTGAATATAGTCCATCCCCGAATATACCCCGCGGTTTTTCCAAATTGAGTAAAAAAAATCTTGTATACCCCGCGCACGAGTATAACCCGCAGGGTATACAAGACTTTTTTGTGCCGGGGGATATATTTGTTAATTTACAGTGCCGGGGGGGTTCCTGCGGGCACTCACCACTCTGGTTCCTGTGCAGCCGCCAGCCTCCAGGTCGGGGAGCACTCATCCCCCTGGTTCCTGCAGCTGTGGCTGCACAGGAACTCACCAGGTGAGTTTAAACAATTTTATATACCCTGCACCCGAGTATAGCCCACGGGTGGGGGGTGGGGGCTCGGGGTTTGTAAAAATGAATATAATCCATGGGTTATATTTGCTAAATTACAGTAATTAAGTAGGCTGGAAGTGTCCCCATACTTAGCTTTTGATGTACACATGAGGTGTTAAATGCAGACGGGAATGGCTTTATAATACAACATCCAGTTAATGTCTCTGTTTAACCCCAGGGAAACTGTCAAATTTCTCTCTCTCTGTCATTCATTGGCTGGTGACATTCCTTTGTAGAAGAACGGCTGCTTGTAAATCCATGATTGATGCTCAGGCAGATTAAAATGTTCCCTTGCAGGCAGGGCCGGCCAGAGCCATTCCGGCGCCCCGGGCAGACAGTTTAATTGCGCCCCGGGTTGGGGGAGAGCGTATGCGCGGCCCCGCCCCCACACCGGTGTGCGGGAGAGGGTGCATGTGTGGACCCATCCCTGCCTGGAGTGTGGGGGAGGGCGTGCGGAGCTGGCGACTGCAGGACGCTCGTGCCCGGCCCGGCCCGGCCCAGCCCAGCCCGGCTACCGCTGCTGGCACAGTGGCCGTGGGGGGGAAGGACGCTGCTTCCGGGAAGGAAGGACGTGCAGGGAAGGACAATCTGGCACCCCGGGCAGCTGTCCGGCTAGCCCATGCCTTAATCCGGCCCTGCCTACAGGCTTCTGTGGGTTACTATTCCTGATGTCAGATTTGTGTTCATTTATCTTTTGGCCCAGGGACAGTCTGGTTTGGCCAATACACACGGCAGAGGGGCATTGCTGGCACTTGATGGCATTTATCACATCAGATACATGTCTTCTGTTATACATCTTTTTCTGTTATCAATTCTGGGTTCCTATCATTTCCATTCCAGCTTCCAGCTCATCTGAGGAAGTGGGTTTTGCCCACAAAAGCTCACGATACTATATATATATATATTTGTTAGGGCATGGCTACACTGCAGGGCAAAATTCGAATTAAGCGACGCAAGTTCAGCTATGTCACTTGGATAGCTGAAGCTAAAAATAGCTTAATTTGGCTATTGGCCCCGTCTACACAGCAGGAAGTTGAAGGAAGAACACTCTTCCTTCAACGTCCCTTGCTCCTCATGAAATGAGGCTTACAGGAGTCGGAGAAAGCAGTCCTCCAGCTCGAAATAACGGCTTGTTGCGTAGCTGTGTTCTTATTTCGGAATGCTGCTGTGTAGATGTACTGTAAGGTGCCACGGGACTACAGACACAGCCTGAGCCGTAAATCAGGATCCGTCCAGTCTCCTCCCTCTGTTTCTAAAGTTACAGCCTAACACGGCCACTCCCCTCTGAGCCTTTTTAACTAGAAAGTTTAATTTGCAGACAGAATTCTGGCACGAGTCAAAAAACCAGCCTGACGCACCGGCACCCTGGGGTTCTCACATTTGCGATGATTCCTTTTCTTTGGCGTTCTTTGCCAATTCCCTAGCAGCAGGCTAAGAACAGCTGTCTATGTCCTTGCCAGACCCCAGGGAAGAACTGGGCTTGGGTTTTCCTGGAAGGGGCAAGCGATGGACTAGCTGTAGACTGAACATCAGTAGAGAAAGAAGAGCTGAAGGCAGGCTCTGACCTCGCCATCAATGTAATGAGTAGAGAAATGTATCATAGTCCGTGGAATCTAGTCTCTTCCCATGCAACCTGGCCTTGTGTGTCTTGACTCTCGGTTATATAGATTTCCCCAGAGGAAAACCACACTGTGGGGTTCTGACCCAAAAGGGCGTTACAGCAGTGTTCCCTGTCGGCTGAGTGTGTGGGTGGCTTCCCAGGAGAGGTTCAGATGCTGCACAGCTGATTGGCGCCTGCCCGCAGCTGGCAGCATGGATTTCTAAGGGTGGTGCACATCCCTTGGTGCACATAAAATTTATTCCGCACATAGGTGGACAAAATTTGAGGAAACATTGAGTTGCTGGGGTGTAGCAAGGATATTAATGGGGGGGGGGGGAAGGCACACCCTTATGTCTGCCCTGCCTTCCAAAGGTGATGCACAGAGCATGGCGTCTGCTCACCAAGACTCCAACTCTAGGGCAGCAGAGCAGAAATATGGGTGGCAATGTGATACCATGCTTCCAGGCAGCAGCACAGGAGTAAGGGTAGGAATACTGCAATCAATGTTCCCTCTAATCCTTTTTTTCTTCTCTGTGCAGAATAATTTTTTCTATGTGCACCAAGGCATGGGGGAATGTGCACCACCAGTAGAAACACAAACCTAGCTGTGGGTGCCCTGCTAATCAGCTGGGCCGCACTTGAGTCTCTCCTGATCGGCCTCTCAAGCGCTCAGCTTAGAGGAAACACTGACTGCAACCTTCCAGAAATAACCGTATGCCCCCCCTCCCGCAACTCCTCAACTCCTTTTGGTTCAAGCCCCCCCCGCCATTACAACACTGTGACATTTCAGATGGAAATCACTGCACTCGTAACATTGACGCTTTGTTGAGTCCTATGACCGTGAATTTGGTAGGGCCCTCGCATTGGGTCAGTGATACATAAGCACGGCACTGGGAGACAGAGATGGGCCCGATCCTTGTGCCTGTCGAGCTCTCAGCGATGTTGGTGGGGAGATGACTATGTGCGAGTACCGGGGCCAATGGAGTGGCTGTAGGAAGTGTCTACCCCCGGGGGTGGTCAAATACCAGCCTGTGGGCTGAATGCACTCCACCCGGTTTAGCCCCTGCTGGTCTCCCCCACTGCTGTATTTACCTGCACCTCCACAGGTCTGGGGGGAATCGCAGCTCCCATTGGTCGCTGTTCCCAGCCAATGGGAGCTGCCATCCCTCGTACCTGTGGAAGCACAGATAAATATAGCAGCAGCGATCCGCAAGGGGCTAACATAAGAACATAACTGACCCATACTGGGTCAGACCAAAGGTCCATCTAGCCCAGTATCCTGTCTGCCAACGGTGGCCAAAGCCAGGTACCCCAGAGAGGGTGGACCGAAGACAATGATCAAGCGATTTGTCTCCTGCCATCCCTCTCCAGCCTCTGACAAACAGAGGCCAAGGACACCATTTTATCCCCTGGCTAATAGCCTTTTATGGACCTAACCTCCATGAAATTATCTAGCTTCTCTTTAAACTCTGTTATAGTCCTAGCCTTCACAGCCTCCTCTGGCGAGGAGTTCCACAGGTTGACTATGCACTGTGTGAAGAAGAACTTTCTTTTATTAGTTCTAAACCTGCTCCCCATTAATTTCATTCGGTGTCCTCTAGTTCTTCTGTTTAGGGAACTAATAAATAACTTTTCTTTATCGGCCCTCTCCACACCACTCATGATTTTATAGACCTCTATCATATCCCCCCTCAGAAATCCCAAGAAACTGCTGCCCACTACTCAACCACTGGTCTACACTGAAGGGCTGCACTGTACGTTTTCAGCGCACACATGGCCTGAGCCATAAATCAGGTTCCTTCCCCCGTCTCCTCCCTCTGCAGAACCTCCCCACGACTCCATTTAAACACCTACAAAATCCCCATTAAAAGCCATCTCCTCTACAAGCCTCTCTCCTTGCAATGTTAAGAAAACTTCGCGGCTGACAGTGTCTTCCAGATGCTGCTCACTTCTCTCTAACTCCTGTTTCCTTTGAATGGTGCAAACTTTTGTTCCTTCCTCCCAGCTGGTTTCTTATGAGATTTCATTTCCTAGCTTCCTCGCTATGCAAATAGCGAAATGCTCTCTGGGCCAGTCTTTACGGACCTTGCTAAGCGGGCTGCAAATTCCAGACACCTGCTAAGTATCATATTTAGCTTAATTGGGCTGTTAAGTAATTATTTGACAGTGCTTAAGCACCTCCCTCCCTCACCTCAGGCCACCAGCAGCTGCTTTCTATGACTAAGGAGGATAGGCCAGAAAGGGGCGGGATTTAGGACACACCTCTCTCCTTGCCATCTCCCATTGGTTAGTGTAAGTGACTCCGTCCCCCCCAAGCACACTGACTATTGGGGATCACAGTTTTCTGCCCTTTAATTCATCCCCCTAATGCAGGGGTTCTCAAACTTTGTGATACCGTGACCCACCTCTAAGTTGCTCATGACCCCCCCCCAAGTTGCTCACCACCACCTGGGGGGTTGGGACCCACAGTTTAAGAACCCCTTCCCTAGTGGACACCCCTTGGGAGCCCCCAAACACTGCTCCACCATTGGCTAAGGGCTCGTCCTTGACCGGAGCCAATTTTGCTGGAGACGTGGGGTTCCCGTGGCTCTGGTGGTGGCCCGAGGCCTCAGGCTATCTGAGAGGAGTGGGAGCAACTGGACAGGGACCTTGAACTCGCACTGACATCAGGGCCAGCGTGACATTCAGGCGGGGCGGAGAGAGGGTGTCGGTTTTGGGATTCCCCCATCCCAAACTACTCACCCGATCTGTTGGTTCGATGGTGAGGTTCCCGTGTGATCCTGGACTCTAGAGGCAGGGATGAGCTGGGCTCTGGAATGAGACAAGGAGGAGGAAAGTGTCTGTGAGGACTCCATATATCAGAGGTGCAGCAAGTGCTGTGTGTGGCCTGCGAGACAATTTTGTTGCCAACGCGCAGGAGTGGCCAGATTCAAATTGTTTCTAGCTGTGTGTCTTTTCTCCTACTAAAGTGACATGCCCGTAAAGCCAGAGCATGTGCAGTGAGGGGTGTGCCAATGGCACACAACGTTGGCACTCCCTCGGCATCCAATCAAAGCGCTGCTACAGTTCCGTCGGCACCCCCTGCACAATTTAGGGCCCCAAGCCTCGTTAGCAAAGCCACCCTGTCCCAGGAGAACATCTTGGTTACGCCAATCTTGCGGCCCAAGGAGCTGAAGGAGCATGTGGAATCTCCATCACTGGAGATCTACGAGCCAGTTAGACAGATACCTGTCCGGGAAGGTTTAGATCAACGGTTCCCAAACTTTTTGACATCACACGCCCCTGACCGGGGCTGAAAAACAGACACAGGCCCTTTAATTGCTGAGATCAGCAATTAAAAAAAAAAGGGGGGGGGAGTTGCTGACCAAAAAAAAAAAAAAAAAAGTTGCCCTTTTAAGAGCAGAGCAGGCATTGCCCTTTTAAGGTGGTCTGCCCCGGACCCTCCATCCTCCCCCTGCCCCAGCCAGTCCGAGCTGCACGTGTTCTGGTGGACGTCCAAGCCAGGAAAATCAGAAATTACCAGACTTTCACTTGGTATTTTCTGAATTTTCTTACCAGACAGACCAGGCTCTTTCTTATGGGTGAATTGATGGGGGGGAGGGGGAGGGCAGTCACCTCATGCCCCCCCCTCGAATTTCTTCATGCGCCCCCCAATTTGGGAACCTATTGTCTAGATGGTGCTGGGTCCTGCCGCAAGGACATGATGGCCTCTCGAGGTTTTAGAACGCTCTGGTTTATGATTCTATGAATTCCACCCTCTGCCCCAGAGCCCTTTGATTAGGTAGGGCCAGATATTCAAAGGTCTTTGTGTTCCTGAAGATGCAAATGGATTGCTATTGGGATTTTCAAATGTGACTAACCCCCATCCTGTGAGGCAACTGGGCTCTGTTGAAAATCCCCCTAAATTACACTGAAAACGGGCCTTAGGAGCTTTTGAACCCCCGCTCCCGCAAGCGCCTATTTGCAACATTAGGTGCCTAAATCCCTTGGGCGACCTGACCCTTAGGCCCGGCTCCTCCAAGGTATTTAGGGACCTGGTTCCCAATGATCAATAGCTGGGCCTCAGAAACTAAGGTGACGGGCCAGCGATAAAACATAAAACAAAGGCAGGCCCTTTGTTGCAGTCTGACCGAGCTGACAGTCAGACAGAGGTGGGCGTAAGTTAACGAGCAGCCTGAGGAACGAAAGCCCTGCTGGCCGCCCTAAAAATTGCCTCATGGCCTGTACAATGCATTGCCGTTCCCTGAGAGAGAAGTTTTTAAACTTTTCTTATACTGGAAAAACTTTTCTTCTACCGGTCATCTGAAGAAGTGAGCTGTGGATACCTTAAGTCCAATTCCTCCAGCAGCCCCGCAGTAGG
Source organism: Pelodiscus sinensis (assembly GCF_049634645.1). Classification (NCBI taxonomy): domain Eukaryota; kingdom Metazoa; phylum Chordata; order Testudines; family Trionychidae; genus Pelodiscus; species Pelodiscus sinensis. Next base: position 11,815,953 of record NC_134742.1, read on the forward strand.
AGGTCGACGGGAGGCACTCTCCCGCCGACTTCCCTTACGCCTCACAACTGCAAGGAGTTTCGGAGTTGACGGGGTTGCCCTCTGCATTCAATTGAGCAGGTCCTCACTAGACCCGCTAAATTGAATGCTGAAAGAATGAGCTTCGCAGCATTGATCCACAGCATTGTAGCATAAACATCGTCTCAGAGTTTTTCCCGGGAGTCACTGAGCATCAAACTTACCCACCAATGTCACATTTATGATCGCCACACACTGCTCAGTCATGTGATCTTGAATCTTGTACTCTCCCACCGCGTCTTGGCTCACGTGCTCCATCCTCAAGTCGCCACCGGAAAAGGAGAATGTCTCCTTAAAGGAACTGAGGAGTTTCTGGGTGCCCTGAGAAGAGGCGTAAATGACATTTTCCCACTGCAAAGTTGAGGAGTTGTATTTTTGCACGAAAAAAGACGTTTCTGTAATGTTGGTGGTATTCAGTCTGAAGATGCTCACAGTGCTTCCTTCAGACACAGTCTTCACCTCCGGGGGGACGTTCAGACAAGCTTTGTGAGCTGTGAGATTTCAAACAAGAAGTGTATTAGTTTGGCTTGTCATCATATCCAATTATTTTACTTATAATTCACCTATGGCATGACATTATGAGGAGGATGTATCATATAGACCAGTGGTTTCAAACAATGCGTCGTGACCGAGGACTGGGTAATCCTAGAACATAAGAACGGCTGTACTGGGTGGGACCAAAGGCTCATCTAGCCCAGTATCCTGTCTGCCAACAGTGGCCAATACCAGATTCCCCACAGGGAGGGATCACAAAAGGCAATCCCTCCCCAGTAACCCACCTCCAGAGAAACAGAGGCTAGGGACACCATTCCTACCCATCCTGGCCAACAGCCACTGATGGACCTAACCTCCATGAATCTATCTAGCTCTTTTTTGAACCCTGTTAAAATTCAAGCCTTCGCTGCATCCTCTGGCAAGGAGTTCCACAGGTTGCTTGTGTACTGAGTGAAGAAAAACTTCCTGTTTTTTGTTTTAAACTTGCTACGTAGTATAGTAGAATGTCACTGAGTCTTGTGGCTGCAGGGGGACCAGGTGAGGAGTGGGGGGCGCTAAGGCTCTCTGCCTGGCCTGGCACCACAGATGGGGCTGTGCCCCAGAAGTAGCTAATAGCAGGCCAGGGGCTTATATTGGGGGGCAGGGGGAATAGCGCACAGGGCTCCATGCACTGCCCCTGCCCCGAGCCCTCGTTCCGCGCGCCCATTGGCTGGAAGCCTGCTGCTGGCTGGGAGCCGCTCGAGGTCAGACCCTCCTGCCCCAGCCCTGCCCCAAAGCCGGAGCCCCTTCCTACACCCCAAAACTCTCCTCCTCAGCTGCACCCCGGAGCCCACGCTCCAGTCACGTTACGTTGGGTCGCGGCAGCAACAATTTTCTTCAACTGGGTCCTAAGAAAAAAAGTTTGAAAACCGCTGGTCTATATAGCTCACCGCACGAGAATGACCGTACATTTGTGGGGGTATAAAAGTGGAAGACAGTTCCTCTAAACACCAAACTCCACGCTGGCTGTTCCCCGTGACCTTATTATTATCTTCCAGATCTTTGCAGATGGATTCCTTAAGTACTTGCTTCTTCCAGGAGCCCCAGCCATGCTAGTTCTGAGGAAAGTGGAACTTAAACACGCAATGGTTTAAAATGGATGACTTGTTCCAAAGGGCTCTAGAACTCCTGGAATCCATAACTCCAGTTACCTCTGCAGTGGGACATGTACCCCCCTCGCCAAGCCCCGAAAACCCCAAAGTTGACTCCCCCTACAAAAGAAGAGGTGCACTTCAAATCCACCCCACCCCCTGCCCCCAACTCCCCAACCTGGGGCTAGTCAGGGCCCTTCCTGCTTGTCAGCAGTGGGGAGCTGCCCCTCCTGCCCCAGAAGTAGCAGGCGGCTAGCTCCAAACCTTGCTCTGGGTCTCCCACCGCCTCTCCTGAGCCCCCTCACCTCCCAACTTCCTGCCCTGCCTCCTGCAACCTTGCCTCTTGCCTGGAGTCCCCAGCACTGCTCTGACCTCTGCATTCCCACCCCCTGCCCTGAGCTGCTCCTCACCCACAACCCTGCCCCCCTGCAACCTCCACTCTCCCAGGCCCAGGTCCTGAGCTCCTCTTCACCCCCAGCCCTGCCCCCCTGCAGCCCCACACTTCCAGCCCCCCTGCCCTGAGCTGCTGCTCCTCACCCACAACCCTGCCCCCCTGCAACCTCCACACTCCCAGGCCCAGGTCCTGAGCTCCTCCTCACCCCCAGCCCTGCCCCCCTGCAGCCCCACACTTCCAGCCCCCCTGCCCTGAGCTGCTCCTCACCCACAATCCTGCCCCCCTGCAACCTCCACTCTCCCAGGCCCAGGCCCTAAGCCCCTCCTCACCCCCAGCCCTGCCCCCCTGCAGCCCCACACTTCCAGCCCCCCTGCCCTGAGCTGCTCCTCACCCACAACCCTGCCCCCCCTGCAACCTCCACTCTCCCAAGCCCAGGCCCTGAGCTCCTCCTCACCCCCAGCCCTGCCCCCCTGCAGCCCCACACTCCCAGCCCCCCTGCCCTGAGCTGCTCCTCACCCACAACCCTGCCCCCCCTGCAACTGCCACACTCCCAAGCACAGGCCCTGAGCTCCTCCTCACCCCCAGCCCTGCCCCCCTGCAGCCCCACACTCCCAGCCCCCCTGCCCTGAAGGACCCAAACACTAGGTACCAGTAAATCTTCTAGAAAAATAATAATAATAATAATAATAATAATAAAAAAACGGTCGCAAAAACCTCCCAGTATTTTCTGAAAATCAACCAGGACAGGGCCACTAGTGCAGAAACTGAGGGGGCTGCCACACCCCCTGGGTTGAAGGGATTTCTGTCAAATTCAGGGGTTGCAGTTTGGTTCCATGGCTCTTACCCTGCGCCCCTCCCCTCCCGCATACAATTTATTCCCACCCCCTCCCCAGGCAGGACAGGACCTGAAGCAAGGGGCAGGCAGAGGTGTTCGGAACACACCTCCGCTGCCTTCGCCTCATAACTTCCTCTAACCTGCAGGCAAAACGCATCCCTCCTCCCCGTTTCTGCTTGGGATGCCAGCGCCCCGGAGCAGCACAGGCGGGAGACAGGCTCTCTTACCTGAAGGGCCGTCCAAAACCGCAGCCAGGCTGAGGAGCACTGCAAACACACCTGCCCGTCGCATGGCCGGCAGGTGAAAGGAAGAGGTGCGGCTCTGCCAGAACATTACCACACGTCTAGTCCAGCCCACACATCACCTGCTGTCGACATGAACCAATTAAAAAAACTAAGGTGGCGTCGTCCCTGTGGCACTGGAGAGACTAACAGCTGGATTTGGGCATCAGCTTTTGTGGGTAAACCCCCCCCCCCCCAAGCACTTCATCAGATGCTTCTGACAAAGTATTTTTTACCCATGAAAGCTTTTGCCCAAATCAACCAAACGACGAGTCCTGGGGCACCTTAGAACAGGGGTGGGGAACCTTGATTGGCTCTGGGGGGGCTGCTGCCCCACAGAAAAATCCATTGAGGGCCACCCACGCATGAGACGCAAAAACCAACCAACCAGCCCCTCCCCCCGACACACCCTCACTGATGAGGCCCCTGTCTGAGAAGAAGAAAGACCCTCCCCACATTCCCTTCCCATACGAGAGCCTGGGGGGTCTCCTGGGGGAATGGCAAGAGGGCTGGAGAGCCAGCTTGGGCTTCTAAAGGCTTTGGGGGAAGCCCAATCTGACCTGGGAGCCAGATTCAGGCAAACCAGGGGCTGTGTTTGGCCCCGAGGTCTTAGGTTCCCCAATCCTGCCTGAGGGTACGTCTACACTACCCCCCTAGTTCGAACTAGGGTGGTTAATGTAGTCAATCGAAGTTGCAAATGAAGCCCGGGATTTAAATATCCCGGGCTTCATTTGCATCTTGCCGGGCGCCGCCATTTTTAAATCCCCGGTAGTTCGGACTCCGTGCCCGCGGCTACACACGGCACGGAGTAGGTAGTTCGAATTAGGCTCCCCATTCCACGAGGAGTAACGGTAGTTCGAATTAGAAAGCTTCATTTGCAACTTCGATTGACTATAGTCACCACCCTAGTTCGAACAAGGGTGGTGGTGTAGACATACCCTGAGGGTATGTCTACACTACAGTGCTCAGCTAATTCGAAGGAGCACATCTAGACTTAAAAACGAGTTCGAATTAGCGTTTTGCTAATTCCAACTAGCGCGTCCACACTGATTGGACGCTGGGGCGCATTTAAGGGCAGCTGAAACCGGTTCCGGCAGGGCATCAGGTCAGTAGTTGCTTTGTGTGGCTGCTGTCTGAGGCTAACTGAGGCTCGTGCTTAAAGGGACCCCCCTGGACAGCAGGTTCTCAGCTTTTCCGCTTGCTCGCCTACCTCGCCGAGGGACAGCAAAGCGTTTTTCTCTGCGCCCGTCTGTGTTGGTGCTTCCCTTTGGGGACGCTGCCGCAGTTGGCACCATGGAGCCAGAGCTCGCCCTGCATCTTCTGGTGCAGTTTTTGGACTTGCTGCTGCAAGCCCAGCACCAATGGCTGGAGGCTGCCTGGCACCACCTGGTGCACGTCTACGGACTTGCCAAACCTACTCATTCTGAAATCATGAGCCAAACCACAGCACTGGCTTAAAAACACCTGAGAGTTTAATTCTGGGGCTGTGAGCCACTCTAGGATACCCATTTCATCATCTCTGGTTTCTCTTCCCTGGCAACATAGGCGAGAACCCTGCTTTTCTATTTAAATACAAGCAGCCAGTTCTCTAAAAAAAATATGACGGGAAACCACAAGCTGGAGTTTAAGAGAAAGCAGCGGCTATCATGAGACTGGGATGAGTTGGCCACGCGGTCACGACCTCCTGCAGGCTGCTGGAATATCAGCCAGGGGATTTTGGCTCGGCACACAGCAGCCCAGAGAGCAAAGAAGGCCGAAGCAGCAGGGAGAATCCAGCCTCTTGCACTTTCTCCTGGAGGTGCTCGGTTGGGCATCAAACATTTCGGCGAAACGCTTTGAAATGTCAAAGCTGTTTAAAACTCTCTGGTCCATGGTGGGATCCGTAGTGGCCCGTTGTAGCTGGTGTCGCGTACAGCAGCCCAAAGGCTGCTCTGAGCTACGCCAGGGCTGAACCAACCCCTTGGACGGCCCCAACAATGAGAGAGCTGAAATTCTGTTTAGCTTCCTTCCCTCCTTGCCCGGCTTCAACCCCAGCACTGCCTCCTGGCCCTGGAACAGCGAGGGGCTGGCTTTGCCAGCCTCAGAGACCACCAAGACATGCCCCCATGTTAGCGTATTAAGGGCCTAACCCTCTCAGCCCCAGGAAAACAACAGGCCCCGTTAACCACGCTTTGTCGTGTCTTCCTGTCTCTTTGTAGGGCACCTCTGTGCTGGTTCTCAGAACCTGGACCCCAGAACATGCCTGTGACATCCTGTGGCGAGCTCTGGAGGGTCTAACGCCAGACCACATCCTCGGCTCCGGAGAAAGCGTGACCGTCACATCGGTGCATTTCAGACAAAGCCAGCCCTGCTCTGCACGCTCGGTAAATGCCCGGAGCTTTCCTTGCCGACAGCGGAGACGAGCAGCAATTTCTTTGCCTTTCCAGAGCTCGGGAAGGGCTGGAGTTCAAGGTGGGACTAATTCTCTCTGCGGCCCAGAGAAATGATCGCCGTGCTACTGTTGTCTGCCTTCGTGGGTGAGTACGGACTGTCTGTGAGGCCTAGTGAGACGGGATCCATCCATGCTTGGCTAGACCTTGAGCGTGAGTCTAGTTAAAACAGTACAACCACCCGAGTGTGGGTCTAGTTAAAACAGTACAACCCTCGAGAGTGGGACTAGTTAAAACAGTACAACCCCTTGAGTGTGGGTCTAGTTAAAACAGTACAACTCCTCGAGCGTGGGTCTAGTTAAAACAGTACAACTCCTCGAGCGTGGGTCTAGTTAAAACAGTACAACCCCTCAAGAGTGGGACTAGTTAAAACAGTACAACCCCTCAAGTGTGGGTCTAGTTAAAACAGTACAACCCCTTGAGTGTGGGTCTAGTTAAAACAGTACAACCCCCCGAGTGTGGGTCTAATTAAAACACTACAACCCCCCGAGTGTGGGTCTAGTTAAAACACTACAACCCCTCGCGTGTGGGTCTAGTTAAAACACTACAACCCCTCGCGTGTGGGTCTAGTTAAAACACTACAACCCCTCGCGTGTGGGTCTAGTTAAAACACTACAACCCCTCGCGTGTGGGTCTAGTTAAAACACTACAACCCCCCGAGCGTGGGTCTAGTTAAAACACTACAACCCCCCCGAGCGTGAGTCTAGTTAAAACAGTACAACCCCTTGAGCATGAGTCTAGTTAAAACAGTACAACCCCTCGAGCGTGGGTCTAGTTAACCCCTCGCGTGTGGGTCTAGTTAAAACACTACAACCCCGCGAGTGTGGGTCTAGTTAAAACAATACAACCCCTCGAGCGTGAGTCTAGTTAAAACAGTACAACCCCTCGAGCGTGGGTCTAGTTAACCCCTCACGTGTGGGTCTAATTAAAACACTACAACCCCTCGCGTGTGGATCTAGTTAAAACAATACAACCCCTCGAGTGTGGGTCTAGTTAAAACAGTACAACCTCTCGAGTGTGGGTCTAGTTAAAACAGTACAACCCCTCGAGTGTGGGTCTAGTTAAAACAATACAACCCCTCGAGTGTGGTCACTGTTAAAGTGGTATAAGTGTGTTTACTCTGGTAGAGTTTCATCCCCAACAGGAAGAGGAATGAACTGGATGGGTATAAGTTGCTTTTTCACTAGTATAGATGCATCCCCCCTCGAGATATTTCTGGTATAACTCTATCAATACAATGGCCAAACCAATGTAATAATTTTGGTCCAAAATCTGTGTGTTGACTAGAGCTAACTTTATCCTTGACCATAAATACTGGTAGATTATTTTCTTGGTTGTTGGAGCCAGTCAGGAAATAGAAAATATATGTGACAAATTTTCAAATACCATTAGAGATTTGTAAGAGCAGGTTAGATAAACATCAATCAGGTTTTATCTAGATGGTGCTTGGTCCTGCCGTGAGGCCTGGATGACCTCTCGCGATCTCTTCCCGTTCTAGCATTCCGTGATTCTATGAAATTTTGGTACAGATTTCGTTTCTTTTGAATGTGTCGGCTGAAATGTTCATTTTTTTCAATGATAAAAAAATGGGAAGGAATCCAATATTTTGCTTGGTTTCATTCTGCATGTTTAAAAGGCCTTGCTTGTTTTTGGTGTGTGGAAAGGGAATCATTTTTTGTACGGTCGGTGGTTTGGGTGTTTTTGTTTTCTTTTGGTCCCCTTTCTTCCTCCTCGTTTTTCTGCTGGGAAAATTTTCATTAACCAAAAGAGAGAAAGTTGGCATCGGGGAGTGAGCGTGTGAAGGGCCTTTTACAAAGAGCTTGGGCTTTCTTTTCCAGTGGCAAAAGGCTAAGAAAGGGAGAAAAACTGGCATACAACTGTAGAGGGAAAAAAATCCCTTTTATTTCCATTCCTCTCCCTTCCCACACGGAAGGCTTATTCACACTGGTAAGGGAGCAGGGGCCGGGAGACTAGTAATAGAAATGTAGCCGTGTGGAGAGAATCACATGGGCAGGGGATGGGGAATAATTCAGCCCACAGGCTAGAACTGGCCCCTGGCTTCTCTTGATCAAGCCCACAGCAAAACTCTGGAGCTCTAAGACAGCCCATGGCCCTCTGTGGGAGGTGGGGAGAAGGAGACCTAGAGCCTCTCCCATGGGCCGGATCAAGGGAAGTTTGGGGCTGGATCCAGCCCCGAGGGAGCCCCTGCACCCGGAACGTGTCTATTTTGTAATTAGGGGTCACTCCAGGGAAATTTGTGGTTTTTTTGTTTCTTGGGACCGATAGTGACGGATTTTGTTTTTTGTTGTTGGATCATTTGTTTTGTTGTTGTTTGTTGGGGGCTTGTTGGAGGAATTTTTTTGCTTCGCAGTGCTGCGTGGCCTCCAAATAATTTAGAGATCTTGGAGTTATCGTGGACAATTCTCTGAAAACTTCCACGCAGTGTGCAGCGGCGGTCAAAAAGGCAAATAGGATGCTAGGAATTATTAGGAAAGGGATAGAAAATAAGACCCCGACTATCTTACTGCCCCTGTATAAAAATATGGTACGTCCACATCTGGAATACTGTGTACAGATGTGGTCTCCTCACCTCAAAAAAGATATTTTGGTCTTGGGAAGGGTTCAGAAAAGGGCAACTAAAATGATTAGGGGTTTGAGGAGAGGTTAAAGCGACTGGGACTTTTCCATTTAGAAAAGAGGAGACTGAGGGGGGATATGATAGAGGTCTATAAAATCATGAGTGGTGTGGAGAGGGCCGATAAGGAAAAGTTATTTATTAGTTCCCTAAACAGAAGAACTAGAGGGCACCAAATGAAATTAATGGGTAGCAGGTTTAAAACTAATAAAAGAAAGTTCTTCCTCACACAGTGTGTAGTCAACCTGTGGAACTCCTTGCCAGAGGAGACTGTGAAGGCTAGGACTATAACAGAGTTTAAAGAGAAGCTAGATAATTTCCTGGAGGTTAGGTCCATAAAAGGCTATTAGCCAGGGGATAAAATGGTGTCCTTGGCCTCTGTTTGTCAGAGGCTGGAGAGAGATGGCAGGAGACAAATCGCTTGATCATTGTCTTCGGTCCACCCTCTCTGGGGCACCTGGTGCTGGCCACTGTCGGCAGACAGGCTACTGGGCTAGATGGACCTTTGGTCTGACCCAGTACGGCCGTTCTTATGTCCCCCCCCATCAAAAAATAGGCCTTCCACTCCTAACTTGGAGGCCCAGGGACTGTTGATCAGGGAGAACAATCAACAGAAAAGGACGTGGGGAATTGCAGCGGACGAGAAGCTGCATATGAGTCAACAGGGCGCCCTTGCAGCCAGGAAGGCTGATGTCATCTTGGGGTACTTTAGGAGAAGCATTGCCAGCAAATCTAGGGAAGTGATTATTCCCGTTTATTCAGCACTGGTGAGGCCACATCTGGTGTATTGCGTCCAGTTCTGGGGCCCCCTCCTATAGAAAGGGTGTGGACGCATTGGTAGGAGTCTAGCGGAGGACAACCAAAATGCTGAGGGGGCTGGAGCACATGGCCTACAAGGAGAGGCTGAGGGATTTGGGTTTGTTTAGTCTACAGAAGGGAAGAGTGAGGGGGGTTCCAAAGAGGCTGGAGAGAGGCGGTTCTCAGATGGCAGAACAAGGAGCAATGGTCTCAAGTTGCGGTGGGAGAGGTCCAGGTTGGAGATTAGGAAAAACTATTTCTCTAGGAGGGTGGGAAGCGCTGGGTTGGGTTCCCTAGGGACGTGGTTGGGTCTCCATCCCTAGAGGTGTTTAAGTCCCAACTTGACAAAGCCCTGGCTGGGCTGATTGAGTTGGGGTGGGTCCTGCTTCAGGCAGGGTGTTGGACTCGACGACTGCTGAGGTCCCTTGTGACCCTGTGACCTTTGCCTGCATTTTAACTCCACTTTACAGAGTTCTTCATTCTCTCTCGCTCCTCCAGGGACCTGCTCCGGTCTCGTTATAACCACTTCGGAGAACCCCGTCCACGCCACGGCCAACCAGACAGCCATCCTGCCCGTCTCCCTGCGGTTCTCCGCCCCGCCGGGGGAATTCTTGCACATCAAATGGGATTTCCTCTCAGGCCACCGCCCCGTCTTAGCCTATGTGCTGAGCAAGTGCGGCGGTGGTGGCGAGGGGTGGCCAGGTTCCTGCCAGGCCAGCGTGAAGGTGGCGGAGGAATATCAGCAGCAGGCAAACCTCTCTCTGCCGAGCGGCTCCCTGGTGATCCAGCGAGTGCAGCCTATGGATGCCGGGACGTACCGGATCACCGTGCGAGGCCTGGATGTGTGTGTCATGGCAGAGTTGAACCTGACTGTGGCTGAAGGTAACCGACAGGGAGATAGGGTTGCCCGTATTGGAACAAACAGCCTGGTATTTGCAGCATGTGTCCAGTTAAAAAACAAACAAAAAAACCACAGAGAACACCAGGCATGTAAAATGTCCGGTATTTTCTGTTTTTCTCAGATGGAAAGTCGCGTGGGATGTTCTTCTCCCTGGTGGGGGCAAGGGGGAGTGTGGGAATGTGTGGAGATTTAAAGGGGCCATCACTCTTGTTTTGTGAATTTTTTTTGCTCAACAAATTTGATCCCCGTTTTTGCTCAACAACTTGAGCAAATTCCATGTCCAGTATTTTTCACGAAACTATCTGGCAACCCTACAGGGAGAGGAGCATGAGCGGCAGGTAAGCCGCCCCCATCCCGCTTAGTAGAGGCTAGCCTCCTGGCTCCGCCCCTTCTGCCCAAGACTCCGCCCCTAGAATCGGTGCCACCTTCCGCAGCTGGAGCCCAGATTCCACCCGCCACCTTGCAGCCCGAGGGGTCCCAGCCTGCCTGCTACAAGCTACTGGCCAGTTTTCTCCTGACATTCCAGCTGACCCAACCCAGCCACAGCAACCAGCCCAAGGTCCGATTTCCAGAGCCCGCACTGGCTTTAGGGTAGGGAGGGAGGGTTGGTGTGTGGGCAGGCAACAGCTGGGAGGCACCACAGAGAGACATCTGAGCACACCTGGGGTGGCAGGGGAATAGGGCAGGCGAGATCAGCCATAGGAGAGAAGAATGGTTTGTCCCAGGGATTTCTCCTCCCCCAGAGCATCCTTCCCAGTCTGTTCCACTTCCCATGTCATTGAGGACACACAGTCTCCCCCCCCCCCCCGACCTCCAGTATTACAAGCGTTCACCTTATTTCTGGTCTGTATTTGTCTAGCTTACTATTCCCAGCCTTCAGAGTGCGTTTTACCTTCGTCTGCCAGATGTAAAGAGCCGCTTGCTGTCAGATTGTAGTTCCCAGCGTCATCATTCATCATAGACAGTGATCAAATCTCCTTTAGCAGTCTCCTCCGTGAACTAAAGAGACTCAGCACCCAGAATCTCTCCCTGCCCGACGTTTTAAAAGTTTCAGAGGTGTGGCATATTAGTCTGTAACTTTAAAGACTACTAGTCCTGTGGCACCTTAGAGACTAGCCAAAATATATGTATTGTCAGGTCCCATGAGCATTCCTGGGCAAGACCATAATCCTGAGTGGAGAAAAGAGGGGGCGGGACCCTTAGAATAAAAGGTAGAGGGAGAAAAAAAAGTTACATGTCAATTACAGTCATAGAACACTAGGGGTATGTTCACACTAGCCCCCAAGTTCGAACAAGGGAGGCTAATGAGGGCGACCGAAATTGCAAATGAAGCGCGGGATTTAAATATCCCACACTTCATTAGCATGTTCCCAGGCACTGCCATTTTGGAAATTGACTCGCCCGGAAGAACTGCCCGCGTCTACACATGGCAGAGAAGGGCGATTCCGAAATACTTCAAATGAAGGGGTTTATTTCGGAATTGCCCTTCTCTGCCATGTGTAGACGCGGGCAGTTCTTCCGGGCGAGTCAATTTCCAAAATGGCAGTGCCCGGGAACATGCTAATGAAGCGCGGGATATTTAAATCCCGCGCTTCATTTGCAATTTCGGTCACCCTCATTAGCCTCCCTAGTTTGAACTGGGGGCTAGTGTAGACATATCGTAGGACTGGAAGGGACCTTGAGAGGTCATCGAGTCCAGTCCCCTGCCCTCATGGCAGGACCCAGTACTGTCTAGAAGTGGTTCCCAAAGTTTTCCACATCATGTTCTCTTTTTGATTTTTGAGAAACCCTCACGCCCCTCCCCCCCCAAAGTAAATATAGCAGCAAAACTTCTTGAGCGGACGGCCGAGTAGATGGATGGCCCGGGCTCTTTCTTGGGGGGGGGGGGGGGGGGAAGGAAACTGATGGGGGAGAAGGGGGGTGGGTCACCTTGCACCCCCCCCGGAATTTCTTCATGCCCCCCCCCCCCAGTTTGGGAACCCACTATATCATCCCTGACAGGTGTCTGTCCAACCTGCTCTTAAATATCTCCAGAGATGGAGATTCCACAACCTCCGTGGGCAACTCATTCCAGTGTTTCACCACCCGGACAGGCAGGAAGTTTTTCCTGATGTCCAGCCTAAACCTCCCTTGCTGCAGTCTTCTAACCCCTGGTCATTTCATTTTCTGGGCGTAACACAAGCTGTTTTTAGCACGTTACGGCCAGCCTGACTTTCACTTTTTTTTCACGGCTCAAAAAACACAGTTGGTCTCATTTTAAAAACAAAAACCAATGTTGAGACTCCGGAGCTCAGGAAAGCAGCAGGGCACGTGGGTGTGTTTGCTGTCCCACCACATCCTCTCTAACTGGAGCCCTGAATGATCATGATAGAAGCCCTCAGGCCTCCCGTCCGGAGGGCCAAAACGGGCAATTGCCTTTTAAAGCAGCACTGAAGCTACAGGCTGTGTGCTGCAGGTGGCGCTAAAGGCTGGTGGGGGCGTGGCTGTCCACAGCCCCGCCCCTTCCAACTGAAGCCCCGCCCCTTCTGGGAGCCTGGAGCTGCCCTTCCATCTTGTCCAGGGGCCCAGCAATTCTGTCAGGCCCCCTGAAAACCCTGATGGAAAACTAAGTGAAAGTTTGTGAGGTGCCCAGACACGAGGGCAACGTGTGTCTTGTGATGGAGACAGCGATCTGCATGGGAGCTTTACATCAGGCCTACAGAGGAGCCGGTCTCTGTGATTCACTTCTGTCTCTCGGCAGCGGCGCCCATACACTCGGGAAGAGGGAACAAAGCCAGACTCAGCCTGGTGCGCAACGCCATCCGCCTTGGCTTCACCGGCCTGGTTCTCTGTCTCTTGGGCCTGATCGTGGCTGAGGGGAGTGATCCCAGCCTCTAAATTTCTCATCCATGTGTGGAATAATTTTTTTCCCACCTGTGTGTGGAATAAATTTTGTTTTGTGCACCGAGGCATGACAAAGGTGCACCACCACATGCTGCGGGCACTGTGCTAATCAGCTGGGCCGCATTTGAATGTCTCTTGGGGGGGCTGCCCAAGAGCACAGCTTGCAGGGTACACTGCCCCCTGCTGCTGCCTCTAGGGGACATGGGGAAAATGATTGACTGACAGAGGAGCCAACGAAGCGTGGTAGCTAAAGTACGTTGCTGTGAGGGGCGTGGCCCAGCATCACCCATGAAGGAAACCGGTGTCAGATTAAATCTGGCTTTGCAAGGCCTGGAATGCAAGTTGCTTAGTGAAACTCCATTTCTGCTCAAACCCTGCAGCCAGACCGGTGCATCCTCAGCTTCAGCTTTCTCCACGTTTGCTGATAGCTCCAGAGGATCTGCACTACGAACCTGACAGAGAGAGGGGTGTTTGCGGGGGCAGAGCTAAGTGTGAGGGGTGGGGATTTTGGGCTGGCTGTCACTGGGGGAGGGCCGCCTCAGGTGCCAGACTGCCAAGGCCGGCTTTAGTCCAATTCGCCCGAGTCCCCTGAATCGGGCCACATGCCTAAAAGGGCCCCGTGCTCTAAAACCAGAGGGCCCAACGCCCTAAACTTGGAAGTGCGCTGGGCGCGCTGTGGGAGGGGCGTTGGACCCAGAGGAGGAGCGCGGCAAGAGGGGGAGTCGGCCCTGGGTTTGGCTGGAAGGCAGGACTCCGCCCCGTCGCTGGGGATTTAAAGGGGCTGTGACTTGCGTGCTGGTTTTTTTTTCCCCCTCAACCAAAATTAGACTCAGACTCATAGACTGTAAGGTCAGAAGGGACCATTATGATCATCTAGTCTGACCCCCTGCACAGTGCAGGCCACAGAATCTCACCCACCCCTCTTAGAATAATCCTCTCACCTAGATCTCAGATATTGAAGCCTTCAAATACTTTGAAGACCCCAAGATGCAGAGAATCCTCCAGCTGTGATCTGTGCCCCATGCTACAGAGGAAGGCGAAAAACCTCCAGGGTCTCTGCCAATCTACCCTGGAGGAAAATTCTTCCCGACCCCAAATATGGCGATCAGCTGAACCCTGAGCATGTGGGCAAGACTCACCAGCCAGACACCCAGAAAGTTCTCTATAATAACTCCTATCATCCCTCCATTGACCTATTTCCAACTGATAATGAATGGTCAATTAGTTACCAAGATCCTGTTATCTCATCAACCTATCCCCTTCATAAACCCATCTAGTTTAATCTTTTGCCCCCACTACTTCCCTTGGAAGGCCGTTCCAGAACCTCACTCCTCTAATGGTTAGAAACCTTCGTCTAATCTCAAGTCTAAACTTCCTACTAGCCAGCTTATATCCATTTGTTCTTGTGTCCACATTGGTATTAAACTTAAATAATTCCTCTCCCTCCCTGGTATTTATCCCTCTAATATATTTAAAAAGTGTAATCATGTCCCCCCTCAGCCTTCTTTTGGTTAAATTAATGTGTGCGTGTGTGGTTTTTTTGGTTTTTTTTTGGTCAACAAAAAAAAAAATCTCGGCTGCCGGGGCCCCATCGAAACGGTCTGAATTGGGCCCCGCACTTCCTAAAGCCGGCCCTGCAGACTGAGTGGGTGGGGGCCCACTAGGACCCAGAGTGTAGAACATTGTGGCTGCTGCTGGTGCCTGTGCATTCTCTCTGCTCTAGATGCACAGTGATGGGGGAGTGTCATGAGAGGGTGAAGGAAGAATGGAGACCTTTCTAAGTTTTGGCCCAAGTGAGAGGGCACAGGGGGTGTCATTTGAGCTCCCCACCTCAGGTGCCAAAATGTTATGGGCCGGCCCTGGGGGAGGCGGAGTGTTTATTTTTTTAAATGTATATTTTGCACAATTTCCTACCAAAATAATAGTTTTTTCACCCTGCTCCCGCCCGTGGCTCCCTGGGCGGGAAGTGGGACAAGGCTGATCCTTCCGTGCAGCACAGGCCGGGGAGGCAGATATATCTAATCACTTTCTCCTCCCCTCCCAGGTAGTTTCCAAGGCAGATGGCTGCGCCGCACGTGGCCAGGAGCAGGAGAGGCTGGACTAAGCCTCTCTACGCCAGGATCGGCGGGGCTGGAAATCCCCAAACCGCTTGGTCTCGCATCCCGTGGCCAAGAGGATGCCCGACACTCCCACGTTGCCACATCCTGCCCACCAGGAGGAGGCGGGGGGGGAGGGAGCTGCATGAGCGCAGAGGGTGAGATCACTTGCACAGCCTTGGCGCTGCTTGGCAGAATGACACCCCCGGCCCAGGCAGCATGGTCTGTTCAGAAGCTGTGGACGTAGGTTCCATTCCTGAGTCTGCCACAAGCCTGCTGGTGACTGTTGCCATGTCCTGCCAGGTGCCTCAGTTTCCCCCGGGGGGGAGAACAATACCGACCTGCTTTGTAAAAGGCTCTAGCTTACTACAGTAAAACTCCGACGGTCCGGCATCTGACGGTCCGGCATCATCAGGAACCCGGAAGTGCTCCGGGCAGCCCGACTACTGGAGCTGCTCCGCCGCCAGCTTCCCCGATTCAGCCACTGCTAAAACTGACCAGCGGCTGAATCGGGGAAGCCGGGGGCAGAGCAGCTGGGGCGCTGCCGGGTTGGTCCCGTAGCGCTGCCCCTCGGGGCTGTGGGACCAACCCGGCAGCCCCCCAGCTGTCCGATTCAGCCGCTGCTGAAACTGACCAGCGGCTGACTCCAGGAAGCCCGGGGCAGAGCAGCTCTGCCTCAGGCTTCCTGGAGTCAGCCGCTGATCAGTATCAGCAGCGGCTGACTCGGGGACAGCTGCGGCAGAGCAGCTGGGGTGCTGCCGGGTTGGTCCCACAGTGCCAAGGATTGGCGCTGCCGGACCAACTCGGCAGCACTCCAGCTGCTCTGCTACAGGCGTCCCCGATTCAGCCACTGCTGAAACTGACCAGCAGCGGCTGAATCAGGGATGCCTGGGGCAGAGCCGGACTGTCAGGAGGGGCTATGAGGGGTCTGCAGTGGCATCCCCCCCACACCCGTTGCAGCCCCCCTTCCGATAGTCCAGCAAATCGGATAATCTGGCACCCCCTGGGTCCTAAAGGTGCCGGATTATCGGAAGTTTACTGTACAATTTTAGCTCTTCCCCACTAGCTCAGCTGGTGTAAGAGAAAGGAGGACTCCAGAGAGATCCGCCTGAGCTCTTATCTGGCTCTTACCCGTCTTTCAGGGAACAAATGAGGAGTTGCGAGGAGGGGTCACTCACCACCATAGCACCCCCTGCCATTTGTCCTAGGAATGAGCTCCTTCTGCTGGCAGGGTACCTTCCCACCGGTGGCGTTCCCCCTCTTTCCTCCAGGCCACGGCGTTCTCTTCAGGACACGGCCCTCCGGCAGTGCCCACGTCAGTCTCTGAGCCCCCTTCCAGGGGTGGCTGTTTCTTCAGCAGGCCCTGCAGTCCAGGGGTCTGCTTGGCCAGCACTCCCCTAGCTCCAGGGAGCCTCCTACTCCCCCAGGAGCCAGGCTCTCACTGCTCTCCCTGGGAGCAGGGGCCCATCCTCTTATATAGCTCCCAGCTGGGCCCTAATCCACTCATGCAGCCTCAGCTGGGGCTAACCTCCCAGGCCCTGCTCCCGGCTGGGGTTTGCCCTTAAAGGGCCAGTGCAGGGCGAACGCCCTGTCACAGAAGTCCACACACAAAATGATAAAGGAAACTAAACTGTATTGTCTGTAGGCTAGAGAAGGTAAAAAGGACGAGGGCAGGACAGGGGAACTGGGTCTGGAGACTGCAAGAGCCACACACAACAGCAGCAGGCACACAGAGGAGGGTAGAATCATAGAAGTGGAAGAGACCTCAGAAGGTCATTGAGTCCAGCTCCCTACCCAAAGCAGGACCAATCCCAACTCAATCAACCCAGCCAGGGCTTTGTCAAGCCGGGACTTAAAAACCTCTAGGGATGGAGATTCCACCCCCTCCCTAGGGAACCCATCCCAGGGCTTTCCCACCCTCCTAGGGAAATAGTAGCCGACGTTAGGCCTCCTGTCTTACCCAGCTCCAGGGAAAGCTGACGTCAAGTCTCCTCTCCGGATGACAGGGATCGGGAACGACAGTAGGAGCTTAGGCTGGGCCCTAACTCAGACCCCACCCTGGCCCCTTTGCGCCGTCTCGGGTGCGTGTTAGCCCTGTCTAATCTGACAATCCGCGTGTGCGTGTGTGCTCCCCAATAATCAAATACCCCGTCGGATGTTACCCCACCGGGCTCACAACTGACACTCCAAGCCAGTGACCCGTTCTCTGAGCACCGCTCCCCGCACCCCGCCCGTGAGCCAGCTGGAGGAACAGAGCCCCCAAGCGCTCAGAGCATCCCCCTAGTGATGCGCTCCGGTAGCCTAGCAACACTTTCCCTGTTTTCCCGACTTCTCCACGAGCAAGGAAGACGACGGCGAATCAAAATGGAGGCTCACCTGTTGTTCTAAACAAAACAAAATGGCGCACCCACGAATAAACAACTGAAAGCATTTCAACGTAGCTGATTACTAACAAGGTCTAACATTGATAAAGAAGCCAACATTAACACTGGGAGCTCAGCTCTGGAGGCATTCCCCTCGACTGACTGAAGAAGTCCAAAGCAGGTTCTGGATTTTTCAACTCCCATGTAGGTACCTAAATCACTAGGCAACGTATCCACTATATTTTTCCCTTTCGGTGTGGAATACATTTTGTTCTGTGCACTAAGGTATGTGCAGATGTGCACCACCAATATAGACATAGGCTGCTGGCTATGCTCAGCTGTGGGCATTCTACCAATCAGCTGGGCAGCATGTGAATCTCTCCTGGGCAAATGCCCAAGCGCTTAGCTTACAGGGAACCCCATCAGTGGGCCAAGATTTTCAAAAGTCTCAGCACCCATCTTGCACACACCATGCTGTTTCCTGATAAAAGGAGCTGAGCCCTTTGGGTTCAAAAAAGAACTTGATAAATTCTTGCAGGTTAGGTCCATCAATGGGTATTAGCCAGGACGGGCAGGAATGGTATCCCTAATTTCTGTTTGTTAGGGGCTTAAAATGGGCAACAGGAGAGGGTCTGATTGATGATTCCCTGTTATGTTCACTCCCTTTGGGGCACCTGGTGCTGGCCACTGTCAGCAGACAGGACGCTGGGCTAGATGGACCTTTGGTCTGACCCAGTCTGGCCAATCTTATGTTCTGAAAAGTCCAGCCCTTATATGTACCAGTGACAGCTGCTAAATGGGTCAGGTCCTGCCAGTGGGTAAAAGAGAATTCTTTCCCTTTGCCCACTGTGCCTCTGTTGTCAGTGGTCCTAAAAAGCCAGGTCAGGGTTGCCAATTTTGGTAGGATATGTTCCTGGAGATTTCATCCCCTCATGGAATCTTTAATTAAAGAGACTCCAGGGAAGTCTGGCAGCATTGGCAATGCTAATCCAGCTGCATCTGATTCCTGCAGAAGTGAGTTCCGCAGATGGTGTCTAAAATCATTCCTAATGTAAATTCCAAATTAAATAGGCCACTTGTTAAATCTACTTATTGGCGCTAGATGCAAGCATCTTTCTTTGCGGTAATCCAGTGGTTCTCCACCTTTCCAGACTATGGCCAGGTCTACCCTAGACGTGGAAAATTGGGTTAAGGTATGCAACTCAAGCTACACAAAATACGTAGTTGGAATCGGCATACCTTAAGCCGACCTTAGCGCAGTCTTCACAGAGGGAGGCCAACGGGAGAAAAATTCCTGTCAGCTTCTCTTACTCCTCACCAACTGGAGCTGTCCTCAGCATTTGATTGAGCAGAACTTAACTAGACCCGCTAAATCAAATGCCAGAAGATTGATCTCTGGCACGGTAAGTAAAGATGTGACCTACGGTACCCCTTCTGGACGTCAATTTGTCCTGGATACCCCCTCTCCCCTCCAGCTGCACCTCACTTAAAACCAACTTGCTTACAAATTCAGAAGCAGGAATACAAAAGGGTCATAGCTGGGGATGTAAAAAAAAAAAATTAAAAAAATATAACCACGGAACCTCTGAAAAACGGAGTCTGCAGTAGAAGAGCTTATATACACGTTTTATACTGTGTAGCCCACAGCACAGCTGGCTCCCAGGAAATGGGACTGGCAGCCGAGAGTTGGCACAGAAACAGCTAAACTGATACTTATTGGCAGGGCTCAATGACCGCGGTGAAAACCCACTTGCCAGCCCTGCACCGCGCATGCGCGCGCCTTAAACAGTTAGGCTACGTCAACACTGGCATGATTTTCCGGAAATGCTTATAACGGAAAACTTTTCCGTTATAAGCATTTTCGGAAAAAGCGCTTCTACATTGGCAGGGTGCTTTTCCGGAAAAGCACGTTTTGCGGAAAAGCGTCCGTGGCCAATATAGACACGGTTTTCCGCAAAAAAGCCCCGATCGTCATTTTCGCAATCAGGGCTTTTTTGCGGAAAAGACTACTGTGCTGTCTACACTGGCCCTTTTCCGGAACAGTTTTCCAGAAAAGGACTTTTGCCCCAACGGGAGCAGCATAGTTTTTCCGGAAAAGCACTGATGATTTTACATTAGATCGTCAGTGCTTTTCCGGAAATTCAAGGGGCCAGTGTAGACAGCTGGCAAGTTATTCCGGAAAAGCGGCTGATTTTCCGGAATAAGTGGCCAGTGTAGACACAGCCTTAGACTTTTACCTCCCTAGTCATTGCCACTGTGACTGAAAAATACCTGACTTTTAAGTGCAGACTACCCCTTGGGGCTGCTTCCCAGAGTAGTGACAAGACCCTGGCCACTTCTTCCGGCTCTCTTGGGCCTTTCACCATCCGGCCGTGCTGGGCCAGCTCTCCTGGGCTCCCCCAGCCGAGACCCAGAAATGCGATCACTGCTCCTCTGAAGAGCAAAGCAGACACGGAATCACTTCAGCCCTGAGGAGAATGTAGTTCCAGGCCCAGCCCCCCAGGAACCCAACTCCCAAAAGGGATCAGAACCCCAATTACATTTTGCAGGCAAGCCCCCTTCAACAACGACAGGAGGATGTGCACATGGATTGCTCCTGCAGGGAACAATGATTTGCACTGGGCTTGATAGTGAATAAAAGGGATTTTATTACGTACAAGCCATAGGACGGAAGTGAAAACAGGCTGAGCAAAGTGAATGCCAGAATGAAAAGAACAGAAAACCCAGAGCTAGTTCTAACACATGACAGTTTGTTGCAAACTGACCCGAAAAGTGCTCTTATTTCAGCTAAACCTCCACGGTCGGGAAGACCTAGGTCTCTCTGGGGTCCCTGGCTCCTTTTTGGGTCTCTCATGCCAGCCAGAGGGCACTAGAAATCCGGATGATGCAGGAATTGACATGAGAAAGGGCGAGAATTCAAACTTGACAGCACTGCACTGACCACCAGGGGGCGCTGTGGGAGTTGGGGGGGGGGGCAGTGTGAGTACACTGGAAAGCTGCTACTAATTAAGCTCAGCACAGACTGTTGCTTTTGGCTGCTTGACACTTCACCAGGTGTGTGGGGTGAGGGTGGGGTGATGTTCCCTGTACAGTACAGCCAATGGCTGCATGGGAAAAATCTCAGCAGCCCCTTATAGAGACTCTTTATATCACAGGCCTATGCGCCTACCTGTACTTTTTCTGCCCTAAGGCATGAAGGAATCGCAAAGACTTTCAACTCCCATTCCTGTCTGCCTGGAAAAAAAATGGAGAGAGAGAGAGATAAAAGGGAGAGAGAAAAAGAAATTAGGGGTACATCTACACTGCCACACTATTTCGGGATACCAAGGTATCCCGAAATAGCTACCCCATGTCCAAGGAATGTGGTCATTATATCGAAATAATAGCCAGGCTGTTTCACCAACCCTGCAACCCTCATTGGGCAAGGGATAAGGGATGGTTTGAAATAGCGCTTTATTTTGAGTTTAGGGTGCCGTGTAGACACACCCAAAGGGTGGGGGATAAAGGGCTAGCAAGATAAAAAAAGAGAGAGATAAAAGGAGAGAGAAGAGAGAGAGAGAAAGAAAAGACAGAGGAAAGGAGAGAGATAAAAGGGGGTATGTCTACACTAGCTCGTTAGTTCGATCTCGTGTAAAATCATCAGTGCTTTTCCGGAAAAACTATGCTGCTCCCGTTCGGGCAAAAGTCTTTTTCCGAAAGACTTTTGCGCAAAAGGGCCCGTGTACTGTTTTCCGCAAAAAAACCCCGATCGTGACCCAGTGCAGGGGCTGTTGGATGCATCTACTAGATGCCTGTTGGAACTGGGAGTTAGCAGGCTGTTCCCTATAGACACAGCACGCGGCAGTAAGTTTTGGGCCGTGTTGGAAAAGTGCTGCCTGGGACAGAGCTGCTGTTTAGCCTGGACCAAATGTCCACTACAGCTGCAACATCAGCGCGCCAATGCAAGCAAGTCTGGGACTGAGTCTAGGGGTGTGCACACTCTGGGGTGGGGTCACGGCTGTCTAGCTATATAAGCTTCAATTATGGTTTTGTGTTTTGTTAATGCTATTCATTGCTAATCTGTTAATCCCTGTTTATTTAAGTTAAGTAAAGATTGTTTATTTTAAAGTGTTCCGTTAGGGCTGTGTCTAGACTAGCAAGTTTACACTGGCCGCTTGAATTTCTGGAAAAGCACTGACGATCTCCTGTAAAATCATCAGTGTTTTTCTGGAAAAACTATGCTGCTCCCGTTCGGGCAAAAGTCTTTTTCTGAAAGACTTTTGCGCAAAAGGGCCAGTGTAGACAGCATAGTAGTGTTTTCCACAAAAAAGCCCCGATCGCGAAAATGACGATCGGGACTTTTTTGCGGAAAACAAATCTGAGCTGTCTACACTGGCCCTTTTGTGCAAAAGTTTTGCGCAAAAGGGATTTTGCCCAAACGGGAGCAGCATCCTATTTCCGCAAAAAGCACTGATTTCAGACAGTAGGAAGTCAGTGCTTTTGCGGAAATTCAAGCGGCCAGTGTAGACAGCTGGCAAGTTTTTCCGGAAAAGCGGCTGATTTTCTGGAAAAACTGGCCAGTCTAGACACAGCCCTATAGTGGCACAAACAGACTCCACCAGCCTGTAGAATAGCGGGAGTTTATTGCTTCTTCAGGATACAGCACAGCACAGATGTAATCTGGTCACAGGGCAGGCCTAAGATGCCTCAGCCCCCCTAGAGAAGCGTCCGTGGCCAATCTAGACGTGGATTTCTGCAAAAAAGCCCCGATCGCCATTTTCGCGATTGGGGCTTTTTTGCGGAAAACACTATTGTGCTGTCTACACTGGCCCTTTTGTGCAAAAGTCTTTTGGAAAAAGACTTTTGCCCAAACAGGAGCAGCATAGTATTTCCGGAAAAACACTGACGATCTTACATGAGATCATCAGTGCTTTTGCGGAAATTCAAGAAGCCAGTGTAGACAGCTGGCAAGTTTTTCCGCAAAATCATGTGATTTTGTGGAAAAATTTGCCAGTCTAGACACAGCCAACGGGAATTAAAGGGAATACAGGCACACTCCCATCTCTGTATCCTTTTGGTTTCTTTTTTCTTTAATCCTTCAGCATCTGAGGAAGTGAACCAAAATTTGGGGCTGATGCCGGGAGACTTCCCCTCTTAGCACCTAAAATGCCTGCTGGAAATATCTAAGACTGAACAGGGGGAAGGATCAGGCCCATGCTAAGAGGCTGCTTAACTTGTGACACAAATGTTACAAAAGCTGGAACAACTGCAATTAAATCTTCCCAGCCAGGGCTTTGTCAAGCTGAGACTTAAACAAAATCTGGTCCCAAGTCACTTGCCCAAAGGCCACAGAGAGTCTGCCTAGGATGAAACAAGAACTGATCCAGTTTTCGCAAGGCATAGCTCAGGACCTTAACAACAACGCTCGTCTCTTGAGTTGCAACAACTTTTGGCATGAATTTAGATTAGCAGGCTTGCTTTGTTTGTTTTGTCTTACTAACTCCGTTTTATCCGACTGTTTTCACTTGCCACCACTTAAATCCTACTTTTTATACTTAATAAAAACACTCTTGTTTATCAAGCATAGTATAAATAATTACTGTGTGGGAGGGAGCAACCACTGTGCATCTCTCTCTTTCTTTGGAAAAACTTAAACAGAGACTAGTCCTGCAGCACCTTCAAGACTAACAAAACATGTAGAAGGTTATCATGAGTTTTTGTGGGCACAACCCACGTCTATTTATCATCTAATAAACCATCTTCTTAGTCTTTAAAGTGCTACATTGTCCTGCATTTCACTTCTTTGGATGACTGGAGTATTAAAAGTCCCGATCCAAGAATAAATAAGGGAAGGTGGAAGGGAGGGGGGGGAAGGGGAGAAAAATAGGGAAGTAGATGGTTCAAGTTTCTTTTTCTTTGATAAAGGAGGCGAACTTAGTTTTGATTTCAGTCAAAGTGCAGAATAAAATTCATAGGAAAAGGGAGGAAAAACATGCAAAATATTTAATACAGTTCCATTAGGATTCTATTTTTGAACAGTGCGATTAATCAAGATGGCTATTTTAAATTGTGGTTACTTTTTTGAGTTAATCGTGTGGTCCTGTTTCTTTTTAGGCCATCTGCAGTCAGCCCTCTTGGTCAGAGGCCTTCTCATGAGAAACTTCCTGTATCTCATGAGCTATCCTTTGAAAAAGGCATCCTCCCTCCTTTTGCTTTTATACTTCATTCTTTTCAAGGCCTTCCTTCGCCTAGGTAGTCAGGGCCTTTCTTTACAGCATGTATCACACATATTCCTTAACTAAACCAGAGCTTACCCCGATTCTTTTAATGTCATATTTAGCTGACACTAGGTCATCTAGTCTGACCTCCTGTGTACCTCGACAGGCCTTTCGAAAAAGCAATCCGCTGTCTTGTGGCTGTCTAGATGATCTCTTTTCAAGAGCTCTTTCAAAAAAGGCTCTTTTGAAAGAGGCTTGTAGTCTAGATGTACCTTTTAAACCCCTCTCTCAGAAATGACCTTTTAAATTAAGTATGCCACACTAGGGCTATGTCCAAACTGCAGAGTTTTTCTGGGATACCCGATACCGGAGGTATCCTGGAAAAACTCTGCCACATCCAGGGAACTTGTTTGCTTTTTGGAACAGTTTCCAAAAAAGTGAGGGCATTCTTTCAGCATCCCTATATTCCTCTTGGTGAGAAGAAGAAGGGATGTGCTGAAAGAGGAGGATTTTCCGAAATTTGGCCCCATGTAGATGGGCCAAATTTCAGAAAAGCCTTTTCAGAAAACAAACAAACAAACAAACAAACACGGAAAAAGAAACACAAATTGCATATTTCTTTCTGAAACTGTCCCCCGCCTCCCTCCGCGCAGTCTAGATATAGCCAAAATGTAGAGTCAAAATCCCTTTATTTAAGGGGATGGATGAATACAAGGAACTGATGTAGGAAGGAAAGGGAAGAGAGGAGGAAAATGGAGGGCTACAACTATCATATATCAAACACCCAGGCAGGTAAACGGAGACACGATGGAAACTTTTGACCTTGCCTCATGGGGGCTGGTTCTGTGAACTGCTTGTGGTCACCCACCTCCTCCGGGACAATGATATTGGATACTGACCACAACAATGGTGGATCCAAATTCTCTAACTAGCCCCCACGCTGTCACCCTTAGCACTGTCCCTGTGTGCAGGTGAGTTCTACCGAACCAGTGTAAATCCACTCCCGAATAAAATAACACACACTGGGATGTTCTGTGAGCAGGTATCTCAGGCGGATAGCGGCTGTAACCTTTGGGGGAGAGAAAGTCCGCCCCAAGCTCACTTCCTCTGAGGGTACGTCTAGACTACCGCGTTTTGTCGACAGAAGTTTTGTCGACAAAGAGCATCCAGACACATTGAGTTCTGTCGACAAAGCAAGCTGCTTTGTCGACAGAACCCTGTAGTCTAGACGCAACCCTACAGGCAATAACACCTTCTGTCGACAGAACTCTGTCGACAGAAGGCGTTATGCCTCATAAAATGAGGTTTACCAGCGTCGACAAAACTGCTGAGTTCTGTCGACGTTATGTCGACAGAACTCAGCGGTAGTGTAGACGCTGGTATAGTTTTGTCGACAAAAGTCCACTTTTGTCGACAAAAGTCCACTCTTGTCGACAAAACTCAGTAGTCTAGACACACCCTGAGACACAATCTGAAGACACCACCCAGTGAGAGCCCCCTTATATGGATTCCCATCTCCTAGCAACTCCCGCCTTCCAGGGTTGCATTATGACTTTTGGGGGCCCTAGGCACGTTTGCCTTTGTGGGCCCCTTCGTCCATACAAAAAAAATATTAAAAATGATTTTTGATATAACTTTAAATACGTCAACATTTTATGCTTCTGTTTTAGGCAAAATTTAATAGATTTTCGTGGGCCCTAAAAATTTCATTTTTTTCTGATGTGAGAAAAAAAATGAACACATTTTCTTTAACCCTAAAAGTTCATTTTTTTTCTTCTGATTTTAAAAGAAATGAAAACATGTTTGTGGGCCCCTAAAAGTATCGTGGGCCCTAGGCACTGTGCCTACTGTGCCTAATGGATAAGTCGGCCCTACCGCCTTCCTTTTCCCGCTCTTTCTGGCCTTCCCGCCTTTTCCTCCTCTGGGAGGAACAAGAATCCTGCCCTGCGTCTAGACTGGCAAGTTTTTCCACAAAAGCTTTTGCGGAAAAAACTTGCCAGCTGTCTACACTGGCCGCTTGAATTTGCGCAAGAACACTGACGATCTAATATAAGATCTTCAGTGTTCTTGAGCAAATACTATGCTGCTCCCATTTGGGCAAAAGCCCTCTTGTGCAAATGCTTTTGTGCAAAAGAGCCAGTGTAGACAACGCGTTATTGTTTTGCGCAAAAAAGCCCCGATGGCGAAAATGGCGACCGGGGCTTTCTTGCGCAAAACCGCGTCTAGATTGGCACGGACGCTTTTCCGCAAAAGTGCTTTTCCGTGCCAATCTAGACGCTCTTTTCCGCAAATGCTTTTAACGGAAAAATTTTTCTGTTAAACGCATTTGCGGAAAATCATGCCAGTCTAGACGTAGCCCCGTAGTTCTAACTGAACAAAATGGCGATCACCTCTCTCAAACAAAACTGGACCCCCTCTTCAACGGGCACCCCTCGATTTTGAACAAGGGAATTGAGCTGTTTATAGACTGTGAGAACCCCACCTTCGCACAGCAGGGCCGAGGGATTTGTCACTGGGCCAGGTGGGAAGATCCGATCTCATGGTCCACATCACGGAGGCGGCAGCATGGGAAGAAGGTTTGCAAAGGAACCAAACCAGTAGCGCGTTCCCCAGAGCTGGCTCTAGCATTCAGAGGCAGGATTAGGGAAACCCAGAAGGTAGGCCGAGAAAGGGGATTTTAGAGTGGACTAGGGGATAGGGTTAGGGTTGCCAGGTGTCTGGTATTGACCCGGACAGTCCGGTATTTTTGACTCCTGTCTGGTAAAAAAATTGAGAAAATTTTACGCCTTAAATGTCCAGTATTTTCTGCTTTTTTTCCCCCAGCTAGGAGGCGAAAATACTGGACACCTGGCAACCCTACAAACACTCAGTGCTTGGCCATCTAACCCCCTCCTCTCCCAGGTGGCATCTAAAAGAACATCTAACTCCCCCCCCCCCAGCTGGCGTGTGTTTCTATTGGTGGTGCACATCCACACATGCCTTGGTGCACGGAACATTTATTCTGCACATGGATGGAAAAAGTGAGAGGGAACATTGCTGCTGAGTGCCCCTTGTTTGTTTTTTTCTGTGGGTGCTTCAGTCTCAGTCCACCCACGAAGTCAGTGCCCAGACCCAGTTCCTAGGTACAGAGAATTCCTGCTGCAACCGTTTCTCCTCTGACAGCTCCCAGACAGCAAGAAAATGGAGTCCAGAGCCTGGCTCTTCAGAAATGGCCTAAATATGGGTACCCCTGAGGAAAAACAGAGGCTGAAAGTCTCTGGACAACCTTCGCTTCGATAGAAACAAGGTACAACGTGTCAGGAGTAGTCCCCACCTCTGCCCCACCTTGGAACCGTAAAGTGCATTTTTAAAACGCTCGAGTCCGATACAAATATGTTGAGCAGAGAAGTTGGAGTAGGGGGTGCCATTGTGCCCGCGACAGTCCTTCAGCCATGCTTTGACATTTCTGATTGCCCTTGCGCAGCATGTGCCTCGTTCCTCGTCCGTCTGGCAGCCGGTTTGCTGCAGATCCAGTATCGCACCGTGTCACACCACGACGAGGTGACTGCCACGTCATTCAGATACGCACACTCGCCATCAGCTCGGACTTCAAACCTGCATTGCAAGCACCACGGAATTACACTCCAGGCTTCATAGTCTCTACGGCACAGAGCGCTAAAAGTAAGCGGCAAGACCTTTTAAAACTATGCCGCGTTGTCTCCTTTTGCTTCTGTGTAGTCCCGTTAGTCCAACATCCCCTCCTTGGGGATGTCTACACTACAGAGTTTTGTCAGAAAAACAGCTGTTTTTCCAACAACACGGCTACGTCTAGACTGGCATGATTTTCCGGAAATGCTTTTAACGGAAAAGTTTTCCGTTAAAAGCATTTTCGGAACAGAGCGTCTAGATTGGCACAGATGCTTTTCTGCAAAAGTACTTTTTGCGGAAAAGCGTCCATGCCAATCTAGACGCGCTTTTCCGCAAAAAAGCCCCGATCGCCATTTTCGCTATCAGGGCTTTTTTGCGGAAAATAAATCTGGGCTGTCTACACTGGCCCTTTTGTGCAAAAGTTTTGCGCAAAAGGACTTTTGCCCGAACGGGAGCAGCATAGTATTTCCGCAAGAACACTGACAATCTTACATGAGCTCGTCAGTGCTTTTGCGGAAATTCAAGGGCCAGTGTAGACAGCTGGCAAGTTTTTCCAGAAAAGCAACTGATTTTCCGGAAAAACTGGCCAGTCTAGACACAGCCAACCTGAGTTACATCCACACTGCAATCGCGCTCTTTCAAAAAAAATATCGAAAGAACAGAGGGGGTTTTTCGGCATTGGTATTCCTCTTTCTACGAGGAAGAAGCCTTTTTCTGAAAGGGAGTTCTTCTGGAAGAAGAGGAAAGAGGAAAAAGCACAGGTGCCGTGATGGCCACTCCATCCACAGTAATCATGGCTTACATGCGAGAGAGCGTCCATTCAGTGTGGACACATAGGTAAAGGTAAATGAAGCCGCGATTTAAATGATCGCGGCTTCATTTACATTTACATGGCTGCCGCGCTGAGCTGACAAACAGCTGTTTGTCGGCTCGCGCGCTAGTCTGGACGTTCCCCCTGTTGACATCAAAGCCCTTTGTCGGCAGCCCCGGTATTCCTCGTGGAATGAGGTTTACTGGGGCTGCCGACAAAGGGCTTCGATGTCGGCAGGGGGAACGTCCAGACTAGTGCGCGAGCTGACAAACAGCTGATCAGCTGTTTGTCGGCTCAGCGCGGCAGCCATGTAAATGTAAATGAAGCCGCAATCATTTAAATCGCGGCTTCATTTACCTTTACCTATGTGTCTAATCTACATGCCTCTGCCGACAGAGGCATGTAGTTTAGACGTACCCCAACTGTTGAAAAAGCAGATTGCCTTTTCGATGCACTTTAGCATCTCTTTCGGAAGAAGTTTTTTTTTGGAAGATCTCTTCTGGAAGAGCTTCTTCTGAGAGAAGCCTGCAGTCTACATATAGCCTTAGGGATCATATGAAATGCTGTTTTCAAATATTTAATTTCAGGGCGGCTGTACAATTTTGGTGCAAAGTTTCAAACACAATTACATCACAGAAGTTGTCAAGGGAAAGCGGCAAATGAATTTTAAGGTTGATAAATGCAAAGTAATGCACATTGGAAAACATAATCCCACTTATATGCATAATATAAACGGGACTAAATTAGGAGAGAGCTCTTGGAGTCATTGTGAATCGTTCTCTGAAAACATCCACTCAGCATGCAGCGGCAGTCAAAAGAGCAAACAGTGTTAGGAATCATTAAGAAACAGGTAGAAAGTAAGTCCGAGAATATCTTATTGCCTCTGTATAAATCAATGGTGCACCCACATCTTGCATACTGCGTACAGATGTGGTTGCTCCATCTCAAAGAATCTATCTTGGCATTAGAAAAAGTTCAGAAAAGAGTAACAAAAATGCCATTTGAGGAGAGATTCAGAAGACTGGCACTTTTCAGCTTGGAGAAGAGATGACTAAAGCGGGGGGGGGGGGGTGAGGATATGATAGAAATCTATACAATCATGACTGGTGTGGGAAAAGTGAATTAAGTGAGTAAATTACTCTTTTCTATAACACACCAGGTCACCCAGTAAAATTCATAGGTAGCAGGTTTAAAGCAAACAAAAGGAAGCATTTCTTCACACAATGCACTGTCAACCTGTGGAACTCCTTGCTAGAGGATGTTGTGAAGTCCAAGACTATAACAGGATTCAAAAAAGAACTAGATAAAAGCATGGAAGACGGATAAGTCCACCAATGACTATTAGCCAGGACAGGCAGGGATGGTGTTCCTAACCTCTGTTTGCCAACAGCAAAGAATGAGCAACAGGAGATGGATCACTTATAGAATCATAGAATCATAGAACTGGAAGAGACTTCAGAAGGTCATCAAGTCCAGCCCCCTGCTCTAGGCAGGACCAATCCCAACTCAATCAACCCGGCCAGGGCTTTGTCAAGCCGAGACTTAAACACCTCTAGGGATGGAGACTCCACTGCTTCCCTAGGGAACCCATTCCAGTGCTTCACCTTGATGATTCCCTGTTCTGTTCACGCCCTCTGGGGCACCTGGCATTGGCCACTGTCGGCAGACAAGACACTGGGCTAGATGGACCTTTGGTCTGACCCAGTGTGGCCGTTCTTAAGTTTAAGCAGCTTGGTTAGGGACAACTGGAGCTTTTCTTATCTAAGGACCCAGCAAGCCGTACAAATATTTTGTCCCTGGGAAGGGGATGCATTCCCTTTGTCTCTCCCCATCTTTGGGACATGAAGGAGAGGGCTACATTTGAGGGAGGCAGTTGAATGCCTCTTTCCCAGCTCCAGCCTATGATAGCGATGATCTGTGCCTCCCTCTCCCTAGGATCTGGACTTCCACACCCATAGCGATGGAGACGTATGCTGGCTTTGCGGCTTCTGTTTAAAACGGGACGCGACCGAAGTGGTCCGTGTGGCGGCAGAAACCAGCCTTATTCAGTCACCAGCTGTACACAGCTGAGGTATTGCGGCATGTCTCAGAGGTATTGTTTCAAGTTTCCCACAGCGGTTCAGCCCATGTCCACGGGGCCACGTTTTATTACTCGGACCAGTTCAACCTACAGCCAACAACTCACCCAGGCCCCTGCCTCCAGCAATCCCAGACCTGCTTCCTGGAGCAGCCGGCTGGCCTTTGATCCAGCTTCCCTGACAAGCCCCACCCTGGACAAGAAAAAGGACTCACCAGTGATTGAACTCAGTGCCGTTGGTCCATTTCCAGGGCTGGCCCGGTTCCCTCCGGAGGCCAATCCAGTGCTCAGAGAGGCCTTTATAGCGGTTAATGAAAGCCTTTCCGAAAAAGGAAGTGCAAGATATTACTTACTACAAAGAATGTATTCCATTCTTTCTGTGCTGCAAACAGGACACAGTGCAGGCTATTCTTGATATCATCTAAAGTCATACACGTCATACTGTGTTAACTCTGAGCCCAATTCAACCACATACTTAAGAGTAGCTCCAGGCACTTCCCTGAAACAATTTAGGTGCTGAGCCTCATCTCACAAAAGAGATCTTAGCACTGGAAAAAGGTCAGAAAAGGGCAACAAACATGGTGAGGAATTTGGAATGCTGCCATGTGAGGAGAGGTTAATAATGCTGTGACTTTTCCGCTTAGACAAGAGGAGACTAAGGGGAGATACGACAGAAGTCGATAAAATTGTGTGGAGAATGCGATTAAGGAAAAGTTAGAATGATAGAATTATGGCGCTGGAAGAGATCTCAGCAAGTCATCAAGTCCAGCCCCCTGCCCAAGGCAGGACCAATCCCAAAATGTTATTTACTTGTTCCTATAATATAAGAATTAGGGGGTCACCAAATGAAATTAACATCTTAGTAGTGACAGATGGTAGAACAAGGAGCAATGGTCTCAAGTTGTGGTGGGAGAGGTTCAGGTTGGATATTAGGGAAAACTATTTCACGAGGAGGGTGGTGAAGCACTAGAATGGGTTCCCTAGGGAAGTAGTGGAGTCTCCATCCCTAGAGGTGTTTAAGTCCTGGCTTGACAAAGCCCTGGCTGGGTTGATTTAGTTGGAATTGGTCCTGCCCAGAGCAGGGGGCTGGACTTGATGATCTTCTGAGGTCTCTTCCAGTTCTATGATTCTATGATTCTAATAAGAAGGAGGTTTAAAACAAACAAAAGGAAGTATTTTTTTCATACAACGCACAGTCAACCTGTGGAACTCCTTGCCAGAGGATGTTGTGCAGACCAGGATTTTAACATGGCTCAAAAAAAGAGCTCAATAAATTCATGGAGGTTAGGTCCATCAATGGTTGTTAGCCAGGATGGGTAGGAATGGTGTCCCCAATCTCTGTTTGACAGGAGCGGAGAAGGGAGGACAGTTTGATCACTTGATGACCACCCTCCATCTGTCTGACCACCCGCCATGTAAGGTGCTTGGGGCCATACAGAACTCCTGCAGCTAAGCTGCACCACACTGCCCACTCTAACTGCCCAGCTGAGCTCTCACCAGGTCCTGCTGGGTGTCGATCCCAGCCAGGGAGGCACCAAGGGAGAAGCAGTGGTCCTGGCTGTCGGTCCAGCTCTCTTCGGCCTCTGAGAAATAGTAGCATTGTCTTTGGTACCCAACCCAGCCATCTGGGCAGCAGTGGGCAGCTGCTGGATCAGCTGAAGATGGGTTAAATGTTACTGATGAAAACGAGAAAATAAATCAGGGTTGGAGATGCTCTCCCTCTCTGGGTACGTCTAGACTACAGGGTTTTGTCGACAGAAGTTTTGTCGAAAGATCCTGTCAACAAAGCTTCTGTCGACAAAGAGCGTCTAGACTACATCCAGTTCTGTCGACAAAGCAAGCCGCTTTGTCGACATAACAGTGCGGACGCAAAGGACAGTGTAGATGCAATAACGCCTTCTGTCGACAGAACTCTGTCGATAAAAGGCGTTATTCCTCGTAGAATGAGGTTTACATCCGTCGACAAAACTGTTGAGTTTTGTCGACGGATGTAAACCTCATTCTACGAGGAATAATGTCGACATAACTCAAAGGCAGTGTGGACGCAGGGGTTGAAGGATATGCTGGCGGCGAGAGGCTCCTTACGTTTATTTTAATTTCTCTTTTAAACTTTCCGTGGACCCCCTGCAGTACCGTCATGGACCACCAGGGGCCTGCGGAGCACAGGTTGGGGACCCCTGGTCTACACAGAAGGTGGAGAGAATTAAAAAAGGAAACTTTTCTCATGTGGCAGAAAAAAAAGGAGTCGCACTGTAAAATTAGCCCCCCTCCCCAAATCTCAACAAATTGCAACCCTTTCATTGCAGTAAAGGAGGCAGAAGGATGGTCCCCCAAGGGGACCACTTGACAGCTGATTTAAAGGGCAGGTGAAGTAGAAAGGACCCAAGGAGTGGAAGCTGGAGGCTGGGGAGAGTCAGAGTGTGTGAGATCCAAAGCAAAATGGGAAGCACAGGAGACCAGAGAAGAACTACAGAGAACTCACCTGCCAGAACAATGATGATAATGATCAAAATGAAGAGGACCACAGTGAGGAGAGTGAGTTTCTTAAACCAGCACTTAGAAACATCAGCTAAAATAGGAAGAGAAAACAACGAGTGCTCATTGAGGGACTGGCATTATCTAAATCAGTGGGTCCCAAACTTTTCGGCATCATGCTCCCTTTTTGATTTTTGAGACACCTTCACACCCTCCCTCCCCTCCCCCCAAATAGCAGCAAAACTTGTTGAGGGGAAAAAAAAAAAAGGAACTGACCGGGGACAAAAACCAAAAATAACAGCAAAACTTGGGGGGAGGGATTGCCGAGGGGGAGTAGGGCTGGGTTGCCTTGCGCCCCCTCCTGGAATTTCTTCACGCCCCCCCCCCCAGTTTGGGAACTCATGATCTAAATGATAGTGGAAATGGCAAGTAACACAAGGTAGGTGAGGTAATAGCTTTTATTGCACCCACTTCTGTTGCAAGGCCACATCCAGACGGCCGGCTTCTTTCGGAAGAAGCTTTTCTGGAAGAGCTCTTCCAAGAAAACTTCTTCTGAAAGAGAGTATCGGAGGGGTCGCCGTGTTAGTCTGAATCTGCAAAAGCGACGAGGAGTCCTGTGGCACCTTATAGACTAACTGAAGTGTAGGAGCATAAGCATGCATCTGACGAAGTGGGTCTTTGCCCACGAAAGCTTATGCTCCTACACTTCAGTTAGTCTATAAGGTGCCACAGGACTCCTCGTCGTTTCTGAAAGAGAGTGTCCGCACTGCCCAAGCACCTTGAGAAAGCCATCTGCTTCATCGAAAAAGAGCGTCTGCTCCGAATGGACGCTATCTCACATATAAGCGGTGATTACTATAGATGGAGTGGCCACTAGTGCTTTTTCCTCTTTCCTCTTCTTTCGACAGAACTCCCTTTTCCCCCGTCCACACACACCTCTTTCGCAAAAAGGCTTCTTCCTTGTATAAAGAGGATTCCCAATGTTGGAAAAACCCCTCTGTTCCGAAAGTAAATCGAAAGAAGAACACGATTGCAGTGTGGACGTAAGGGACGCTTTTTTGGAAAAATGGCTGTTTTTCTGAAAAACAAAACAAAACAAAAAAACCTCTCTGCCGTGTAGACACAGCCTTGGTGAAAAAAAATAAAACTTTCAGCTACACAGAGCTTGTCAGTTCTGGGTAAACTCGAAAGCTTCTCTCTCGCCAACAGAAGTTGATCCAATAAAACCTCTCCCACTTTGGCTAATATCCTAGGACAGGGGTTCCCAACCTGGGGAGCACGTACCCCCAGGAGGTACGAGAAGCTTGTCAAGGGGACACGGGGAATAGTTGGTAAATAACTAGATTATCCTCATTGAAATATTCCCAAAGTAGTAAGCTGGTTTACTAGATGATGAGCTTTCGTGGGCCAGACCCACTTCCTCAGATCAAATGGTGGAAGAAAATTGTCACAACCATAGATACCAAAGGATACAGTTAAAAAATCCTTTGGTATCTATGGTTGTGACAATTTTCTTTCACCATTTGATCTGAGGAAGTGGGTCTGGCCCACGAAAGCTCATCATCTAGTAAACCATCTTGTTAGTCTTTAAAATGCTACATTGTCCTGTTTTTTGTTTCAGCTACCCCAGACTGACACGGCTCCATTTCTATCACTATCCCAAAGTAGTAGTGGTGAGTGAAAAAAGTTGTGGATTCTTGAGTCTAGAATGTATCGCCTTTCGTATTGAATAGGGGGTACGGGAAGGTTTACTAAAAGCCAAGGGGGCATAGGGACCGAAAAAAGTTGGGAACCCCTGTACTAGGACCAACGCAGCTACAATTACGCTGCAAATAATACTGGCTGGTTTCCAGTTCTGTTTAGAGCAGCGTGCCTTAAAACTGTGTTCGGCGGTACACCGCGAGGCCGTCAGAGGCATGCCCTGGAAAGACCAGAAAAATTCTGCGGAGCCCGTTGGCAGCTCCCGCTGTGGCTGCCCCCCCCCGTTTCCCCCAGCCCGCAGGCTTTTCCAGAGGCCACTGCAGCTGGGAGGAGGAGGGGTGGCCAGAGCTGAGGAGCTGCTCCCGAACTTCAGCGTTTTAAACCTGCCGTCTGCGGGGAACCCGGCTCAGGCTCTGTGGCCTCCCCCCCCGCCCTGGGGCACACCTGGGTTCTACTGCCTCCCCGCCATGTGCTGCTGTTTTCTCTCCCCTGTGCCCCTCCCCAGCCTGCGGGGGAAGTGGCAGAGTTTAATCTGGCGGGGACAGTTGGGGTTTCTACTCCCACCCCCACCCCACCAGCGGGTAGCTTGGTCTTGCTGCGCTGTGTTCCCTGCTGAATTGGGGGGGGGAGAAGGGGGGACGGGACTGAGCTCCCCTCCCCCCCCCCCGAGGGACAAGAGCGTGCTCCGTGGAGGCTTTCCCTGCTGCAGCAGGGTGCCAAGCCACCTAAGCATCCCCCCTCATGTCAAGACCCCGCACCCAAACCCCCCTCACATCCCTCCTGCTGCCGAGACCCCACATTCCCAGCTTGCTCTGACTCCCTGCCTCAAGTCCCCTCCTGCACCCTCCCTGCCTGCCCCAAGTTCCCTCCTGGCCAGACATCCTGCCCCAAGGCTGTCCTCCTCTGATGGTTGGGGGTTTTTGTTGTTGCTGTTTTGCTTGACAAATTTTCCCTGGGGGCTGTTTTTATTTTCTTGTTTTGCGCTACAAAAAAAAGTCTTTGGTGTTCCCCATTAAAACAAAACAAAACAAAACAAAAAAAAGATTGCTTGGTGTTCTTGGTCTTAAAAAGTTAGAGAAACTTTTTAAATTCACATTGAAGCTTACACTTCAAGGCTGTGTCTAGACTGGCAAGTTTTTCCGCAAAATCATCTGCTTTTGCGGAAAAACTTGCCAGCTGTCTACACTGGCCACTTGAATTTCTGGAAAAGCACTGACGATCTCCTGTAAAATCATCAGTGCTTTTCTGGAAATACTATGCTGCTCCCGTTCGGGCAAAAGTGTTTTTCCGAAAGACTTTTGCGCTAAAGGGCCAGTGTAGACAGCATAGTAGTGTTTTCCGCAAAAAAGCCCCGATCGCGAAAATGGCGATTGGGGCTTTTTTGCGGAAAAGTGCGTCTAGATTGGCCACGGACGCTTTTCCACAAAAAGTGCTTTTCGGGAAAAGCATCCTGCCAATCTAGACGTGCTTTTCCAAAAATGCCTTTAAAAGCATTTTCGGAAATTCATGCCAGTCTAGACGTAGCCAAAAAGTTTAAGAAACACTGTTCTAGAGACTCCAACTGAGATCAGGGCTGCAGCCTGACCTTTCCCATCCAGCCGGAGAGACAGAAAGCAAAGGCACCACCCCAGCTGGTCAGAGCATGGCCAGTTTTGGGAAGGCAATACCCCGTCACCAGGAATCAAACCACAGACCTCCAGAGCTGGCAGCATGAACAGATACATCAGTGAGAAATCAGCCAACAAAGAAAGGGCTTTTGATATAAAAAAGGCTGGGTTTAAACTGATTTGGGGAAGACTTTCTGACCCAGCCAATAGATCATCTTTCTGCCGCTCACACTCCAACCCTCATGGAAGGACTGTGGCCTGTTACTAGGGTACCATACGTGTAAAGCGTGACTCCTAGTGTATTTAGCATGTGATTCTTGTTTGTATAGGATGAAGGCATTACAGACCATGGGGGCGGCAGGGGGAGAGATACAGTTGCAATTACTCTGAAACTGAGACACATTATATCTCTATAGCAGTGTTTTCCAGTGGGTGCTCCGTTGAACCCCGGGGATCCATGAAGTGAAAGTAAGGGCTTTGCGAGAACGCAGCACTCCCTCACCCCCTCTTAAAGAAACAGAGTCTATTTTGCACCCCCTTTAAAACATTTTTTGCTTGACAAATTTTACCCTGGAGTCCCTAGAGCATGGGTTCCCCAAACTGGGGGAGGGGGAGCGGTGTGCCCCCCCGAGAGGGCATGAAGAACTTCAAGGGGGGGCGTGAGGCGACCCAGCCACACTCCCCCCCCCATCAATCCCACCACAAGTTTTGCTGCTATTTTTTTGGGAGGGGGGACAATGATCAAGCGATTTGTCTCTTGCCATCCCTCTCCAGCCTCTGACAAACAGAGGCCAAGGATACCATTTTATCCCCTGGCTAATAGCCTTTTATGGACCTAACCTCCATGAAATTATCTAGCTTCTCTTTAAACTCTATTATAGTCCTAGCCTTCACAGCCTCCTCTGGCAAGGAGTTCCACAGGTTGACAACACGCTGTGTGAAGAAGAACGTTCTTTTATTCGTTCTAAACCTGCTACCCATTAATTTCCTTTGGTGTCCTCTAGTTCTTCTATTTAGGGAACTAATA
This sequence comes from Pelodiscus sinensis, assembly GCF_049634645.1. Lineage (NCBI taxonomy): Eukaryota > Metazoa > Chordata > Testudines > Trionychidae > Pelodiscus > Pelodiscus sinensis. The sequence continues at coordinate 11,852,772 of NC_134742.1, forward strand.
AATAACTTTTCTTTATCGGCCCTCTCCACACCACTCATGATTTTATAGACCTCTATCCTATCCCCCCTCAGTCTCCTCTTTTCCAAACTGAAAAGTCCCAGTCGCTTTGACCTCTCCTCATATGGGACCCGTTCCAAACCCCTCATCATTTTGCCCCCGCAGCATGGGGGCAGCAGAGAGACCCCCCCATGCTTCCCCGCCCCACAGGGGAGTGCACGACATCTCCCACCGTGCCTGTGGTGCCTAGAGGGAACCGCCCCGTCCAGCTAATGCCCCGTCCCTTCCAGGGCTGGCCTGCAACCACTACCCCAGTGGTGAAATGGCCCCTCTACAAAAATTATTGCCCATCTCTTACAGGGAACTTAGGGGAGCTGATAGGGCTACCCCTCAAAGACAGGCTGTTTTTCCAGAAAAGCCTGCACGCGGTGGACTAAGCAGGTAGCCAATGATGTTAATATAAGGGAACACTGCACACCAGTTAGCAAGCACGTGCTCTAATAGATAAGCAACGAAACTGTGTGAACTGGGAGAACGTGAAGTGAGGAATGACTGTATCTAGTTTGTCTCCTCTGGCCAAGCGTCCATTACAATTAAGAGGCTTCCTCGGTGACGGCTGCTGAATACAATTCTTTCCTCTGAGTTTTCACTGACAGTAAGACACTCACCCATTTGCCCTCAGAATGACTCGTCGCCTGGGTCCTCTTTCTGCAAGGCACACGAGCTATAAACAGTGACACATGCACTGAGCTTCCTCGTTCGCTGAACCAGAGTCAGCAAAATCCCTTCCAATGAGCTGCAGAGATTCCAGCCTCAGATCGTCTCCAAAGTTTTGTCACTGTTGTGAAATCACAGATATAGGACACCGTTAAGGACCAGTGACACCAGTGGTTCCTTGTTTTGCGTCTCAAACACCCGCTGCTTTTTGCAGTGTAATAAATGTGATATCTAATCCCCGTCCTTCATCCATTGGTACTTGAGACGTATCAAAACTATGGCCTCTCTGGGGTATTTATGGGCCTTGCGGGGTGGCTGTGTCTAGACTGGCCAGTTTTTCTGTAAAATCATCTGCTTTTGTGGAAAAACTTGCCAGCTGTCTACACTGGCTGCTTGACTTTCCGCAAAAGCACTGACGATCTCATGTAAGATTATCAGTGCTTTTGCGAAAATACTATGCTGCTCCCATTCGGGAAAAAGTCTTTTACTGAAAAACTTTTGCGCAAAAGGGCCAGTGTAGACAGCAGAGATTTGTTTTGCGCAAAAAAGCCCCGATGGCGAAAATGGCGATCGGGGCTTTCTTGCGGAAAAGCGCGTCTAGATTGGCCACGGATGCTTTTCCACAACAAGTGCTTTTGCGAAAAAGCATCCTGCCAATCTAGACGCGCTTTTCCGAAAATGCTTTTAACGGAAAACTTTTCCGTTAAAAGCACTTCCGGAAAATCATGCCAGTCTCGACGTAGCCGGTATGTTCAAATTTGGGATGGAATAGTGTTGTCGATTAACCGATGAACTTTCACAGGCAAAACCCACTTCTTGATCACGCTCATCTGAAGAAATGGGTTTACCCGTGAAAGCTCATGATGCAATATATATTGGTCAGTCTCTAAGGCAGGGGTGGGGAACCTCAGGCTTGGGGGCCACACGTGGCCCCTGATTTGCCTGGATCCAGACCCCCCCGACTACACCACTGTGGTGCTAGAGCACACAAAATCTACTGGGCTAGGCCCTCCTAGGAGAATGTGCGGAGCATCTTTCTCCTTCCCAGGGGGCCATGTCAGTGAAGGGTTTTGGTGTGGGTTTTTTTGCCTTGATTTGGGGTTTGAGGGGGGTTGCCTCTCACTTGTGTGCCGCCCTCAGTTGATTTTTCTGTGCATCCATGGTCCCCGACCCACAAGAGGTTCCCCCATCCCTGCTCCAAGGCACCCAGGACGCCTTGTGTTTAACTTGGCTTAAGAGTAGCTAGAGAGATACATATTGAGACCATCACGCAGCTGGCTCACTGTCCCCTGACTCACACCTTTAGCTGGGCACTGGCAATTTTAATAGGAGGTAGCCCCAGATGCAGCGAGAATGCACATCTTTAGAGCCGGGGGGGGGGGGGGGATCAAAACCACAGATTCAATTATTTTTCTGGCAATGGAGCACATCTATTTTAAAACAAACAAACAAACAAACAAACAAACAAACAAACCAACCAGCCCTACCTACCCCCCCCCGATCTTTCCTACTCCATAATAGCCATCCCCCCCGACTCCCACTCCATGCAGCCCGGACTAGTCCTTCCCCTCCCCACAAGCACTGCAGTCCCATCTCTTCTCCATATAAGCCCAGCCCAGCCCCTCCCCCATGCACCTGCACCCCTTCCCCATGTAGCCCAGCCCCTCCCCCATGCACCCCAGCCCACCCTCCCCATGTAGTTCAGCCCCTCCCCCATGCACCCCAGCCCACCCTCCCCCATGTAGTTCAGCCCCTCCCCCATGCACCCCAGCCCACCCTCCCCCATGTAGCCCAGCCCCTCCCCCATGCACCCCAGCCCACCCTCCCCCATGTAGTTCAGTCCCTCCCCCATGCACCCCAGCCCACCCTCCCCCATGTAGTTCAGTCCCTCCCCCATGCACCCCAGCCCACCCTCCCCCATGTAGCCCAGCCCCTCCCCCATGCACCCCAGCCCACCCGCCCCATGTAGCCCAGCCCCTCCCCCATGCACCCCAGCCCACCCTCCCCCATGTAGCCCAGCCCCTCCCCCATGCACCCCAGCCCACCCTCCCCCATGTAGTTCAGCCCCTACCCCATGCACCCCAGCCCACCCTCCCCCATGTAGCCCAGCCCCTCCCCCATGCACCCCAGCCCACCCTCCCCCATGTAGCCCAGCCCCTCCCCCATGCACCCCAGCCCACCCTCCCCCATGTAGCCCAGCCCCTCCCCCATGCACCCCAGCCCACCCTCCCCCATGTAGCCCAGCCCCTCCCCCATGCACCCCAGCCCACCCTCCCCCATGTAGTTCAGCCCCTACCCCATGTAGTTCAGCCCCTCCCCCATGCACCTCAGCCCACCCTCCCCCATGTTGCCCAGCCCACCCCCATGCACCTGCACCCCAGCCCCTCCTCCTCCCATTGTAGCCCAGCCCCTCCCCCTTGCACCTGCACCCCAGCCCCTCCTCCTCCTCCCATTGTAGCCCAGCCCCTCCCCCATGCACCTGCACCCCAGCCCCTCTTCCTCCCCATGTAGCCCAGCCCCTCCCCCTTGCACTTGCACCCCAGCGCCCCCTCCCCCTCCACACGGCCCCATCTCCTCCCCTCCGCCTGTGGGCTCAGCGGGGAGCGGTGGCCGGTTTAGCTGCCGCCCGAGGCAGGAGCAGGGAGGGTGGTGGCGATGAGACTCAGGCGAGCAGCATGGAAGCCACCGCCCCGGCCCCATCCCCATCCCCAGTAATAGCTCCTTCCCGGGCAGGGGTCCCCCCCACCTCCAGCCCACGAAGGGGGGAGCCCCAGGAGCGCCCCAGTCGTGCAGGAGGGTGGGTTCCCAGGTTCACCCCCCCAATACAGGTGCCTGTCAAAGCACCCCCCAGGACTAGTGCAGGAGTAGGCGAGGATTTGGGGTGTCCAGGATCGCTCCCCCCCAAACTCCGGAGATTTAAGGGAGAAGCCAGGGGTGCCCCCAACATCACTCCAAAAGTGTGTGTGTGGGGGGGGGGGTTGAAACAGTGCAGGGCAGATATGAGGGATTCTCCAGTTTCACCCTCCCCAGACAGGAGCCTTTCCCCCACCCCGATTAGTGCGGCAAGAAGGGAGGATGGGGGGGTGCAGGAGAGCTCCCCCCCCACCAGAGGCTTAGGGCAGGAAGAGATCTGTAAAGCCCCCCCTCCCTCTCACCCAGTTCTTCTCCCACTACACGACACGGGCAGGGAGAAAAAATGACCCCCCTTTCTAAAGCGCTTCTGCCGGTAACTCTTGTCCGGATCCCACCTGCACGCCCGGCTCAGTAATCTGCTCCGTAAGCCGCTCTCCTTCTCCGGTCTGTATGCCGCAGGCGTGTCGCTGTCATACACCGGTCACTACGGCTTCCCCTTCCAAACCGTCCTGAGGAAGAGATCGAGCGAGGCTGACCGCCAGCTATTTATACACCGCCCCAGGAGGAACCAGATGGAGGAAGTTCATACGATTCATAGACCAGATATGTTCTCCGTTGGAAAAAATCCAGTGTGACGAGATGAACTATGAGCTGCGGAAGGTTCTAATCCCGGTGTGTGTTGGGGGGAGGGGATGCCCTCATAAGAACGGCCAGACTGGGTCAGGCCAAAGGTCCATCCAACCCAGGACCCTATCTGTTGGCGGTGGCCAATGCCAGGTGCCCCAGAGGGAGTGAATCGAACAGGGAATGATCAAGCGATTCTCTCCTGCCATCCATCTCCACCCTCTGACAAACAGAAGCCAGGGACACCATACCTTACCCATACCGGCTAATAGCCACTGATGGACTTAACCTCCATGAATTTATCGAGTTCTCTTTTAAAGCCTGTTCTAGTCCCAGCCTTCACAACCTCCTCCGGCAAGGAGTTCCACAGATTGACTATGCGCGGTGTGAAGAAGAACTTCCTTTTACTTGTTTTAAACCTGCTGTCCTTTGGTTTCATTTGGTGCCCGCTGGCTCTTATATTATGGGAACACGGGTGTTCAAAAGTTTCAGAGGGGGAGCCGAGTTAGTCTGTAACAGGAAAACAACAACTGGTCTGGTAGCACTTTATGGACTAACAAAACCTGTAGATGGGATCATGAGCTTTTGGGGGCACAGCCTATTTCTTCAGATGACATGGGTGCATCGGTGGTGGGAGTGGATTTCAGTGGCATAGCGAGGAGGGAGGGCCGGGGGCCTGTTGCCCCGGGCGCCATGCTAAGGGGGTGCCAATTGACTGCTCCCCCCTGTCATCCCTCAGCTCGCCAGCTCCGGTGCCTCCTGCCTGCCTCCGGCCCACCCCTCCTCCATCGGTGCCCCCTTCCCTGGCTGTGGGGGCGCCCCCAAACTAGAGAGGGCGGGGGAAGACGTGGTACAACCTCCCTCCCCCTTCTCCTCCCAGGGTAGGGCTCAGACGTGCGCCAGGTTTTCCAACCCCGCCTCATGGCCTGAGACACATGGACCTGACTCTGTGCCTGGACCGTGCTTTCCATGCACAGCTGGCGTTGGAGGGAGGGGGGACTTCCCCCCAGCTTTCCCCGCCCTTCCCCTATTTCCTGCCCTCTGTCCCTGCCACCGTAAACACTAGGACTTGAGATGCCTGAGAGTCCTGCTGCTTGGCTCCGTCCCAAGGTGCAACCCCGAGAGGGATCCCCCCCGATTGCAGCTGCTCCCCCTGCTCAGGGAGCACGCCAGCAGGCTGGGCACATCCCCATGCAGAGAGCCCCCGGGGCAGCAGCCCCCTGGCCCTACCCCAGGTTGCAGAGGGGAGCATATTGCCCCCTCCCCCTCTGCGCCTGCTTGGGTTGGGGGGGGGCTTTAAATACAGCCAATCACCCCCTCCCCCAGCGTGTAATCCAGCAGCCCCAGCCTGCGAACACAGCCGCGGGCCCGGGGCAGTTCACTGGCAGCGGCCGTCTCCCCCTTGGGAAACCAAGCAGGGCTTTGCTAGTGGAGCTGCATGGCTCAGCGTCCCCCCAGCACCATGGGGTAGCCCGCTGGGTAATTGCCCCGCTACCTGCAGCAGAATCCTTCCCACTTCCCACCCCGGCACCTGGGGGCTGCCTAGAAATTGCAGCACCTCAGGGCAAGCCAGGTGTTTTAGGGGCCAGTTGGAAGCTTAGGGAAGAAACTTTTAAAATGTTCTTTTTTTTTTTCCGTTTACATTCTTCTTTTTGCTGACTTAGAAATAAATAATAGATACTTAGTAACATGATTGGGGGGCACAAATTTTGCCTTTGCCCCTTAGGCGCCTAACACCCTGGCTGTGCCACTGGTGGATTTGCTATCCCTCACCGGTGTGACATGGGGGTCGCAACTGGATTGGCGTTGGAGGTGAGTTTTACACTTTGGGGGCATTTGGGTGCACCAGCATCTGTGGGCAGGGGTGACTCATAGACTCATAGACTTTAAGGTCAGAAGGGACCATTATGATCATCTAGTCTGACCCCCTGCACAGTGCAGGCCACAGAATCTCGCCCACCCCTCTTAGAATAATCCTCTCACCTATATCTCAGATATTGAAGCCTTCAAATACTTTGAAGGCCCCAAGATGCAGAGAGTCCTTCAGCTGTGATCTGTGCCCCATGCTACAGAGGAAGGCGAAAAACCTCCAGGGTCTCTGCCAATCTACCCTGGAGGAAAATTCCTTCCTGACCCCAAATATGGCGATCAGCTAAACCCTGAGCATGTGGGCAAGACTCACCAGCCAGACACCCAGAAAGTTCTCTATAGTAACTCCTATCATCCCTCCATTGACCTATTTCCCACTGATAATGAATGGTCAATTAGTTACCAAGATCCTGTTATCTCATCAAACCATCCCCTTATCATAGAATCATAGAACTGGAAGAGACCTCAGAAGGTCGTCAAGTCCAGCCCTCCGCTCTAGGCAGGACCAATCCCATCTAAATCAACCCGGCCAGGGCTTTGTCAAGCCGAGACTTAAACACCTCTAGGGATGGAGACTCCACTACTTCCCTAGGTAACCCATTCCAGTGCTTCACCACCCTCCTAGTGAAATAGTTTTTCCTAATATCCAACCTGGAGCTCTCCCACCACAACTTGAGCCCATTGCTCCTTGTTCTGCCATCTGTAACTACTGAGAACAGCCTCTCTCCATCCTCTCTGGAACCTCCCTTCAGGAAGTTGAAGGCTGCTATCAAGTCCCCCCTCACTCTTCGCTTCTGCAGACTAAACAGACCCAAGTCCCTCAGCCTCTCCTCATAGGTCATATGCTCCAGACCCCTAATCATTTTGGTTGCCCTCCGCTGGACCCTCTCCAATGCGTCCGCATCCTTTTTGTAGTGGGGGGCCCAGAACTGGACACAACACTCCAGATGTGGCCTCACCAAAGCCGAATAAAGGGGAATAATGACATCTCTGGATCTGCTGGCAACGCTCCTCTTAATGCATCCTAATATGCCATTAGCCTTCTTGGTTACAAGGGCACACTGTTGACTCCTACCCAGCTTCTCATCCACTGTTACCCCCAGGTCCTTTTCTGCAGAACTACTACTTAACTGGTTGGTCCCCAGCCTGTAACTGGAGGTGGATTCAACCGGTGTCTTCCCTGCTACAGTGCGTTTGGACTTTGGTTCCCCGCTACCTCACGCATCAGCTTAACTGATGTTGGGAAGTGTGGAAATGCAGAGTTTCTGTTCATCTAAACAACCGGAAGTCTGCCCCATGGCTCCATCGCCTCAGTCTGTCCTATCCATGACAGGGGCCCTTTCCCTTGGAATTTCTGCCCTCCCGTGGCTTAATTTTGTTGACTTTCCTGGCCCGCTACAAAGCGCAGGCATTGAGGTGGAATTCCTGGCTTATGGCAAGTGGTGGGCTAATGGCAAGTGGGGAGGGGAAACTGATGTTGCCTTGGTCATGTTTCAACTTCACATCACTTACATCCATGTGTTGTGTGGGAATCTTAGGCTACGTCTAGACTGGCATGATTTTCCGAAAATGCTTTTCCTGGAAACGTTTTCGGAACAGAGCGTCTAGATTGGCACGGACGCTTTTCCGCAAAAGCACTTTTAACATGCTGGGAGTAGCCCAGGCCCAGCTGGCTGAGAGGGCCCCGCCCTTCCGGCCCTGCTGGGCATGCTCCCGGCAGAGGCCAGGTATAAAGGCAGAGCGAACCCAGCAGGCAAGAGGACAGCTGGGGGAAGGAGGAGACCAAGCCAGGCCAGTGTTTGTGCAGCCGCTGGGACTAGAGCCGCTGCCAGTGCTGGACCCAGACACCGAAGAAGCAGGCCCCGACTCCCGGAGACCGGAACCTGCCCACAGCCCCAGCAGGTCCTGCCTCGGAGGACAAGGGGCCCCTGGGGGACCGGGGCGTGGTAGGAAGCAGCCCAGGGCAAGGATACAAAGTTTGGCTCGGTGCGTATCGGCCGGAGGGGCCTGGACTTTGTGTTGGGACATTGATACCATATATCCCCTGGTAGAGGGGCCTGGACTTTGTGTTGGGACATTGATACCGTATATCCCCTGGTAGAGGGGCCTGGACTTTGTGTTGGGACATTGATACCGTATATCCCCTGGTAGAGGGGCCTGGACTTTGTGTTGGGACATTGATACCGTATATCCCCTGATAGAGGGGCCTGGACTTTGTGTTGGGACATTGATACCGTATATCCCCTGATAGAGGGGCCTGGACTTTGTGTTGGGACATTGATACCGTATATCCCCCGATAGAGGGGCCTGGACTTTGGGGTGCGGTATGGGCCCGGAATGAGACGCGGGTCAGTATAAGGGGTTCAGCAGCCCCCGTCAGGGGCGTGCCCCCTGACAACCTGGTGGAGAATGTGGGCATTGAACACCCCTGAACTGAGGGGATAACTGAATGCCTAGTAAACCAAGACAGGGTCTTAACGATAGCGGGATGGAGCCCGCAAAATTGCTGGAAGTACTGACAGAGAGACACCGGGAGCAGCTGCGACAGCTGAGCGAGATGCTGCAGAAATGGGCTGCCGAAGAAATGGAGCACCAGCAGCAGCTGCTACAACGGCTGAGCGAGGAGCGCCTAGCCCCCTGAGATGGGACAGCGCGATCGGAGGCAATAGCGGACTGTGGATATACCCAGGTACTGACCGAGGGACGCCGGGCTCGGGGAAGTGGGCCGGCTAAGGTCGTGGCAGAGGTACTGGTGGAAGGGACCCGGGTCAAGGCCCTAATAGACTCGGGGTGTAGCCAGACGTTGGTTCAGGCGAGCCTGGTGGCGGATCCCGAGCCTGCTGGGGGTCCCATCCTGCTGCAGTGTGTACATGGGGACATAAGATCATACCCGACTGCCTGGGTGCGAATAACCGATGACTGTGGGGAACAGATTTGCAGAGTGGGGTTGGCCCCCCGATTAGCATACCCAGTGATATTGGGGCGAGATTGGCCTGGTCTCCGCAGGATAATCTGAGCCTGGGCCCAGGAGGACCCACCAGCAAGGGGAAGGAGGCCCCGGGCGGGGCCGATAGCTGCTCAGGGGGATAACCCGGAGCCCAACAGAGCACCAGTAGAGGAAGCAGGGACGCCAGGTCCGGCGAGAACCCCGCGGCGGCCTGCAGAGGAGGAGGAGACGGCGTGGCTGGGAGGTAGCAATGATTTTTTACGGGACCAGCAGGAGGACCCAACACTCAGCCGCGCCTGGGAGCAGGTCCAGGGGACGCGGGACGAGGAACCGGGGACCGCGCCAAGGCAGCAGGGCCCCAGGTTTGAGGTACACAACGACCGGCTCTACCGGGTGGTCCGGGAGCCGCAGACCGAGGAGGAACTGGCGCAGCTCCTAGTCCCCACCAAGTATAGAAAGGGGGTGTTGCAGCTGGGTCATGCGAATCCTTGGGCCGGACATCTGGGTCGGGAGAAGACACTACAGCGAGTGGCCCAGAGGTTTTTCTGGCCGGGGATCCATCGGGAGGTGCGCGAGTTCTGGGAATCCTGCCCCGAGTGTCAGCACACCAACCCGAAGGGGGTCCCTAAAGCCCCCCTAGTGTCCCTGCCGGTGGTAGGCACCCCCTTTGAACGCATTGGGTTGGACCTGGTGGGGCTCCTCGAGAAAGCTCGCTCAGGGTGCCAGTACGTCTTGGTAATAGTGGATTATGCGACCCGGTACCCCGAGGCTGTGCCACTGAGAAATACAACGGCCGCTACTATAGCGGCAGAACTTCTTAAGGTGTTTTCCAGAGTAGGGATACCGAAAGAGATATTGACGGACCAGGGCACAAATGTAACATCGAAATTAATGGCAGAGCTATGCCGCCTGTTAAACATCCGAGCCCTGCGAACAACGGTGTATCACCCACAAACTGATGGCTTGGTGGAGCGATTCAATCAGACATTGAAGTCAATGCTTCGTAAGTTTGTGGAGGAAGACCCCCGGGCCTGGGACAAAGTTCTCCCGGCCTTACTCTTCGCCGTACGGGAAGTGCCGCAAGCCTCAACAGGCTTCTCGCCCTTTGAGCTCCTTTATGGGCAGCAACCCCGGGGAATACTCGACCTCCTGAGGGAAGATTGGGAGGCACAAGAATCCCGAGTGTTGGGCACCGTCCCCTACGTGTTACAGCTCAGGGAACAGCTCCAGAGATTAGGAGAGTTTGCACGAACCAATCTTTTGCAGGCGCAGGAGATCCAAGCTCGGTACTACAACCGAGGGACAAGACTGCGGACGTTTGAGCCCGGGGAGAGGGTGCTCCTGCTGTTACCATCCCACGAGTCAAAGTTGCTCGCCAAATGGCAAGGCCCCTTCGAAGTGGTGCGCAAAGTGGGGCCCGTAGATTATGAGGTGAGACTGGCGGGGAGGAAGAAAGGCCTGCAGGTTTACCACGTGAACCTGCTAAAAAAATGGAGACCGCAGGAAGGACTCTTGATTGATCCATGCCCCCCGAAGGATGACCTGGGACCGGTGGCTGCGGAGCGAGGCACGGAACAGCCTGTCACCATGGGAGAGGAACTGACCCCAGCCCAAAAAGAGGAACTGTTCGGGTTAGTCCAGAAGTACACCCATGTCCTATCCAGCCAGCCAGGTCGCACGAACATGATGAGCCATCACATAAGCACCATACCCGGCCAGAAGGTTCAGAACCCACTACGACCACTACCTAGGAAAATGTGGGATCCGGTGCAGAAGGAACTCCAGGCGATGCTGGAGATGGGGGTCATCGAGGAGTCACGTAGCGAGTGGCGCAGCCCCATAGTGCTGGTCCCGAAACCAGACGGATCCCTGCGTTTTTGTATTGACTTTAGGAAGGTCAACGCTGTGTCGCGGTTTGACGCTTACCCCATGCCACGCGTGGACGAGTTACTGGAGAGGCTGGGGAAAGCTCGGTACCTCTCCACGCTGGACTTAACTAAAGGGTACTGGCAGATCCCATTGACCCCGGCTTCCAAAGAGAAGACCGCGTTTCCAACCCCCTTTGGGCTATACCAATTTGTTACTATGCCCTTCGGCCTGCACGGAGCAGCCGCCACCTTCCAGCGCCTAGTGGACCACCTGTTGCGTCCCCACCAGCTGTACGCCACAGCCTACATAGACGATATAGTGGTCTACAGCCACACGTGGCAGGAGCACCTACAACACCTGGAAGCGGTACTAAAGACCCTGGCGGAGGCAAACCTCACAGCAAATCCAGGAAAGTGCCACTTGGGGCGGAGAGAGGTGACCTACCTGGGGTACACCGTGGGGAGAGGGACGTTAAGACCCTTGATTGACAAGGTACAAGCCCTCCAGGAGTGGAAAAGACCAACAACAAAGCGACAGATTCGTCAATTCCTGGGGCTAGCGGGCTATTATCGCCGGTTCGTGCCAGACTTTTCAGCTCTGGCGGCACCACTATCAGATCTAACAAGGAATTCCATGCCAACAAAGGTACAGTGGTCACCGGAGTGCGAGCAAGCTTTCCAAACTCTGAAAGAGAGGTTGACAGGAGCACCCGTGTTGTTCCCCCCCGGACTTTGCGAAAAGCTTTATCCTTCAAACAGACGCCTCCGAGAGAGGACTAGGGGCCGTACTAGCCCAAGAAATAGAGGGGGAAGAACACCCGGTACTATATATGAGCCGGAAAGTTTTCCCAAGGGAGCAAAAGTACTCCACGATCGAAAAGGAAGCGCTGGCCGTGAAATGGGCCGTAGACGCCCTCCGGTACTACCTATTGGGCGGCCACTTCCAACTGATAACGGACCACGCCCCGCTACGATGGCTGCACAGCATGAAAGACACCAACCCCCGGATAATGCGGTGGTACTTGTCGCTGCAGCCTTACGACTTCGAAGTGGCTCACCGTCCAGGTAGGACACACCTGAACGCAGATTTTTTTTCCCGGGTAGAGGAAGAGGAAACCAAATCAAATCAGACCCTAACCAACCCCTTAAGGGGGAAGGCGTGTGACGGGGAGAACAGGCCCCGCACTGCAGGGCGGGGAGTAGCCCAGGCCCAGCTGGCTGAGAGCGCCCCGCCCTTCCGGCCCTGCTGGGCATGTTCCCAGCAGAGGCCAGGTATAAAGGCAGAGGGAGCCCAGCAGGCAGGAGGACAGCTGGGGGAAGGAGGAGACCAAGCCAGGCCAGTGTTTGTGCAGCCGCTGGGACTAGAGCCGCTGCCAGTGCTGGACCCAGACACCGAAGAAGCAGACCCCGACTCCCGGAGACCGGAACCTGCCCACAGCCCCAGCAGGTCCTGCCTCGGAGGACAAGGGGCCCCTGGGGGACCGGGGCGCGGTAGGAAGCAGCCCAGGGCAAGGATACAAAGTTTGGCTCAGCGTGTATCGGCCGGAGGGGCCTGGACTTTGTGTTGGGACATTGATACCATATATCCCCTGATAGAGGGGCCTGGACTTTGTGTTGGGACATTGATACCGTATATCCCCTGATAGAGGGGCCTGGACTTTGTGTTGGGACATTGATACCGTATATCCCCTGATAGAGGGGCCTGGACTTTGTGTTGGGACATTGATACCGTATATCCCCTGGTAGAGGGGCCTGGACTTTGTGTTGGGACATTGATACCATATATCCCCTGATAGAGGGGCCTGGACTTTGGGGTGCGGTATGGGCCCGGAATGAGACGCGGGTCAGTATAAGGGGTTCAGCAGCCCCCGTCAGGGGCGTACCCCCTGACACTGTGGAAAGTGGCTAATGCCAGATGCCCCAGCGGGAGCGAACAAAACAGGTAATCCTCACGCGATCCCTCTCCTGACATCCATTTCTAGACAAACAGGGGCTAGGGACACCATTCCTACCCATCTTGGCTAATAGCCATTGATGGATGTCACCTCCATGAATCTATCTAACTCTTTTTTGAACCCTGTTCAACTCCTAGCCTTCACCACATCCTCTGGCAGGGAGTTCCACAGGTTGACTGTGCGCTGAGTAAAGAAAAACTTCCTTTAAATCTGCTGCCTACTCATTTCATTTGGTAATTCCCTAGTTCTTATATTGCGGGGACTAAGCAAATAACTTTTCCTTATTCACTTTTTCCACACCTGTCATAATTTTATAGACCTCTATCCTATCCTCCTCTTGGTCTCCTCTTTTTTAAGCTGAAAAGTCCAAGTCTTTTTAATCTCTCTTCACATGGGACCTGTTCCTAACCGCTAATTATTTTTGTTGGCTAACTAAGTGGATAATTAAGAACAGCAGATAACGAAGGAAAATTACCCTCAAGCTCTCTATGCTGCAGATGCACTCTGCCAGAACAAACCCGTCTGGCCCAAGAGTCGCTATGTAAAACCATTGTGCTTTCTCTGGATTGGGAAGGCGTGAGGAAGTGGGAGCCAACGGCTCTGCCTCTCGCTACAAGCTAGGTCTGGCGGGGAAGGCTGCAGCTTTCTTCACACCCCTTTCCCCCTTTTCCTCCGCACGCCCTCCGAGGAGCAAGCTGGAGTTGGTGCTCCCTCCTGGCAGCTGCTGACAACAAGGAGCACAGCCCCAGCTGTGGAGGCAGCAGGACCCAGCAGCTGGGCACGCAGCTCATGAGGGGCGTGCAACCCAGCTGGAGTTGGAGGCAGCGGGGCCGGTCTCTGTCCGGGGCTGTTGCGGTGGGTGATTGAAGGGTATGCATGTGTTCATTTTAAACACAATGTGGTTTGGAAAGTAGGTATGCATAAAGAAGCGTGCTGTGGCTCCCCACCCTAGCAACAGCCTAGGAAAGGCCAAGGGGAGAGGGGTGAACTCAACATGTGGAGCGGAGAAGTACAAGCACGTGACAAACAAAGCCACATATGGAAAGGTTGAATCTGATTGGTTTAGAAGTTTGTGTTATGTAACCTGTAATTGCCATGTGCTATAAAACAGCAAGGGGAGGGGCTCCTTGCTCGAGGGGCTCATCTCCACTGGGTGCTGGACAAAGGAAGTTCGACCTGTAGGAGGGAAGGGGGGGGGCGGTCAAGCCAGCTCTGCATGGGCAGCCACACAAAGGGGTTTTTGGCCGGCTCTATGCAGCATCCTGTTTTCCCTTTGGGAAAATATGGCCGCACCTTCCTTGAACTGTGTGGTCCTACGCATGGGAGTGCCATACTGTTACACCGCTAGGTATGTTCAGGACTGGGAGGGAAGGGGGCAGAGCCCTGGGGTGGGTGTGTGTGGATATGGATGCCTCCTTCTCTACTGCAGGAGATGGGAGCTCCCTCCCGTTGCACCCACTGAGAAGAGGGGGATACGGACTAAGATTGGCAGGGAGGAGAAGGGAGAGGCGAAGGCCCTGTAACCAGCTCCCAACGACACATACACTAGTTCCGCAACACTGTGGGTTGTGCCCATGAAAGCTCATGACACCGTCTCCATGTGTTTGGTGGGCCTCTAAGGGGCTGCTAGACTATTCATTGTGTTTTAAAAGTTTTTTTTCTAGGCATACAGTGCTTCCTTATAAGCATGTTTTCACAAGGACGTGGAGACGTCTGTATTAAATACCAGCAGTATTTCATGCTCAGCCTGATAAGTTTCCATTGTTGCATTTTGGAGATTCGTGATTGTGAGGGAGTCGCTGTGAGGCACTTGTCAATCATGGAAAACATCCCGAATTCATATGTAGCCAGCCTATGTCACAAACAGTGTTCCCTCTCATCTTTTCCATCTATGTGTGGAATAATTTTTGTGTGCACCAAGGCAGGTGTCAATGTGCACCACCACTAGAAACACAAACCTAGCTATGGGCACTCTTCTAGTCAGCTGAGCGGCAGCACAAGTGTACAGTGTATTGGGAACACTGCCAATGACTCACTGGTTCTTGTTTTCACACAGTTTTGTTGGTATATGTGGTGGGAAAGAAAAAAAAATTGGTCTGAGCAAGAGAAACTGTCTTGAAATGAGTCAGTGTCGACTCATTTTAAGACAGATGCTGTTGCTTAGATACATCAAGCGATTAAAACATTAAATGTGGTTAATTGCATGATTAAAAATTAGTTATGATGAATTGCACTGTTAAACAATAAGAGAACACTGCTTATTAAATATGTGGACTG
Source organism: Pelodiscus sinensis (assembly GCF_049634645.1). Taxonomy (NCBI): domain Eukaryota; kingdom Metazoa; phylum Chordata; order Testudines; family Trionychidae; genus Pelodiscus; species Pelodiscus sinensis. Next base: position 11,867,879 of record NC_134742.1, read on the forward strand.
TTTTCTGCATTTTCAGATTGATGGATTTCAATGACAACAGAATAAAATGTGTGAAATACAGGCAGTCCCCGGGTTACGTACAAGATAGGGACTGTAGGTTTGTTCTTAAGTTGAATCTGTATGTAAGTCGGAACTGGCGTCCAGATTCAGCCTCTGCTGAAACTGACCGCCAGTTCTGACTTACATACAGATTCAACTTAAGAACCCCAAGTCAGCTGCTGCTGAAACTGATCGGCCGCTGATTCCAGGAATCCCGGGGCAGAGCAACTGTGCCTCGGGCTTCCTGTAGTCAGCGCTGGTCAGTTTCAGCAGCGGCTGACTTGGGGACGCCTGGGGCAGAGCAGCTGGGGTGCTGCTGGGTTGGTCCAGTAGTGCCCAGAGCGGCGCTGCGGGACCAACCGGCAGTGCCCCAGCTGCTCTGCCCCAGGGTCCACAACAAAAGCCTGGCCTGCTGGGGGGGGGGGCACACTAGCTGCGCCCCCCCCCCCCAGCAGACCAGGGACACGGGGAGCAAAGCCGCAGCGGCGGGGTGCCTGCCTCAGGCTTTGCTCTGGCGCGGGACCCGCCGCCGCTGCGGCTTTGCTCCCGGTGCCCCTGGTCTGCTGGAGACGGTCCCCAGCAGACCAGGGGCACCAGGAGCAGCTTTTCTCGCCCCGGAGGTCGAGGTGGCTGACCGCTGCCTTCAAGCTCCGGGGCGAGAAAGCCCCGTTCGTAAGTGTGGATCCGACGTAAGTCAGATCCGCGTAAGTCGGGGACTGCCTGTAGTGCTAGAAAGTCAAAGTACTCACTTGATATTTATGTTTTGATTACAAGTATTTGCACAGTTAAAAAAAGGTAATAGTAAAAACAAACAAGGAGTCCAGTGGCACTTTAAAGACTAAAACATTTATTAGGGCATATGCTTTTATGAGTTAGAACTCACTTTATCAGTTGCTGAAGAGAACAGAAAGGGAAATAAAGGGATACAAAGACACTGTTGTTAGAGAAAAGAAACTGCCCCCCCCCCCCCCCCAGTAAAAAAGTTTGGCCAGCTGCATCCTTCCTGCATACCATTGCCTTTAGAAAAAAGGAAAGGTGTGAAAAGGGGAAAATAGCCTCAGACTCTCCCACCCGTCACCTTGGCATGAGAACTGCGGGGCTTACCTGGTCGCATGAAACCTGCACAGTTTTGGCCCAACCCTGGGACACAGACCCCCACTTGGTGACCATTGGGCCATATATGGTAATATGCAAGCGCGGGAAAGCGACGTGCAGATCTGGGGATAAATACCCATGGCACAGTTCGCTCGAGGAGGTCTTCGCAACACACGTACCACCGTGCGTGTGCCTTCTCGTATACTTCCAAAGCGCTGCCGGCCTGATCAACCGACCAGCCACCTCCCCCGACTCTCGGGCGTAACCAAGGCCTTCGCAACCGAAATCTGTGAAATGTTCCGTGTGCGGTGTAAGTTGGTATGTATGATTTGATTTTTTCCTGTTGTATAAGCTTAGTGTTGTAGTTGTTTTGGGCAGTACATAAGAGTTTGTAGTTATCACTGTTATTTAATTACTGTAGCTGGATAGTTTAAGATTAGAGACTATTCCCCTCGCCATTCCCATCCTTATATCTCTGATACGTTTTACTAGAAGCCATAGAATTAATATAATAAATACTGTAAATTCATTATTAACACGGTCTATTAAAAATCTTAGAATAAATACTATAAATTTACCACTGTCATAAATAAATATCTTTTATTTGATAAAACTGTCCACCTGGTTCTGTCCTTCCCTCCTTGGGAATTTCTCATCGGACCTGTGATTCTCGCGACACTGTCATCTCTGTATCCTTTTGTCTCTTTTTTCTGTACTCTTCAGCATCTGAGGAAGTGAACCAAAATTTGGGGCTGATGCTGGGAGACTCCTAAAATGCCTGCTGGATATATCTGAGACTGAACTGAGGGAAGGATCGGGCCCAAGCTAAGAGCCTGCTTAGCTCGTGAAAGAGGTGAATAGAACAACTGTTTTTAGGGGAAGACTGTGCACGTAGAATCCCTGTGGGGCTCTTGGAGAACATCCTGAGGTTTCTATCTAGCCACAGTATATCATGGGTTACTGAGCTGATCTTTCCCCCTTCCTCTCACCTCACAAGGCATGGAGATGGAGCCGTGCCCCTAAACTAATACAGCTTGTGTCGACTTAAAGGCTACGTCTACACTACAGGGATCCTTATGCCTCAAAAAGGAGGCATAAAGGATCTTGCCCAAAAAGGGGTTTTTAGGCACAAAACTGTCCTATCTACACTGCTTGTTTTGCGCAAAAAGCCTCGGGCAGAGAAGATGCTAATGACAGCACGGCAAATGCTAATGAGCACTTCATTAGCATACTCGCTGGCAAAACCCTATAGTATAGATGTAGCCAAACTGAGTGGCTGTGTCTACACTGGCAAGTTTTTCTGGAAAATCAGATGATTTCCCGGAAAAACTTACCAGCTGTCTACACTGGCCGCTTGAATTTCCGTAAAAGCACTGACGATCTAATGTAAAATCATCAGTGCTTTTCCGGAAAAACCATGCTGCTTCCGTTCGGGCAAAAGTCTATTTCCGAAAGACTTTTGCGCAAAAGGGCCAGTGTAGGCAGCATAGTTGTTTTCTGCAAAAAAGCCCCGATCGCGAAAATGGCGATCGGGGCTTTTTTGCGGAAAAGCACGTCTAGATTGGCCACGGACGCTTTTCTGCAAAAAGCGCTTTTCCGGAAAAGCGTCCTGCCAATCTAGACGTGCTTTTCTGAAAATGCCTTTAAAAGCATTTTCGGAAATTCATGCCAGTCTAGACGTAGCCAAAAAGTTTAAGAAACACTGTTCTAGAGACTCCAACTGAGATCAGGGCTGCAGCCTGACCTTTCCCATCCAGCCGGAGAGACAGAAAGCAAAGGCACCACCCCAGCTGGTCAGAGCATGGCCAGTTTTGGGAAGGCAATACCCCGTCACCAGGAATCAAACCACAGACCTCCAGAGCTGGCAGCATGAACAGATACATCAGTGAGAAATCAGCCAACAAAGAAAGGGCTTTTGATATAATTCAGTAATCATAGAAGCACAGAATCATAGAATACTAGAACTGGAAGGGACCTCCAGAGGTCATCGAGTGCAGTCCCCTGCCCTCATGGCAGGACCAAATACTGTCTAGACATACAAAGTACATGCTTATAACTTCACACACAGACATTATACAATTACGTGAATAGCATAGATAGAATCAGAAGAAAGTTAAGCTTCTATTTGACACCTCACATGGCCCCCTTTTGTACCACTTTTGGGACCAACTCCCCCCATGGGTGGAGCAGTGATCTGGCTGCTTCCCTCAAATTCAGTAAAGTGACACCCTCCCCGCCACAGGGAAGGGAAGAGCAGGTATGTGCGTGCCCCCCCACAGCGTACCCAGAGCAGCCGGGAGGGAAGAGGCTGCACGGCTTGAACTACTCCACCCCTGGGAGCAGCAGGAAGCGGTGGTAGCCAAGTGGCTCCAGCCTCCCCAGCCCTCAGGGCACCAGGAAGCGAGGCAGGGGTGTGGCCCCAGCCACCCCAGTGCACGGGGAAGGCGGGCGCTCCCAGGCAGGAACACTCAGCCTCCTGTGCACCTAGAGCAGGTGTTCTGAGCGTGGAGTGTGGGCAGGACCAGGCTGGTAGTTTTGGAAGGTGTCACGGCATGGGGGGGGGGAGGGAGTTACCCAACCCTGCCCCCACATCCGCAGCCAGATGGGACACTCAGCCGGCAGGTAGAACAGAAGGTTCGTTGTGACACAGTGACAAAGCGTAGCCCAGACTTCCTGTTACAGGAACCAGGAGTGTTCAATACAGCCCATCTTGGGGATAAGGGGGCCCAGAACCCCTACCTCTACCCCCCCCCCCCCCCCCCCCAACAGCTAGACTCCTCTCTCTATCAGCCAGAAAACTAACACACACACCCAGCCACTGGTCCCGGACCTCCAGGCGGCCCCTCCAACTCCTTTGTCCTGCTGCCTCGGCCCCAGGTGTTATCTGGCAAGCACAGGTTACATCTTCCCCCTAGGGTCATATGACGGACCGGGCTGGGTCTGGGCAGAAGAGAGGCCTAAAAAGAAAACGAATTGACAACACAAACACATCCAAAGGGAATAACCGCATAGACCGTCGGTGCAGCTGGGGTTGGAGGAGGCAGGTCCCCAGACCCACCTATAGCCCCGCCCCCTGTGCAGAGGCCCCACCCCCACCATGGACAAGGAGTGGAGGAAGAGGAGCAGCACGCTGAGTGCACGCCCTTTGTGATGGACCGAGCCAGGCTGGGCACCACTGAGGGCGTCTGCTCAGGGCAAATTGCTGAAACTCGGGGCTCTGTACAGCCCCAGACTGGAGGCCTTTCCCAAAGAGGCCACACACCAGCCACACAAAGCGCTTCATCTGGCCAGCTAGAAGCCTCACGAGCAAAACCCCTTAGACACCCCAGCTTTCCCTGTGCCCCAATCAGCCCCCGGCCTAACACACAGGTGAGGGGTTATAGAACCCAAACTCACCTTCCCCGAACGGGTTCTTCCAGTTCCAAAAAGCCAGCCACAGATCCCGATCAATTTACACCCTGGATCTTACCCGCAAGACCACACTGAGCCAATCCCTTAGAATCTAAAATCTAGGGCTGTGTCTAGACTGGCCAGTTTTTCCGGAAAATCAGCCGCTTTTCCGGAAAAACTTGCCAGCTGTCTACACTGGCCACTTGAATTTCTGCAAAAGCACTGACTTCCTATCAGTGCTTTTTTCAGAAATACTATGCTGCTCCCGTTCGGGCAAAAATCGGGCAAACTTTTGCGCAAAAAGGCCAGTGTAGACAGCTGAGATTTGTTTTGCGCAAAAAAGCCCCGCTCGCGAAAATGGCGATCGGGGCTTTTTTGCGGAAAAGCGCGTCTACATTGGCCATGGACGCTTTTCCGGAAAAAATTGCTTTTGCGGAAAAGCGTCCGTGCCAATCGCGACGCTCTTTTCCGAAAATGCTTTTAACGGAAAACTTTTCCGTTAAAAGCATTTCCGGAAAATCATGCCAGTCTAGACGTAGCCTAGTGGTTTATTACTAAAAGAAAGAAAAGCATGAGAGTAAAGTTGTTAAAGGAGAATACATTCCATGCATCGAATCACCCAGTTCTCAATGCAGGCTCTTAGCAGAGATGTTACAAACTGCTAGCTTAAAAGTCTCTGGTGTACATCCTCTGTCAGGATGGGTCCACGGTTCTTTCCGGCTCATTGTTCCCTGCAAGGCTACATCTGGGATCAGAAGCAAAACTGAAGATCAAATGGAGGGTGCCACATGGCACATGGCATCTTCCTGACCCGAGCAGGTTACTGCAGGTCACATGGTCAGACAACCTATCCTTGTGTCCCATGCTAGTTTGCAGGTATCAGTCACATTCCTGAGGTGTGTATCAGCATCTAGAGATTCATTGTCGCCTTGCTAATTAGCATAGATATTGACTGAACATTCCTTGGCCATTGCTCAGCCACAGAAAGGGAATTTTCCAGCATCCATACAGAGTACATGTGTATAACTCCACACACAGATATTATACAAGTACATGAATAGCATATACAGAATCAGTAGAACAAAATTTTCATGGGACACCTCACACAGACCCCTTTGTGTACACTTTGGGGCAAATACCCCCCCCCCCCCCCATGGGTACAGAAGTGATCTGGCTGCTCCCCTTAAAATTCAGTAACGTGACAGGTCAGGTGACAGAAGGCCTGGGACATTCGTGCCTTCCCTCATCCAAAGATCCCATTCCCTGTGGGGTACAACACACACACACACACACACACACACACACTGAAGTCACTGCAGAACAGCACAGGACAGTAGCAATCCCACAAAGCACAGCAAAGCAACCCGAGTGAATTCCCATCCCCACTACATCTCAGAAGGCAAAGCCGTCGGACACCCATACACAACCAGTACCCAAATAAGACTTGTTTAACGCAAAGCTCCTTGGGGGCTCTGAGGAAAGAGGAAACCTCGTCTCTTGGTGATACTGTGGCAAGTTTGTGTAGGAACTGACAAATACAATTGTTTTCTGAGTGACAGGGAAAAAAATTCTGGTGCAAAAAGCCGGCTCTGCCTCCCCTCGTGCCAAATAAAATCCTCAGGGAAACTGAGTCACCGGGGTTTAAAAGCAGGCAAAATGACCCCTGAGCTGGAAAGAGAGAATTCAAATAAGGTGAGCAAGGGCTTTTTCCTTTTTCTCCAGCTCTGGGCACTTTTCTTTCTATAGCCTTTGGTATTTGTTTCTCTTCCCATGCCGCACATCCATTTTTCATTCCCCCCCCCCCCCCCAATAAAAGAAATTCCTTCCATGACAGACCTGAGCCGTCCTGGCTCCATCTTCTAGTCCGGCTCTAAGATGACCATAAAACCCATTGTGCATCTCGCTGGTATGTGGTTCCAACAAATCTTAGGCCACCTGGCAGAAAGGAACAGCCCTCAAAGGGTATGTCTACACTACCCTCCTAATTCGAACTAGGAGGGTAATGTAGGCGTGATGTCTCAGAGATTGAAAAAAAACTGTGGAAAGCCTAAGACAGGAGGAAAACTGGACCCTCTGGGATCGGTTGGGAGGCTGGTTTGGACATGTGTGAACTTGGATTTTGCAAGGTGTAGTTTTAGTATTGGCTATGTGGAAGAAAACATTGTCCTCGCTCTGCGTTTGTAAGCAACAAGTAGCCAGAGGCAGTTTTATTACAAGCTGCAGCAAGGGAAAAACTGGTTTGGACGGGGGGAAGCCCCCCCGCTCCGAGGCAGATCTTCCGATACAAGCAATTATGACGCAGTTTATATACTGTCCATTAGATATAATAACAACAATTAGTCTCCTTCCCATTACAAACACTAATGGCTAACAGGTATTTAGTTCCACCCAGATGCTCCTTATCTCAAGGTCTCTGCCAGAGTCAGCATTCTATCCTTATCTCCGTACGGAGGCGAGAGGCAAAGGCAGCGTCTTATTACAGCTCTCGCATCATCAGGCCACAGACTTAGCCTGAGTCTTGCTCTCTTGTTAACAAGACCAAGACGGCTGCACACAAATTCCCTTATTCCCTTTTCCTGCCTCCACACTCCCCCCTTTTGTGCTTACAGCACAACTACCTTTCTAAACTTTTATTTTCATTAAACATTACATAATTAGTACAAACATAAAAGCTATTTCTATTACTACAACTGTTACAACAACAATCAAATATGAAACCTTTAATAAGCAAAAGCAATATAATCATTAATATCCCCAATATAATTCTATGATGGGGCTGTTCTATAATTTTAGTAACATAACACAACATATCATAATTAGTACACCAGAGAGAATGTGCTATGGATTAAATGGATATTCAGAGATTTCTCTAGACCTCTGGTGAATGCAGATTTTGGAATCAGTCGGGTACTAAGGTAATCCAATTAAAGGGTATTTGGAACTTAAGGGTTAATTGCATCTAAAAGCCAATTAGGGAGGGCAGGTGCATGCTGATGGTACCTGTCCATAAGCACAGAGTCCAGATCAAAGGGAGAAACCCAAACCACTCCCACAAGTTTCTCCTTGGCAATATACAATACTTTGCGTCTTTCACCAAGGTCAGTTCTTAATGTCCTTTTGTAGTCAGGAATCTTTGGGCTTTGGCGATGTCAGAGGAGTGGACTTATAACTTAGCAAATATAACTTAGATAGGGCCACGATAAGGTGGGTGCGTAATTGGTTGGATAACCGTAGTCAGAGAGTTGTGGTTAACGGTTCTAAATCCTGCTGGAAAGGGATAACAAGTGGAGTTCCGCAAGGGTCTGTTTTGGGACCCGTACTGTTCAATATCTTCATCAATGATGTAGATATTGGGATAGAGAGTACGCTTATTAAGTTTGCAGATGATACCAAACTGGGTGGGGTTGCGACTTCTTTGGAGGATAGGGACATAATTCAAAATGACCTTAGCAAGTTAGAGAAATGGTCAGAGGTAAACAGGATGAGGTTTAATAAAGAGAAATGCAAAGTGCTCCACTTAGGAAGGAACAATCAGTTCCATACATACAAGATGGGAAGCGACTGTCTAGGAAGGAGCATGGCGGAAAGGGATCTAGGGGTCATAGTGGACCACAAGTTGAATATGAGTCAACAGTGTGATGCTGTTGCAAAAAAAGCAAATATGATTCTAGGTTGTATCAACAGGTGTGTTGTAAGCAAAACTCGTGAAGTCATTCTGCCGCTCTACTCTGCACTCGTTCGGCCTCAGCTGGAGTACTGTGTCCAGTTCTGGGCGCCACATTTCAAGAAAGATGTGGAGAAATTGGAAAGGGTACAGAGAAGAGCGACAAGAATGATTAAAGGTTTAGAGAACATGACCTATGAAGCCAGGCTTCATGAACTGGGCTTGTTTAGTTTGGTAAAAAGAAGATTAAGGGGGGACATGAGAGCGGTTTTCAAATATCTAAAAGGGTGTCACAAGGAGGAAGGAGAAAATTTGTTCCTCTTGGTTTCTGAGGACAGGACAAGGAGTAATGGGCTTAAAGTGCAGCAAGGGAGGTTTAGATTGGACATTAGGAAAAAATTCCTAACTGTCAGGGTGGTCAAATATTGGAATAAATTGCCAAGGGAGGTGGTGGAATCTCCCTCTCTGGAGATATTTAAGAACAGGTTAGATAGACATCTGTCAGGGATGGTGTAGACGGAGCTTGGTCCCGCCTTGAGGGTGGGGGGCTGGACTCGATGACCTCTCGAGGTCCCTTCCAGTCCTATTATTCTATGATTCTATGACTTTTCCTCTTTGTTTTCTTGAAACAGTCATGGTTCAGCATCATGCAGGGGAGATTTTACCAGCACATAACCCTGTAATATTTTGGTTCTTCTGGTGTCCAGCAGGTAGGAAAGCAGGACCAGAAGGAGAGAGAGTTCAGCAGGCGGAGTAGGATCATTTCGAGATGGAGGGATCTTTTTGCAGTGAGAAGCATTGGCCAATAGTCAGTTCTTGGCACATCACAGCGGTGTTGGTGGTTAGCAAAACTTGGTAAAGGTCTTTTTAGAGCTGTCTTTCGCTGATGGACATAAGAGTCTCTATTCTCTGAGCTAAAAGCCAGCTGGCTCCTTTGGAACTAAGGTTATTTCCTAGGAATAAAGCAAACCGTAAAAACAATCCTGCATAGTTGTTTGGTTGTTTAGTACCGGCCTTATCAAAGTAAGGCCCTTTTGGAATGTGGTTGCCAGGGGAACCAGGGTCACAATAACTGTTTACTGTATGTTTCCCAGGGCTGGCCTAATACTTTCAGATTTGAGTTTGTCAGTTCTCAGCAAGATACTATGGACTGCCTCTATATACTCCTAGGCTGTGTCTACACCGGCCAGTTATTCCGGAAAATCAGCCGCTTTTCCGGAATAACTTGCCAGCTGTCTACACTGGCTGCTTGAATTTCCGGAAAAGCACTGACGATCTCATGTAAACTCATCAGTGCTTTTCCAGAAAAACTATGCTGCTCCCGTTTGGGTAAAAGTCTTTTTCGAGAAAACGGTTCCGGAAAAGGGCCAGTGTAGACAGCAGAGATTTCTTTTCTGCAAAAAAGCCCCGATTGTGAAAATGACGATTGAGGCTTTTTTGCGGAAAAGCGCGTCTAGATTGGCACGGACGCTTTTCTGCAAAAAGTGCTTTTCTGGAAAAGCGTCCTACCAATCTAGACGCGCTTTTTCCGAAAATACTTTTAACGGAAAACTTTTCCGTTAAAAGCATTTCCGGAAAATCGTGCCAGTGTAGACGTAGCCCTATAGTTCCTTTCTCTTGACTTTGGGGTTCTCCTTAACCTGCCAGGTTAAATACAACAAGTTCAGGGCTTTTAATTTACCTTGGAAGCACCAGCACAGCACCAGCACTATTATAAATGTTATAATCGAAACTCCCCACATAATTTGGCAAACACTATTGAAATCCATCCCCAAGATATTTCATCACCTTACTGGCGCTGCCCATGATAATAGACTTGACCTCTACTGCCTGGTCGAGTTCCTCAGGTGTTTGGCATGGTCCCCGGTGTTTCCCTATCTGTGTGTACCTCAGAAAGCCAGCCCCGATGTATCTTTGGGCATTGGCCACCAACTCCTCGATCTTTGCCTGCAGGGCCAGTAAACCCTCCTCTTGGTACTTATGTGACGTAGTGGGGGTACTTGCTGGGCTGTGGTGACCCCTGCTGTCTGGAGCAAGACCCAGCAGGGAAAACCTCGCTAGGCAGAGGTAATGCCAAACTTGTTGAGCCAGGGGCCAGACACCCCCCATGGAGAGGAACAAAGGAAGGTGGATGCTGCCCTGGCTGGGGGGCAGGGCTGGAAGTTGGTTAGTTGGTTGGTGGCTGTCTGTGAGGATGGATGAGTCAGCCTAGGGAGAGGAGCTGGAGTTTAGGGGCCCAGTCTCCCCCCAACTCAAGGGGGCCTGAGGCATCCTAGCCCAGCTCTGTGACCAGACTACATCTGTGCTGTGCTGTATCCTGGAGAGGCAATAAACTTCCTCAATTCTACTGGCTGGTGCAGTCTGTTTGTGCCATTTCGGGGTGCAGGAGACGGGGGACCCCAACGCGCCGTCACTTACTTCCGCCGTGCCACTCAGGATCTCATGTTAGGTTACTTATCACTGCCGAAGTGCGATAGAGCCGCGTTCCATCAACGGTCAGGATCGTTCGGCGAGGGGCTGTTATGCACACAGACGGATATGTAGAGGGGCAGGTTGGAGTGATCTGTCTGGGTAGTCAAACACCAGTAGGTACCGTTTATTTGGACCAGCTCGATGTTTTTGTTTCTCTGAGACAACCACATCAAACCTAGGCAGATTCGTCATGATGTGAAATGGGCAGCTACATAAAATTTCCTTATCAAAGTGGGTGCAACAATCCCTGGGTACAGGGAGGCTCCCACACCTTCAGAATAAGCAATGCCCTCTACTCTGTCAATATGCCCCTGCTTTGGTACAGGCAGGGCAGTTACCATTCTGATCACTGTGGGTGTGTCTAGACTACCGAGTTTTGTCGACAAAAGTGGACTTTTGTCGACAAAACTATACCTGCGTCTACACTACCGCTGAGTTCGGTCGACATAACGTCGACAGAACTCAGCAGTTTTGTCGACGCTGGTGTCATGGCTCCTTCCCCACTCTGGCATGATAAATGCAGAAGTGGGGGCCAGCAAGTGTACCCCAAAGCCTTATCTACCAGGCTTTGGTATAAAACTTCCCCCAAGATCTTAAAAACCTAGATCTTGGGAATAAAACTTCCGCTGCCACCACCCAAATGTTGCTAAAGAAACCAGGGGAAAGATCATTTGGGAAATCTTCCCCCTAAAACAAAAATCAGGGCACACCATTAACCACTGCCAGGTTAATAAAAGAAAAGAAAGAACTTTTATTATTACAACAATATTCTGGTTGCAAGTATAATGACTAGAGAGGAAGGTAACAAAATATACTCATGGAGAAACTCCATGGGCCTAGAACTTAGTTACAAAGAAAAGCCAAAACATCTTTTAAGCAGTGCCAGATCTCAGATCCCATACCCAATCCATAACACAATAAAACCTAACGAAACTACCTAAACTTTACCCTACTTACAGAAAATGAAGAATGGTGTCTTGGAGAGAGAGAGACATGCTTGTCCCTCTCTGTAGCTGCAGAGAGCTCTCAGAGAGACAAAAGGGAGAAAAGAAAAAAACCCAAATTCCTTTGTCCCAGTTTGAAAAGTCCCACCTACATTCCTATTGGTCACTCCACCTGGCTAGGTGTAGTTAACCCCTTAATCCCCAGGCTGCTGGCTAACCCTCATAATCATGACAGCTGGTAAACCTCATTTTACAAGGCATAACACCTTCTGTCGACAGAGTTCTGTCGACAGAAGGTGTTATTGCCTGTAGGGTTGCGTCCAGACTACGGGGTTCTGTCGACAAAGCAGCTTGCTTTGTCGACAGAACTCAATGTGTCTGGACGCTCTTTGTCGACGGAAGTTTTGTCGACAGATACTGTCGACAAAACTTCCGTCGACAAAACCCGGTAGTCTAGACGTACCCTGTGAGTGAGAAATCCCCAGAGGGGCCAAAAACAAACGGTTATATTATGTCCTGTCCAGATGGGCCTATGGATCCTCATGGATTCTCTCCTTCCCCACTCCCATGGATAGGCACGGGGGAGATGGGGACTCACCACCATAAGGACTGGGGTCGTCAAAGCTATTCTCCAACATTGCTCTTCTAATACCTTTAATTTAGTTCCATTAATTAGCAATCCAATTAGTCTCTGGTCCAAATATCTGGTTAGGTCTAGTCAAGTGGACATAGAGCTGGACAGATCCTTCAAACTATCCAGGATCAATCGGTTGGCTTGGCTGGTGTCTAGGCCTTTACGGGCACTGGATATTACTGCATCTACCAGCCTGGATTTTATACGATTTCTGGGCTATGACGTAAGTGTTGCTGACAGAGTTTCCAGGCCCAAACCAATGGTATCTGCTAAGCCCCGTCGTTGCCTAATCAGGTGCTTGCCAATTCCATCTGCCAGTCTGATAGTGTTGGTGCATTGCTGGTTTATACCTTTTAGATCTTAACCTTATAACTGTGGAATACCACTGAGGTAAGGACTGGCACCACTGGTCCTTTCCTTACCAGTCCGGGTTCTGGGACAGGGATCTGCTTGGGGCATGATGTACGTTCAGGAGGTTTTATTTTGTCCTTAAGGACCTGGTTAATAATATCCAGATGAAGGCAAGTTAGCAAACAAATGACAGCCATGCCTCAGGGGTTACCTTTGTCTGGGCTTTAAGTGGTAAGCCCCAGTGGGAGTCAGTAGGTCCAACTTCAGTGGCCTGATGTCAGTGTTTAGCTTCTTTCCCACAATATTCCATACAAACTTTAACTCAGAGGACTGTGTATTCTTTGTCCTCGTCGTGTTCATGTTACAATAAACAAAATAATTCTGTGTGAATGAGGGGAGGCCCAAGGCCGTGTATTCCCCATTGCTATTAGCGTGTATTTGTTCTACGTATGTGACTTGAAGGAGGCTACGTTGACTAGAGTCACTGTTTCTCTGATAGGACCAAGCATGGTTCACAGATGTTTAATTGATAACCCATGCAATTCCATAATTCCTGAGGCCTTTTAAGGCATCAGGCACCAATGAGTAGCAAGGCAAGTAGCTGTTACTGCAATGGTGAGGTTACTAGTTTCCTCATTGTTGCGGGCATCTTTACTTAAATATGCTGATGTCCCACTTGCCCGTGTTGTTACTTATAGATTTCTTATTATCTCTGGCCAAACCACTTTTATGGTTGGTGTGCAAATTTACAGAAGATAAATATTTCATTTGTGTGGCCATTAAAGCAAAACCAATCTGGTGGGGGAGAGGGCTGGTACCCCACTCCCAGTCCTTCTGTTCACGTGGCACACTTCTTGCTTCCTTCCAGTTCCCTTTTTGTTCACCTCTGGAGACATTGTTAACATTCTCCTAGCTTAAACAATTACTAAACTATTATCCTTTCACTAAATTTTAAAGTTGCCAATTGACTAAGTTTAGAGTTGCCAATTGATTGGGCCCAATTATTAATTTTGTTGGTTTAAATTCATGCTTCTGCTTTACTCAAATTATCCTTTCATTAAAACAATATCCTACACACAACAATATTTGCAATACGTATTACAATTAAGACACACAAGACAAACTTGGACAGAACACAAACTTATGATGTCATGACACAGAACCATGGTTTGTTGTTGTTGTTGTTGTTGTTGTTTTTCTTCAGCTGGCACCAGCACTTTCTCATGATCTGAAAGACAAGAAAACATTTCTACCCCCATCGGGGTGGTACATTATAACTTAAAATACTTTTCTTTTACAGATGCTCTTTGTTAATTTTGATCAGCCTGTTGTTACCCAATGGTATGCTTTTATTTTGCACATCAGCTTCAGAGGGTTTGAGTGGATTACTTCATTGTTCAATTATTAAGTTAAAGGTGGCATGCCTTGATTTTCCTTTTGTATCACAGATCAGGCTTAATGTGTGAAGCTATAATGCTTTTCCTTAGCACAAGGTATTGGTCAGTTACTGTTCCAGCAAGCAAAAAGCTTTTCTTTTCCTGAAAAGAATCATATACAGTGTTACTTATTAAGACTATAGTAATAATAATATTGACATTAAATTTTGTTAAATGGGTGCTTATAAATATTTTGTTTGTATTTGGACAATTTACTTGAGGGGACAGGTGTTTTATATTCCTTTGAAATAGCCAGGCAGCCTGTATTCACATATAACGTTGGATTTGAAAGCAAGCCAAAAGTGTTATCAACTTAGCCTTGAAAAGAGACAGTGAAGTTTCAGGGCTTGGATTCTTAAAACAATTATTTGTTTTCTTAAAGAGTAAATTTAACCTTAAGGATTGAATGTACAGATTTCATTCTTTTATACAGTTAACCAGTTAAGTGTCAATAGAATTCCTTATTTTCCTTTTACAGATTTAACAAAAGTGTCTGTAGCCAAATGTTTACATTTGATTGTTTCTTTGCCTGGATTATTGAAAAAGGCTGCAAGAAACAAGGAGTCAGTTTTTAAAGCAGGTTTCCCTTCATATATTACAACAATCGCTTAATTCCTTCTTATGATCTGTCCTGATTCCTACTAAATGACCTTTCCCAATGACACAGGTTTGTCCAGTATTAATTTGGTAAGGAGGGTGGGCTTTCCCATTAGCCCCCACACCTCCTAATTCTTTTCAATCAGTAAATCCAAATGTGTATTATTGCAGTCAGCTGTTACTAATTTTAAACTTCTCAGTATAGGGTTTTCATAACATCCTTGCTGCAGCAGTTGATCTATGCTGCTGACTCTGGGGTGGATCACTCGCCCATGCTCTGTAAGGAGATTTATGTTGCAGAATGTGTCTCCTTGTTAGGGCAGATTTAGCTTCTAGTGATTACATCTTCAAATTCAATTTCTACCGGTTGATTTTTAGGTTACCTCCTCCCATGCCCTCAAGCCTATTATAACGGCATGTGAGGGAAAGGTTTTAACTGTTTATTATTTTTTTCTGGACGGCCCCCACTTGTGCGTTGTGAAACATCCTTGGGTAGCCTGCGATTCCAGCCTGAGAGGCTGTAGTTATCTATTCGCTAACAAGGGCTTGAAAATCTCCTAAAGTTGCTTGGCAGCCCTTTCCTACTCCTGCGTTGTGTTCCGTGAATATGTTTCCAACCAAAATGCCTAGGGCCAATATGGCTTGATGGTCGGCGGGCATTCCTTCCTTGAGAATTTGGAGGAATACTTCCCACAAGCTGTTAAGTCTATTCCAAAACTCAGTGTTTTGCTTTGGATCGGACAGATTTGTAACTAGAGCCCGTTCTTCCAAAGGGAAGATCTGATCCCCTTCAATTATCTTCCGTGCCTCCTCTCTATCTTCAGTAATGTGTGGTAAGGGCCCATATAGGGCTGGGCATAGAGAGGAGAAGAGGGGGTAATGTTGGGCCAAATTCCCCCCTAAGCTTGGGAGAGGCTGTGCACTTGCGTGTAAGTTACATTTCTCACTGCAAGGCGGATTTTTGCTTTTTTGAGCTTCAATCTCATCTCTCGGGGCTTTAATTTCTTCCTCTGTCAATCTGTCAAATGCTTACAGGTCCTTGGACCATGATGCACGTACATGTAGTACACAGGGGTGCCTTTCAGTGGTCTGGGGGGTATACTTAGACGGATCCCCATCCATTTTAGCCATTCAGGGAAGCATCCTGTCCACTCCCCGTGCGTACAGTGACTTATAGGAAACTAAATCTACACACTCCAAAGAAGGGGTCTGCTGGGTCTAGAGTGTCAGACCTTATCAGCAGCTCATGAAATCAGGGGAGTCGTCACTCCCTCACATATCCGCTCGGTCTCGAGGTTCGGCTGACCCCCTTGCGTTCAGAACTCCCTCGTGGGAGAGCCCTGGTGCGGCTGGAATCAGCTTACTTCTCAGAGACCTAGGCAGCGGCATTCACACTCCACTCATTACATTCACACTCAGCATGCTTTTCACACAGAAATTTTCCTCCTACATTTAGATGCATCTCGCTTTATGGACCTCGTCCATATTTGGGGTGGCAAACAACATGTTTTCCCCCCAGAACCACAGCAGTTCCCAGCACTGCATAAACCTAGGTGCCTTATGTCCGGACGCAATACAATTTTCTTCCCGTGCCCGGGGCGGCACCATCAATACCACAGCAGTTCCCAGCACTGCATAAACTTAGGCCTACTCGGGGGTAACAAAACAACCTCCCCGGAACCGCTTTGTGTCTGACCTTGTTGCAGATTCAAGAAGTTCGGATGGCGTGAGCCCACAAGAAGCAGACGACCCCACAGGCAGTCCTCCTCCACACCCCAGCAGAGATTTCAAAAGGTCTCTTACCTCTCGTTTGGCGCCATGGGGGTGAAGGGCGACGGTCTGCAGCCGCTGTCGCTGTCTTCAATCGGGCGTTGCCATCCGAGTCCCGGCACCAAATTGTGGAAGAAAACATTGTCCTCACTCTGCGTTTGTAAGCAACAAGTAGCCAGAGGCAGTTTTATTACGAGCTGCAGCAAGGGAAAAACTGGTTCGGACAGGGGGGGAAGTCGTCCCCCCCCCCCCCCCCCCCCCCCCCGCTCCGAGGCAGATCTTCGGATACAAGCAATTATGAATCAGTTTATATACTATCCATTAGATATAATAACAATAACAATTAGTCTCCTTCCCATTACAAACATCAATGACTAACAATTATTTTAGTTCCACCCAGATGCTCCTTATCTCAAGGTCCCTCCCAGTCAGCATTCTATCCTTATCTCCGTACGGAGGCGAGAGGCGCGTTGTCAGGCCGCAGACTTAGCCTGACTCTTGCTCTCTTGTTAACAAGACCAAGATGACTGCACTCAAATTCCCTTATTCCCTTTTCCTGCCTCCACAGCTATATTCTTTTGCGTTTATTTTTGTTTCTGGTTAATCAATTGGGCTACGTCTAGACTGGCATGAATTTCCGAAAATGCTTTTAACGGAAAAGTTTTCCGTTAAAAGCATTTTTGGAAAAGCACGTCTAGATTGGCAGGATGCTTTTCCGCAAAAGCACTTTTGGCGGAAAAGTGTCCGTGGCCAATCTAGACGCGGTTTTCCGCAAAAAAGCCCCGATGGCCCCGAGTGCTGTTTACACTGGCCCTTTTGGGCAAAAGTCTTTCAGAAAAAGACTTTTGCCCAAACGGGAGCAGCATAGTTTTTCTGGAAAATCACTGACGATCTTACATGAGATCGTCAGTGCTTTTCCGGAAATTCAAACGGTCAGTGTAGACAGCTGGTAAGTTTTTCCGCAAAATCGTCTGATTTTGCGGAAAAACTTGCCAGTCTTGACACAGCCTTGCTGTATTTCTTATATTCTGGAAAACACAAGACAGACTCATACTAAAGGGAATGTGGAAGTAATGATGTTAAAATATGATGAGCAGAGAAGGGAACAAGAAATGTATATAAAGGCTTTGATGGAAATGGGGGCATGAAATGGCTTCAAAGTTAGCCTTTAAAAGGCTAAAAGGGGGGAGTTGTAGAAACCATTTCATATTTAGCTAGAAGCCATTCTGTATAACAAAAGCCATTTCAGTTTCTTGTGTCTGCACGTATACTAGAGGGAGAGAATTGGCCTTCATCGAGGTGGGGAGAGGCCAGAGGAATGCGCTGTTGGAATGTGTTAATGAACTATGGTTAATGAACAGGTGTGTTGTAAGCAAAACTTGTGAAGTCATTCTGCCGCTCTACTCTGCACTAGTTAGGCCTCAGCTGGAGTACTGTGTCCAGTTCTGGGCGCCACATTTCAAGAAAGATGTGGAGAAATTGGAAAGGGTACAGAGAAGAGCGACAAGAATGATTAAAGGTTTAGAGAACATGAGCTATGAAGCCAGGCTTCATGAACTGGGCTTGTTTAGTTTGGAAAAAAGAAGATTAAGGGGGGACATGATAGCAGTTTTCAAATATCTAAAAGGGTGTCACAAGGAGGAAGGAGAAAATTTGTTCCTCTTGGTTTCTGAGGACAGGACAAGGAGTAATGGGCTTAAAGTGCAGCAAGGGAGGTTTAGATTGGACATTAGGAAAAAATTCCTAACTGTCAGGGTGGTCAAATATTGGAATAAATTGCCAAGGGAGGTGGTGGAATCTCCCTCTCTGGAGATATTTAAGAACAGGTTGGATAGACATCTGTCAGGGATGGTGTAGACGGAGCTTGGTCCTGCTTTGAGGGCGGGGGGCTGGACTCGATGACCTCTCGAGGTCCCTTCCAGTCCTATGATTCTATGATTCTATTTTGAGCTGAAGCTCGAACTCACTCTAAACCTGTTTCTTTCTCTGTTGATAATAATTCCTCTTTGAAGTTCGCTTTGATTTGTTGCCCTGACGTCAGACTTGTTTGGTTATGGGTATAAAATACTAGGATTAATTGTATTAGCCAGCCTCACTGGGCCCGGCTCTGCTGGGCCCACGTTTGGCTCACTTTGCTTTTACTGGCCAATAAAACTGTCTGCTTAGCCGCGTAAACTGAGTGAGGTTTTTGCTTCGACACATCCCAGCCCTGCGTTGACCTAACTGCTCTGTGGGCACAGCCAGCTCCCTCCCCTCCGTCAGCCTCTGCTCCCTGGACTCGGCCAGATGTGGGTGCCTGTGTCCCAGGTGGGAAAGGAACTGAGTCTTGTGCAAAAAGGAGTTATTCCTTGTGGGGAGAGGAATAACTTTACCGGCAAACGCCCTCTTTTCTGCCAATTTACTTGCGCAAAAGCGTGCTTGAGGTGTGCACAAAGCCTCCAGTTTTTGCACAAAAACCTTATAGTGTAGAGTAGCCTATCTATTGAAAAAGCAAATTGTTTTTTTGATGCACTTTTTCAGTATGTATGCTCATTTTCAGAAGAAGTTTTTTTCAGCTCTCTTCCAGAAAAGCTTCTTCTGAAAGAAGCCTGCAGTCTAGATATAGCCTGAGGGCATGTCTAGACTATGTCCCCCCCCCCTGCCCCCCAAGATATGCAAATTCAATGCTAATTTGCATATATTCTGACGGCGCTTTTTTTTGAAAGTGAAAGTAGTTTAGTAGGAAGGAGTCTTTCAAAAAAGGATTTCTTTTTCTGAAAGAACGGGGTCTAAACCACCTTCACTTTCAAAAAAAAAAAGCGCTGTCCAAAAAGCTATGGAAGAAGTTGTGCAAATTAGCGCTGAATTTGCATATCTCCTCTCAGAAAAAAAATGGGTAGCCTAGACATGCCTGTGAAAACTAATGGTGCTCTCCAATAACTGTGGTGGTTAATCATAGATGTCCACAGGGCAGCTACATTTTACGACTGGATATTTAAGTCTAGTTCAGAGTCCGTACTTTTGCACTTTTGGTCAAGTAGTTTTCCAGGAGGATATTTTGACTTCTACTTTACTGGCATCCCACCCCCCCCCCCCCCAAAGTAGTAGGACTGTGATTCCAGGAAATGCAAATGGTCTGCCAGCACTTTAAAAACATGGAGATGGTCTATAAAGTGCTCCCAGACCATTTGTTGCTTTTTAAGTTTAACCCTGTACAGACTAACTCAGCTGCCCCCTGGAACTCCGCCTCTGGGGGACTTTCCCCGCCCCCGAGAGAGGTCTGGCAGCCCTGGGACCTGCAGTAAGCTGAGCGGCGAGTGACTCAGGGACCTGGGCTTTCCTGCAGCCCACTCCACCCCAGGAAGGGTTTTCGCAGCTGGCTCGCTGCAGCCAGAGGCACCGGGCGCTTGTCCCTGACTCGCGGCTTGGGGTGAGTGGCGCGGATGGCTCTTTCCCACGCGTGTCTCCTTGCAGGGGGAACTTTCCCCGCGCGGGCTGAGCGCTGATCGCCCCCTACTCCGGGATTTTTTTTTTGGGGGGGGGGGCAGGTAGGCTCCGGGACTGGGCAGACCGGGGGGTGCTGAGCGCGTCGGGGTGGGAGGTTGGACCGCGGGACCGGGGTGGCTACTTGCTGTGTACAGCGCCCTGCACCTGGGGGGGGGGGCAGCGCCCGTCCCTGATTCCGCCCGAGGCCGCTGGGGGGGGGGGGGGGTTGCATGCCCGCTGAGAGGGGGGAATTGTCCGGGGGGGGGATTTAAAAGTTTAAAATTGTCCGGGGGCGGGGAGCAGCAATCGAGGCACCTTTGTTGAGCTGGGGGGGGGGGGGGTAGAGAGGAGGAAAAAGACTGGGCTGCGCATAGAACCGGTGCGGGGGGGGGCAGAGTTGAGCTGGGGGGGTAGAGAGGAGGAAAAAGACTGGTCTGCGCATAGAACCGGTGCGGGGGGGGGGGCAGAGTTGAGCTGGGGGGGTAGAGAGGAGGAAAAAGACTGGTCTGCGCATAGAACCGGTGCGGGGGGGGGGCAGAGTTGAGCTGGGGGGGTAGAGAGGAGGAAAAAGACTGGGCTGCGCATAGAACCGGTGCGGGGGGGGGCAGAGTTGAGCTGGGGGGGGTAGAGAGGAGGAAAAAGACTGGTCTGCGCACAGAACCGGTGCGGGGGGGGGGCAGAGTTGAGCTGGGGGGGGTAGAGAGGAGGAAAAAGACTGGTCTGCGCACAGAACCGGTGCGGGGGGGGGGCAGAGTTGAGCTGGGGGGGGTAGAGAGGAGGAAAAAGACTGGTCTGCGCACAGAACCGGTGCGGGGGGGGGCAGAGTTGAGCTGGGGGGGTAGAGAGGAGGAAAAAGACTGGTCTGCGCATAGAACCGGTGTGGGGGGGGCAGAGTTGAGCTGGGGGGGGTAGAGAGGAGGAAAAAGACTGGTCTGCGCACAGAACCGGTGCGGGGGGGGGCAGAGTTGAGCTGGGGGGGTAGAGAGGAGGAAAAAGACTGGTCTGCGCACAGAACCGGTGTGGGGGGGGCAGAGTTGAGCTGGGGGGGGTAGAGAGGAGGAAAAAGACTGGTCTGCGCACAGAACCGGTGCGGGGGGGGGCAGAGTTGAGCTGGGGGGGGCAGAGAGGAGGAAAAAGACTGGTCTGCGCATAGAACCGGTGCGGGGGGGGGGGCAGAGTTGAGCTGGGGGGGGTAGAGAAGAGGAAAAAGACTGGTCTGCGCACAGAACCGGTGCGGGGGGGGGCAGAGTTGAGCTGGGGGGGTAGAGAGGAGGAAAAAGACTGGTCTGCGCACAGAACCGGTGCGGGGGGGGGCAGAGTTGAGCTGGGGGGGGCAGAGAGGAGGAAAAAGACTGGTCTGCGCATAGAACCGGTGCGGGGGGGGGCAGAGTTGAGCTGGGGGGGGTAGAGAGGAGGAAAAAGACTGGTCTGCGCATAGAACCGGTGCGGGGGGGGGCAGAGTTGAGCTGGGGGGAGTAGAGAGGAGGAAAAAGACTGGTCTGCGCATAGAACCGGTACGGGGGGGGGGGGCAGAGTTGAGCTGGGGGGGCAGAGAGGAGGAAAAAGACTGGTCTGCGCATAGAACCGGTGCGGGGGGGGGGCAGAGTTGAGCTGTGGGGGGGTAGAGAGGAGGAAAAAGACTGGTCTGCGCATAGAACCGGTGCGGGGGGGGGGGGCAGAGTTGAGCTGGGGGGGTAGAGAGGAGGAAAAAGACTGGTCTGCGCACAGAACCGGTGTGGGGGGGGCAGAGTTGAGCTGGGGGGGGTAGAGAGGAGGAAAAAGACTGGTCTGCGCACAGAACCGGTACGGGGGGGGGCAGAGTTGAGCTGGGGGGGGTAGAGAGGAGGAAAAACACTGGTCTGCGCACAGAACCGGTGCGGGGGGGGGGGCAGAGTTGAGCTGGGGGGGCAGAGAGGAGGAAAAAGACTGGTCTGCGCACAGAACCGGTGCGGGGGCGGGGCAGAGTTGAGCTGGGGGGGCAGAGGGCAGAGGGAAAGGAGTTGGGTTGGCAAGAAACTGTTTTTTCTTTGTGATCCTGTCTAATATCTGTTTTGTGGGCATTGATCCTTTGGCGAAGTGTCTGAGACGTTTGTCCAATGTACATAGCAGACGG
The DNA here is from genome assembly GCF_049634645.1 of Pelodiscus sinensis. Taxonomy (NCBI): domain Eukaryota; kingdom Metazoa; phylum Chordata; order Testudines; family Trionychidae; genus Pelodiscus; species Pelodiscus sinensis. Next base: position 11,889,849 of record NC_134742.1, read on the forward strand.
ACACTGTCGGCACATGATGGCATAGATTATATTTCTGGATGCGCAGGAATATGTGTTCTTGATCTTATAACTCACTTGGTTAGGTCCAATAATGGTATCAGCAGAGTGACTATGTGGACAAAGCTGGCAACGGGGTTTGTTGCAAGGGTAGGTACCAGGGTTGGTGTTAGTGTGGTATGTCCTGTGGTTGTTGGTAAGAATCATCTTGAGGTTAGGCGGTCGTCTTGTGCTTCAGTGAGAAATGACTCATGTGTTACTTGGGACTTAAGTTTTGGGCTATTTGTGGGACATTTTCTGCAATAAACCAGCCCCGAGGAAGGGCTGTTATAGAGGAAGCCAGTCTAAGAATCCATGCCAAGCGGTCTCGGCTTGACAAAGGCCTGGCTGGGTTGATTTAGTTGGGATTGGTCCTGCCTTCGGCAGGGGTCTGGACTTGACGACCGTCTGAGGTCTCTTCCAGCTCTATGATTCTATGGTCAGACCATAGCTTGCCACCAGAGAGCACTCCAGTGCGGGGGCTTCCCTTTGTACAGTCTCTTGCACCCTGCAGCCTGTCAAACACATAATTAAAATGCTGCTGTGCTACCCAGTAGGGATAGAAAGCTGGATGAAAAATCAATGCTCTGTCCGCAACTTCCTCTTTAGATGTGTTTCTATTCTGACTTCCTCCTGTGACAGAAAACTGAACATGCGGGAAAAACCATCTTGGAGCAATTCTTGGTCAAAACCAGTATTAAAATAGAGTTGCAGTTGAGAGCACAAATGCGTGGGTGAGGATATACACTACAACCCTCCAAAGGGACTCACACATCTAGGGTGCATCTAGACTGGCAAGATTTTGCCCAAAAGCAGCCGCTTTTGCGCAAAAACTTTCCAGCTGTCTACACTGGCCGCGAGAATATGTGCAAGAACATTGACTTTGTAATGTACAAAATCAGTGCTTCTTGCACAAATACTTTCACGCTCCCGCTCAGGCATAAGCCCTCTTGCGCAAGTATTCTCGCACAAGAGGGCCAGTGTAGACAGCCACGTTAATTTCTTGCGCAAGAAAGCCTGATGGCTAAAATGGCCATTGGAGCTTTCTTGTGCAAGAGAGCGTCTACACTGGGCACAGATGCTTTTGCGCAAAGGCACATGCCAGTATAGACGCTCTCTTGTGCAAATACTTTTAACAGAAAAACTTTTCTGTTAAAAGTATTTGCGTAAAATCATGCCAGTCAAGACACAACCCTAAGGGATTCACCATTCTGGTGACCATTAAAAGCAATGCAAACGTTTTAAAGTTTGGGTGCCCAAACTCTGCCTTCTCTGATTTCTTTATATTTCCCATGTAATCCTATCGCTGCAATCTTGTATATTCAATAGTAGCCTAAACACATAGGCTACGTCTAAACTGGCATGATTTTCCGGAAATGCTTAAAACGGAACAGTTTTCCGTTATAAGTATTTCCGGAAAAAGCGCGTCTACATCGGCAGGATGTTTGTCCGTGCCAATGTAGACGCGCTTTTCCGCAAAAAAGCCCCGATCGTCATTTTCGCAATCGGGACTTTTTTGCGGAAAACACTACTGTGCTGACTACACTGGCCCTTTTCCGGAACAGTTTTCCGGAAAAAGGAATTTTGCCCGAACGGGAGCAGCATAGTATTTCCGGAAAAGTGGCTGCTTTCTTACAGCAGATCATCAGTGCTTTTCCGGAAATTCAAGGGGCCAGTGTAGACAGCTGGCAAGTTATTCCGGAAAAGTGGCTGATTTTCCAGAATAAGTGGTCAGTGTAGACACAGCCATAGGCTGCGTCTAGACTGGCATGATTTTGCGGAAATACATTTAACGGAAACGTTTTTCCGTTAAAAGTATTTCTGCAAAAGCGCATCTAGATTGGCACAAATGCTTTTGTGTAAAAAGTGCTTTTGCACAAAAGCATCCGTGGCCAGTCTAGATGCGATTTTGCGCAAGAAAGCCCCCATCGCCATTTTAGCCATCGTGGCTTTTTTGCGTAAAACAATTCTTCTCTGTCTACACTGACCCTCTTGAGCAAGTATTCTTGCACAAGAGAGCTTTTTCCCACGCGGGAGCATGAAAGTATTTGCGCAGGAAGCACTGATTTTGTACATTACAAAGTCAGTGCTCTTGCGCAAATTCAAGCGGCCAGTGTAGACAGCTGGCAAGTTTTTGTGCAAAAGCAGACAGTGTGTACTTTTCCTTTTTGCACAAAACTCCCTTTTTGCACAAGATCCTTATGCCTCGGACTGATATGGTGTGATAGAGGTCTATACAATCATGACTGGTGTAAAAAAAGTGAATAAGGAAAAGTCATTTAGTTGTTCCCACAATATAAGAACTAGGAGTCACCAAATGAAATAAATAGGCAGCAGGTTTAACACAAACAAAAGGAGGTTTTTCTTCATGCAGCAGACAACCTGTGGAACTCCTTGCCAGAAGATGTGATGAAGGGCAGGACTTTAACAGGGTTCAAAAAAGAGCTAGACAGATTCATGGAGGTTAGGTCCATCAGTGGCTATTAGCCAGGGTGGGTAGGAACGGTGTCCCTAGCCTCCATCTGGAAACGGGTGACAGGAGAGGGAACATATGACGATTCCCTGTTGTGTTCCCTCCCTCTGGGGCATCTGTATTGGCCACTGTCGGCAGACTGGACACTGGGCTAGATGGACCTTTGGTCTGACCCAGCTGTTCTCATGGTCTCCTGCAGAATGGAGACAGATACAACAGCTTGTTACAGAAAACATCAGGCAGAGCTGCCCTCTTCCAAAATGGTGTCATCTCCTGTTGTCCTCAGTGGGATAGGAGCCAATACAGCTCCTCGCTCCATGGTCGTTTTGAGAATTGCATCTCTCTGTTTCCTCAAAGTGTGGGGATCCACCAGCGTTCCCGAGGGACACAGTGACTTCGAGAACAATGTGATATTGGAGGCTACTTTGAAAAGGGGACAATTATTCCTGACATAGTCTGTTATGAAAAATAACCAATGTCTTGGCAGATGGCACCCAGTGAGTCAAATCTACTCAATATTGACCGGCCACAAGAGAGGGGGTTTAAGGTTTGAAAATTAGAGGGCAACATTTTTGGAAGCCAAAGTGACTAGAGCCCTTTTTGGTAAAGAAGTGTGAATGATAAGAGTTTATAGGGATGAAGGGGAAAAAATACACTGTATGGAATTCCCATGTGAAAAATGAATAAAAAAATTCACGAGACCAATTTTAAGTCCTTTTTAAAAGAAATCAAGAATAAATATTAACTTCATAAAAATAACACTTTTTTTTGGAAAAATACAATCATTTAAATCATGCCCTTTTTCCTTTTATTTAAAAAAAATATTTAATAGAGTTATGCACCTGAGCAACGCTGGGTCCATCTTTTAGCATAGTATACAGGCAGTCCCTGGGTTACGTACAAGATAGGGACTGTAGGTTTGTTCTTAAGTTGAATTTGTATGTAAATCGGAACTGGTACATATTGTAGGGGAAACTCTAGCCAAACATTTCTCCAGAGCTCAGTTTTATTCTCCCACACCTCACTTCCCTCAGTCCTTTATTCTCAAGCTGAGGTGTCTGCTGAGAAAAGCCGCTCCGCGTCTCCCTTGTCTGCTGGGGGGGGCCTCTAGCTTCGTGTCTCCCTGGTCTGCTGGGGGGGGGGGGGCGCTAGCTTCGCGTCTCCCTGGTCTGCTGGGGGGAAGCAGCTAGTGCGGGGTTGCCTCACCCCATTTGTAAGTAGGGATCCGATGTAAGTCAGATCCATGTAACCCGGGACTGCCTGTAATTTCTTAATCCCACAGGCTGGGAACCACTGATATAATCTGTCCTCCTGGCTAGCACAAAAACCCACCACATTTACTTGCAAGTCAGCATGTTTTAATGATTTCTAATCAGCACGGTTTAGGAAAATAAAGTACAAATTCAAAACAGGATTCAAATAAATGGTTAGATTAAGGGTTTGTGGTTGGTGGTTTTTAAAGTGCTTTGATTTAAATCAGTCCACTCTGCTCTGAAAAGTCATTCTTTGAGATCCTAGATTAGACTGAAGGGTGTTCTCTGAAAACCAGTTTCATTGTTTGCTTGTGATCACTGATTAACAGCCATTTAATGATAGAACGGCGACACAACATCTATTAGGAAAGGGATGGAGAACAAGGCAGAAAATATCATCATGTCTCTACATATCAATAAGGGCATGTTATTTACTCCTCCATGTAACAAGAACTAGGCACCATCAAATGAAATGAATAGGCAGCAGGCTTAAAACAAACACACAGTCAATCTGTGGAACTCCTTGCCAAAGGATGTTGTGAAGACCAGGACTGTAACAGGATTCCAAAAAGAACTAGGTAAGTTCATGGAGGATAGCTTCCTCAAACGGCTGTTCAGCAGGGTGGGCAGGGAAGTAGCTCCATTTTCTGAGTACCTGTGGCCTATGTTTGTAGGGTTGCCAGATACTTTCACAAAAAATACCAAACATGGCGGGGAAAAAAATTGGTTGAGCAAAAAAAAAAAAAAAAAGCCATACAACAACAACAACAAAAAGAGTCACTGCACCTTTAAATCCCCACGCCCCCCCACCCCCTCCAGATATGGCAGAGAAAGAATGTCCCAAGCAGCCTTCTGTCTGCGAAAAACAGAAAATGTCCAGTATTTTCTCCTTTTTTTTGGTTTTAAACCAGGTAGATGCCTGGCAACCCTATCTGTTTGCCAGAATCCGGGAGTAGGACAGAGGATGGATCATCTGATTCCCTGTTCTGTTTGCTCTTTCCGAAACAGAAAGTACCCTGCACATAGGGTCCCATTACTGTTCCTTTTCAGCTGGTTTGTTTGACCAGAACAAGGCATTTAGGGTCATTGGTTATTTTTCATAACAGACTTTGTCAGGAAGAATGGTTCCTTTCTCAAATTGGCCTCTGTTATCTTAGGGTGTGTCTAAACGACACGGCTTCATCGATGAAGCCATGTAGATTAGGCTGATCGGCAAAGGGAAATGAAGCCGTGATTTAAATAATCGCGGCTTCATTTAAATTTAAATGGCTGCCGCGCTGAGCCGACAAACAGCCCTTTATCGACCTCCCCGGTAAACCTCATCCTACAAGGCATAACGGGGAGGTCGATAAAGGGCTTTCATGTCGGCGCGGGAGCGTCCAGACTAGCGCGCTGAGCCGCGATTATTTAAATGAAGCCGCGATTATTTAAATCGCGGCTTCAATTCCCTTTGCCGATCAACCTAATCTATATGGCTCCATCGATGGAGCCATACAGTTTAGACACACCCTTAGGCCGTGTCCAGACTCAGGGGTTTTTTCGGGAAAAGTAGCCTTTTCCCGAAAAAACTTCCCCTGCGTCCAGACTCAAGCCGCGTTCTTTCGAAATTATTTCGAAAGAACGCGGCTTTTCTTTCGATGGCGGTAAACCTCAATTTACGAGGAAGAACGCCTTCTTTCGAAAGTTCCTCTTTCGAAAGAAGGCGTTCTTCAATGTAAAGAGGCTGTCTTCGAAAGAGAGCATCCAGACTCGCTGGGTGCTCTCTTTCGAAAAAGCGGATTTCTCTTTCGAAAGATCCGCCTGCAGTCTAGACATAGCCTTAGAGTCCTCAAAGCCACTGTGTCCCTCTGGGAACCTGGTGGGTCCCTGTACTTCGCTGTTGCAAAAAAAACAAACATGATTCTGGGATGCATTAACGGGTGTTGTGAGCAAGACACGAGAAGTCTTTCTTCCGCTTTACTCTGTGCTGATTAGGCCTCAGCTGGAATATTGTGTCCAGTTCTGGGCACCACATTTCAAGAAAGATGTGGAGAAATTGGAGAAGGTCCAGAAAAGAGCGACAAGAATGATGAAAGGTCTAGAGAACATGAGCTATGAAGGAAGGCTGAAAGAATTGGGCTTGTTTAGTTTGGAAAGGAGAAGACTGAGAGGGGACATGACCGTGGTTTTCAGGTATCTAAAAGGGTATCACAAGGAGGAGTGAGAAAAATTGTTCGTCTTTGCCTCTGAGGATAGAACAAGAAGCAATGGGCTTAAACTGCAGCAAGGGAGGTTTAGGTTGGACATTAGGAAAAAGTTCTTAACTGTCAGGGTGGTTAAACACTGGAATAAATTGCCTAGGGAGCTTGTGGAATCTCCATCTCTGGAGATATTTAAGAGCAGGTTAGATAAATGTCTATCAGGGATGGTCTAGACAGTATTTGGTCCTGCCATGAGGGCAGGGGACTGGACTCGATGACCTCTCGAGGTTCCTTCCAGTCCTAATATTCTATGATAGTGACATGTCAGGATTGGCTTCACCACACACGGACACACCAACAAAAATCTCTGTTCAAATGTACAGCCTGGCAAAGGCAGAATAAGACGTCTGAGAACTTCTCAAGAGTTGATTTTATGTCTTTGGACGGGTGGCGCAGATTGTTAAAACATTTCTAAAGCTTGAACTTGGAATAGTCTCACGAACAGTCATGAAACAGTGTCTGAAGCCACCACGCCCCCTCCCCCGGGTTGCCCCACAACTGTGGAAATTGAAATAGCTGCCACACAGATAAAAGAGCTGTAACACAACACCAGGCATAGACACTGATGAAAACGATAAAAGCTGGAGCCTGCCAGGAGGTGTGTTGTTGGAACCTTGTTCTAACATGTGAAACAATTCTGGCTGATTGATTTAAAATGTCTTTACTACATGTTTAAGGCGCCGAAACGATCTGGAATGACTGCTTTGTGAAGGCATGAGAGTACGTTTAAAATATAAAATCAGCTTAGAAATACTGACTACGAAAATGGAAACCAGACGGAGCTGTGTCCGGTTTTGCATCCTATGGAATGTTGCATTCAGCAGGACAGCTGATTTGCCTGCCTCACAAAGCTTTTGCAAATAAATCTCTGGCCAACTTCAGGGTGTACCAGAAATCCCTGTGACTGACATTTGGAAATAAAAAAAGTAGGGACCTTCTGCACGTCTTGTCTTCACAATCCACCATGCACGGGGAAGCATGCTCCAATTTCTTTAGGAAGAAATTTTAGAGTGTGGGTGTTATTTTTAAATTCCACTAGGGGGCTGCACTTACCTCCCCCCGCCCCCTCGTCATAGGGGGTAGGGAACCCTGGCTCCCCCTGGCCAACAGGGAGGGCTGGGCTGCAGCCATGTCGGCCTGGGGCCCTTCTCCCTCCCCACATCTGCCAGCCCTGGCCCTTTCTCTCTCTCCCACCATGGTCTAACCATAATCCCAGCAGCCGGTCCGGTCCACGGCACATGTCTGGCTGGCTCAAACCCCGGTGGTTCTGCCTCTCTCCCCCACCACAAGGGAGTATCAGAGGCCACCACAGCACTGACTCTTCCCCCTGACTCTGGGGAGGGACCAGCCCCGAGACCGCCCACCTCTCTCCCTCGCTGCCCCCTGATCCCCCAGGGACTCCTTGCCTCCCCCCTGTCACTGAGGGGGGTCAGGTCCAGCTTTCCCCCTGTGTGCTGGGAGGCGCTGGGCCTAGGCCATGTTGACTCTCCTTGCGCCTGCCAAAGAGCTGGGCTGGTCCATGGCTAGTTGACCCCCCATGAGGGGGAAAGGCCTCTGAGGTCCCCCTCCCCCCATAATGGAAAAAGGCCTCTGGGGCACCCTGGCTCCCCCATGCTCATCCCTCTGGCTGATGGGGCGGGGGGAGAGGACTCTGAGTATGTCTAGACTACAGGGTTTCGTCGACCGATACTGTCGACAAAGAGCGTCTAGACGACATCCAGTTCTGTCGACAAAGCAAGCCGCTTTGTCGACATAACAGTGTGGACGCAAAGGACAGTGTAGATGCAATAATGCCTTCTGTCGACAGAACTCTGTCAATAAAAGGCGTTATTCCTCGTAGAATGAGGTTTACATACGTCGACAACACTGCTGAGTTTTGTCGACGTTATGTCGACATAACTCAAAGGCAGTGTGGACGCAGGTATAGTTTTGTCGACAAAAGTCCACTTTTGTCGACAAAACCCTGTAGTCTAGACACACCCTCTGGGCCCACAGTCCTCCCCAGCATCAGGGAAGGAAAGGGGGGATGGGCTGTGGGACGTAGAGTGGCACGATGTCGCTCTGTCATCCCGCAGGAAATTTTTTTTTATTTTGTAGGTAGAGTAAGAGATTTGCTACCTTTGGGGTTTGGCTGGAAGGGTGAGCAGAGCGGGGGAGGGATAATGGGGAGGAGGCGGGGCCTGGAGAGCTGGGGGTGAGGCCTTAGGAGCAGGGGCGGGGCCACAGATTGGGTACCTCACCTCCCCAAGCAGCAGCTTCCCCCAAAGATATGAACTGACCGAAGCATGACCCCTTGGCTTTCAGCTCCTGCAGAAGCCGCAGAGGGAGAAAAATCGGGGTGCGGCCGCCTTCCCGTCCGGAGGAAGCGACGCTCGCTCCAGCCGCGGGGAAGTGGCGCGTTGGCGGAGAGATGGAGGGAACAGCGGACGCTCTTGAGCAGGTTCCACAAGGCGAGGGGCAACCCACCTGTAATGGGGGGCCGGAGACAGGCGGAGAGACGGAATCTGGCGAGACTCCTCAAGGAGAGCAGCGGTCCCTGATGGTCTCCTGTGGCAACGGAGATGCAAGGAGAGAGCAAAATCCAGGTAATCCCAACTTCCTGGTCAGCGGGGAGACGCACGCCGGCCTTTGCAATATCTGCTTCCACTGTGGGTTTGTCGCCTTGCATTTGTCCAGGTATCAAAGCTGCGATTGCCCCAATCAGCGCCTGTCCGCGGTTACCCGACCTGTGCCTGTAACAGAACCATCTTTGACTTGTGGGGGGAGTGATGGATAGGAGGAAGGCTGGCCAGCACCCAGTGACTAAAGAGTTGCACTCAGGCTGTCTACACTGCAGCCTTTGTCGTCTGGAGACAATGCAAATGAAGCGCTCATTAGCATTTCTCATGCTCTCATTTGCATAGTCTCTTCTGATTTGTTTTGCGGAAGAGGATTTAGCACAAAAAAAACCCCTCAGTGTAGACGGGGCAAAAAACCCTTTTATGCAAGATCCTGTCTACCTGGTTTTTTGAGGAATAAGGGTTCTTGTGCAAAAAGGGTTTTGGGGTTTTTTTTTGCACAAAATGGGCTTGTATACTCTGGCTGTGTCTACACTGGGCCACTTATTCTGGAAAATCAGCCACTTTTCCGGAATAAGCTGCGAGCTGTCTACACTGGCCCTTGAATTTCCGGAAAAGCAACGACGCTCTACTGTACAAAATCAGCCGCTATTCCGGAAAAACTATTCTGCTCCCGCTCGGGCATAACTCCTTATTCCGGAACACTGTTCTGGAAAAGGGCCAGTGTAGACAGCCCAGTAGTCTTTTCCGGAAAAAAGCCCTGATCGCAAAAATGGCGATCGGGGCTCTTTTCCGGAAAAGCGCGTCTACATTGGCCACAGACGCTCTTCCGGAAAAAGGGCTTTTCTGGAAAAGCAGTCTGCCAATGTAGATGCTCCTTTTCCGGAAAAACTGAAAACGGAATAGTATTCCATTTTGAGCATTTCCGGAAATTCATGCCAGTGTAGACACAGCCTCTGCGTTATTTGCGCAAAAGCCTCTTCCGCAAAACGGATTGGAAGAGACTATGCAAATGAGAGCTCGAGAAATGCTAATGAGTGCTTCATTTGCATTGCCTCTGTTGACAAAAGCTACAGTGTAGACGTGGTGTCAGGTAGCTAGCGGGGGTGTTGGCAGGAAGCAAGGAGAACCAATGGGAAAGATTGTTGAAATTTGAATGGTATGTATATACCTGCTGCCATTTCTCTTCGTGAGACTCCTGTTGGAATACAGGCAGTCCCCGAGTTACGTGGATCCGACTTATGTCGGATCCGCAGTTACGAACGGGGATTTTCTCACCTGGGAGGACAGGAGCTGCGGGACGCCTGGTCCCGCCGCCCGCCTCCTCCCGGGCAAGAAAAGCTGCTACCCATCTCCCTGGTCTGCTGGGGGAGCCAGCAGACCAGGGAGATGCTGAGCAAAGCCGCGGAGGACCCAGCCGGACCCGCGGCGCTTCCAGATCAGCTGGAAGCGCTGCGTGTCCGGCCGGGTCCTCCGCGGCTTTCCAGCTGATCTTGCGCAAAAGCATTTGCTGCGGCACCTTCCCAGCTTCCGGCTGCAGAGAAGGGGAGCGGCAGATCCATTCCCATCCCGGCTCCCCCGATGGCAGGGAGCTGGTCAACCTTATGATGCTCCATGAGAGTCTAGGCTGAAAGCGGGGGAGAGTGGGGTTAACTGGCCCCGTTTATCCTCTACCAGGAGCCAAGACCTGTGGAACTGGATGGGATTTAAAAGCTTCAGGGGGTAGCCGAGTTAGTCTGTACAGGATTGTCATGATGATGAGGGTTAGCCAGCAGCCTGAGGATTAAGGGGTTAACTACACCTAGCCAGGTGGAGTGACCAATAGGAATGTAGGTGGGACTTTCAAACTGGGACAAAGGAATTTGGGTTTTTTCCTTTCTCTCTTTTGTCTCTCTGGGGGTATGTCTACACTACAAAGTTAATTCGAACTAACGGATGTTAGTTCGAATTAACTTTGATAGGCGCTACACTTAGCGGAGCACTTAGTTCGAACTAGGTAAACCTCATTGTACGAGGACTAAGCCTAGTTCAAACTTACTAGTTCGAATTAAGGGGTGTGTAGCCCCTTAATTCGAACTAGAGGGAGGCTAGCCCTCCCCAGCTTTCTCTGGTGGCCACTCTGGCCAACACCAGGGAAACTCGTCTGCCCCCCTCCCGGCCCCGGAGCCCTTAAAGGGGCACGGGCTGGCTATGGTGCCCGTGCCAGGTGCAAGCCTGCCAGCACCCAGCCAGCAGACCCTGCACCTGGCACGGCTCGAGCCACCTACCCAACGCCCCCCAGCCCTCCCCCTCTTCCTGGGACCAGGCTGGCGGCTCCCGGGAGCTTGCCCAGGACCGCAAGAGGCGGGCACCCGCCTGATCTAGTGTGGACATCGTGGACCTCGTCCACGACCTCCGCACTAGGCACAGGAAAGTGGCCGTCTATGGCAGGGGAGCTGCCAGCCTGGCCACCCAAGAGCAGGTTTTTATGAAAATCAAGGGGGTCCACTGAGACCCCCGACCCTGAGCCCTGAGCTTACAATGGCCATACTGGGTCAGACCAAAGGTCCATCTAGTCCAGTAGCCTGTCTGCTGACAGCGGCCAACCCTAGGGACCCTGGAGGGGATGAACCGAAGACAGTGACCAAGCCATTTCTCTCATGCCATCCCTCTCCAGCCTTCAACAAACTTTGGGCAGGGACACCACTCCTACCCCCTGGCTAATACCACTCCATGGACCCAACCTCCATCACTTTATCTCACTTCTCTTTAAACTCTGTTCTAGTTCTAGCCTTCACAGCCTCCTGCAGCAAGGAGTTCCACAGGTTGACTCTTTGCTTTGTGAAGAACAACTTTCTGTTACTAGTTTGAAGCCTTCTACCCATCTAGCCTTCAAAGTAGGAATAAGATCCTCAGGAAAAGGGCTTTTTTTTCCGGAGGATCGGGGCCAGTGTAGACGCTCTTTTCCGGCTTTTCTAAAAGCCGGAAAAAAGCGGCGGACATTTTTATTTAAATGCCGCGGGGGATATTTAAATCCCCCGCGGATTTCCCTATTACGACCTCTGAAATTAACATGCCCCTTCCGGAAAAGGGGCCAATGTAGACGTAGCCTGGGTGTGTTCTCTACAGCTACAGAGAGGGACAAGCATGTCTCTCTCTCTCCAAGACACCATTCTTCATTTTCTGTGAGTAGGGTAAAGTCTACGTAGTTTCGTTAGGTTTTATTGTGTTATGGATTGGGTATGGGATCTGAGATCTGGCACTGCTTAAAAGATGTTTTGGCTTTTCTTTGTAACTAAGTTCTAGTTCCATGGAGTTTCTCCATGAGTATATTTTGTTACCTTCCCATCTAGTCATTATGCTTGCAACAGGAATATTGTTGTAATAATAAAAGTTCTTTCTTTTCTTTTTATTAACCTGGCAGTGGTTAATTGTGTGCCCTGATTTTTATTTTAGGGGTGAGATTTCCCAAATGATCTTTCTCCTGATTTCTTTATCAACATTTGGGTGGTGGCAGCGGAAGTTTTATTCCCAAGATCTAGGTTTTTTAAGATTTTGGGGGAAGTTTTATACCAAAGCCTGGTAGATAAGGCTTGGGGGTACACTTGCTGGCCCCCACTTCTGCATTAATCATGCCAGAGTGGGGAAGGAGCCATGACATGGATAAACTTAAAAAAACAAAAGCAAACGGTCTGGTAGCACTTTAAAGACTAACCATGCATAGAGATGGGGTCGCTTTTGTGGGCGCTTCTCCATCTGAAGAAGTGGGATTTAAAGCGCTTTAAATTTAAAGTAGTCTTTAAAGCGCTACCAGACCGTTTGCTGTGTTGTTAAAATTCATCTTGATGGGAGTTGTTAGGACTCTGGACGGTTTCTAGCCAATAACGACGCCCGCGTGCTAGGGATGTAAAATCCTGTTTAACTGGTCAACCAGCTAGAAAGCATTATATTTAACGAGTTAACTGACTAATGGGGGGACAAGCGGGGGGCTGCTTCTGTCCAGTGGGACTGGTGCGCTCCCCCCCGTCTACTGAGGCTGGACGGGAGCGACCTCTGGCTGCAGGGCCCACAAAGGACAGGGGCTGTCCCGAACAATTGGAGCAGCTCCCTACCCTCGGCAGGCCTGGGTGGGCCTTTCTGATCCCTAACGAGTGGGGGTAGGTGCATTCCGGCGCTATATATAAATCCCTGGTCTGTGTCTGCTCTGGGCACTAACGCGCTTTCTCTGCTCCCTCTGCTGTGGAGCAGCCCTGCGGGCATCTGTACCGTCTCTTTCAGGTCGTCGGTCTCCCTTCAGAACCGCATCAGGCACATGTGGCCTGTACGTTCTCCTCAGCAGCCTCGTCATAGCTTTGACAATAGCTCTGGCAGGTAAGTTCCCCACCTGCCCTCCTCTGTGCTCTCCCCTCCGTGGTGTGTTCTCCCCTCCCGGCCTCGCACCTCAGCAGCGGGTCGAGGAAGGATCCCCAGGAAATGTGGTTCCCAGCGACCATCGCTCCTCTATGCAGCTCAGACTCCCTCCCCTAGATCAGTGGGCTGACCTGAATTCCCACTCCCAGCTCTCGGGCTCCCTCCCCAGCGTTGCTCGGCGCGACACCGGCCTTTCCCGCACCCCCCCCGTCACGGGGACGGCTCCCAGGTCCAGGCTGGCAGGCTCTGCAGCTTCTTTGAGCAGGCTGGGGTAGCCCGTGGCGGGGACGGGGGCTCTCTTAGAGCGGCACAGCCGGGCGTTACGCCTGTCCGACCAGTTGAAACTGAGAAGCCCCCCTCCGGCTAGGATCCGCTCCCGCTGTCCAGGCTGCTCGGTGTGAGCCGTGAGGTCCATTTGCCCCACGCACACCTTTGTTTCAGTCATGCTCCCACCCTGCCCCCCGCAAGGGCCTGGCCCCCCAACTCGATCGGAGGAGGCAGCCTGGCCGCTAGGCCTTCTGGGTTCTGATTGCAACTCGGCGGCTGACTCCCCATCATCTCAGGCCAGGCCCTTCCCTTCTGTATGGCCGGCTCTCCCCACCCCCTCCCAGCAGAAAGTGAGAGGATGGTTCTGCCCCAAGGTGACTTCTCTCCGCCCCAAAGGGGGGCAGGACTGTCCCCTCCTTACTGAGGGGCTGGGTTTGCAGAACGGGGGGATGAGACCCCAGGAATCCTGCCTCCTGGTCCGTATGGAGGATCAGAGGGGGTGGGGTCTCTCTTGGGCCCGGAGTCGCTGGCTCCGATGTGGGGGGTCCTGGCTTTCTGCCCTGACTTGGGGTAGGGATGTAGGATTCTTTGCCTGAGGGGCTGTTCCCCTGGGAGGGCAGGGAACAGGGACCGTCTCACCCTCTCTTTCGTTCCCAGTGGTTGCATTGAGGGCTCCTGTAACCTGCTCCGGGGTCTGGGTCAGCTTCCAGGGGAAATGCTTCTATTTCTCCGAGGCCGAAGGGAACTGGACCTACAGCCGGAACAACTGCTCTGCCCGGGGGGCCTCCCTGGCTGCGATCGACACCCCGCAGGAAATGGTGAGTCCCCGGAGCAGTGACAGGTCGGCAGGCTGAGGCTGCAGCGGTGTCAGGGCTCAGACCAAGGGGCGGGGTGGGAGCTGGAGCAATGGGGGCCGGGCTGCATCCCAGCCCTGTGTTGACCTAAGGGCCCCTCTCCCGGGCAGACCCCCATCCCCGTGGGCACAGCCGGCTCCCTCCCCGGGGCAGGCTGTCTGTCCGTCAGCCTCCGCTCTCTGCACTTGGCTCTTCTCCCCTCTCGGACACAAAACCCATGAATCCTCAGGGCTGTGTTTCCAGCCACGTCTGTGCGGAAGGCGTCCGGCTTCCAAACTCACAGCAGCAACCCATGAGATTCTGCCCATCCCGGTCAACCCTTTGCTGTCTCCACCAACTCCCCAGCTCCCCAGGCACTGAGATCTCCACCCCCCACCCCCACCCAGCCATGGCTACCAAAGCCCCTTCACCTGCACTCTCCCCGGCCCCCCATCTGCTGGCATCTCCCCATCCACCCTCTCTGGCCTGAGCTCTCACTTCTCCCTGTCCAGCAGATTCCCTGAGTCCAGCTCGACTGCTTTCCCCTGGGCCTCACCTTAGTCCCTGTGTCCTGGGGCTCTTAGACAGGGACACGTTGGATACGTCTCAGGCCTGTCTCATGGGACTCAGGATGAGGGAGTCAAGGGGAGACCCCTCGGATGATCCCTAGGGATGTGATCGACTAGCCAACTATCTGATACGCAAATGCTTCTTGGCGAGTCGACCCGCTAGTCAACCAGTCGCTCTGCCGCCTCTATCCGAAAGAAGAGGCAAAGGGGGGAAGCAGGAGGTGCTTCAAAGCAGCCAATTCATCAACATTATCACTCTTGAGACTCAGGGCCCTGGGAAGGGGTGGGAGTCCCTGGATCAAGTCATTGTAGAATAATCTCTTCCAAGCGGCGTGTTGGTGGGGTCCCCTCTGTCGGCCAGTAGATTCGCCCCGCTGGCTGGGAGCTGCGTCCGGCGTTCACGCGCGGCGTCCCGCGGCTCTCCTTGCAGGCCTTCATGCTGCGCTACAGAGGCCTCTCTGACCACTGGATCGGCCTCCAGGGGGAGGAAGACCAGCCCCGGCGATGGGTGAACGGCACCGAATTCAACAACTGGTGAGTTCTCCCTTCTCCCCCTGAGCGTGGGCTGGACTTGGACCAGCCGGGACTCGTCACTGGCCAGGGAAAGCTGAGTCCGGCATGATACCGGCCTGTGTCTGCGTCCGCCCCCCACGCCGCCTCTCGGGGAGGCACAGGGGAGCAATGGGGAGAGGGGGGTCAGCTTCCAGGCCTGCGTGGGGCTGATTCCTCTCTGCCTTCAGAGATCTCCACCCCCTGTTTCCTGGGGTGTCATGGAGTTGGGTCCCTCTGCATGGGTCTCTGCTGCTTTGCACCTGAGGGGTGCAAATTTCCTGCCCTTCTGCGCTGGGCTCTAACGTAGCTGCTCTCTCTGTCTGTCTCCTCCCGCCCATGCCAAACAGCTGCTCTCTGTGTGCTGTGGCTGCCCCTCTCTCCTGGACTCTGCTGTGGCTCTCTCTAGGGCCGGAGGGGCGCTGCTGCCCTCTTGCCTCTGCCCGGGGCAGGGGGAAACCTGGCAGCTGCGGCTGACTGAACTCCCATGTACGTGTTTGCCGTGGGGGGAGCCCTAACCCTGTCGCAGCTGCCCTGGAAGGAACGGCTCAGACGTCTCATTCATCAGCAGCTGCCGGGCCCATGGCGGGAGGGCAAGGGGCTGCTCTCGTGTTGCCCCCAACCGCGGCGCTGGGGGGGATATTCTCCCTCAGAGCTTCCCAGCTGGGCCCAGGGGACCAGAACTGGGAGACCTGGGTTCTGAGCCCCGCTCTGTCGCTAATAGCTGCCGGGGGCAGGTCCCTTTGCCTCCGTGTTAAGAGGTGTGTGACGTCGTGGGAACGCTTGTCGGTCCTGTGGTCACATTGTTTGCTTCGTTGTGTGTGTGATTCTACTGGCTTGTGCTCTTCCTGAGTAACTCTGGGTGTGTGTGGAATAGTGATAGAAATGTAGCCGTGTTAGTCTGGTGTAGCTGAAGCAAAAGACAGGACTATGTAGCACTTTAAAGACTAACAAGATGGTTTATTAGGTGATGAGCTTTCCTGGGCCAGACCCACTTCCTCAGCTCAAATAGTGGAAGAAAATAGTCACAACCACAGATACCAAAGGATACAATTAAAAAAAAGAACACATATGAAAAGGACAAATCACATTTCAGAACAGAAGGGGGATGCGGGGGAGGAGGGGGGGAAGGTAAATGTCTGTGAGCTAATGATATTAGAGGTGATAATTGGGGAAGCTATCTTTGTAATGGGTAAGATAACTAGAGTCTTTGTTGAGACCCCCGCGTAAAGTGTCGAATTTTAGCATGAATAACAGTTCAGAGGATTCCCTTTCAAGTGCAGATTTAAAAGGCTTTTGAAGCAGGATGCAGGTAATTAAGGCTTTGAGACAATGTCCTTTCTGGTTGAAATGGCAAGAAACGGTTTTTTCTTTGTGATCTTGTCTAATATCTGTTTTGTGGGCGTTGATCCTTTGGTGAAGTGTCTGAGACGTTTGTCCAATGTACATAGTAGATGGACACTTTAGGCACATGATAGCATAGATTATATTTCTGGATGCACAGGAATATGTGTTCTTGTGTGTGTGTGTGTGTGTGTGTGTGTGTGCCTCACTTTCCCTGGGAAAGCTGGGCATGAGTCACTGGGGAAGTATGTGCAGTCTCTCACCTCCTGAGGACCAGGTGACAGCAGATAACACCTTGGGACCGGGAGGCAGGATAAAGGAGGAGGCGGGACTGCCTAGAGGGCTGGGACCAGTTGCTGGGTGTGTGAGTTGAGTTTTCAGCTGGCTGAGGGAGAGGAGAGTCTAGCTGGCTTGGGGGGTCGGGCAGAAGCCTCTGGGCTCCCTTTATCCCCAAGATGGATGGTGCTAACTGCTCCTGGTTCCTGTAACGGCAAGTCGGTGCTACGCTGTGTCCCTGACAACGCGTGAGCCTTCTCTTCTACCTGCTGCCTGGGAGTCACGTCCGGATGGGTGACTGCCCCACACTCGGTGATGGAGGAGGGGGACCCCAGTGAGCGGCCTTGGTGGGCCGTGTGACTGTGCGTGTCCATGGACTGTGCTGGGAGTCGCTCCCACCCCATGCCTCTGACGGTCCCTCTGTGCCTTCCCCGCAGGTTTAAAATCGGAGGGGGCGGGGAGTGCGTGTACCTGAAGGAAGGCATCGCCATCAGCTCCTCGCGGTGCTCAATGGAGAGACGCTGGATCTGCAGCGCGCCCCCCGGGGGGCCAAAGGCGTAGCCGGGCAGGGGGCTGGAGGTCCCGCCCCCGAAGAGACGGGAGAACGTCGACGCGGACGGGCCGGGCCGTTTCTCCAGCCAGTGGGCGCGAGAGCTAAACCAAAGAGCACCCGGGAGGGCCGAAGAGACCCATGTGTGGGCGTAAACATTCCCCAGTGGGCAAGGGATCCTGTGACTGCCCATTCGGTGTCCTTTCCTCTCCTCAGGCAGCAGGCTGGACCCGAGGCAGTGGGGGATTCCTGTCCCCTGAGGCCTCTTTCCCTGCTGCGTCTGAGCCAGATCAGCCGGGTGCCAGCACAGCGGGTTTCAAACTTTGTTTTTTCTCCTGAATTCCTGGCTGCCCAGTGCAGCAGGGGGCCTGCAGCTACCACCCGGCCCCACAAGCTCTGGGGTCTGGGGCTGCCCTGCTGCCTGGCCCTTACAGCCCAGGTAACGCCCCGTGGGCGGCATATGTGGCCCAAAGAGATAGCTGAGCAGCGCTCCACTTACGGCCACTGCATCGCTTCCTTCAGCCGCTCTTGTCAATGTCACAGCTGCCTTCTGAACCAATGGACTCATGGGTCGATGGAAGAACTAGGCCGATTAGCCCTAGAAAACCTACAGAAAGTCCAGGGGGAGCAGGCCCGACAATATAACAAAGGGGCGAAGGCCCGGACCTTTCGGCCTGGCGATAGGGTACTGCTCTTGCTCCCCTCCGTGGAATCCAAACTGTTAGCCGAATATCAGGGACCGTTTGAAGTGACCTGGAGGCTGGGTCCCGTGGATTACAAAGTACGGCTACCGGGGAGACGTAAGGAAACCCGCATATACCATGTAATCCTGTTAAAGGCTTGGAAGGAGCGGGATGCCATGATAGCCCCTGTGATGACGCGTTGGGGTCCCCCGTCTTCTGCACCCCCGAAATGGCACGAACAGACTCCACCAGCCAGTAGAATAGAGGTGGTTTATTGCTTCTCCAGTATACAGCACAGCACAGATGTCATCAGGTTACAGGGCAGGCCTAGGATGCCTCAGCCCCCCTTGATATGGGGTAGGGGTCTCGGCTTCTAAACCCCTCAACCTTTGCTGAGGCTGCTTCCTCCATGCTCCCAGACAGAAACTAACTCCCTCTCCTCCAGCCCTGCCCCCCAGCCAGGGCAGCATTCACCTTCCTTTGTTCCTCTCCATGGGGGTTATCTGGTCGGACCGGTTGAGAGGGCCTCTTTGCATAATGACCCATCCCTGTCCTTCTGGGCTGTGGTACCGGCGGCAGCCAGTGGGGTTACCACAGACCCATAGAAACCAGCAAGTTCTCCCCCACTACGTCACAGCCCCAGATGCCCCAGAGCCAGAGCTAGGGCCACAAGTCAGCTCCCTAGGGGAATGTCCAGTAGTAGATCTCGGGGGAGACCTGGACCAGCCACAACGACAGCAGGTAGGAAGCCTGTTGGCCAGATTCTCGCATGTCCTGTCGAGCCGGCCAGGGAGAACCCCACTAGCGAGTCATCACATTGTCACCATCGCTGGCCAGAAGGTGAGAGATAACAATCGACCCCTACCACGAAAAATGTGGGATGCCGTACGTCGAGAGCGGAAAGAAATGTTGGACCTCGGGGTCATAGAAGAGTCCAGGAGTGAGTGGAGAAGCCCGATCGTGTTGGTCCCCAAGCCTGATGGGTCGGTACGGTTCTGCGTCGATTTCCGAAAAGTCAACGCTATATCACGGTTCGACGCTTATCCAATGCCCAGGGTAGACGATGGCTCGAGCGAATAGGAAAAGCCGAGTACATCTCCACTCTAGATCTTACAAAGGCGTACTGGCAGATTCCTTTAACCCCGGCGGCAAAAGAAAACACAGCTTTTCCAACCCCCTTCGGGCTGTATCAGTTCACGATGATGCCGTTCAGTTTGCATGGGGCCGCCGCTACGTTCCAGCACCTAATCAATCAAGTCCTGAGACCCCACGAGGGGTATGCGGCGGCGTACATCGACGACATCGTTGTGTATAGCAGGAGCTGGGAGGAGCACCTTCACCGCCTAGAAAAGGTGCTAGAAGCCAAGCTGACGGCGAATCCAGCTAACTGCTACCTAGGTCAACGAGAGGTGACGTACCTAGGGTACACCGTGGGAAGAGGAGCAGTAAAACCATTGGTGGATAAGGTGCAGGCCCTCTGAGACCACCCCACCCCGACGACAAAGAGGCAGGAGGGGCAGGTTTTAGGGCTGGCGGGGTACTACCGCAGATTTGTGCCCAACTTTTCCACCCTAGCGGCCCCCCGACCAATCTGACCAAGAACCAACGGCCACGGTAAGTGGAATGAGTGGAAAGTGGAAGAGGCATCCTAGGTCCTGAAAAACCAGCTGCTTCGAGAACCAGTCTTGGCTCAGCCGGACTTCACAAGACCTTTCATACTCCAGATCGATGCCTCGGAGGTTGGGCTGGGAGCGGTGTTATCCCAAGAAACGGATGGGGAGGAACACCCAATTCTTTACCTCAGCCCGGGAAACGAAGTACTCAACGATTGAACGGAAGGCCTGGGAAACAAAGTGGGCCATTGAGGCCTTTCGCTATTACCTGCTAGGGGGATCGTTTACATTAGTAACTGATCACGCCCCACTCAGATGGCTGCAAACCATGAAGGACACCAACGCCTGAATAATGCGCTGGTATTTGCACTGCAGCCTTGCTCTTTCCAGTTGGCCAATAGACTAGGGGGAGGAGGGAGACATACGAATGCTGATTTCTTCTCCCGCAGTAGCCCGGGGGAGGGAGAGGAAGGACCCGCTGGGGGAGCCATCTTAAGGGCGGGGGAGTGTGATGGAGCAGTCCAGCCCCACACTGGCCAAGGGGGAAGCCAGCAAGCCACGCCCCTGCAGCCATGCTGGGCATGCTCCAACTGCGGACCAGGTATAAAGACCAGGGAGACAGCTCAGTTGGGGCTGGCCTCCGGGGAGGGAGGACCTCCGGAGCCACGTCTGGACCTGCCGCCGGAGCTGGAACCACCGGGCCTGCCGCCCTCACCGCTACAGGCTGAGCCTGACTGCAACGCCGACCCCGGGGGACAGCCCCCCCCAGCTGCGGTGGGCAAACTCTGCGCCGCTGCCACAGACATTGGGCCTGCCAACGTCACGGCCACCACCAGCACCGTTCCTGTCTCCGTCGGACAGGGGGCTGGGGTAGGAAGCAACCCAGGGCAGGGGGCAGGAAATCGCTTGGTGCATTTTGGGGAGAACTCCCCACCGAGCCAGTGCTGGGAACCATCCACCACTAATAGGGCTCTGGGTTGGGGTCCAGTGGAGAGGGAGGACCCGGACCCCCCTAGCCCATCCTCCCAGAGCCTGGACTAGGACTCAAGGCCAGTGTTTGCCGTGGACTAGGCCTCAGGGCCCATGGGTGTAAAGGCTCTACCCCAGGGCCAAACGGGGCGGGGTGAGAGCACCCCGCAACAGACAGGAAGCCGAGAGGTGGCTGTAGAGTACCATGCGACCGTCCGTTTTCCTACCTCGGCATGGTACTAAGCTTCTGCAGAAATCCATTCTTGTCTGGTGCTGCTGACCACCCGAGGCCCACACAGAGGGGTCCAGAGGATGGTCCTGTTTTGGGAACAGTATTTTTATTTATGCAGGAGGGAAGGGCTGGCATGCCCTTACCAGTGTGGGCTGCACAGCAGTAAGCTTCCAGGAGAGATCGTCACAAAGAGGTGATGCTGGCATACTACACCCCGACGGTTGGCTTACGGGACGCAGCTCCAGTTCCATAAATAACATAGCTTGAGTCAACTTACCTTAAAACTGAGCTTGGCACCATCCCTGCAGCGGGAGGTCGGCGGGAGGAAGCGCTCCTCTCGGCTTCCCTTCCTCCTCCCAACTGCCAGGGGGTGCCCTTGCTGATGGGGAGCATCCTCAGCATTCGATTTAGCAGGTCCTTATTAGACCCGCTAAATCAAATGCCAGAAGATCAATCTCCATCCAGCGCAGCAACTGGAGATGTGGCCCTTAGTCTCTAAGGGTATGTCTACACTACCCCGCTAGTTCGAATTAGCGGGGTAATGTAGGCATACTGCACTTGCAAATGAAGCCCGGGATTTGAATTTCCCGGGCTTCATTTGCATAAGCGGTGAGGGGGAAATCTCGCTCCCCTGGGGTACAGAGCCCTCAGAAGGGTTCGAGGCTGGAGGTCAAATCAAATCAGTGAGGCAGGAGAGAAACCTAGAAGAGAAAACTTTATTATGCATGCATGCAGGCTGGCAGCCGTAGCAGTCAGCCCTGAGTTACAGGGTTTTTGATCCTTTATACAGAATGCTTAGACAGTTCAGTTGTGGATTGTTATTCTTTAACATATCAAAGTCTCAGCAGAAGTACTCTGAGACTTCTGTTCACCCCAGGAGTGCTAGAAGTAAGTTTTACAAAACAAAGGCACATGAGAATGTGGAGTGAGTAGTCTTACAAGGCAAACTGTGACAAAGATAAGAGTTTACATGATAATTTGTGACAGACTAGGAGTATCCATGAATTTGAGATAGTCATTTGTAAGGGTCTTGATTAGAGTTAATTTGATTTCTCTCTGTTACAGGGAGAGAGGCCTGGAAAACTTTTAACCCTTACAACAGTTTTCTTTTAGAGAGTTTTGATTTCTGCAGTCCCCCCTTAGACACAATTGGAGTTATTTGATTTTTCTCCCACAGCGGGGAGCCGCCATTTTTAAATCCCCACTGGTTCGAACCCCGTGCAGCGGGGTGTACCGGTAGTTCGGAATAGGAACCTAGTCCGAACTACCTAGTTCGAGCCCTGTGTAGCCGCGCTGCACGGGGTTCGACCCAGCGGGGATTTAAAAATGGCGGCTCCCCGCTTATGCAAATGAAGCCCGGGAAATTCAAATCCCGGGCTTCATTTGCAAGTGCAGTATGCCTACATTACCATCCTAGTTCGAACTAGCGGGGTAGTGTAGACATACCCTAATGGAACTTGGAGCATCCTTGTTCCAGATAAGGAGAGGTCTACCTTATGTTGGCCCTGACCACCAACCTTTCCTGGAAAGCCCCAAATCGTGGTGACCTTCTAGGCACGGGCCTGTGTAGGTGCGGTCTCTCCAGAGCTGCTGTCCTGTTTACATGCATCATTGATGCATCCACTGTGTTGTGACGGGCTCCATGTCAGTTTGTTGGTTTGCACAACTTTAAAACCTCTGATTTATTTAACACTGCTATTATTGCCAACTTATATATTTAACAGCCCCCTCCCCTTTTTTCTGCACAGTGTTTATAATGGGTTGTTATGCTTCGTCTCAGGGGAATTCCACAACTGTTGCATTTGGAGCCACAGTAAAATTGCACTGCGCCTCGGGAACAGCAGTAACTGAAACATTGTTGGTTGCGTCTAGACTGGCAAGTTTTTCTGGAAAATCAGCCGCTTTTCTGTGCTGCTCCCGCTCAGGAAAAAGCCCTCTTGCGAAAATGTATTTGCCGACAGTGCCGACAGCTAAAAAGTGTTTTGCGCAAAAAAGCCCTGATGGCGAAAATGGCAATCGGGGCTTTCTTGCGCAAAACCGCGTCTAGATTGGCACGGACACTTTTCCACAAAAAGTGCTTTTGCGCCAAAGCATCCGTGCCAATCTAGACGCTCTTTCCGCAAATGCTTTCAACGGAAAAACTTTTCCGTTAAAAGCATTTGAGGACAATCATGCCAGTCTAGACGAAGCCTGTTGGGTTTGAATGTGCATTGCAAGGTGATGTCATTACAGTGTTAAGATTATTGATATCTGACTAAGGCTTTGTCTAGATGGCAGGCTTCTTTCAGAAGAATCTTTTCTGGAAGAGATCTTCCGGAAAAACTTCTTCCGCAAGAGCGTGTCCACACTGCCAAAGCGCATTGAAAAAGCCATCTGCTTTTTCTAAAGATAGCGTCCTTTCAGTTTGGATGCTATCTTGCATGCAAACTGTGATTACTATGGGTGGAATGGCTACCTGGGCATCTGTGCTTTTTCCTCTTTCCTCTCCTTGCAAAAGAACTCCCTCTTCTTTGTCCACACGTGTCTTTTTTCAAAAGAGCTCTTTGGGAAAAAGTCGTCTTCCTCATGGAAAGGGGTTTACCAATGTCGGAAAAACTCCTCTGTTCTTTTGATTTTTTTTCAGAAGAACGCAATTGCAGTGTGGGCATAAGTGACATTTTTTTGGAAAAACAGCTGTTTTTCCAAAAAAAAAAAACCCCTCTGTTGTGTAGACATACCCTCATACTGTTCCACTGAGGAGTGCGTTGATGACACAGACTTGACTGATGGGTGTGCATGCACCTTTCAATTAACACAACTCTCAGGGTAAGTTAATTGCAAGCCCCCACTCCAGACCCACAGGCTATGTGAACGGGTCTGGAACTTTGG
The DNA here is from genome assembly GCF_049634645.1 of Pelodiscus sinensis. Classification (NCBI taxonomy): domain Eukaryota; kingdom Metazoa; phylum Chordata; order Testudines; family Trionychidae; genus Pelodiscus; species Pelodiscus sinensis. The sequence continues at coordinate 11,913,551 of NC_134742.1, forward strand.
GAGTGAATGTGTGGGGGTGCTTTGCAAAGTATTGAGTGTTTTGGGGGGAGAGGAGGAGACTACCTCCCACAGAGGGCCACAAGGCTACAAGGACAGCAGGAAGGAGTAACTGGAAACATAGGGTATGTCTAGACTACATGGTTCTGTCGACAGAGTTGTGTAGATTAGCTTTCTAGACATAGGAAAATGGAGCAGCAATTTAAATAATCCCGCTTCATTTACATCAAAATGGCTGCTGCACTGTGCCCATCAGCTGTTTGGCAGCACAGCGCGGTAGTCTGGACGCTTTGTGGTCGACAAGGGAAGCCTTTGTCGACTGCCCTGTTATGCCTCGTGGAATGACATTTTCCTATGTCTAGAAAGCTAATCTACACGACTCCGTCGACAGAGTCATGTATTCTAGACATACCCATAGGCTACGTCTAGACTGGCATGATTTTCCATAAATGCTTTTAACGGAAAAGTTTTTCCGTTAACAGCATTTGCGGAAAAGAGCGTCTGGATTGGCACGGACGCTTTTCCGCAAAAGCACTTTTTGTGGAAAAGCGTCCGTGGCCAATCTAGATGCGCTTTTCCGCAAAAAAGCCCTGATCGCCATTTTTGCGATCGGGGCTTTTTTGTGGAAAACACGACTGTGCTGTCTACACTGGCCCTTTTGCGCAAAAGTTTTTTGGAAAAAGACTTTTGCCTGAATGGGAGCAGCATAGTATTTCCACAAAAGCACTGACAATCTGACATGAGATCGTCAGTGCTTTTGTGGAAATTCAAGCGGCCAGTGTAGACAGCTGGCAAGTTTTTCTGAAAAGCGGCTGATTTTCCGGAAAAACTGGCCAGTCTAGACACAGCCATAGTGTTTGAGCCTGGAGCAAGATGTAGCCTGAAACATGTGTTCTTGGTGCTGTCAGCAAAATAAGCTGGGCCCTGTTATCTTTGTTTTGTTCTGTGTCAAGGGAACCAGCACTTTTGTACAGTGTTTGTCAATAAACAAATCTGGGCCCAATAAATCCTTGCTTCTCACTGCTTTCTCCTAATTGGAACAATTTATTGACCCTCAATTTTTGGGGGTGCTGCTCAGATCAGAATGGGTATCTCTTTATTCTGGAGCACAAATTAACATGCACACACCTGTATGTGTGTGTGTGTGTGTGTGTGTGTAGCTCTGCTAGTGTGATCACACGCATCCTGCCTCGTTGAGGTAAGTGACGGTTGAATTTTAAATTTAGGAATGGGCTAAGCTAGCCAGACAAGAAACCACCGTTCCTGTTTCCTCTCCCTGCTTTGAAAGTCTTTCTAGAACAAGCCTGGGCAAAATCCGGCCTGCGGGCCGAATCCAGCCCGCCAAGCCACCGGATCTAGCCCATGGACATTGCAGAGAGCCCCAGGCCTCGCCACACTCACACGCTGTTCAGAAATGTGGCTGCGGGGTGGTTTTTCTTTTAAAAACTATGAGTCCGGAGGGATAGCGGGGGGACTTTAGGAGCTGCTTCAGCCTCCAGCACAATCCCCATTGGCCGGCTTCTGGACAGAAACTGGCCAATGGGAGCTGCCTATTTCAATAACCGGCAGCCACGAAGCACAAGGAGCTCCAGAGCACATGGCTGTAGCCTGCTTCTTAAGTGATTAAACAGCCCAGCCCAGCCAGAGGTTCAGGGTCTCTTGCACGGAGCTGATTAATCACCTGTGACGCCGTGCTGCCACACAGTTTAGAGGGAACATTGGCAGGCAGGGAGGCTGCTGGCTGGTAAGTCTCCTGACCAAAACCTACCTCTGGCATCCCAGCCCCTTCCCTTCCCCAACACTTTTCCCCCCACACCTGCCCCCTACTCCCCATAACCAAATCCTCTGCCCTCCTCCTGTACCCATACCCCCTGCCAGATCTGGCACTCCAATCCCCTGCCCCAGATCACAGTCCCCTCCTGCCCTTGCTTATAGCCCAAATCCTTGCACCCTCTCCTGTATCCCAGTTCCCTGCCCTAAGTCACAATCCAAACCCCTGCACACCAGTCCAGTGCCCCAGCTGCTTCCTCCAACCAAACACCCGCCCTTACTCCAAGCTCCCTTCTGCATCCAACTTCCATCCCAGACCCCTGCACCTCCTCCAGTAATATCATGGAAGAGTGCGGCCCTCAACCACATTTCAAATTCTTGGAGCGCCCTCCCCCTCCATCAAAAATGATTGCCCATCCCTGTTCTAGAAAGTGGCTCACACAACAACGTTGCACAACCTGCTGATGTTTGAGGGCAGGGATCTGTCTGGCCGTAACACCTAAGGACCCAGAGTCTCAGAAGGGTGGCTGTATTAGTCTGTAACTTTAAAAGCAATGAGTCGTCCTGTGGCCCCTTAAAGACCAACAAAAATATTACCTAAGGATCCAGAGATCTGTGCCACCCAGAGGGTCAGACAGACCCTGTCCCACCTGAGATTAGGGGGAATTTTGCTTCTTTTTTGCCCACACAGGCCACTAACCAGGACTTACTCCTCTTTCCTCATCTAAACCTTGCAGTGACCCCTCGCTATGATTTCACTGGGCTGACTGGGAAGTCAGTCAGTTGCCCCGGTCTTGCTGCTTTTCAACGCAGCTTTGTGCTTCTCAAAATCCCTAGCACCTAAGGGCTTGTCCCCACTATGCTGCGGATTAATGCTGCAGCGGGCGATCCACCAGGTGTCTATTTTGAGGCGCTAAATCAATCTCCGAGTGCTCTCTGCTCGATAGTAGTGCTCCACCAGGATGAGACGAGCAGCCAGCGTTGATGGGAGAGCAACACTCCTCCCCCTGACCTTACCGCACACATGATGTTATGGCAAGTATGTCAAATAGCATAGCTGAAGTCACATAGATTAGATTGGCATGGGATGAAGGGGTTAGGGTATGTTCCACAGGACCAAACCAACACGAGTTTGGATTTTCCCCTTTGTTCTCTTCCCCCTGCCCTCCCTTTCTACGGCGGCAAAAACAAGGAGAGGAGGGAGGGGAAACTGCAAAAATGTTCAGGTTCAAAAGCTTAACTTTCATTTTTGGTTAAACCCCCCAACTTTTCATTTCTAGGGCTGTGGGCTCTGCTGCAAGAGGAGGATTTCCCTGGAAAACACCCCATGATGAGTCAGCCACAGGGGTGTTTTCAGTGTTAAGTCCTGTAGGTTCAAAGACCCTACGCAGGAGAGCTCCAGCCAATCACAGTCCGTCTTTACACACCTCTGCAAAGGTGGGAGCACAACAGTGACCCACAGGAAGTGGCTTCTGACCAGCAAGCTCCATGGTGCCTCAGCGTGGGTGGCTTTACACGGCTTCTGCTGGCCTCTCGGATCAGCTCTCCCTCGCCCACGGATCTTTCCGTTCCCTCGGGAGGGGGAGGGGGATTGAGGTGAGGGTAACCAGTTCTGGGCCTCTCCCTCCCATTACAGAAGGATGTGGACACGTTGGAGAGTCCAGTGGAGGGCAACCAAAATGATTGGGAGCGAGAGCACATGACGTATGAAGAGAGGCTGATCGCAGTGGGGGCGGGTGACAGAACAAGGAGCAATGGTCTCAAGTTGCAGTGGGGGAGGTCTAGGTTGGATATTAGGAAAAATTATTTCCCTAGGAGGGTGGGGAAGCCCTGGGATGGGTTCCCTAGGGAGGGGGTGGAATCTCCAACCCTAGAGGTAAAGTGCCAGCTTGATAAAGCCCTGGCTAGGATGATTGAGTTGGGATTGGTCCTGTTTTGGGCAGGGGGTTGGCCTCTGACTCCTGAGGTCTCTGCCAACTCCAGGAGGCTAAGACTTTCAATTCTTGTCTTCCCAACACTGAGGGGTCTCGGTGCAGTCTCCTCCAGCTTCATGTGGGGGTCTATGGCCTCCTGTTCACCATGGCTGTGTCCAGACTGGCAAATTTTCCGCAAAATCATCTGCTTTTGCGGAAAAACTTGCCAGCTGTCTACACGGGTCCCTTGAATTTCCGCAAGAACACTGACGATCTCATGTAAAATCATCAGTGTTTCTTGCGGAAATACTATGCTGCTCCCGTTCGGGCAAAGGTCTTTTTTCGAAAGACTTTTGAGCAAAAGGGCCAGTGTAGACAGCACAGTAGTGTTTTCTGCAAAAAAGCCCCGATGGCGAAAATGGCGATCGGGGCTTTTTTGCGGAAAAGCGCATCTAGATTGGCATGGACGCTTTTCCGCAAAAAGTGCTTTTCCAGAAAAGCATCCTGTCAATCTAGACGTGCTTTTCCGAAAATGCTTTTAACGGAAAACTTTTCCGTTAAAAGCATTTTTGGAAAATCCTGCCAGTGTAGACGTAGCCTCTAATGTTCTATGATTCTATGATGCGGGGCTGTTCGGGGCTAGGGCAGGGACTTGGGTTCATGACTGGGGTAGGGTTTCAGGATGCGAGCTCCAGCAGAGCATTTTCAGAAAATCATGCCAATGTAGGCGTAGCCCATAGTTTCCTTCCTAACTCCTTGGTGAGCCCTGGGAGGGATGGACGGGCCCTTTTCTCGTGGTTCCTGCTGCTCACGCTTGTTGCTGGGGTTAGCCCATCAGGCCAAGGCCAGGGCGTGGTATTGCTGGGAGCCACAAGTGAGAATCAAGGGAGTCACCAGGAAAAATAATAGAATCATAGAACACTAGGGGGCTGTGTCTACACTGGGCCACTTATTCCGGAAAAGCAGCCGCTTTTCCGGAATAACTTGCCAGCTGTCTACACTGGCCGCTTGAATTTCCGGAAAAGCAATGACGATCTACTGTAAAATTGTGTTTTTCCAGAAAAACTATGTTGCTCCCGTTCGGGCAAAAGTCCTTTTCTGGAAAACTGTTCCGGAAAAGGGCCAGTGTAGACAGCACAGTAGTCTTTTCTGGAAAAAAGCCCTGATCGCGAAAATGACGATCGGGGCTTTTTTGCGGAAAAGCGCGTCTAGATTGGCCACGGACGCTTTTCCGGAAAAAGTGCTTTTCCGGAAAAGCATCCTGCGAATGTAAACGCTCTTTTTCTGGAAATACTTATAACGGAAAACTGTTCCGTTTTAAGCATTTCCAGAAAAGGGTGCCAGTGTAGACATAGCCTAGGACTGGAAGGGACCTCGAGAGTCCAGTCGCCTGCCCTCACAGCAGGACCCAGTACTGTCTAGAGCAGTGCTTCTCAATCTTTGTTTATAATGTACTCCCTTAAAAAATTATAAGTACCCCCAGGACCTAGAGTTTTCAGACACTCAACATTTTTTTCTACCATTGCAACACATTTGTTTTAACAACTTAATCGTAGCCGGGTGGGTGATGGCATTTTTGGGTGTAAAAAGTACAAAACTAATAAAATGCTGTAAAACTTAAAACAGAAATTCAGGTTTCGCCAAATGTTAGTGGTGTCGACGTACCCCCCAGACTGCTCTCGAGTACCCTTGAGGGGACGTGTACCACTGGATGAGAAACACTCATCTAGATCATCCCTGATAGATGTCTGTCCAACCTGCTCTTAAGTATCTCCAGAGAAGGAAATAAAAACCGGAAGCAAACCCCCCCTTTGGGGTGCAGCTCTCCAGCCTGCAGAGGGACAGCCTTTGAAACTCCCCCCTGAACTTCTTCCCACCCCCCATCAGTGGCTGTAGCACCCATTTCCCTTTGGGGGGGCGAATTGGGCTAGGCTCCCTGACTCCGGGAGAGCCCAGCTGCAGTGCGGGTCCCCCTCCCCGTGCGTGAGAGAGCTATCAGCCTCGACCGGCAAGGTCACGAGCCAAAAAAATACCAGAGTCCTCCTGCCACCCAAACCTCCAGGGGCCTGGCTCTTGGATTCAGGCGCTTCACCCTCCCACCAGCCATATCCCATCAGCAGAGCTGGGAAACAGTGCCATGAGGCATCAGGAGAGCTTTGAGGCTGATTTTTGCATAGGACACAAGGCCCAAGGTAGGGCCCCACCCTGCTCCAGTTTGGACCCATGCCAGCTTGCTGTGCGAGGCCTGACGTTTCCTGTGTGGTTTCCAAGCGGGCTGGCCTGGGAGGCGTCCGTTTCCTCCGCACGTTGGTGCCCTACAAGCCAAACGGTCCGGATCTCAGGCAACCCGTCCCTGGGTCTCTCGGTCTGTCTCTGATTCCCTCCAGCCCCTTCCCATTTGCTGGGAGGTAAGAATAGCGACTGCAGAGGATGCAGGATGAGGCGGGTTACACGGTGCTGAATCTCCGATCCAAGATGGGAACCACCAGGTGCCTGGCGGCAAACAGGATCCAAGGTATCGCTCCGAAGTCTCTGCAGGGCCTCTCCCTTCCCTCACAGTCATTCCAGATTGTGCTTTCGGAGAGAGGGAGGGGGGCGGTCTGAGGCTGGCTGGGAAACAGGCCACGGATGCTTCTTGTGATGCAGGCTCTGGCCTGGGAGGTGGGTGAATTGGTTTGAATCTTTGCTCTGCCGGCCAACTCTTTTGTGTTCCCCTGGAGAACTCCCGTCTTTGCTCCGGGCCTCGGTTTGCCCAGCTGTGACATGGGGATAAAAGCACTGCCAGTCCGGGGGAGGATGGATACAGGAAAGACCATGAGATGTTTCAATGCTGTGGGGCTTACCAAGCGTGCTCTAGCTAGGAGGATGTTCGTATGGGTGCGATGGAGGACAGCAAAGGAAGGGGGGGGATGAGGAGGATCGACATATCAGAGCCGTGGTGCTGGAACTGGTCCGTGCTACACTCCAGACAGGCTGTGGGTGGGTATGGGGTTTATCGGCCAACACTCAACCCAGCACCGTTCTTGCTCCGTTGTGTCTCTCAAGGCCCAGCCCTACGGCCTGGAGGGCTCGGCTCTGTTTCTTGCCGAGTTTGTATGGAGCAGAAGAAGAGAAATCCCGCAATGAGCTGTTTGGGGCTAGGATCCCCGACATCTTGGTGTAGAAAGCAACCCAATGGAGCCTGCCTGGCTGCCCTGTAGGTATTCAACGTGAACCACCCCGCAGGGAATAGTAATAGAGATGTCGCCGAATTAAGCTGATCTTGCTGAAACAAAAGACAGGACTATGCAGCACTTTTAAAGACTAACAAGATGGTTTATTAGGCCTTGATGAGCTTTCGTGGGCCAGACCCACTTCCTCAGATCAAATTCATGCCAATTCTCTTCCAGAATTTGATGTGAGGAAGTGGGTCTGGCCACTGATAGCAGTTTTCAAGTATCTAAAAGGGTGTTACAAGGAGGGTGGAGAAAAATTGTTCTCCTTGGCCTCTGGGGATAGAACAAGAAGCAATGGGCTTAAATTGCAGCAAGGGAGGTTTAGGTGGGACATTAGGAAAAACTTCCTAACTGTCGGGCTGGTGAAACACTGGAATAAATTGCTCAGGGGGGTTATGGAATCTCCATCCCTAGAGATATTGAAGAGCAGGTTGGACAGACACCTGTCAGGGATGGTCTAGACGGTGTTTGGTCCTGCCGTGAGGGCAGGGGATGGGACTTGATGACCTCTTGAGGTCACTTCCAGTTCTAGTGTTCTATGATTCTACGATGTGGGGCTGTTCGGGGCTAGGGCAGGGACTTGGGTTCATGACTGGGGTAGGGTTTCAGGATGTGAGCTCCAGCAGGGCACTGTTTACATCAGGTGGCTCCTGGGTGGTGGTGCAATGGGATTAAGACAGGCTCGCCCTTGCCCTGGCCCTGCACCACACCCAAAAGCAGCCAGCAAACTCCTTCCCAAGTCTTGTTGTGGCCCCTGTCTGCACCGTGGAGATAGGATACAGAGTGGGAGAGGGGGGCACCTCGACATCAGCGCCTCCTCCTCTTCCTCCCCTGACTCGCACAGCAAACAGGAGGCTCCTGAGGGGTTTGCTCCAAGGCAAAGGGCAGGAGTTGTGCAGCAGTGGCAGAAGAAGCCGCTGAAGTGCCGGCGCTTGACAGCCTCTTGGCCAAACCAGTCAGGATCCCCTGTGAGAGGCTCCAAGATCGACCAGTAGATCCCGATCGACTGGTTGGTGTCCACTGTCCTAGCAGCAGCACTAAGCAACCACTCACAGTTGCTGCACTGGGCTAGGACCCAGGAGAACTGGATCCAGTTCCTAACTCTCCCCCAGATCCTGTGTGCGAGACCGTGACCAAATCGCTGCATCTCTCAGGGCCTCGGTCGCCTCTGTCTGCAACTGGAGGGATCTAATCAGCCCTTTGAGCAATGAGTTCTCACCAGGAGTCACTCGGTACTAGTGTCCAAGGGATAACAACGCATGCCGCGCCACATCCTGTCTCTGTCCTACCTCAGATTTGGTGTGTCCTGTGAAGCGTTCATCTAGGGACCGTTTCTCACCTCCATTTCCTGTATTGCTTTGTTTGACAATCTCGCCGAAGCTGAAAGAACAAGGTCAGCCCCGGGGCAGCCTGGCTCCTACCTGTTGCACTTCCTCAACGTTGCTGAGGAACAAACCCAGACGAAGGGTGGGCCGGAGCTGTATGGCTTTTGGGTTGTTTATTGGCACAGAGTCTCAAAAGTAAAGTGATACTCACACACACACACCCCACAGTCATGCTGGCAGTTTGGAGGCAGGCTGCAAGTGTAGCGTTGATTACTCCCTGGTGGCTGGAGTGCTGGCCAGGCATCAACTTCCTGCAGACTCATCCATGATGTTCCTTGGGAGATCCCTTCGGATCTGCAGGAGGCTTTGCTTCCTCTGGGCCGGTCCCAGGTTTCTTCTGTGATGTTACATTTTGTCCGAGAGAGAGAGAGAGAGAGTTTCTGGCCACTTCTCAGTTGATTTAGCAGCTTGTGCCTTAAAAGGTCACGGATCCTAACCCGCCTTTTGGCTGAATATTTCTCATTCACACCTCATGCATATTCCACAGGTAACATGCATATTTATAAGCCATATAGTTTCTAAGCAAAATGGGGCCTCATGGCCTTAGGTACAAGAAATTGCACTGGACTACAGATAACATACCAAAGGCATGATAAAAAGCTTAAAAAATTAGAACTAAGGCTACGTCTATACTGCATCTCTCTGCGGGAAAAGCTTATGCAAATGAAGCACAGATTAGCATATTGCTGTGCTTCATTTGCATAATTAATGAGGGACCATTTTTGCACCGAAATGAATTAGGGACCTTCTTGCACAAGAGCCGTTCTTCCTCATGTTTACAGGAAGAACGGCTCTTGAACAAGAGGGTTTTTTTGGTGCAAAAAAGGAGCCGTCTACACAGCTCCTTTTTGCTCAAAAGCCTCTTGCACAAAAGTGGCCCCTAATTAAGTATGCAAATGAAGCACAGAGATATGCTAATCCACACGACATTTGCATAAGCTTTTGCAGAAGAGAGGTGCAGTATAGACGGAGCCTAAGAAAGCCAAGGTCAGGGAAGAAGGGAAAAGCAGAGGCGCATGTCTGGTCAGCTGAACACCAGTGAAGCGGAGGGAGAATGACTGGTAATATTAACATCCACAGGAACTTAGGGGAGTTGGGTGCCTACCTCCCATTTGTGCTTCTGGCAAACATCCTCCATCTTCCCTAACCTGATGATTCAATGCTGTAACTAAGGCTGTGAGCTCCTTGGGCAGGAGCTGTCTCTGTTCTGTGTCTGTAGTGCGCTTGGCTTAGTGGAGACCTGGGGCGTGATGAAGCTCTTAGGCATTCCTGTGACATCCCAAATAAATAACGATCATCTTCTAGCATCATGGGGGCCTGGAGCATGATTTTGGGTGCTCCAGCAAGATAAATCATTTTCCCTTAGGGAATAGCTAAACAAAATTTCTTGGCTCAGGCCAATTGTTGGTTGAACCTAAATATTTTGGATCCGTTCAATATTAATCACCGTTCATTTGCCCAAGTTGCTGCAGTGCCTCATGGGAGATGTAGTTTGGAGGCCTCGCACCCACATGTCCTCCTATGAGCTGGGCCCCTCAGATGGACTACCCTTCCCATAATGCACCTTGCTTCCTGCTGAGCCACTTGGGTGCATTGTGGGAGATGTAGTCCTCTCAAAGTGCCCAACTCAGGGGAGAATAGAGGTGCCTGAACAACTCCTATGAGGTACCACTGCACGCAGGTCGATGCTGAACTAACCCAAAACGAAACATTTATGGTTAAAATCATTTGTTTAAACTGTCCGTTCCATCCATTTAAAAAAGCTCCAAAACCCCAGCCCTGACGTTTTGATTTATTTTGTCCTATTTCCAAACCGAACCGGAAATCGGCCTGTCAGACACTTCTGTAGGGAGGGAAATTCTGATTTTTAATCTGCTTATAGTGGCCGGTGAATGTGTCCTCTTTGATTTTTGGAGGCCTTACTTGAGAATACTTCTCACTTATGTGTGGCCGCTCTGACTGATTTTTTTTCGATGGGTCAGTGGCACCCCCACCTAAAAACGGTTCCCCGCCCCTGCTTTAAAGGGTCCCGATTCCGAGGAAATGCTGAGCGCCTATCCCTGGTGACTCAGTTCCCCCATAAGGTGTCACCAGCTAGGCCCCTAAAATCCCTAATGAACTAGGTCCATCAATGGCTGTTAGCCAGGATGGGAAGGGAGGGTTTCCTTAGCCTCTGTTTGCCAGAAGCTGGGAATAGATCGCTTGATGATTGTTCTGTTCCCTCCCTCTGGGGCACCTGGCGTTGGCCACTGTGGGCCGACAGGACCCTGGGCGAGATGGACCTTTGGTCTGACCCAATGTGGCCGTTATGTTAAGATCTTCTGTCACATCTTGCCCCGTGGCTGTGAGCACTTCTGCCGAGGGGCGTTTGAGCTGGAGAGCCATGTCGAGTCCCTCCTGGCCTCTGTTCTTCACCCAGAAAGAGGTGCTAGAAAGGGTGATGCTGTTTCTTGTTCCACGGCCCAGGGGGACACTGAGGCTGACGTACAAATCCTCATTCACAGGTTCTCCTGCCGACCTCCGCGGGTATAAAATCATCATCGGCCTTCTGGGGGCCTGGAGCATCGTGGCGACGCTGGCTGCACTCGTACTGAGCATTCTGGGTAAGTGGCCCCATCCGGTTTGTTTTTGTGGGCGTCCTGAAAACCGTCCCAGCTTTCAGGGGCTCCTAGGTTCCCAGACTGGCTGCCTGGATAACACAGGCCAGAGATCTGCCCCTATCATAATTCCTAGAGCAGATCTCTTGGGAAAACCATCCCTGCTTGATTCTTAAAATGGTCAGGGATGGAGAATCTGCCATAGACTCTCCATGCCTGGAGATATTTAAGGGCAGGTTGGGCAGACATCTATCAAGGATGTTCTAGACCAGTGGTAGATCCTGATCGACTGGTAGATCTTGGAGCCTTTGACAGGTGATCCTGAGAGGTTTGTCCGGGAGACTGTCAAGCACTGCCATGCTGCTCCTGCCCTCTATCTTGGAGCTGTCTCCCCCACCCACCCACACACACACCTGTGGGAGCCTCCTGCTTGCTGTGCAGTGCATGGGAAGAAGAGGAAGGGGGGTGCTGATCTCAGGGTGCTGCTTCCTCCACCCTGAACCCCACCTCCACAGACCAGAAGGAGAGAGTTTGCTGGCTGCTTTTGGAGGTGGTACAGGACAAGGACAGAGGTGAACCTGCCTTAGCCCCCTGCACCACCATCCCGAAGCCACCTGTGGTAAGCAGGGCCCAGCTGAAGCCTGCATTCCGTTCCCTGGCCCCAGACCTGAACCCCTCCAGCACCCCAAATTCCTGCCTCCAGCCTGATAAAAGTGAGTGAGGATAGGGGAGGGAGGATGGAGTGAGAAGGGGCGGGGTCTCGGAGAAGGGGCGGGAAGGAGGAGGGGCCAGGGTATTTGGGTTTGAGGTAGATCCTGGATTGCAATTAAATTCAAAAAGTGATCTCATGCTTATCTACTGATCTAGACAGTGCTTTGTCCTGCCGTGTGTGCAGGGGACTGGACTCAATGACCTCTTGAGGTCCCTTCCAGTTCTAGTGCTCTATGAAATGACAGGGAAGGCTGAAAGAATTGGGCTTGTTTAGTTTGGAAAAGAGAAGACTGAGAGGGGACATGATAACAATTTTCAAGTATCTTACTGCCCCTGTATAAAACTATGGTACGCCCACATCTTGAATACTGTGTACAGATGTGGTCTCCTCACCTCAAAAAAGATATTTTGGCCTTGGAAAGGGTTCAGAAAAGGGCAACTAATATGATTAGGGGTTTGGAACGGGTCCCATATGAGGAGAGGTTAAAGCGACTGGGACTTTTCAGTGTAGAAAAGGGGAAACTGAGGGGGGATATGATAGAGGTCTATAAAATCATGAGTGGTGTGGAGAGGGCCGATAAAGAAAAGTTATTTATTAGTTCCCGTAATAGAAGAACTAGAGGACACCAAATGAAATTAATGGGTAGCAGGTTTAAAACTAATAAAAGAAAGTTCTTCGTCACCCAGCGTGTAGTCAACCTGTGGAACTCCTTGCCAGAGGAGGCTGTGAAGGCTAGGACTATAATAGAGTTTAAAGAGAAGCTAGATAATTTCCTGGAGGTTAGGTCCATAAAAGGCTATTAGCCAGGGGATAAAATGGTGTCCTTGGCTTCTGTTTGTCAGAGGCTGGAGAGGGTTGGCAGGAGACAAATCGCTTGATCATTGTCTTCGGTCCACCCTCTCTGGGGCACCTGGTGCTGGCCACTGTCGGCAGACAGGATACTGGGCTAGAAGGACCTTTGGTCTGACCCAGTACGGCCGTTCTTATGTTCTTATGTTCTTATCTAAAAGGGTGTTACAAGGAGGAGGGAGACAAATTGTTCTCCTTGGCCTCTGAGGATAGGACAAGAAGCAATGGGCTTAAACTGCAGCAAGGGAGGTTTAGGTTGGACATTAGGAAAAACTTCCTGCCTGTCAGGGTGGTGAAACACTGGAATAAATTGCCCAGGGAGGTTGTGGACTCTCCATCCCTGGAGATATTTAAGAGCAGGTTGGACAGACACCTGACAGGGGATGGTCTACATGGGGCTTGGTCCTGCCGTGTGTGCAGGGAGCTGGACTTGATGACCTCTTGAGATCCCTTCCAGTTCTAGTGTTCTAGGATTCTGTGACCCTTGGCAATTTGCTCCGGTGGTTAATTACCCTCCTTTACACATTGGCTTCCAGGTTATTGTTCTTATTCCTTTGCTGAATAAGGGTTAAGCTATATAGAGTGATATATCCAGGGCCAAAGCATGAGTCAGTTACAACATCCAGTCCCTAGGCTCCTGATAGTTTTCCCTGCCCTAATCCGCTCAGTCTAACTCCGCTCCTAGTGCCGGGGGTAGAACCCACAAATCCTAGTGCCCCATCCTGGCTCCTCCCCCTGAATTCATGTTTCTTTTCTCCCCTTGATCTCCCTCTGAAGATCATTCTCCACTCACATGTTGCCCAGTGAAAATTCTTACCCCGGCTCTCCTGGCTCTTTTCAAGGCTCGTCTCCGGCAGGACTGCTGGGTGCAGCGCCGAACGCTACCGCAGAGGGTGGGGTCCATGCGGGGGAGGAATGCAGCGCCCGTCTGAACCACCTCGTGGCCCGCCTGAGCCAGGAGCTGTGTGCCCCCCCCAACAGCAGCTCCCTGGGTACGCCTGGCTGCTTCTCTCTGGCATCGGCAGCTCTGTTTAAAGGCCTCTGGAGAGATGGGGGCAGAGCAGTGATTGAAAGGGGGCGGGCAATCATTTTGATGGGAATTTTGTCAGTGGTAAAAGGCCACAGTCTCCCATGATGCTAATGAAGGAGGCGCGGGGGCCGGGATGGAGGTTGGGTGCATAAGGGAGCTTGGGGTAAAGGACTGGGGCACAGGAGGGGGGGTGGGATCTGGGAGGGAGTTTGGGTGAAGGAGGAAGTTGTGATGTGGGACAGGGGACTGGGGTGCAGGGGTTTGGGTTGTGACCTAGGGTAGGAGGGGGATGTGGCCTGGGGCATTGGATTAGGGGAGAGACTCTGAGAAGGGGTAGATGTGCAGGAGGGGGGGCAGAGAGATTGGGGTACATAGGGTAGAGGAGTGAGAGGTCAGAGGGTTGGCGGGTGCTGGAGGCAGGCTCTGAGGAGGCGCTTACTTGGGTAGCACCCAGCCAGCAGCCCAGCAGGTTCCTCATCCAGGCTCCCTGCCTCCCATGCACCCCCTCCTCCCAGGCTGCTCAGAGCAGCTGGCTGCAGGGGCCATGTGTGCTGCTCTGAATGCTGCGAGCCCAATGGGAGGGGGAGAAGTAATTCAGAGGAGGGTTGCCAGATAAAAAATCCTGAACATGCCGGGGGAAAAAATTGGTTGAGTTAAAAAAAAAAAAAAGGGACCAAACTTGTTGAGGGAAAAAAAAAAAGGTCACTGCACCTTTAAATCCCCACACTCTCCACTCCTTCCACCCCTGCTAGACATGTCAGGGAAAGAACGTCCCCACCGGCCTTCCATCCAAGAAAAAGAGAAAATACCGGACATTTTACATGTCCGGTATTTTCCGGTTTTTTTACTGGACAGAGACAACAAATACCAGACTGTCCAGGTGAAAACCAGACACCTGGCAACCCTAATTCGGACACCGCCTGTTCTTCAAAGGGGCAGCTTCAATTGGCTGGAAACCATCCAATGGGAGCTGTGAGATTGTGCTGGGGGCGGGTGCAGTGCATGAAGCCTCTCTTCCCCCCTCTCTCCAGGCTCACAGCTGTTCATCGACAACCAGGGCCCTGCTTCTGGCTTTTCTGAGTGGCATGCGAGGGTGGAGCAGACAGGGGAGCCTGCCTGAGGCTTCTGCTGAGCCGTGGGCCGGACCTGGTGCCTTGGAGGGCTGGATCCAGTCCATGGGCTGTATTTTGCCCATCCCAACCTAGTGGCTACCCTATAGTTGAGGGCATGACAGCAGGTGATAGCATCCGTGAGGGCAGGTGCCAATGGTGTACTAGCTCCATCTCCTGGAAAAAAGTTTGTAAGTGGTTTATAAGTGCTGATTGTTCCTGGAGTCATTCCACTGTCCTCAATGGAGTTCTGCTAGTGCCTCGTGCTTCCAGCTGGGATCGTTGGGCCGGACGCTGCACAGACACAGCGAGAGACAGTCCCTGCCCCAGCTGAGATCAGGGCCCCATTGTGCTGGGTGCTGCACAGACACAGCGAGAGACAGTCCCTGCCCCAGTTGAGATCAGGGCCCCGTTGGGCCGAGCGCTGCACAGACACAGTGGGAGACAGGCCTTGCCCCCAAAGAGCTCCCAATGTACACAGATCGGCTGTGTCTAGACTGGCAAGTTTTTCCGGAAAATCAGCCGCTTTTCCGGAAAAATTTGCCAGCTGTCTACACTGGCCGCTTGAATTTCCAGAAAAGCACTGACGATCTACTGTAAAATCACGAGTGCTTTTCCGGAAATACTATGCTGCTCCCGTTCGGGCAAAAGTCTTTTTCTGAAAGACTTTTGCGCAAAAGGGCCAGTGTAGACAGCACAGGACTGTTTTCCACAGTAAAGCCCCGATCGTGAAAAAGGCAATTGGGGCTTTTTTTGCGGAAAACCGTGTCTAGATTGGCCACGGACGTTTTTCAGCAAAAAGTGCTTTTGCGGAAAAGCATCCTGCCAATCTAGACGCGCTTTTCCGAAAATGCTTTTAACGGAACACTTTTCCGTTAAAAGCATTTTCGGAAAATCATGCCAGTGTAGACGTAGCCATCAGATATGCCATGAAAGGGGTAACTGAGGCCCGGGAGGGAGACATGACTTTCCTAAGAAACCCAGGAAGTCTGTAGGGGGCAGCCAGTAACAGAACAGAGATTTGCTGTTGTGCAAGCCACTGCACCACGCAGCCTCTCAATGTAAGTGCCTAATCCAGCTGTATCAAGGACCATTCACGGTGTCTACTGTTTTGTCTCCTCCAGAAGGCACCAGCTGCAAAATCTGTCCCCCAGACTGGCTGCCACACAGTGACAAGTGCTACTGGTTTTCCACAGAGAGTAAAATCTGGAACAGGAGCCGTGAGGACTGCTCAGCGAAGAGCTCTCGCCTGGTGGTGATTCAGAAGCTGGATGAGATGGTAAAGTGTGAAACGGGCAGAGGGGGTGTGTTAATCTTCCCCTGGAAAGGTAGGGGTGTCAATGAATATCCTTTCTAAGCTGATTTTTAAAAATGATTAAATTGCCCTACGGACCTTCTTCATACTTCTACTTCTTCACCCAACACACAGTTAACCTGTGGAACTCCTTGCGGGAGGATGTTGTGCAGGCCCAAACTGTTACAGGGTTAAAAAAAGAACTAGATAAATTCATGGAGGATGGCTATTAGCCAGGATGGGCAGGGATGGTGCCCCTAGCCTCAGTTTGCCAGAAGCTGGGAATGGGCGTCAGGGGAAGAATCATTGGATGGTTCCCTGGTCTGTTCACTCCTTCTGGGGCACCTGGCATTGGCCACTGTCAGAAGACAGGATCTTGGGCTAGTTGGACCTTTGGGCTAGTGCAGTCTGGCCTCTCTAATGTTTTTTAACACAAAGACCAGCAAATAACCACCGTTCGCGGTTTGGCGATGTGCTTCCTCCTTTGTTGGGTTTTCAACTGCTCTGTTGGATTCTGTCCCCAATTTGTCACTTATCCATGTGCTTAGTATTATCATAGGACTGGTCCCACCTAAATTCCTCTGCCAATCTGTGTAGGTGTCCACTCCTGTTTTTCCTGCCTGTTGATTTAAAGCTTCTCTCTCCTGTTGCCAGGGGGAAAAAAAGGCCTAAACAGCCCCAAGATCTCTGAACAATGGAGAGCTACAGGTTGATACAGCAAACCCGACCAAATCCCCAGGCTGTCAAAAGCCCAAGGGAAAAACACAGACTACTGTACTGTCTACACTGGCCCTTTTCCAGAACAGGTTTCTGGAAAAAGACTTTTGCCCGAACGGGAGCAGCATAGTTTTTCCAGAAAAGCACTGATGATTTTACATTAGATCATCAGTGCTTTTGCAGAAATTCAAGCGGCCAGTGTAGACAGCTGGCAAGTTTTTCCGGAAAAGCGGCTGATTTTCCGGAATAACTTGCCAGTGTAGACACAGCTATGGTTTTAAATCCTCTTCCTCTTTAAAGCATTTGGAGCTACACAGCTCAGCAGGGCTTACGTTCAACCACAGCTGTCTAGAATGGAGCTCCTATAAATATTTTCAAATTTGGGGCTGAAGCACCGAATCCTGAATGTGGGAGGGGAGAATGGAGGGTGGGAGCTCTAGGAAATCCTATTTGAGAATTTCGCCTGGTGCTCACTTAGGGTACATCTACACAGCAACATTGCTTTGAAATAATGAGCATTATTTCAGAATAGCTTAGTCCGTGTCTACACAGCTGGCCGTTATTTCGAAATAGTGTCGAAATACTGTCAAGCTGGAGAACGTCTTACTCCGACTCCTGTTACCCTCAGGCTGTGTCTAGACTGGCAAGTTTTTCCGCAAAATCATTTGATTTTGCGGAAAACTTGCCAGCTGTCTACACTGGCCGTTTGAATTTCCGCAAGAACACTGACGATCTCATGTAAGATCGTCAGTGTTCTTGCGGAAATACGGTGCTGCTCCCGTTTGGGCAAAAGCCCTCTTGCACAAAACATTTGTGCAAGAGGGCCAGTGTAAACAGCATAGTACTGTTTTCCGCAAAAAAGCCCCGATTGCAAAAATGGCTTTTGCGGAAAAGCGTCCTGCCAATCTAGAAGTGATTTTTCCGAAAATGCTTTTAACGGAAAACTTTTCCGTTAAAAGCATTTCCGGAAAATCATGCCAGTGTAGACGTAGCCTCAGTGTACGAGGAGAAAGGGAAGTCGGAGGGAGGGTGCTCTGTTTCGAAATAAGTGCCGTGTAGACGCTCCCAATTTCGAAAGAAGCTATTTCAAAATAAGCTATGCAATTGACGTAGCTCAGTTTGCGTCACTTATTTGGAGTTAAGCCGTTCTGTGTAGACACACCCTTAGGCTATGTCTAGATTTGCAAGTGGAATAAGAGATCCTCCAGAAAAGGGCTTTATTCCGGAGGATCGCGCCAGTCTAGACGCTCTTTTCCGGCTTTTCCCCAAGCCGGAAAAAAAGCGGCGGCCATGTTTATTTAAATCCCCCGCGGATTTCC
The DNA here is from genome assembly GCF_049634645.1 of Pelodiscus sinensis. Classification (NCBI taxonomy): domain Eukaryota; kingdom Metazoa; phylum Chordata; order Testudines; family Trionychidae; genus Pelodiscus; species Pelodiscus sinensis. Next base: position 11,931,458 of record NC_134742.1, read on the forward strand.
CTATTCTGACTTGCCTGCTTTGCATGCCTCTTCCGGAGTAGGGGCCAGTCTAGACGTAGCCTTAGGGTACATCTAAACTGAATGGCTATTTTGGGATATCGGAGGTATCCAAAAGAGCTACCCCACGTCTTAACAAGGCGCCCATTGTTTCGAAATATTTTTCAAAATAATGGGCATGTTATTTCAGCATCCCTGTAACTCTTGTTTCACGAGGGTGAAGGGATGTCTCAAAATAACACGTTATTTTGAAATTTGGTGCTGTGTAGATGCGCCAAACTTCTGAATAATCTATTGAGAAATAGAATTGAAATAAGATATGCAACTTGCATAGCGCAAATTGTGTATCTTACTTTTAGTTTAGGGCGCTGTGTAGACACAATCCTAAAGATCTAACATGAGGTGCTAGTGGAAACCCACTGGTGGCCGGGTGTTGCATGTCCTGCTCATCCAACGGAGAATGTGAATCGATTATAAATCCAGCTGGGAGTCACAGCGGGCTGTCTTTTCCCCCCATGCCCCTCTCCTGCTTCTAGGAATTCATAGGCAGCAGCGTTCAGGAGAAGTACCTGGTCTGGATGGGACTCAGTGCCAACGGGCCCCGTAGGACGTGGACCTGGCTGGATGGATCCTTGTTAAATCAGACGCTGTGAGTTGCTTTTCCGGGGAGTTGCTGAATTAGGCAGAGAGCGGCCTATCTTTATAATCTGAGGCCAAGACTTTCAGTAGTGACTAGTGACTTTCAGGTGCCCAGCTGAGATGGCCCGAAAGGGCCCAGTTGCGGGGAGGTGCCGATCCACAGGATCAGACATCGGTGCCCCAAAATCCCACAGGGTTTTGAAATTCTAGGGCACAGTTTCCAAAACGCACCAAGTGATTTGGGCACTTACTGTCTGACAGCCAATGGGACGTAGGCACCCAAATCCCTTAGGTGCCTTTTGAAGATGATATGCCTAGACCCTAACTCGCTGGAAGGCCGAAATGCAGCATCCATGGGGAGAGATTTCTGAGTGAAGCCCCCCCATGCTGCTGTTCTCTGTGCTTCTTCCTCAGAAGAGACGCTGGAAGGGGGAACAAAAATGACGAGGAACATGGAACAGCTCTTCTGTATGAGGAGAGATTAAGACTGAGACTTTTCATTTTGGAAAAAAGATGACTCCGAGGAGGGATCTGACCGAGGTCTACAAAATCATGACCTCCGTGGAGATAGTAAATAAGGAAATTTTGTTCTCATAACACGAGACCTAGGGGTCACCCAATGAAATGAATAGGTAGCAGGTTTAAAACAAACAAAAGGAAGTTTTTCTTTACACAGAGCACAGTCAACCTGTGGAACTCCTTGCCAGAGGATGTTGTGAAGGCCAAGACTGTAGCAGGGTTCAAAAAAGAACTGGATAAATTCATGGAGGTCAATGACTATTAGCTAGGATGGGTAGGAATGGTGCCCCCAAGCCTCTGATGGTCAGAAGCTGGAAATAGGTGATTTGGGAGGGATCATTTGAGGATTCCCTGTTCTGTTCACTCCCTCTGGAACACCTGGAATTGGCCCCTGTCAGCAGACAGGAGACTGGGCTAGATGGACCCTTGGTCTTACCAGTGTGGCCGCTCTTATGAGACCGTGCCAGGACTCCATGTGGGTTGTCTTGATTATTTTCACATGCTTTGTGCTCCAATGGTCAATACTCGTCTGGGTCTAGCCACGCACACCAGCCCTGCATTAACAAGACGCCTTGCATGCCAGGAGGGCGACCAATGACTCTTCCCTTGGCCCGGCAGGTTCCCCGTGAAAGGCTCTGCCGAAAAGAACAGCTGCGGGGTGACCAAAGGGAGCTCGATCCGGTCGGAAACCTGCAGCGGGGAATACAGATGGGTTTGCCAGAAGGACGCCCTGTGGATCGACAGCGGTTCGAGTGCTCTGTAGCAGACCTGCGGCAATTGGCTTTATACCCGCTTTTGCCGTTTGGATGGGGGGGATGCAAATTGAGTGTCTGGGGGGCTGGGTTGGGGGCATCTTTTACTGCAGGGCCGAGAGGGAAAACAGGCCCTAGGTATAATGCACAGCGCCAAGAATTAGAGTAAATGCTCAGCTGGAACGTAGGGTCTCGAACCTACAAGGACCGACCCACATGCCACCCACGGAGCCCTCATTATAAGATCTGGACAGTGACCTAGGGCCTCAAAGCTATTTCGGTGTGGTTCCCCCTAGGAGTAAAGTACTTAAATAGCTTCTGTGGAATTATGGGGGGGGGGGGGGGGGGGGGCTGGGTCCTTCTGCCTCAGTTTCCCCCGCTGGCCTCTTGGTGCTGCTCCCAGGTGCTGCTTCCCCACTGGGCTGCAGGCAAAGCAGGGAGATGAAAGCAGCTGCCATAAGCAGGTTTGAGGCCCCAGCAGTGAAATCCCCTCTTTGACGGGCTGGTTAAAGCCACGAAGGAGAAGACAGAACTGGTGGGCTCTGAGCTTCATTAGCTCTTCCCGGCTGGTCCTTAGAGAAGCCAAGTCCCCAAATGCTGCCCTATGAACAGGCCTCAGCTAGGAGAACCAGTGTTACCTTGCGAGCAGGTGTCGTTACACCAGAACAGCCTTCCCTGGCATTGTGTGGACGGGCTTAATCCGGTTTAAGAGCAGTTCATCACAGTGTAGCTTACACCTGCTCCCAGGACACCTACCTGAAACCAAATGCCAACCAAACGAAAAGCCAAACACGACGGCCCAACGAGCAAGCAGAACAGCCCCCCAAACTCTTGGCCCCAGTTTCACTAGGCCCCGTTCAATTTTTTCCTCACATACAGGGCCTGTTCCTACAGAGAGTTTCTTCTCAACCCAGCACCTAGGCCCCCCAACTCTGGGCTTCAACTCACACAAAGGAAACCAGCAGGCAGGTAAATCTTCCCATTACAATCTCAACACCTTCCCTCATTGGCTCTCCTGGCTCCCTGCCGACACCTCCTAGCTACCCGAGTGTAACACTTTAGGTTACGTCTAGACTGCAGGCTTCTTTCGGAAGAAACTTTTCCGGAAGAGTTCTTCTGGAAAAGCTTTTTTTGAAAGAAAGCGTCTGCACAGCAAAAGCGCAACAAAAAAGCGATCGGCTTTGTCGAAAGATAGCGTCCACATTTGATTAGATGCTCTCTCTCATTTCAGTTGTGATTGCTGTGGGTGGAGTGGCCACCAGGGCACCTGCGCTTTTTCCTGGCTGCCTCTTCTTTCGAAAAAACACTCTCTTCCGCATCCACACACGCCTTTTGCTGAAAAAGTCTTCTTCCTTGTGGAATGAGGTTTACTGCTGTTGGAAAAAACTCTCCATTCTTTTTACTATTGGTTGAAAGAACGCAATAGTGGTGTGGGCGGAAGTATTGCTTTTCTGGGAAAACTTCACAGAAAAGTTCTTTTCTTCAAAAAGCCATTTAAAATTTTTTTTTAAATAAACCCCTGAGTTGAATTTCCAGCCAGCTCTACACTGTGGTCTTTTAAAAAGTCAGCCATCTTGTCCCCTTCCCTCCTAGCCACATGCAATGCAGGGGGGAATCCATTGCCATTCTCTGGCCCTGGGGGTAGGGTTGCCAGATGGTTTCAACAAAAATACCGGACACACTTGACATGACATCACCATCGACATTCCATCTTAGTTTACCAATACCAGACACACTTGATATGACATCACAATAGACATTCCGTCTTAGTTAGACAATACCAGACACACTTGACATGACATCACCATCGACATTCCATCTTAGTTAGACAATACCAGACACACTTGACATGACATCACCATCGACATTCCGTCTTAGTTAGACAATACCAGACACACTTGACATGACATCACAATCGACATTCCGTCTTAGTTAGACAATACCAGACACACTTGACATGACATCACAATCGACATTCCGTCTTAGTTAGACAATACCAGACACACTTGACATGACATCACAATCGACATTCCATCTTAATTAGAAAATACCGGACAGTTCTATTTTCTCATTTCTATTTTCTCCATTAGTTTCCCGAACAGAAAGCTCAAATACTGGACTGTTCGGTTCAAAACCAGACGCCTGGTAACCCTACCACAGAGCTCCGTAACCTGGGGGGATGGAAGACGGAAAGGCCGGGATGTCTTCAGGATTGGTTGTGGTGAAGGGAATAAATCAGGGCTAGGCCCTCTGGGGATATGGCTTGGCAGGGTCCCACTGCAGGGGCGGAGGTGCCTGGTCCATGAAAGAGGGAGGAGGAGGTTTGAGGCTGTGCAGGAATGGGAGGTCCAACGCAGTGGGAGAGTCGATGGCGGGGGACAAATTAAACCAGGGCGCAGGCTGCTAGTGGGGGTAGGAGAGCGCACAAGTCTGATGTCGCCTGGGTGGACACGGCTCCTTGCACCTTGCCATGGCGAGAGGAGGAACAAGTGGTGACGTGGTGGTTCATCTGGTGTGAAATTCCCTCGGCTTTCCTGTGGGAACTGGGAGCCACTCTGCCATACACACCGAAATTCCCTCCACCCCTGCCGTACGGACTGACGCAGCACCAAGAACGTGGAAATGCAGGGGACGGCCTCTCTTCGGGGTGGTGTCGAAAGAGAGCACCCAGGCAGTCTGGATGCTCTCTTTCGGAAAAGCACAGTTTGCATTACATAGCGCCTTTTTTCGAAAGAGCAGTTTCAAAAAAAGGCGTTATTCCTCACAAAACGAGGTTTTCCTCAGTCAACAAAAACACCACATTCTTTCGATTTCCTTTCAAAAGAATACGGCAGCAGTCTAGACGCAGGGGAAGTTTTTTCTAAAAAAGGGCATTTTTTCGAAAAAAAAAAAAAAAAAACCCTGTAGTTTACACGACAGCGTACAATATAGGCATGTCATGTGACTTCCACCCCTCCAGCACACAATATAGGCATGTCATGTGACTTCCACCCCTCCAGCGCACAATATAGGCATGTCATGTGACTTCCAGCGTGGAGACGGAAACGCCACAGCGCGTAGACATGTATTTTTTAGTTTACTGTGTCTTGAACCCCAACGTAAAAATGAAAAGGATGCCAAGTTTCTTTTCACCTTCCATGAATAAGAAAGCCAGAACAAATGACGCAGTGAGTGAAGAGAAAGAATTAACTGTGTCAGTGACCGTTTCTCGTTCTGGTTCAACTGGTGTCCAAGAGCAAGCTGACAACGACTGGCCTAGCTGCTTAGCTGTCAGTCCAAAAAATGACTTTTGCAAGAAGTACAACTGGCTACATTTTTGAAATAAGAAGGTTTGCTATACGGCCTGTCAAAAAATTGGGACTCTTGTTGGGAGTTTGTGATGTGGAGAGGGCCGATAAAGAAAAGTTATTTATTAGTTCCCTAAATAGAAGAACTAGAGGACACCAACTGAAATTAATGGGGAGCAGGTTTAAAACGAATAAAAGAAAGTTCTTCTTCACACAGCGTGTAGTCAACCTGTGGAACTCCTTGCCAGAGGAGGCTGTGAAGGTTAGGACTATAATAGAGTTTAAAGAGAAGCTAGATAATTTCATGGAGGTTAGGTCCATAAAAGGCGATTAGCCAGGGGATAAAATGGTGTCCTTGGCCTCTGTTTGTCAGAGGCTGGAGAGGGATGGCAGGAGACAAATCGCTTGATCATTGTCTTCGGTCTACCCTCTCTGGGGTACCTGGTGCTGGCCACTGTCGGTAGACAGAACACTGGGCTAGATGGACCTTTGGTCTGACCCAGTACGGCCGTTCTTATGTTCTTATGAGTAGAAAAGAAGGCAGGAATGAAAATGTCTAAAGAATGTGTAAACAATGAAATAACCTATGCTGGCGAAAATCGACAGGAACAGCTTATGTTGTTATGAAAAAAAAGCTTTTTGATCACAAGGAAACTGCGGGGCAGAAAGCTGCATTAAAATTGCTGGCAGAAACTGAAAAGGGTTTTTTTTTCCCTCTGAGGCCGTGGGTTTGCTTGTTTTGGGTTTTTTTTAAACAAAAAATAGCACTGGTTGTGAGAACTAGAGGAAGGGCTTCTAGGGTGTTACCATAATACATGGACATCAACCTTGCTGATCTAGATCAGGAAGCTGATGGCTTTGTCTTCCACAGCTGTCCTTTCTGTGCGGGAGGGAGAATTTCAGGGTAAACCGAGGGGGTTTTCCCAATAGCTCTGTGGGGGGAAGGGTGACTATTACATTTGGTTGGGGGTTGGTTTTATCCATGCTCCACCTCCAACAGTTGCTTCTCTACCCTCTGCTCTGGGTCAGTGAGTATTTAAAAACAGTCATGTGGGAAGTGTGAGGTAAGGCTGTGAGCAGTGGCGAAAGTTACGGAAAAGTTTTTTACAAGTGCTTTTATATGTACTAAGTCCTACTGGAACTCAGGTCCCTGATGGCTCTTTAACTAGTCCCCTGTTAGCTTTTGCTGTAGCTCTGGCAAGAGTCATGCACCACACCCACTTGTTTTCCCCTCCGGTTATGAGTCGGCCAATACAAATTCCCACTCACAATTTTGCAAGCTGGAGTGAGCTCAATTATTTCGGTGAACTGCAGAGTCAAGTCCTGCAAATTCAACCACGGTTCTATTTTTAGTTTTCAAATGAGGAATAAGCTTTGGATGACATTCTTCACCAAAACAATTCATTCCCTTCTTCTTTTTTTTTTTTTTTTTTTTTTTCCCAGTGCCTTGTAAGGAGGAAAAAAAATTATTTTTTCCAGTGCAAAATTGTAGGAGAAATCCCACTTGTAGGTAATCCCGCCTTTCTGTTAAGTCAGAAAAAGAGGTGATGGTTGGGATGTATGTGTGTTTGCTTTTAAAAAAAAATAAAAACAGTGGAGAAAAGAGTGAATAGTTTTCCCACTCCACTTTCTCCCACTTCTTTTTAAGCCCTTTTGCACCTTGCAGTGTTTCCTGATTTTATTTGGCCACGGAACCCTTTTCAGCTTAAAATCATTTCGAGGATCCCCTAGGGTTCCAAGGGTAAAATTTGGCAAGCAAAAAAAAAAAAAAAGCCTGCAAAATAGTCTGTCTCTTTAAGAGGGGACAGAGTTCTTGCAGAATCCTTACTTTTGCTTTGCGGAACCCTGGGGTTCCACGGAGCACCAATTGGGAAACGCTGCCTTAGGGAAAAGGGAGGTTTGGGGGAAAAAAAAGTATAATTCTATCTTCTCTGCCAGTACAGAAATGCAAACTACAAACAAATAAAAATGGTGACTAACGGCTCAGAAATTGTTTCCATCAAAAGACATGTTTAGCCACAGCTGCTGGGAATCGGGGACTGCAGCTCCCTTTCTCCCTGCCAACTTGAAGTGGTTTCCACTATATTCAGGATTTACAGGTTGGCTCAATGACTCACAGTACTATCCAAATTGTTGCAGGCCTGCAGGTTTTAGCCACTGATCCTGCAAACGCTTATGCACCTGTTTAACTTGACTCCTTGGAGCATCCCCAAGGAAATGAATGGGATGACGCACGCCGTATCGACGAAGTGCACGGGTAAAAACCTTCCAACTGGGACCCCTGAAATTTTTCAAGGGGCTCTCAGGGCAGAGTACGTGAAGTCCCTGCATTTCCCCTGCATGTTACGTACCCAGCAGCAGGCATGTGACCCAGTCAGCCTGGAAAATCCCCAGCCAGGACACAGAAGTCACCCAGGGGCCTGTTTACATTTGCTGCGTGTTTCACTGTGCATGCTCCCTTTGCCAGAGGGAGGGTTTCTACGTAATGCCTCCTTACCAGGTAGTAGCTAGGTGAATGGAAGAATACCAGAGCCTGCAGGGGGGAGGTTTGATAGAACTTTATCTCTCAGGGGTGTGGATTTGGGTGGGGTTTGGTTTTTTACCCACCCCCTGGATGATCCTATGGGTGCAGTAGGATGGGCCCCAGCTCTGGGCTGTCTGTGGTTCTCAGGGGAGGGGTTTTGCAGAACAGAGTTTTTTTCCATGCACTCCCTGGTGCTACAGAACTGAAACTAGTGTGTAGTTCCTGGTGTCTGAGCGTCAGACTCTGCAGAGCTGGCGCAGGGGCTGGGTAAGTAAGCGACGGCTCTTTTGCGATGGGCTCGGGAGAGAGTCGCGGAGGTTAGGGAGGGATCAAAGGGGGGGACTGGGCAGGGAGGCAGGGCAGTAGGGTTGCCAGATGGTTTCAACAAAAATACCAAACGCACCTGACATGACACCACCATCGACATTTCATCTTAGTTAGACAATACCGGACAGTTCTATTTTCTCATTGATATTTTCTCAATTGGTTTCCCGAACAGAAAGCTCAAGTATTGGACTGTCTGGTTCAAAATCAGACACCTGGCAACCCTACGGGGCTGTGCATGGGGGTGGGGAGGGCGAGATTGGGGGGAGGAGAAGGGCTGTGACTAGCTGGGCTTCAACGCCTGAGCCTTGTTTTCATTGTGGGCCTTTTAACATGAGTTAACTGATTGCCAGTCTGCTCCAATTAGGATCGGAGGCCGGATCTGGCCCCCAAGGTTCAGAGTTTCACCCACACTTATGCTGGCTCTGCCCCCCACCTTTTCCTGGCAGGGCTGGAGCACACAAAATCTGCTATCCCTGCCCCCCAGGCTCTGGTGTGCAAGGGAAATGTGAAGCTTGATTTCTCCTTCACAGTCAGGGGCCATGTCAGCGAAAGGGTTTTTTATTATTATTTTAGTCTTCTGCTTCTCATGGGTGTGCGACCCCCGGCTCCAAAAATGTTCCCCACCCATGACCGAGGGCTGTGTCTAGACTGGCCAGTTTTTCCGGAAAAACTTGCCAGCTGCCTACACTGGCTGCTTGAATTTCCGCAAAAGCACTGAATTCCTACTGTAAGAAATCAGTGCTTCTTGCGGAAATGCTATTCTGCTACTGTTCAGGCAAAAGTCCCTTTTGTGCAAAGGTTTTGTGCAAAAGGGCCAGTGTAGACAGCTCAGATTGGTTTTCCGCAAAAAAGCCCCGATCGCGAAAATGGCCATCGGGGCTTTTTTGTGGAAAAGCGTGTCTAGATTGGCACAGCTGCTTTTCCACAAAAAGTGCTTTTTTGGAAACGCATCCGTGCCAATCTAGACGCTCTTTTCCGAAAATGCTTTTAACGGAAAACTTTTCCGTTAAATGCATTTCCGGAAAATCATGCCAATCTAGACGCAGCCAATATGTGTGCCAAAGCGGGGGGAGGGGGCGAGGCAGACCCTTCCCGATTGTTTCTCGTTTGGGTCAGTTTAACGAACACGAGCTAACACTCCGGACATCTGAAGCAGCGGGCTTTGCCCACGCAAGCTCCTGATCCCATCTCCATGTGTTAGTCTATAAAGTGCTACCAGACCGTTTGTTGTTTTGTAAGTTTATCCTGTACAGGCTAACTCGGCTGCCCCCTAAAGTTACGGGAAACAAAAACTCTCGCTTGCCTCCATTTGGGGTTTGTCCCTGCAGGGGAAATTGCCAGGCGGGGGGACAGGCTGGGGGTATGGGGGCAGGGCGGGGAAGCCGGGTGGGGGGACAGGCTGGGGGTCTGGCGGGGGGCGGGGAAGCCGGGTGGGGGGACAGGCTGGGTGTCTGGGGGGATGGGGGAAGCTGGGCGGGGGGACAGACTGGGGGTCTGGGGGGATGGGGGAAGCCGGGTGGGGGGACAGGCTGGGGGTCTGGCGGGGGGCGGGGAAGCCGGGCGGGGGGACAGTCTGGGGGAATGGGGGAAGCTGGGCGGGGGGGCAGGCTGGGGGTCTGGCGGGGGGCAGGGAAGCTGGGCGGGGGGACAGGCTGAAGGTCTGGGGGGACGGGGGAAATTACGTGAATTTAAACGGTGTTTGTTACACCCCAGCAACAGATGCTCTTATTTTGGTTGAAAAGCAGATTTTCTTTGTTTTCTGGTTTGGCTCAGATCGGTTGGGAATGGACTAAGAGGATGTCCCTGGAGCAGGATTTGCACCGGTTTAACCAAAGTGGTTGTAAAGAGAGCGAGCAGTCCTGGGGCACCTTAAAGTCCCACGAATCTATTGGCTCAGGAGCGTGCCTGGGTGAAGAGGTGGTTGTAATTTGATGCCAGCTTGTGTGTAGAGGTTAGACAGAGAAGGGAGTGGCCCGTGTGTCTTTTGTGGAAGCTCTGGGTACGAGGACACGGGTGCGTTGATAAATGTCAGCGCTGCAGTCAGGAATGGGTGAGCATCTGGGGAGCAGGGTTGTGGCCTTTTCCTCCCTTGCACGGTGGTTTCATGCTCAGTACCAGCCATGGAGTTGGCTTCTAATGGGATCTGCTTGTTGTCTGAGATCTTAACTTGCTTGGCCCCAGTTTCTCTCTTGCCTTGCACTTCGTGTGTGTGTGTGTGTGTGTGTGTGTGGAGGGGGGAGAGCAGCGCAGGACAACACACACAGAGCAGTGCAGGGCAGGAGGAATCACATACAATACCACAACCACACACACACACACAAAGCAGTGCAGGACAGGAGGAATCACATACAACACCACAACCACACGCACACACAGAGCAGTGCAGGACAGGAGGAATCACATACAACACCACAATCACACACACACACACAAAGCAGTGCAGGACAGGAGGAATCACATACAACACCACAACCACACACACACACACACAAAGCAGTGCAGGACAGGAGGAATCACATACAATACCACAACCACACACACACACACACACACAGAGCAGTGCAGGACAGGAGGAAGCACATACAAAACAACAAGCACACACACACACACAGAGCAGTGCAGGACAGGAGGAATCACATACAACTCCACAACCACACACACACAGAGCAGTGCAGGACAGGAGGAATTACATACAACACCACAACCACACACACACACACAGAGCAGTGCAGGACAGGAGGAATCACATACAACACCACAACCACACACACACACAAAGCAGTGCAGGACAGAAGGTATCACATACAACACCACAACCACACGCACACACAGATCAGTGCAGGACAGGAGGAATCACATACAACACCACAACCACACGCGCACACAGAGCAGTGCAGGACAGGAGGAATCACATACAACACCACAACCACACACACACACACACAAAACAGTGCAGGACAGGAGGAATCACATACAACACCACAACCACACACACACACACAAAGCAGTGCAGGACAGGAGGAATCACATACAACACCACAACCACACACACACACAGAGCAGTGCAGGACAGGAGGAATTACATACAACACCACAACCACACACACATACACACACAGAGCAGTGCAGGACAGGAGGAATCACATACAACACCACAACCACACACACACACACACACAGAGCAGTGCAGGACAGGAGGAATCACATACAACACTACAACCACACACACACACACAAAGCAGTGCAGGACAGAAGGAGTCACGTACAACACCACAACCACACGCACACACAGAGCAGTGCAGGACAGGAGGAACCACATACAACACCACAACCACACGCACACACAGAGCAGTGCAGGACAGGAGGAATCACATACAACACCACAACCACACGCACACACAGAGCAGTGCAGGACAGGAGGAATCACATACAACACCACAACCACACACACACACACACACACAAAACAGTGCAGGACAGGAGGAATCACATACAACACCGCAACCACACACACACACACAGAGCAGTGCAGGGCAGGAGGAATCACATAAAACACCACAACCACACACACACACACAGAGCAGTGCAGGACAGGAGGAATCACATACAACACCACAACCACACACACACACACAAAGCAGTGCAGGACAAGAGGAATCACATACAACACCACAACCACACACACACACACACAGCAGTGCAGGACAGGAGGAATCACATACAACACCACAACCAGACACACACACACAGAGCAGTGCAGCACAGGAGGAATCACATACAACACCACAACCACACACACACACACAAAGCAGTGCAGGACAGGAGGAATCACATACAACACCACAACCACACACACACACAAAGCAGTGCAGGACAGGAGGAATCACATACAACACCACAACCACACACACACACAGCAGTGCAGGACAGGAGGAATCACATACAACACCACAACCACACACACACACACACACACACACAGCAATGCAGGACAGGAGGAATCACATACAACACCACAACCACACACACACACACAAAGCAGTGCAGGGCAGGAGGAATCACATAAAACACCACAACAACACACACACAGAGCAGTGCAGGACAGGAGGAATCACATACAACACCGCAACCACACACACACACACACAAAGCAGTGCAGGGCAGGAGGAATCACATAAAACACCACAACAACACACACACAGAGCAGCACAGGACAGGAGGAATCACATACAACACTACAAGCAACCAGAACGAGCACAATCCCCACTACATCACAGCTGGTTAGGATGGCAATAAAAACCATTTTTTTTTAAAGAGAGATACTCTTGGGGGAGGCGCGTGAAGCCGGGAGATACCCGTAGGAGCGTGTGTGTGTGTGTGTGTGTGTGTGTGTGTGGTGCGGGGGAGGGTGGGGATGGGCAGGCGGCAGGGAGTTTCTGAAGGAGAACGGAATTAGCCTTGCCTGTGGGTGGAACCAGAGGGCAAGCAGGGAGAGCGAATGGGCCATATCCCCATCCGGGGGGCTGCTCTGGGTTAGTGGGTGCCCTTGCTGGGGATGGGTGTGAAGTGAATTGCTTTTATGCACTTTAAAATGGCATCTTCCTTCTCCAGCTGTTTCCCTCACTTCTCTTCCTGTACTTCGATCTCCGTGCTGACATTCGTTAACCGACCACCCGGCCGAGTTCTTCCAGGCTGGGGGGATTCATGAGAAAGTGATTGGCCGTCTCTTGCTCTCGGTGTGTCAAATGTTTAACCGTTACCCAGCAAACTTCTGGGCGTGCTGTGTGGTTTATCCTGTACAGGCTAACTCACACAGATCCTGAGCCAAGCCAGCAGTGTGGCCTACCCTAGAAAACCTTCGCTGAGCCCCTGCCAGGAAAAGACAGACACAAATCAGAGAGGACTGTGTGCGGATGTGTGCAGTCCCTGAGCCCTGTGTAGGTTGGCGGGGGGGGGTGAAACACTTTCACCCGCGGTGATGAGTGGAGAAGTTTGCTGCAGCCCCATTTATACTGTGGATCAGTACAACTGAGGTCACGCGTGTGACATATCTTAGGGTGCCAGTGTTCCCTGTAAGCTGAGGGAGATTCCAGGGCCACCCATCAGATTAGCAACACGCTCACAGCTAGGTTTGTCTTTCTATGGGTGGTGCACATTCACACAGGTTTCAGTGCACGGAAAATTATTCCGCACATGAATGGAAAACAATTAGAAGGAGCATTGGTGCCAGGGCTGTGAGTTTTCTTGTAACCCCGGGCCCCTTCGCCAATGTGAGGAAAATTTGCCTGTGCTTATCTGGGAGCTGAGTCCTGACATCGCCAGCCTGTCAGCTGGTCATGCACTCCCCTTTGGGCTCTATGGCCCTTTTTTGCCATGCAGGTTACCAATAGGTGCACCCCCACGCTCCCTGACCCCCTTCAAAGTGTTCCCTTGTAGTATCCAACTCTTCTCCCCTGAACACACTCAAATACTAGGGTTGCCAGGTGTCCGGTATTGACCCGGACAGTCCGGAATTTTTACCTCCTGTCTGGTAAAAAAATTCAGAAAATACTGGACACCTAAAATTTCCGGTATTTTCTGATTTTTTCCTGGCCAGGAGGTGACAATACTGGGTGCTTACCTGGTTCCTCCTCGTTGCCTTCCCTTGCCTCATTACCGACTGCCCGTGGAATTGTAGATAAATTAAAGCTGCTCTAACCAGCCTTTCTCTGTCTCTAAGAGGCCTGATCGCGAGCCAGCCGCCAACACACGAAACTCCAAGCCTGTGGAGAGCTGTGACAACACACGCCGCACCCTGGAAGGAAGGGCTGTGGGTCCCTCACCGATTCCAGCCCGATGGGTAGCTAGCCCCCATCTGGGGCTGGCGCTCCCGCATAGAGGACGCAAGCTCAAAAAGGTCTTTACAGCCAGCGTGGAAAAGGTCAGCTAGCCCACAGGTGAGGGGGCATCTTCCTTCGTCATCGCTGGGAGTCTTTGCGCTCAGACGGTGGTCTGGCCCCCACATCAGGCCTGTGAAAAATGTCATGTCCTGCCCGATGCAGTGAGGTCAGCCTAGCCCTGTGTAGATATGGCTAGGTCCGGGGACGAATTCTTCAGTCAACCTAGCTACCGCCTCTCGGAGAGGTGGAATAACTACAGCAGTGGGTCTCAATTAGGGGACTGCTGTCCCGCCCATAGGATGGTTTGGGGTGGCTGCTCCAGGCACCATGCTTTGGGGGGGAGGGGGCTCTGCACATCAGGGGAACGTGGGGTCTAGGCAGTGCAGGGATTAATAGCAATGTTATCAGCCCCATTCTGCAATGCCCCACCTGGCCAGCTCCCAGTGTTGCTCAGGAGAGGAGGGGGTGGTGGCTTGGGGGAAGGGGTGGAACGGGGGTGGAGCCAGGGGCGGGGCTTAAGGGAAGGAATGGAGTAGGGGCAGGGTCTGGGATGATGCGGGAGTTCTCTCAGGCCATGCACCCCTCTTGGGATAGCCCAGAAGTATTCAGGAATCCTTTTCCCCGGGCACAACAACTCATTGAGTTTGCCTGGTTTTACAACAGGTGACATACAAAGCACCAGCAAAGTCAATAGAACCTAAATTTTCATACAGTCGCTGTGTGGTTTCTGTTGCTTTATGTTCTATATACAGTCCACTGGCATGGAAGTACAAGACTTATATTCCAACTGATTTATTTTATATGGTAAAAAAAAAAAAAAAGAACATCAGCCATTTTTCAGTAACAGGGGCTGTGACACTTCTGTTTTTCTGCTTGTTTTTGCAAACAAGTGTCTTTTAAGTGAGGTGAAACGTGGCTGTAGGCCTCCTGAAATGGGTACAGTCGTTTGGAAAGGTTCAGCCTTCTGAAATGGGTAAAGTCGTCTGGAAAGATTCAGCCTCCTGAAATGGGTACAGTCGTTTCGAAAGGTTCAGCCTCCTGAAATGGGTACAGTTGTCTGGAAAGGTTCAGCCTCCTGAAATGGGTAAAGTCATTTGGAAAGGTTCAGCCTCCTGAAATGGGTACAGTCGTCTGGAAAGGTTCAGCCTCCTGAAATGGGTACAGTCGTCTGGAAAGGTTCAGTCTCTTGAAATGGGTACAGTCGTTTGGAAAGGTTCAGTCTCTTGAAATGGGTACAGTCGTTTGGAAAGGTTCAGTCTCTTGAAATGGGTACAGTCGTTTGGAAAGGTTCAGTCTCTTGAAATGGGTACAGTCGTCTGGAAAGGTTCAGTCTCTTGAAATGGGTACAGTCATTTGGAAAGGTTCAGCCTCCTGAAATGGGCACAGTCGTCTGAAAAGGTTCAGCCTCCTGAAATGGGTACAGTCGTCTGGAAAGGTTCAGCCTCCTGAAATGGGCACAGTCGTCTGAAAAGGTTCAGCCTCCTGAAATGGGTACAGTCGTCTGGAAAGGTTCAGCCTCCTGAAATGGGTACAGTCGTCTGGAAAGGTTCAGTCTCTTGAAATGGGTACAGTCGTTTGGAAAGGTTCAGTCTCCTGAAATGGGTACAGTCGTTTGGAAAGGTTCAGTCTCTTGAAATGGGTACAGTCGTTTGGAAAGGTTCAGTCTCTTGAAATGGGTACAGTCGTCTGGAAAGGTTCAGTCTCTTGAAATGGGCACAGTCGTCTGAAAAGGTTCAGCCTCCTGAAATGGGTACAGTCGTCTGGAAAGGTTCAGCCTCCTGAAATGGGTACAGTCGTCTGGAAAGGTTCAGTCTCTTGAAATGGGTACAGTCGTTTGGAAAGGTTCAGTCTCCTGAAATGGGTACAGTCGTTTGGAAAGGTTCAGTCTCTTGAAATGGGTACAGTCGTCTGGAAAGGTTCAGTCTCTTGAAATGGGCACAGTCGTCTGAAAAGGTTCAGCCTCCTGAAATGGGTACAGTCGTTTGGAAAGGTTCAGTCTCTTGAAATGGGCACAGTCGTCTGGAAAGGTTCAGCCTCCTGAAATGGGTACAGCAGTTAATACAGTTGCTTAAATTTTACAAGCCTTAAAAACAATGACTGTGCAATTTAAACCTTCAATGCTATACATTCTAAAGCAATTTATACAGCGCAAAGCAATGCAAAAGCAATTAATAGAAGAGCTACTATAATACAATAATAAAGCCTCGTTCACTTACACTTCACCCGTATGCTACCTACAGTGCCAGGCAGGAAGTCGCAGTCCCTTTGATTCCCACCTGTCGGGACGCCATGCACTGGGTCGTCGGTGTGAAAGGCTTATTTACTTCTAGTTACATCAAGCAGGACCTGCGGGTCAATCCTGCTCATTCCCTCCCATCGATTGTTCTTACTAAGCCCATTTGATAGCAAAGTGAGACTTGGTCGTTCTAATCATATTTACCAATGGATTCTGTATTGTGTAGGATACGTAAAATGCCCAACGCCCTATTTGGGGTCTTGCTTAAACTATACGCGTAGTTGATGGTTTAATGGCTGCATCTGTAATTTTTGCTTATCAGAAACAGAAGTACCAGTCCAAGATTGCTTGTCGCGTATTCTTGATGTGGTCTCGTGTACCATGCTTAACCTGCTTCCCAAACCTTGCCTGCGTGCTTATGTGCACCAGACTTGAGACAGGCCTGGGTTTTGCTTTTTAGAGATCCACTCTGTGGTCAAGGCAGGGCAGTCCAGGTTCTCCTAAATTCCCTCTCCCCCTTTGGTCATTTATGAGGTTTTTTTTTATAATTGGGGTAGTTAAGAAGAAAAATTAAAAAATAAGTAAAAAAGGGAAAGACGGAAAACGAAGAAAAAGGACAAATATTAAGTTTTGGGGAAAAAAAGGTGATCTATTCTGAATCGAGCATAACAAACCCATTTTGATATTTTCTATTTTCTATTACATTTTCTTTCATTTTCTTTTTACTTTCTTCTTTAGCGTCCTGTGTGTTTTGTGAAATCTGGAGCTACACGCGCTTTTGTGGAAACATCTCTCCACCCAAAAAAGTGGCCTTTGAGCAAAATGTTCCATGCCAGTGATGAGTGTGTCAGAAAGCTTTTTGAGTGTAAAAATGCGAGGTTTTGAAGAACAGCTGTAACAGAAACATTTTTGCCACTAGCACAGTGTGGGAAATGGGTTTTGGTCCCATTTTTGTTGTTTTCTTGGGGAAAATTCATATATGAAAACAGTTTGCTTACAACCGGAAATGTTTCTATTGTGAAGTGGAGAGAATTCTGCGGTTGGACTACTACATGTATTCGTTTGCTGGGCTCTTCCAATCACCCCCAGTAACTTATAAGGGGAGTTCTCATAATGTAAATACAGCTGACCCCTCGTAGCAAGCCACTCAATATGCTGACTTCCATCCGTTTGAATAATTTCCATCTATTGTGAAACTTCTCCGCAATTTAATTTAATCCTGCCAACCCTTTCCACCCTGTTTTAGCCTGGCGTATAAGAACTGGTGAGATACTGCCATCTACTGGAGGGTCCTTAAAAAGGAAAGAACCCGGCGCTCTGATTGTTACCAGGAGTGGCTCTGCAGAAAGTTGGCCAGGAGATACGGACATTTCGGTTCCCAGCCAGGGCTGGTCTGAGAGCACAAATGGCGAACACTGCGCTTCAACAGGGACAGGAAAAGCGTCACAACCTGGACCCAGAAGAGCAGAAATCAGGTAATTTCATACTCCCTCTTGCCCAATGTGCCCTCGAATCTTTTCCATCCACATGCAGATTTTGTCCCGCCACGTGCGGAATAATTTCACTTGCACCAATGAATGTGCACCACCAACAGAAACAAACAAACAAAAAAACCTAGCTGTGGACGCACTGCTGGGTGGCATTCGAACCTCTCCTGAGTGGCTACAAAAGCCCCCAACTTACATCGCTCCTACCTCTTTTTCCTTTGGGGTGTCATGGAGTGTGGGAGAGTCTCCAGGCCCTGTACCCCCATCTGCAGTCACATGTGACTCTCAGCCGGCAGGTAGAACAGAAGGTTTATTGGTTCACAGGGACACAGTGTAGTTCAGACTTCTTGTTACAGGAACCAGGAGGATTCAGTACAGTCAGTTTTGGGAAGGAGGGGGAGCGGACCTTCAGCTCTGGGCCCCTTCCCTGGCCCCCCTGGCCAGCTAAGATCCCTTTTGCCTAAGGCAGCTAAAAAAACCTAACTTACACTTTGAGCAGCTTCTAACTAACTCACATCACTCGGAGATTTAGGCAGCTCTGCCGCCTGCTTTGTCCCCTCCTCATCCAGATAGTGTGGCAGTGCTTAGGGAAACTGAGGCATGCACCCACATGTTGAGTGATTTCACAACAGCCCAGGACAGCAGAATCACATATAACGCAACAAAGCAACCGGTGAATGTGAACCGGAGTGAACACAGGACTACCGGGTTATGTCTACACTGGCGAATTCTTGCGCAAGAACTCTTGCACAAGAACACGTCTACGCTGCCATGTGCTTTTGCACAAGAGCATCCATGGCTGTGTGGACGCTCTCTTGTGCAAGAAAGCTCTGATGGCCATTTTAGCCAGAGGGCTGTCTTGCACAAGAAACCCCTGCCGTGCGTCCACACTGCCCTCTTGCACAAGAGCTCTTGTGCAAGAAGGCTTACGCTTGTTAGAAAAGAGCGTAGCTCTTGTGCAAGAAGCCCTCTCTTCCCACGCCGTACTGTAAATCTTGTGCAAGAGCGGGTGGGCAGTGTGGACGCTCTGCAGGTTTTTGCTCAAGAACCCACCAGTGTAGACATAGGCTACGTCTACACTGGCATGATCTTCCGGAAATGCTTTTAACAGAAAAGGGATCAGTCCCTAAGCATCAGGGTTTGGCCCAACTTTCACAGGAGCCGAGAAACCATCGTGGGAATGGCAATGGGTCAGCCCCTTTCGAGGTCAGGCAGGAAAGTTCTGGATAGAGCTGAGACAGAGCAGAGACACCGTAGAACTGAGAGGATGTTGGCAGATCCTTATGTCCCCTTCTGCTGTGGTTTGTGGCTACTTGGGACTTGTCTTTTTCTTAGCAGGGGAAAAATTGATTTGGCCGGAGACCCACGGCATCAGGGTACCCTTCCGATCAGAAGAAAGTATTGGGCTTCATCATGACCGGGAGGGTAAGCCCGCTTCGCGTGTCCTGGCGCTAGCAGTAACATGCCGCATTGTGCGTGTTGATGTCAGCACCAGGGTTCCTGATTCGAATGGTAAATGTGTTTCTTGTGACAGCAGCCAGGGGTAATGCTGAGATGTAGTAAGTCAGGGGGTATCTACATAAGCACGGCCTCACGGGGTCAGACCAAAGGTCCATCTATCCCAGTGTCCTGTCTGCCGACAGTGGCCGGCACCAGGTGCGCATAGAGGGAGGGAACAGAACAGGGAATCTTCAAGTGAACCCGGTCGCCCATTCCCAGGCTCTCGGAGCATGGATTGTCTATTCATACAAATAATTTCTTGTTACTTCCCCGACCCATCCGCAAATACTGCAACCTGCAGGCCCCTCCTTAGGATTTATGGGGCCCTAGGCAGTACTATCAGGGATGGCCTGAGGTTGGCTGCAGCAGCTGGCACCCCAAGGTGGAAGGCGCGATCAGCGCCCCTGCCTGCACGGCCGTCAATGGCCATGACGTCATCATCGGGTGCCCGGGCATCCTGTGACGTCATCATTGGGCAACCCGTGAGGCCATCACCGGATGCCCGTGTGACATAATCACTGCCACATTACGTCATCATCGGACGCCCCGTGACGTTGTCATCGGGCACTGTGACATCATCATAGGGCATCCGTGATGTCATCACTGGATGCCCGTGTGACATAATCACTGCCCCTGTGATGTCATCGCTGGATGCCCGTGACATCATCATTGAGCGCTCCGGCCCGGCGGAGCCCTAGGCGATCACCGAGTCTGCCTAGGCTCACAGGCCGCCCCTGAGTGCTATTAAACTGGTGCCCTTATGTCCGATAGCAGCCTGGGGCGGAGATGATGATGATTTTGTAGAAATGTGATTTTATAATCCTCAGCCACACACCCATAAAATATTTTAAAGCACATTTTAAACTCAGGTCCTGTTGATTGATGCAGTAAATTCAGAAACTGACAGGATAGACCTGTTGGCACTTTTAAGTTCACTAGATCCTCTCTGGAGGAAGCAGAACCTGTCTGGGGCGTGTTAAAAGCATCTTTGAATCAAGAGACGCTTTTCGTAAAGCCACTAGGGCCGGGCCCTGTCCTATCGCCCAGGCCTCTGGGCAATTTTCCCTTTTATTCCCCTTCCCCTGGCATTTCTGAATAAAAATCGCTTGGTTGTTGATTTGGGCTGGGGGCAGTGGAGTGAAAAATCAAACATTTCTGTGGAAAAGTTGAACAAAACCATTGATTTTTCAGTTTTGTCCATTCCCTGAGGGAGAGGCAGAAAGCGCCATTTTCAGACAGTTTCTGCTACTGGGAGCTGAGCGGCCTCGACAGAATTTTAACTCTCGTTCTCCTTTTTTTCCTCAATGTTACCGGTTAACTGCAAATCCACCCGGTTTGTTTTTGCTTTGTGGGCTAAGAAGTCTGGTGCCCGGCTGGGGATTCATGGCTCTTTCTCTTTCAGTTCCTGGGTGCGCATGTGGGAAGGCTTCACGCCTCAAAGCCTTCGCTGGGATCGCTGGCGCAGCTGTGGTTACAACACTCATCATTTTAACAGGTCAGTGGCGACCTTTGCTTTCCCCAGTTTTGAGCTTTCCAAGAGTTGGGCTTGCTGCGAAAGCTCACTAGATCCTCATGTGGCTGCTGTTTGGAGAAGGTCGTGTTTTGCTCTGCCCCCGCTCTGTGAAAGCTGCGCACCTCCCAAGTATCAGAATCACCGAACACTAGAACTGGAAGGGACCTCGAGGAGTCATCGAGTCCAGTCCCCTGCCCTCATGGCAGGACCCGGTACCCTCTACAGCCTCTCTGAGAAGTGTCTTTCCAACCTGTGCTTAGATATCTCCAGAGATGGAGATTCCACAACCGCCTTAGGCAATTTATTCCAGTGTTTGACCACCCTGGTAGTTAGGAAGTTTTTCTTAGTATCCAACCTCAACCTGCTTTCCTGCGATGTAAGCCCATTGCGTCTTGTCCTAGTAGTGATAAAGGATTTAACCAGGAACCATTCTTCATGGTCCCCAAGGCCAGGGAATTATTCTCGTCTCCGTTTTAGAAGTGGGGAGATTAAGTCCTAGAGACAGGGCCACCTTTCTCATGAGCGAGTCTCTGATTTCATTCTGCTTCCCAGTCCAGAAGCGGAAGAGAGACTCGGAGGCTACGTCTACACTGGCATGATTTTCCAGAAATGCTTTTAACGAAAACTTTTCCGTTAAAAGCATTTTCGGAAAAGCGCGTCTAGCTTGGTAGGATGCTTTTCCGCAAAAGCACTTTTTGTGGAAAAGCATCCGTGGCCAATCTAGACGCGGTTTTCTGCAAAAAAGCCCCGATCGCCATTTTCACGATCGGGGCTTTTTTGCGGAAAACAAATCTGAGCTGTCTACACTGGCCCTTTTGCGCAAAAGTCTTTCGGAAAAAGACTTTTGCCCAAACAGGAGCAGCATAGTATTTCCGCAAGAAACACTGATGCTCTTACATGAGATCGTCAGTGTTCTTGCAGAAATTCAAGCGGCCGGTGTAGACAGCTGGCAAGTTTTTCCGCAAAATCAGGTGATTTTGCGGAAAAACTTGCCAGTCTAGACACAGCCTAACCGTGGCCACTCTTTTATTTTCAGTGCTAGCAAGTAGATCCTATGTCACCGGTTCTCCTTCTCCTGCCACTTGGTATCCAGCGTCCTGTGGCCCCTCCTGCCCAGACGGTTGGGTCGGCTACCGGAGGAAATGCTACTTTTTCTCTGAGACTGAAGGGAACTGGACCGACAGCCGGAACCAGTGTTCAGCGCTCAACGCCTCTCTGGCTTTGATTGAGAGTGAGCAAGAGCTGGTAAGAAGGAAAGAGACGCCTAGTTGTTTTGTTTTGTTTTAATAGCAGCCACAACACACGGGTTTTGGAGGGTTGCCAGATGTCCAGTTTTCTACCAGACAGTCCGGTATTTGCACCGTCTGTCTGGTAGAAAAATTCAGAAAATACCGGACAGGTGCAATGTCCGGTATTTTCTGAATTCCCGACTGGGCGCCGGACGGAAGCCTGGCAGGGGCGGGGGTAGGGGAGCCACTGGAAGGCGGGGCCACGATTGGTGCTGGGAGCCCTATGGTCATATGCAGAAGCTGGACGGGGTGGGGCGGGGTAGGGGCCGGGACTCCGAGCCACTCCCCCCGCCCGGCTTCTGCACGCGACCAGAGGCTTCCAGCGCCCATCATGGCCCCACCTCCCAGCTGGGAGCCTCTGGTTGCATGCAGAAGCCGGGCGGGGGGAGCGGCTCCCAGCCCCTCCTCCACCCCCGCCCCTCTGCCCGGCTTCTGCTCGCAACTCGAGGGAGTGCCTGCCGGGGACATGGCCCGAGGAACTCCGACTGTGGTCAGTGGTTGCGCCTCCCCCCGACCAGGTCTGCTTCCTGCCCCCCTTCCTCCAGGCCCCCCTCTCCTCCCGTCCAGCTCCACAGCCCCCAGCTCTGCTTCCCAGCCCCCCCTTCCTCCCGGCCAGCCCCGCGGCCCCCAGACCCTCCCCCCGCCAGGTCTGCTTCCCACCCCCCTTCCTCCGGGCCTCCTTCTCCTCCCGGACAGCCCCACGGCTGCTGACTCCCCCACCCAGCTCTGCTTCTCATCCCCCCTCCTCCCGTCCCCCCCTTCCTTCCGTCTAGCCCCGCGGCCCCCAGACTTCTCCCGCCAGCTCTGCTTCCCGCCCCACCCCCCTCCCAGCCCGGTTCCCGTCCCCGCCCATGATCAAGTGTGCCCGTTTTTTTGGCAGGGTCTATCTGGCAACTCTATTTGGAATAGCTGGGGATGAGTCCTATCCGGGCCTGAGCGCTGTAGCTCAGCAAAGCCAATGGTGCCGCCAGCGAGTGTGATGGACATTCTGGGAGTTGACTTTGAATCTGCCCTGTTGTAATGGTGTTGGGGCAGAGATTTCATAGACGATTAACAGGCCATTTCTATTATTAATAATAATCCTTACTGAAGCGCCGGGGGTCCTTATCATAAATCGAGGCCCCTTTGTGCACGGTGCTGTACAAACCCCAAACAAAGAGACGGTCCCTGCCCCATGAGGAATGTAGTTCATCCCTCGCCCAATTAAATACCTTCACATTTTCCTCCAAAAAACAACAGCCCCTGCCCTACAACTTTTCATGCTTGGTCTCAGCTCCGAGGGGTCTAGTTGCTAGTCCAGGAAGAGACTAACACGCTTCCCCAAAATCCCAAGGCTACTTGCTGGAAGGCAGGGGCAGCAAGTGAAGGCCCAATTGTAGAAGACAAGTCCAAGCCCCGCCCCCTCCCCCTGAAGCCACACCCTTTCCCCTGAAGCCACGCCTCTTCGACGACCTCTCTCCCCAGCCAAGCCACACCCAACCTCAACCCTCAAGCCTGATCCTTCCCCAGTCATCTGAAGGTCTAGGGCTGTCGCACCGTGGTCCCAGCCCTCCTCGGTGGCTGGGCAGGGTAGGCAGTTTTGGGAAGGCAATGACTTCCCTTGCCTACATTACCAGCTGCCCATGCTGGAAGATGATTGACCTGCTGCACATCTTATGTACTGAGAATTCCTAAGCTGCCATCTGTAGGTTTCAGAGTTAACACACCATAGCAGCGCACAGGAGAGATCATGCTGCTCTCAGACCTCTTCGATCAGGCTCTTTGTAGACAGAGGCAGTCATTAATGCCTATTTCCCCCTTTGGGCAGCTTCCCCATCTCACAACTATTGTCTCAGACTCAGGCAAGACAGCTGACGCTGTAGAACACAATTCTTCCGTCGGCTGTGAATTCTGCGGCTGCAGATTTCACAGGCTCCTGACTGTTCTTCGACAATAATCCAGGACGATAGTGCGAGGTGGGATTCCCGGTGGCCTTTGCACGTAACTGCTTCCCCTCTTTGCTTTTCTCGTTGTAAGATTTTCATGCTGCGCTTTAAAGTCAGAACGGATCCATGGATCGGCCTCCGGAGGGAACCCGGCCAGGGGTGGAAATGGGCCAATGGTTTAGAATTCAACAACTTGTGAGTCCTTTTCTTTTCTCTTCTTACTGACTGTCAGAGTCATGGGAAAAGCCAACTGCGGTCGTGGCAGAGTGCTTGACCCACCGTTTAGAAATGTGTAAAAACCTGTCTTGTGTCTCCTATCCTCACCCATGTCGCCCTTCCGCTGGGCTGGAAGGCTACGTCTACACTGGCATGATTTTCCGGAAATGCTTAAAACAGAACAGTTTTCCATTATAAGTATTTCCGGAAAAAGCGCGTCTACATTGGCAGGATGCTTTTCTGGAAAAGCACTTTTTTCCAGAAAAGCATCCGTGCCAATGTAGACGCGCGTTTCCGCAAAAAAGCCCCGATCGTCATTTTCGCGATCGGGGCTTTTTTGCAGAAAAGAAATCTGTGCTGTTTACACTGGCCCTTTTCCGGAACAGTTTTCTGGAAAAGGACTTTTCCCCGAACGGGAGCAGCATAGTTTTTCCAGAAAAGCACTGATGATTTTACAGTAGATTGTCAGTGCTTTTCTGGAAATTCAAGGGGCCAGTGTAGACAGCTGGCAAGTTATTCCGGAAAAGTGGCTGATTTTCCGGAATAAGTGGCCAGTGTAGACACAGCCGAATAGATTTCTGGAGCTTTGCAAGACAGATGATTGGCAACGTGGAAATCAGTGGTGCGGAGTAAGGATGTTAAATTGCCGTTAATGGGCTAGTCGAGTGGGGTACATTTCAAAGGAGGGATGCGGAACTCCACGTGCAGCCCGGGGCCAACAGGAAGTTCTGTTGACTCCGGGCTGCCTGCTTTGAAATGTACAAGAGTCCTCGGTGGGGACGCTTGTGCATTTCAAAGCCATGGAGCTTAGGGTCAGCAGGGGACTCCGATTCCCTCATTAACTCCAGGCTCCACCCCTGCTTGGCTAGAGACATTACAGGAGGAGGCTGTTGTCTAACTAACCCAACAAGCAGTGGCGTGAGAATATTTTTAAGAGCGGAGGTGCCGAAACCCAACCCTCTTATCCCTGTTCATGACCTCCCCCCCCCCGCAAGCTGAGGCTGGGAGAAAAGCCCAGACCTACGGTGCAAGCAGCTGGAGTCTCCACTGCAGGTCCCACGCCAGAGCCCAACGGCGTGTTGGGCTAGCAGCTGGGAACCCAGACATGTGGGGCTGGCACCTGGGAACCTAGGCATGTGGGGCAGGCAGCAGAGTCATGGTATACAGGGCAGCAGCTGGGAGCGAGGCCGGGAGC
This sequence comes from Pelodiscus sinensis, assembly GCF_049634645.1. NCBI lineage: Eukaryota > Metazoa > Chordata > Testudines > Trionychidae > Pelodiscus > Pelodiscus sinensis. The sequence continues at coordinate 11,956,743 of NC_134742.1, forward strand.
CCGGGATTGCTGCAGTACCCCTAATCCCAGGCACGTAAGCCGACAAGCGTGGCACGTCCCTGCCTTAGAAACATCTCACCCATTGGTTGCAGGTTTGTCATTCGCGGGGAGGCGGACTGCGCGTTCCTGAGCGAAGACACCGTCAGCTCGTCCCGGTGCTACACGGAGCGAAACTGGATCTGCAGCGCGCCCGAGGCCCATGCCAAGGGAGCGGACACGAGCGGAGAAGGGACGCGAGAGGCTCCGGGATAACATCGCGGCTTTGCGTTGAAGTGACATATAAAACGCCGGGCTGGGAGGCTTTATTGCGTCTCTCGCCCCGGGCACAAAGGAAAAGCTGCAAGTCGGTTTTTCCCCCATCAGGACCTCCTGCCCCCACCTGCTTCCCATGCTGCCTTGGTGACCTCGAGGGCAGCCCCACTGTTTTCACTGGGGTTTTCAGAGTGGTAAGACCCAGACCTACCTACTCTGCTCAGAGATGCAAAACAGAGCACGTAGCGCTCCCTGCATATTTATGTCAATATGGAATATATTTCCAAAGGTTTTAGGCATGACACAGGATTTTGGTGGAGGGCCCTAATAGTTCATCTAATAGCCAGAAGTAAAAGGGAAACTCGTTTATCCAACTAGCTGACAGAAAAGGAAAGCTGTCCCTTTAAGGACTCTCTCCTACAGAGGGGTGAAAGGACACTGGGGGTGAATAAAAAGGACAGGAAGCCTTTGGAAGCAAGTTTTTGTACAGGCAGTCCCCGGGTTACATGGATCCGACTTACATGGGATCCCTACTTACAAACGGGGTGAGGCAACCCCACACTAGCTAGCGCCCCCCCCAGCAGACCAGGGAGACGCGGAGCGGCTTTTCTCAGCAGACACCTCAGCTTGAGAATAAAGGACTGAGGGAAGTGAGGTGTGGGAGAATAAAACTGAGCTCTAGAGAAATGTTTGGCTAGAGTTTCCCCTACAATATGTACCAGTTCCGACTTACATACAAATTCAACTTAAGAACAAACCTACAGTCCCTATCTTGTACGTAACCCGGGGACTGCCTGTACATGAGGGACTGTTAGTACTTTTCCTGCTTGCAAAGCGGGTGATGTTTAGTTTTTATTGGTCTGTGCATTTCACAACTTTAATTTCTTTCTTATGTCTAACTTAAATTCTTCGACTACTAAATGCCTAACCTGTCATGTCTGGAGTAATTACCCCTATGGTTGGTAATTACAATTATTACAATTAAAATGTGTATTTTTAGACATGGGAGGTCTTTTGAAGAATTTATTTTAAAAACTGTATGTCAGGTGGTCCAAGCATTTTTAAAGGCTAACGCTAGATCCTCAGATTGTACCTCTCGATATCTATGCGTGGACGGTTTAGAGCTGAGCTTTTATAATCTTCAGCAACAAACTCATGACATATTTAAAGCCCATTTTAAACTTCAGGTCCTGTAGACACAGTAATGCACAACCGGTTTTGTCAGTAAATTCAGGGTAGGCAAATGCCTGTGGTTACATCTAGACTGCAAGCTTCTTTTGGAAGCTTTTCCAGAGATCTTCCAGAAAAGCATATTTTGAAAGAGCGCGTCCACACTGCAATTTGTGAACCTTTTTTGGATCTTTTTTTGTAAGAAGCATTTCCGAAATTTGGCCACATCTACACTGGGCCAAATTTTGGAAAAAGCCCCTTTTTTTGGAGGAGCCCTTCTTCATGGGAGAAGGAAGACAGGGCTTCTGAAAGAGTACATCTGCTCTTCCACAAAAAAAAGCAGAAGAGCAGACGTGTACCCTGGCAGGCCTACTCAACTTTGGACGACCCGGGGACCACAGTGATACTCACAGCACATCCTGAGGACGGCAACTTAAATGTGGTTGCACAGACATGCAAATAGCTTCTTTCACACTGACGGGCATGAATACAAAGATTAAGGCAAGACGACACAACACACAGGCCCCATTTCAGTCCGTTCTGCTGATATGAATAAAATGCAATAGTTACCCCATTTCCACCCATATGCCGTTTAATGAGAAACGGCAGTCCAGGAATTGAACTACTAAAACACATCTCAACAGAAGACCATTCTATTGACTCGCCGTTGTGAAGCGTGTTCCCAGGGGAGACCATGTCCAAAGGTCCCACTTGCGGGCTGCACGTTAAGCCAAACCCAAACCACACTGTGGGCTGCAAACAACTGGGCCGCATGTTGAGTAGCCCTGCTCTAAGGCCTTGTCTATACTTACCTGGAAGGTCGAACTGAGTTACGCAACTCCAGCTACGTTCATTGCATAGCTGGAGTCGACGCACCCAGAGCTGGTCCACAACATTTTGGTACCTGAGGCGAGGAGCTCAAATGATACCCCCAGACCTCCTAGCTTGGACCAAAACTTTGAAAGGTCTCACTTCTGCCTCCTTCCTCCAGCACAGCACTCCACCATCACTGTGCATCTAGAGCAGAGAGAATACATAGGCACCAGCAGCAGACACAATTTTCTACACTCTGGGTCCTAGTGCTCCCTCTCCCCCGGTCTGGCACCGGAGACAGCCACTTCAGTTCTCCTTATGGTAAGGCCAGCCCTGGACGCACCTTCATTCGGCCTTTGGCACCGTCTCTACAGCAAGAAGTCAACTGCAGCTGAAGGCTGGGAACATTTTTACTTTTACACACACACACACACACTTCGTTTTCAGGGGGTTGTGCGGCTGGGAACTTTTTTACTTTTACACACTGTGACGGCGCGTTGGGGGTTCCCCGTCTCCTGCACCCCGAAATGGCACAAACAGACTGCACCAGCCAGTGGAATTGAGGGTGGTTTATTGCTCCTCCAGCTCAGCGCAGCACCGATGTAGTCTGGTCACAGGAACTGGGCTAGGATGCCTCAGGCCCCCTTGGGATGGGGGAGACTGGGCCCCTAAACTCCAGCCCCTTCTCCTAGGCTCCCCTCCATGCCCTCCGACAGCCAGCAACCAACTCCCTCACTTCCAGCCCTGCCCCCCAGCCAAGGCAGCATTCCACCTTCCTTTGTTCCTCTCCATGGGGGGTGTCTGGCCACTGGTTTGCATAGTGACTCATCCTGTTTTGCTGGGTCGTGGTACCCACGGCAGCCAGTGGGGGTTCCCCCAGAGCCAGCAGCATAGAAACCAGCCAGGTACCCCCACTACGTCACAGTTCTCCCCCCTCCGAGAGCGAACTGAGCAGGGTCACTCCGCTCGTGACCTAGGGAAGTTCGGGTCCTCTGCGTGGGAACCCGCCCTGGGGACATGGGTGCTCCCCTTGACTCGGGCCGGCCGTGGCGAGGCCCCACATGAGCTGGCTTCCCTCTGTCCACTCGCCGCCCCGCTCCAGGGTGACTGGCGCAGGCCTGTCCTCGGGGGTCACACCCACCCTTCCACTGGCCTTGATCTCTGGCCAGGGTCTCTCGGGCCGGGGCCATGAGCCCAGCGAGCCTTCTCTGGACAGCCAGGGCGGCTTCCACCCCCGATGCTCCATCCAGGGAGGACTTCCCCTCCCATAACTCTCTCAGCAAGCCCAGAGGGTCCTCTATCTGGGGTAGAGACCCCCAAGCCGCGTTCCTCCTGTCTTGGGCCTTCCCGCCCCTCTGGCAGGAGTCACAGGACCGGCAGTACCGCTGCACGGCTGTAAAGATTCCCGGCCAATAGAAGTGCTGGAGCAGCTTCAGCCGGGTGCTCCGGATCCCCCGGTGGCCCCCAACGGGGGAATCATGGGCCAAATACAGCAGCTTGAGGCGATACTTTCGGGGGACGACCAGCTGCCGCTCTACCCTCCATGCCCTCACCTTCCTGGGGGGGAGCCACTCACGGAACAGGAGCCCACGCTCCCGCAGGAATCTCTCCTGGCCACCTCTCCCCCGGGGCTGAGCTGCATGGAGGCCAGCCTGGTCCCTCAGCCTCTGCAAGGAGGGGTCTGCCTGCACCTCAGCCTGGAATTCAGCTGCTGAGGCAGGGATCGGGACCTGTCCCCCACCTCTGCCTAGGTCCGGAGTCCCAGCCTGGCTGGACCCCGTGTCCACTGGGATGGGACCCTGAGGATGCTGCCAGGAGTCCTTCCCTGGACCCACGTTGTCAGCCCCCCGCTGGCTCTGGCTCCAGGTAGTGACTAGAGCCCGCTGGGATTCATGGGGCCACTCCTCTAGGTCATTCCCCATCAGCACCTCGGTGGGCAAGTGCGGGTGCACCCCCACTTCCTTGAGGCCTTCCTTCGCCCCCCATTTCAGATGCACCCGGGCTACAGGCACCTTAAACGGGGACCCATCTATGCCCTTCAGGGTCAGCTGCGCGTGGGGTAGTATCCGCTCCGGGGCCACTATGTCGGATCGGGCCAGAGTCACCTCCGCCCCCGTGTCCCAGAAGCCCGTCACCTTCCTACCATCCACCTCCAGGGGTATGAGGCACTCGCTCCGCAGGGGCCGTCCTGCCCCCACCCGGTACACGGAGGGATCCGCCTCCTGAGAATCAGACCTCCCAGGGGAGGTGCACTGAGCATCCTTCCCCTCTCTCTGAGCTGAGGTTTGCCTGCCAGCCCCTGCCTCTGGGGCAGCCTGCCCTTCCTCCCGCCCCAGCCAGTTAACCCTGGAAAGTCCCCGGTCCCGGGACCTGGTGCACTGAGCCCTCTTGTGGCCTTTTTGCCCACAGCGATGGCAAGTTAGGCTTTGGGCTGTCTCTGTCCAGGCCCTGGCTGGTTCTCTGGGGCGCAGACGACCTGTTCCTTGGTCTCGCCCCGTAGTTGACTCCCTCCGTCGCTCAGCCGAGATCCGGTCTCTGCGCGGTTCCCTTTCTCTCCGGGACTCCCGTTCACACCCGGACCGGCTCTCCGTGAACTCATCCGCCAGTCTCCCGGCCTCCTGGGGGTTCTCTGGTCTCCGGTCCTTGAGCCACAGCCTCAGTTTGGGTGGGCACGCTTCATAGAACTGCTCCATCATGACCAGCTTGAGCAGCTCCTCTGCGGTCTGGGCTCCGACTCCAGACACCCACTTGCGGCAGTATTGCGCCAGGCGGGAGGCCAGATCCACATAGGTCTCCCGTGGCCCTTTCTGTACCCCCCGGAACTTCTTCCTGTATATCTCGGGGGTCAGCCCGAACTTGTGCAGCAGGGCCTCCTTGACTCGGTTGTAATCCCCTGGCTGTAGGTCCTCCAGCTGACTGAGCACTCCGGCCGCCTCCTGGTTCAGTGCGGGGATGAGCTCCTGCAGCCAGTCAGCTGGGGGAACCCGTTGCAGTCCACAGGCCCTCTCAAAGGAGCTGAGGAACCCGTCTATGTCGCCCACGTCCTTCAATTGGGCCACCACGAGCCTCTCCAAGCGTCTGGCAGTCCTGGGACCCTGGGGCCCATCCGCACTTGGCGCAGCCGGTGCCCCGCCGGTTCTCCGCTCTGCCATGGCCAGCTCATGCTGCCGCTGCCTCTCTCGATCTTGGCGCTCCTTCTCTCGGTCCTCTACTTCCAATTCCCTGATCCGCAGCTGGATCTCCAGGCGCCGCAGCTCCGCTGGGCTGGCCCCTGCCCTAGATGGGCTACGGCTTGCAGGCCTCCCGGGAGACGCTGTCTCATCTCTCCGGTGGGTTCCAGCGCTCCTCCCCCTCTCTGAGCCTGACACACTCTCAGGGGGGGTCTGGCTGCTTCCCCTGGGGACAAGATCCTGGCCCTGTGGCTGGTCATTATCTTCCAGCTGGGCAATCAGCTGGGCCTTGGTTGCTTTCTGCACAGGCAAGCCCCTCTCTCTGCACAGCCCCACCAGCTCTGCCTTCAAGAGTCGGGCGTAGGCCATCTGCCCGCTGGGCCCCTCGGTGCAGACTCACCAGTCTAGTGCTGCAGCGCCCCACGATTCCCAGGAACCGCTTCGCTCTGTCTCCAGCACGCCTGGCTCCAGGGCTCTTGCTTCTACTGCGCCTTGTCGCTTGCCGCTGGAAGCTCCATCCACGGGGTGCAGTGCATCCCACTTCTGACACCAGTGTGACGGCGCGTTGGGGGTTCCCCGTCTCCTGCACCCCGAAATGGCACAAACAGACTGCACCAGCCAGTGGAATTGAGGGTGGTTTATTGCTCCTCCAGCTCAGCGCAGCACCGATGTAGTCTGGTCACAGGAACTGGGCTAGGATGCCTCAGGCCCCCTTGGGATGGGGGAGACTGGGCCCCTAAACTCCAGCCCCTTCTCCTAGGCTCCCCTCCATGCCCTCCGACAGCCAGCAACCAACTCCCTCACTTCCAGCCCTGCCCCCCAGCCAAGGCAGCATTCCACCTTCCTTTGTTCCTCTCCATGGGGGGTGTCTGGCCACTGGTTTGCATAGTGACTCATCCTGTTTTGCTGGGTCGTGGTACCCACGGCAGCCAGTGGGGGTTCCCCCAGAGCCAGCAGCATAGAAACCAGCCAGGTACCCCCACTACGTCACACACACACACACACACACACACACACACTTCGTTTTCAGGGGGTTGTGCTTCCGTGAGCTATAATTGGCATCTGGGATACCTGCCAGTTCTCCCGACAAGCTTCACTGAACCAGATCTCAAGTTACTTGATCCCTTTCACTGGTTTGGATCAATCCTGTTTAGCCCTTGGTTCTCTGTAGCGAAATAAAATGTGAAACTTTGGGGATAGGGATGAATTGGCCCATTTTCTCTACTTGGGTTCCCCCCCCCCTTTTCTCTCATGCCTTCCCAGCTTGCTATTTAGTTGTGTTATCTAGAGCTACAAAGCTGACCCTCTGACATCCCTACTGGGCAAGTAGGGTCCCCCCACCCTCCGCTCTCTCTGTGGAAGCTGCAACAGGCCCAGAGCTACCGGCACAGCCTCTGAGTGTCCCTGTGGAACCCTCAGACCCAGCCCACCAAGCACACCCAGAACTGGAACGCCCGGGCTAAGCCTAGACAGAGTTTTTTTGGGCTACCAGAAAAACTCGGATGGGTCCAGGAAACGTGGCAGCTTTTTCAGAACAGTGTCTGAAAAAGCAGACATGTTCTTTTGGCATCAGCGAGAGGAATAAGGGATGTTCCGAAAGAGGAGGGGTTTCCGAAATTTGGCCCTGTGTAGACAGGCCAAATTTTGGAAAAGCCTCTTATGAAAAAAAAAAAAAAAGTAGAAAAAGATACAAGCTGCCACAATTTGCACAAGATCCAACTCAGGCTAACGGCTCCATTGAACCAACAGCTCCCAGCTAGAGATCCACACACACAGAAAAGAAGACTAAGTTTCTTAATAAAATTTATTTATGAGCGTACCAAGAGGCGATAGTGAATAAAATACCAGGAAGCCAGAGTAATAGATGAAGGGAAATAATTTTTTCAGTATTTTTTTTTTTTTGGCAGACTCAGTATGTGACCACCTCTTTGTTCGGGTGGCTGCTCTGACACTTTTTCCTCAAGTAACTAACTGTGGGAAAAACAAATTACATTACATGTACATATTGATGGAGGGTTGTGTTTCTCAAACTGAGGGTCCTGACCCCTCAGGGGGTCGTGAGCAATTTAGAGGGGGGTGGCAGTATCACAAAGTTTGAGAACCCTTGACATAGGGTTCTTTCACAGACTCAACAATAAATATATGTACAGCTATCTTTTATTTAACTAGACCTTAAGTCAAAAAGTGCTTTGCATATTACTGGCCTGGTTGTTATTTTGATTTTTTTGATGAGAGGTGGCTGTCTATCCACCAATTCTAAACTAAATTTAAAGTGCTTTTATGTTGCAGAAGCCCAAATAATAATCATGGAAAACAATCCACTAGTAATAAAGATAGTAAAAACGAAATCTGAGCTGTCGTCTTCTGACCGGTGTTCCCAGGAAGCTGAGCAGTTGGGCAGCCACTGAGAGAGATTCAAATGCCACCTAGCTGATTAGCAGAGCACCCACAGCCAGCAGCATTGTGCAGATGTGCACCAACCACAGAAACACAACAAAATTTATTCCACATATAGATGGGAAAAAAATAGCAGGAACATTGCTTTTGCACTCAGGTTTCACGTCATTTCACAGCTTGCGCCTCTGAAACTCACCGTGGTAATTTTGTTCAGCTTCCCCTACGGAGTGTTATGGTGACACTGCCCTGCTCACATTGCAATTCGATGAATGTCTCTCTTACTATCAGCACACACTGCAATTGCTCAAACAGAACCCGATGGCTTCAGAAGCACGAGAAACTGCCTCTCCCTCGGTGCTGAAATGGGCATTTTTCTTTCTAGGCTCTGCTTTTCTTAGCAGCAGGTGACTCCTCTGGGACAGCCTTGATCACAGACAGGGCCATTTTCCAGCATTCATCATCTGAAACACCTTCTGACCCCATTTGTGTTTTTAAAACTTCCTCCTTCTGCCATGAACAGTCAACACCTACCCAGACACCGCACGGGGATCTTACGAATGAAGACGGCCAACAGGCTCTGTAAGTGACTACAGCAGTGCAAGATGTAAACACAGCGATTAGCCAGCGAACGTGCTTTGTGTCTAAAAAGGAAGCCGCTCCCTCCCCCACGCTTTAGCTCTGCCTGCCCAATAGGACTTATGGCATGTCCAAGGGAACTTTAACACTTCACATCATGGGGGTGCTCAGGAGGCGCTCACAGTCGCACAACAATCGGCTGGTGGCTGCATTTCAGAAACGCTGTTCTAGAGCCTGAACGAATGTGTCCGTCCCTTATGCTATTTCCCCAGCCTTTCCAAACAGTTCGGCTCAGACGCCTCCTTGTCAGATCAGGGCCTCCCAGGTGCAGAGAAAAGCTTGGAAATGTGACCCTGAGTTGAGAGGTTGAAAGCAAAAGGCACAGACAGAGCGACCAGTGGAAGCTACACAACACTTATTGCTAGAGGGTCCCACTGAGATCAGGGGCCAGGCTGAGCAATGAGGACCAGGCTGCACAGTGGGGACATGGCTCAGTCCAGTCGGTGTGAGCTGCACCAGTGTCATTTCTGGGGGACTCTCACTTCAAGCCCTTTTCCAGCGCAGGGTCGTTCCCCATCACATATGCATCGAGTTTGCTGCAGATCCACCGTCTCCCCATGTAGCACCGGGAGCTGCTGGCCCCGTTCTCGTCGTTCAGGTAAGCGCAGGCACCTCCTCCCCGGATCTCAAACCTGCAACACAGGAGCCAGGAGCTGGAGCCAGGCAGAGGCCAGACAGGGGGCCCCCAGCATGGCCAGGGGAGCCGTTCCCAGCGCACAGGCTGGAGCGCGGAGCAGCGGCTCTCACAGCCCCGCGGGGTCAGAACGGAGCAAACCATTCGGCTTTCAGTCTAGGGGCCAGACTGAAATACGGTTTGGTTCAAACCAAACGGATTCATTTCCCCCCCGCCCGATTCATGGAAATGTCTCAAGCCCAGCCCACGCTGGGGGAGGAGCCAAGAGACCCGGGAACAGGCCGGCTCCCGCCTGCCTCTGACACAGACAGGAAGCGAAGGGAGCAGGGGGGGGCGCCTGGGGGTGTCACTGGCACCCAAAGGTGGATCTCCCTGAACTCAGACACCAGCACCCTCAGCCCCAGGGCGTTAACGCAGAGGGCGAGCGAGACTCACAGGTTGCCGAATTCGGTGCCGTTGGCCCATTTCCAGGGCTGATCCTGCTCCCTCCGGAGGCCGACCCAGTGGTCCTGGACACCCTTGTAGCGCAGCAGGAAGGCCTGAGAGGAAGCCAAGGGACAGCAGGTGTCAGACCCCAGCTCTGGTGCTTCGTCCCTCCCCGTGCAGCACGGAATTCCAATCGCACACTGAAAGATGCTGTGTGTGTGTGTGTGTGTGTGTGTGTGTGTGTGTGTGGACTGTCCCCTCCCACTGCTCACAGCTGCCCTGTCTCTCTGCTCCCAGTCACCCACACCCACGTTCACCTGGGCGGGGGCAGCTGCTGGGGTCTACGCTCTGCACAGACACCTCTTCCCATGGGACAGCTGCCGCTCACCACAGCAAAGTCGGGGGAGGGAATCAAGCTGCAGTGGGAGGGGTCATGGCTGAGAGGAGGCCCCGAAATGCCTGGGGAGGTTCTGGAACCCCCGTCGTTAGCGATGTGCAAGCGCCGGTCACACCAACGCCCGTCAGAGAAGGCCTGAAGGGCGCCTGCTCCTGCCGTGGGTGCAGGGGACTGGACGTCACTTCTTGAGAATCCACTCAAGGGCTGGTGTTCCAGGGTCCCACGAAATGCCTCTCCACAGCCAAAAACGGCATGTGGGAAAGGAGCCCCTCCCCCGCACCAAGCAGGCTGCTCCTCTCTCACCCCCCCCAAAACCAGGAGCCCTTCACTATGAGCTCAGTCCCACTCCAGCAGCCTGACTGAGCCCCGTCCCAGACAAGGGCTGTCTCCCTAGTTGGGGGTGGGGATGAAAAATCCCATGTAATTGGCTAACCCATTAAGCGGGGAGGGGGGGATAGGAATGGGGAGGGAGGGGGTCGCTCCAGCCCGGCAGTGACAAGGTGGGGAACTGCTCCAACCCCCAACGGTTCACGAGAACCGGTAACCATCACCGGTTACGGGTGTGGCTTACCAGTTAACCTTTAACATCCCTAATTTGTGGAGTGGGGCAGCTGGACAATTCCTGGGACCTCACACAGGCCACAGGGCCCTGGGCCCAGCCAGGCCTGGCATTCAGCGTCTGGAAAGTCCATTGGCTCTGGGCTGCTCCTCGCCCGCAGGGCAGAGCCCAGGCCTGGCCAGCGCGAGAGTCTCTCACCATTTCCTGCAGGGAGTCGATCCCAGCCAGGGAAGCCCCCAGGGCAGAGCAGTTGTCCCGGCTGTTGGTCCAGTTCCCTTCGGCCTCGGAGAAGTAGTAGCATTTCCTCTGGAAGCCGACCCAGCAGTCCGGGCACGCGGGGCCAGCCAGGGGGCCCGGAGCAGCTGATGGAGACTTAGCTACCCACACTGAGAATGAGACAGTAAAATGGGAAAGGGTAAACGCTCCCTCTAGCGCTGGACGTGCGACTGGTACAAAAATAACCCATCAAGTGACCCATCAAATAGATCTAAAAATGGGCAAATGTCCCAACACGAATGCATTAGAACAGTAACAAGAAGGAACAGGACTTTCTGGTCACCAATAGATTTAGCTTTAGACAGATACAGATACCTCATTGAAACCATTTATTTTGAGTTGGAGGAAAAATGAAACAATGAGATGAAGTTAATAAGAAATAAGAAAATAAGAAGACTATCTTACTGCCCCTGTATAAAACTATGGTACTCCCACATTTTGAATACGGCATACAGACGTGGTCTCCTCACCTCACAAAAGATATTTTGGCATTAGAAAAGGTTCAGAAAAAGGCAACTAAAATGATTAGGGGGTTGGAACGGGTCCCATATGAAGAGAGGCTAAAGAGACTGGGTCTTCTCAGCTTAGAAAAGAGGAGACTGAGGGGGGATAGGATAGAGGTCTATAAAAGCATGAGTGGTGTGGAGAGGGTGAATAAAGAAAAGTTATGTACTTGTTCCCATAATATAAGGACTAGAGGACACCAAATGAAATTAATGGGGAGCAGGTTTAAAACTAATAAAAGAAAGTTCTTCTTCACACAACGTGTAGTCAACCTGTGGAACTCCTTGCCAGAGGAGACTGTGAAGGCTAGGACTATAATAGAGTTTAAAGAGAAGCTAGATAATTTCATGGAGGTTAGGTCCATAAAAGGCTACTAGCCAGGGGATAAAATGGTGTCCCTGGCCTCTGTTTGTCAGAGGCTGGAGAGGGATGGCAGGAGACAAATTGCTTGATCGTTGTCTTTGGTCCACCCCTCTGGGGCACTTGGTACCGGCCATTGTCGGCAGACAGGATACTGGGCTAGATGGACCTTTGGTCTCCGCGTATGGCCGTTCTTATGTCATGTTCTTAAGTTGTTAAAAAAAAAACAACACCCTCTACATAAGCATGGCTCCAAGATGCAGTCGAAAAAGCAGCTGCCTCCTCCACTAATACTTTGGCTGGCCTGGAAGCATGGCCCTGCCACCACCAACCAGCAGCTACTTCCTAGGGTTTGGGTGCTTGCTGCTCCCCTGTAATTATTCTGGAGTCCCTGGCATCACAACCCTCCTTTTCCACTGGATGAGGAACAATCGCATTCCAGAGACACCTCATTGTCCTGGCACAACCATACCCTGACATTGCTGGGAGTTATGATACGAAGAAGCCACCTACCAAATTTGGTGCTCCTAGCTCTTACTGTTTAGGAGTTCTTGAACAAACAGACTCAGGGTATGTCTACACTAGCCCCCTAGTTCGAACTAGGGAGACGAATGAGGGTGACCGAAATTGCAAATGAAGCGCGGGATTTAAATATCCCACGCTTCATTAGCATGTTCCCGGGCGGTCACCATTTTGGAAATTGACTAGCTCAGAAGAACTGCCCGCGTCTACACGCGACAGTGAAATGGGAGTTTGAAGCAAAGCCCTTAATTCGAATTAGCTATTAAACCTCATTCTAAGAGGACTAACAGCTAATTCGAGTTAGGGCTTGGTTGTGCCAGGACAATGGGATTTACCTGGAATGGGATTGCTTCTCAGAAATCCATAGGCTACGTCTAGACTGGCATGATTTTCCACAAATGCTTTTAACGGAAATGTTTTCCGTTAAAGGCATTTGTGGAAAAGAGCGTCTGGATTGGCATGGATGCTTTTCCGCAAAAAGTGCTTTTGCGGAAAAGCATCTGTGCCAATCTAGACGCGCTTTTCAGCAAAAAAGCCCCGATTGCCATTTTTGCGATCGGGGCTTTTTTGCGCCAAACAAATCTGAGCTGTCTACACTGGCCCTTTTGCACAAAAGCTTTGCACAAAAGGACTTTTGCCCGAACGGGAGCAGCATAGTATTTCTGCAAGAAGCACTGATTTCAGACAGTAGGAATGCAGTGTTCTTGCGGAAATTCAAGCGGCCAGTGTAGACAGCTGGCAAGTTTTTCCGCAAAAGCAGCTGCTTTTGCGGAAAAATTGGCCAGTCTAGACACAGCCATACAGAAAAGAGACAGAATTGCCAAGCAGATGAAAGGGGCTGGTTGGTTGTGTCCTGTCCTCCCTCCTCCCAGTACAGGGCTATCCCAGGCCTGAGCTTCCCACCTCCCAGGCACCCTTTAGGGAAGGTGGGGGGCACTGAAGCCCCTCCCCCCACTCCTGATTCATACAGGAACATTGCTAGCTATTCCCCTTTACAGAGTGAAGGGAAAGTGCCCAGTTTGCTGCATTCCTCACTCTGGCAAGGGAGTGCAGGAGTGAGACAAACCTGGACCTGCCTGAGCTGGGGGACATGAGCCCGCTGGCCCTGCAGTAGCCATCAAGAGGCATCTCTGACCTGGCCCCAAGCTACTGCTCTGAGAGAGGCCTGGGGATGCGCGCTCTGTATCAGAGACAGCAGCGCTGGGGTGGAGGTGGGGGCAAGGCAGGGGACTGTGCTTGCAGGGAGCTGGCTTAAAAGCCAGCTCTCCACGTGCTCTGGTTCCCACAGAGCAACCACCCCACCCTGTGTGCAAACACAGACCCGATGAAAAAGCCAGTGGGTACAAACGTGCCAAAATAAAACACATTTGAATATTCCTACTGTGAAACTGGTGCGCTTGGGCTTGATGGCAGCCCAGGGGAGGGAAGACGATTCTGTAGTGATGTGATTTTTGTATCTTCAGCCACACACCAAGGAAACTTTTTAACGTAAATTTTAAACTCAGGTCCAAGCAAGACCAATTCAGACTGGCAAGAAGGGGTCCCATTCAGGGCTGTCCTAAGGATTCGTGGGGCCCTACGTAGCACTATTAAACGGGTGCCCCTCTGCCCGATGGCAGCTCAGGTAACGAAACATTTTTAGCGCTGGGATTTTACACTTTTCAGCCACACACTGAAATGTTTGAAAGCAAATTTTAAACTAACGTCCTGCCGAATCATGGAAAATGCACGGACGGACAGTCGAGACCTGCCTGTTTAATGGCTTTATTGACACTTGAATGGCTCCCTCACAGGTTCTGCTAAGAGCTCTGGCTGGATTTTGTCACTTTTAGTTTAACTAGATCAGTGGCTCCCTACGTGGTGCCCGCAGGCACCATGGCGCCTGCCAGGGTATTTATGTGCGCCTGCCAAAACATCTGGGCTAGCCCCGCCCCCGGTGGGCAGCACATGCACGGTGCCAGCCCAGGGCGCACAGCACGTGCACAGTGCTGGCCCCAGGTGCCTGGGCAGCCCCGCCCCCGGGTGCATGGCTCATGTATAGCGCCACCCCCGGACGCCCGGCAGCCACGAAAGGTTGGGGACCACTGAACTAGATCCTCTCCGGAGGAAGCTGAGCCGCAGAACAGAGCTAGGAAGAGGGAGGTGCGTGAGACATTAAAACCCAGGGAGAGGTGCCCCAATTTTTCAAGTGCCCTATGCAGCTGCATATTCGTTACCTATGAGTAACGACAGCCCCGCTCACAGCCGGCCTGATGCCGGTGCAAGGATGGGGAGGCAGTTACAAGTGTGCAAACACCTCCAAGAGATGGGCTGGGGCCGTGTGTCCCTGCAGCAACCTATGAGGACAAGCCCCATTCTGCACCTCGGAAATGCAGCCACATGAGCCGTTGCCACAATAGAACTCCACCCACATGATGAGGCCGGCACAGAGGGTTCCCGGTGCAGACAGGCTTGAATTCACCCCACTCTGCCGGCAGCTAAACCCTCCTGGGGCCCCATGATCGGACGTAACAGACCAATCCCACCCCTGATAACCTTCCCCAGACACAGCCGGGTTCATATTCACCAGGCATAGCCGCCCTGGGCATTGCCACGTGCTGTTTGTGCCCATGGGGCGTCACTAGTACCGTGGGGCCCTGCCCAGGTCACTCAGGGGCAGCTGTCACACAGCGTAAGTGGGGGTGTCCGTGCTGCGCCCTACAGCTCATTCCAGCGATGGGCAGCACCTGCCAGCTTGGTCCCGGGCACAACATGGGGATGCAGGAAGGCCAGGCTGGTACCTCAGGGGAACTGGCTGCAGGCAGCTCATCACTGCCCTGCACGTGCCCTGTCAATCACAGCCCTCTGTGCGGGTGTCAGTGACTGCATCTGGGGCTGGCGATAGCCCCTGGAACCCCACATGCTCAGAGATGGGCTGGGGGGGGGGGGGCTAGTGTCAGTCAGACCCTCCCCATACAGCAAGTGCCCAGGGCAGGGCCTAGGAGGGAGCAGGAGGTGGCTCTGGGAGGAGCATCCCCTGGGGACCCTCTGTCTCAGGGGCAGGTGCCAGGCAGTTCAGGAGGAGACGCTGTGACCGGGGTAGCCCCAGGGGGGTGGGATGTGCAGAGAGGGGGCAGAGAGGGCTGAGAACTTACCTGTCAGGGCAATAACAATGAGGAGAATCAAGATCACGAGGGTGACTGCATGTTTCTTATAGTTACATTTCCCGGCACGATGACGAGGTCCTGAAAGAAAGACCCGTCAGCCCGTACTGCAGGGACACACCCCCCGGGGCTGGAGCCGCACTTGATCAGTGGTTCTCAATCCATGGTACATGGAACCTGAGCATAGACAGGGGGTCTTCCAGGGGGTACGTCAACCCAGCTAGCAATTTGCCGCGTTTCACATGAGGCTCCATGAAAAACCCGAGCCGAGTCCGTACAAACTATCGTTTCATCAGGAGAGACTTGTCCGTGCAGCTCTGTGGACTGCACACGGACGCGCAAGTCCGATACTCGCATGCCAATTGATCGGTTTCCTAATGATATGATAAAAATGAGAACGTCAGTGTCCATCCGAGCAGCCATGGCACGTCTGTGTTTATGTCAGATTTTTGTAAGTGAGTCGTTCAAGTCTAGTGATACAGGATGGTACGCAAAACCAATCCATCTCCTGAAAGGGGGGCAGGAGTCCAAAAAGGTTGAGAACCACGGATCTAGACCAAGTATCAGAGGGGTAGCCGTGTTACTCTGGATCTGCAAAAGCGACAGGGAGTCCTGCGGCACCTTATAGACTAACAGATGTATTGGAGCATCAGCTTTCGTGGGCAAAGACCCACTTGATCTACACCAGTGTTTCGAGGACCCTCAGAGGTATTCAAGAGAAGTCTGGGGGGCATGTCAACTGAAATTTGGAGAAAACTGAATTTTTGTTTGAAGTTTTACAGCGCTTTATTATTTTTGTACTTTTTCCAAAAATGTCATCCCTGCCTGGCTACGATTAAGTAGTTGAAACAAAACAAATGGGTAGAAAAAAAAATTGTGTGTGTCTGAAAACTGTAGGCACTGGGGGTATGTCTACACTACCCCGCTAGTTCGAACTAGCGGGGTAATGTATGCATACCGCACTTGCTAATGAAGCCCGGGATTTGAATTTCCCGGGCTTCATTAGCATAAGCGGGGAGCCGCCATTTTTAAATCCCCGCTGCTTCGAACCCCGTGTAGCGCGGCTACACGGGGCTCGAACTAGGTAGTTCGGACTAGGGTGCCTATTCCGAACTACCGGTACACCTCGTTTCACGAGGAGTAACGGTAGTTCGGAATAGGACCCTAGTCCGAACTACCTAGTTCGAGCCCCGTGTAGCCGCGCTACACGGGGTTCGAAGCAGCGGGGATTTAAAAATGGCGGCTCCCCGCTTATGCTAATGAAGCCCGGGAAATTCAAATCCCGGGCTTCATTAGCAAGTGCGGTATGCATACATTACCCCGCTAGTTCGAACTAGCGGGGTAGTGTAGACATACCCTGGGAGTACTTTTTTTTAAGGGGTACTTGATAAAAAAAGATGGAGAACCACTGATCAAAAACAGGCTCCGTCCACCAGATGCTCTGGGAGGGGCTGGCGGAACAGCCCCTCCCACTCAGCCCAGCATCCCCCTGCACTGCCAGTCAGGCCGGCAGCAGGCCAGGTGAGCTCAGGGGCACAGAGATAAGGATCCGCATGTTCCGGTGGCAGGAGTCCTCCCTGCCTAGTGCCTGTCCCCGCACACGGGGTCTCACCTGGGCTAGACACAGCAGAAAGGGGAGAACAAACCAGGCAGAAATGGACCAGGCCTCACACAGGGGGTCTGACCCACAAGTCCAAACGGCCACTGCCCAGCTGCTGGGAGCAGGGATCGGGGCCCTGAGATCTGCCCCTAAAGGGCCCAGACAAAGGTTGGGCAGTTGCTGCTGCCACGGAGATCCTCCCTCCACCCCAGGTCAGTCTGTGTCTCTCTCCAGTCCCATTACCTGGCTCCCCTCCAGTCTCCAAGTTTCCATTGCCATTAACACACGGCTCAGTGCACTCAGCTGCTCTCTCAGTCCCCATGGTGTCTCAGCCACGCTTGGGCTGGGCCGGGCTCCGCTCTGGGTGATGGGTGCGATGCAGCAGCAGCAAAGAGCAGCTGGGCGGGTCCTGGCCCCGGCTCCCTCCCGGCTCCAGGACTCCCTGGCTGAGCTGGAAGCGGAGACAGAACAAGCGGGGACAGGTCGAGGTGAAGGTTAGAGCTGACTGCAGTTCCCGCCCAGCAGCCCAATCCAGAGCTGGCACCATGATTGCGTAAGATAACAGCCACACTGCCCATCAGGCCAAAGATCCATCTAGCCCAGTGGCCAATGCCAGGTACCGGGCATCCCTGCTGTAGGTCACCCCCATATACTTCCGTTCCGCACTAAAGTCGTTAACGCTTGTAGGAACCGATGTGTTATAAGTCCTCCCATTCCCTGCTTTTAAGTCACACACACCACCAATTTGCACAAATGGAAGTCGGCGGTGGGGAAAAAAAATTCCCCACTTCTACGTTGTTTCGCTATAAGCCCAAGTTTTTTTGGAACATAACTTGGATTGGTTGCAAGGACAGCCTGTACCCCACAGGGAATGAACAGAACAGGGAATCACGGAGTGACCCATCTCCTGTCATCCATTTCCAGCCTCTGACAAACAGGCTATGGCAGTGATTCCCAACCTTTTTCCCATGGAGGAACCCCTAAAATAATTTTTCATTTCTCGAGGAACCCCAACCTATGAAAACATTTGCTTGGCCAGAACAAGTTGACAGCGGGGAGCGCAATTCAATTACTGCTAAATTATTGTCAATAAAATTTATTTGTAAAGCGTTGTTTATATATATGTCAGCTTACACTGTAAGAAATTTTTTTTGTATTTATTTATTCCACGATTTCTCGCGGAACACCTGACAATGGTCAGCAGAACCCAAGGGTTTCGTGGAACCCTGGTTGGGAAACACTGGGCGATGGATACCATTGCTGCCCATCCTGGCTAATAGCCACCAAGAGACCTCTCCTTCATGAACTTTAGCCATTTTCTGAAACCTGTTATAGTCTTGGCCTTCACAACATCCCCTGGCAAAGAGTTCCACAGGTTAATGGTTCTGTGAAGAAACACTTTTCTGTTGCTCTACTAAGCTAAGGGCTTCATGGGCCAGGAGCCAGGTGACTAACAAACTGGCTCTGTTCTGAAAACACCTCTTGGCATCATTCGGGGGGGGGGGGGGGGGGGACACTCTGGTATCCTGAAAGGCTTCTTGCAAGAGACTGGGTAAAACCTGGGGCATAGCTCCCATCCTGTGCCTCTGACACTGCCTCTCAAATGCATCCATGGAGAGGGAGGTTGAGAAAAGCCCTCTCCTGCATTTCTTTCCCAAGCTTAGAAAAGAGGAGACCACAGGGGAATAGGATAGAGGTCTATAAAATCATGGCTGTGGAGGAAAAAGTGACTAAGGAAAAGTTATTTACTTGTTCCCACAATATAAGAACTAGGGGTTACCAAATAAAATGAAAAGGCAGCAGATTTAAAACAAACCAAAGGGAGTTTTTCTTCACTCAGCACACTCAGGACCTGTGGAACTCCTTGCCAGAGGACATGGTGAAGGCTGGGACTTCAAAAAAGAGCTAGATGGACCTAACCTCCATGAATTTATCAATGGCTATTAGCCACGATAAGTAGGAATGATGTCCCTAGCCTCTGTTTGTCTGGAAATGGGTAACAGGAGAAGGTTCTCGTGAGGATTCCTTGTTCTGTTCCCTCCCTCTGGGGCACCTGGCATCGGACACTGTGGGCAGACAGGACCCTGGGCGAGATGGACCTTTGGTTTGACCCAGTCTGGCCCTTCTTATCATCCTGGAAACCGGCCTAACTACAGAGTCCCAATAGGCTGCAACCAGGCCTCAACGGGGAGAGAAACACCATCCCCTGACCCCGGGGGGGGGGGGTTCCCCCCAGCAATGTAAACACCCCGCAGGAAGTCAATAGGGAGCAAAGCTCTGCCCTGGCAGGTCCCAGCAGTGGGGAGGGGCTGGGAAGCAGGAAGGAGAGAGGGTCTGCAAGGGCATGAGTAAAGGGAATGTCTGTGTGTGTGGGGGGGGGGGGGAGGAGTAGCTTTTCCCAGCAGGGAAGGGGGACAAGGAAAGGGCCCATGACCAGCGGGGAGGGGGGGGGGGTCTAGGTTCCCTTCGTGTGCGCACGTGGGCCGCGATGGGGAGGGAGACAAAGGTGGAGATGGAAGGGGTGCTCGGCTGCGAGTTGGGGGGGGAGCAATGGAGAGGGGGGGGGGGGAAGGAAGGAGAGACGAGTCCTGCAGGGGGGAGGGGAGGTTCGGTCCCGGTCCCGATCCGAGCTCCCTTCCTAAGCAGCTGGCGCAGCCCGGCGGGCGCCTCCGCGCTCCGCGGGGAACACGGGTCCAGGCGCGGCGCATCTGCTGCCTTTCCGGCGCAGGCAGCAAAGGCAGGGGTTTGGAGGTGGGGGGGGGGGGGGGAAATCACATGGCGGGTGTCCCCACTAGTCGCCCCCGCCCCCGGGGCTGCCTTCTCCAAACCTGTGTCCGTCCGCTCCCTGGCTCAGGAGCCACCAACCAGGCCCGGCTCGGACTTCCCCTCCCACCGCCCCGCCTGCGCACACGTGTCTGCCCGGGGTTAAGGCAGCCCTGAAAGGGGAGTCCCTCCCGGCCCAGAGAAGACGGTGGTGGGCGCCCCAAGCAAGCACGCCTTGAGCAATCGAAGGGGGGGGGGGGCTTGCTCGGCGTCTGCCCCTCGCCCCCCGGTCCAAACGCGCAGGATGCGCAACTCGGAGCTGGTCTAGCTGGCAAGAACTCATAGGCAATTCATTCATAGGCACTGCGAGCCCCCTTAGCCCGCCTTTGGGGGCTGGAGAAATAGATCTACTGTGAAGCTAGGATCCGCAGAATAGCCTCCTGTTTCCCCCTCTTCCTTCCAGTCCCCCTCCCCTCCCAATTGCAAAGCAGAGGGGAGGCAGTTTCCCAGGGCACTGCTGTGTAGGAAGATCACAGCTCACCTCTTCCAGATCCTCCATAGCTGCAGCAGCTCTGGCAGGTCAGGATCCGACTCCATCTCCCCCTCTCTGGGCCCTAGTTGAGAGGGGGCCGGAGCCCCCCCCCACTTCATACACATGTCTCCCCCCCATTGCTAGTGCAAGGAAAAGCGCGCGAAAATCCAGCCAGAAGGGAACTAGAACTACACACCAAGGGGCGCGGCCACTAATTTAGCGCTTCTGGATTGGCTGTTACAATGAATGAATGAACTGGGGGCGGGGCATTTGGTGACGATAGAGATCAGATGGGCATAAAGCGCGCCAAACTTCTTAAAGGGATAGGTTCACTCCTCTGATGTGTGCGGGGAGAAGACACCAGGCGCCACTTTCGTAAAGGACCTGGGGAGACGGGGGGGGGGGGGGGGGGGGGGGGAGAATCAAACCCCAAACAGTGTCTAGCTCCCAACCTGCCCCCGAGAGGGTTGCGCCTCTGTTAGATTTCACCCCACTCATTGCACCGAGCTGCCCCGTGCGTGGCCTTAACCAACCCGGCTGTGTCTACACTGGCCAGTTATTCCAGAAAATCAGCTGCTTTTCCGGAATAACTTGCCAGCCGTCTACACCGGCCGCTTGAATTTCCGGAAAAGCACTGACGATCTAATTTAAAATCATCAGTGCTTTTCCAGAAATACTATGCTGCTCCCATTCGGGCAAAAGTCTTTTTCCGGAAAACTGTTCCGGAAAAGGGCCAGTGTAGACAGCAGAGATTTCTTTTCCGCAAAAAAGCCCCAAACGCGAAAATGATGATCGGGGCTTTTTTGCGGAAAAGCGTGTCTAGATTGGCATGGACGCTTTTCCGCAAAAAGTGCTTTTGCAGAAAAGCGTCCGTGCCAATCTAGACACTCTTTTCCGAAAATGCTTTTAATGGAAAACTTTTCCGTTAAAAGCATTTCCGGAAAAACTTGCCAGTCTAGACGTAGCCAAAGTGTTTAGAATGAACAAAAATGTTTCTTTTAATTTCAACTTGAAATGCTCATGCTGGTTTTACAAAGCAGGACTGTCACTGCTCCCTTAGCTCTCAGGATGAGTTGTCTTGGCAGCAGATCCCGCTTTGGGGAAGGGAAATAGGTGAATCTCCAGGCCCACAGGTGGAGCAACCCTTGCTACACAGCACCAGCAGTGGGTGTCACACCGGATTGACCGTCTCTGGCTTGTACCCTCCCACCCCGCGGGTGGGGACGCAGGAGCCGGGTGGGCTGCGAGGCTCTGCAGTCTCCTGTCCTTGGCTCAGCAGTGTGCCCACATCTGGCCTGCCCGGACCAGCTATCTCAGAATTTTAAAGCCTGGGGTGGCTCATTTGCATACCCATGATGCATTGCGCACTGTGCGCTGCGTCCCTGGTCCATAGGCTGAGTTTGCTCCTGCACAGCCTGGTGCCGAGGAGAGAATTTGCGGTTGAATCATGCCAGAGGAATAAACTGATGAAACCTGCGGGAAGGGGGTGTTAACCATCTCTCCATTTACTCACCCTGATCTGAAAAGGTTTTACTTCGGACCTAGGAGAAGTGCTTCCAGCTTTCCTGCTATTTTTTGGTTTTTCTTCAGCTTGTATAAATCTTTTGCCAAAGATATTTATTGTGAGAAGTGTTTGTGGATGTTTAACCAATTTTTTGAGGGGTTTTTTTTTTCCCGTGAAGCTAGCTGGTGGTGTAGAAACAAACAAAGGGCCTATATCTACATTGGTGTGATCTTGCTACCTGTCTACGCTAGCTGTGAGTTCTTGTGTAAGTACACTGACATTCTAATGTGTGAAATTAGGGCTTCTTGTGCAAGACCTATGATGCTCCTGCTCAGGAATAAGCCCTCTTGCGCAACTGTTCTTGTGCAAGAGGCCAGTATAGACAGGCAGGCTGCGTCTACACTGGCAGCGTTTTCCGGAAATGCTTAAAATGGAACAGTTTTCCATTATAAGTATGTCAGGAAAAAGCGCATCTACATTGGCAGAATGTCAAAGCGTCTGATTTTCCGGAATAAGTTGCCAGTGTAGACACAGCCACAATGGCTATGCCTAGCCTGGCATGATTTTCCGCAAATGCTTTTAACGGAAAACGAAAGCACTTTTTGCAGAAAAGTGTCCGTGCCAATCTAGACGCGCTTTTGCACAAAAAAGCCCCGATCACCATTTTCGCGATCGGGGCTTTTTTGCGGAAAACAAATCTGAGCTGTCTGCACTGGCTCTTTTGTGCAAAAGCTTTGCGCAAAAGGACTTTTGCCCCAACGGGAGCAGCATAGTATTTCCGCAAGAAGCACTGATTTCAGACAGTAGGAAGTCAGTGCTTTTGCGGAAATTCAAGCGGCCAGTGTAGACAACTGGCAAGTTTTCCCGCAAAAGCACTTGCTTTTGCGGAAAAATTTGCCAGTCTAGACGCAGCCAATATGAATTTCTTGCTCAAGAAAGCCCTATGGTTAAAATGGCCATCAGAGCTTTCTTGCGCAAGAGTGCGTCTACACTGGCACGGATGCTCTCTTGTGTAAATACTTTAACGCAAAATCTCTTCCGCTAAAAGTATTTGCGCCAAATCTTGCCAGTGTAGAGGTAGCCGGACTGTTTTCCATAACCTGGAAATGGAGGGATGCACAATTGACTGTGGCCACTGGGGGGAGTTGCAGCCTCAAAAGAGCGAGGCTGGGGTTGAGCCATCTTGCCTGGCACCAGGCAGGGAGAGTGGCCCCCATACCCCAAACCTTTCGCGTGCCGTCCCATGGGAAGCCTGTACACCACTGGGGGGGGGGGGGGGGCGGGCTGCTGGAAGAGGGGGCAGCCCCCAAAGTCTGGACCTTTCCCAGGCAGCCTGCAGGCCACAGGGGGGACATTGGAGGGGGTCAGCTAGAGGGGGGAGAAGCCCCAAGATTCTGCCCCCCAGACAGTCTGCATAACATGAGGGGGGGGCTGGTGGAGGAGGGGGCAGCCCCTGGAGCCTCACTCTCACCCCAGACAGCCTGCAGGCCATGGCCAGGGGGAGGGGAGTTTGCTGGAGGCCATGGGGGTGTTTTGTGGGATTGGCCACACCCAGGACCTGTCCCCCAACAATCTACAGGCTGTGTGTGGGGGGGGCACTGGAGGCCAGGGGGAGCCACCACAGCTCAGCCCTCCCCCAGACAGCCTGCAGGCCATGGGGGTCCCTGAAGGCAAGGGGCACCCCAAGGAACATGGCCTGGCCCCTAGAGCACCCCCCCAAACAGGCTGCAGGCCATGGGGGTCCCTGAAGGCGAGGGGCACCCCAAGGAACATGGCCTGGCCCCTAGAGCACCCCCCCAAACAGGCTGCAGGTTGGAGGGGGCTACTGGAGGCTGAGAATATGTCCCAAAGGGTGGCTTTCCCCAGACCAGGTACTGGTGGGGGCGGCTGGAGCCAGCTTGCAAAGCCCCATCCCCACCTGACAAATGCACACACCCCAATCCCCCCCCTTGCGAGGAGCTGCCCACTGGGGAGAGATGGGGAGCGCTGCCACGGCCCCCTTGGAGGTGTCACCACTAAAGCAGCACCACCCTCGCCCCCACAGGCAGCCCCAGTGAGCCCCTCCCATCTCCCGGCCCCCTGTCCTGCGCCCTTCACCTCCCACCTGCCTTGACTCCTGAGCCCCATCTCCTTCCTTCTGCCCTGAGGCACCCCGGCCTGGAGTCCCTCACACCTCCCAACCCTCTGCCCTAAGCCACCCACCTCCTGCATCTCCTTACCCCAAAAACCTCACTCCAGCCTTCGCCGTCCTTCAGTTTTAAAAAATACAACCATTGAAATAAGGCATGGACAGTTTCCATTTAGTTTATTTTTTTTAAAATGTCACACAAAACAGACATCAGACAGTTTCACAAAGAAAAAACAGTTTCTTGCCATGTCAACCAGCCTGGGCATTGTCTCAACGACCTGACTAGCTGCATCCTGCTTCAAAGAGACTTTAACACAAGACTTCAAAGAGAAGCCTCTGAACTGTCATTCATGCTTAAATTTGACACTTTGGCTGTGTCTAGACTGGCCAGTTTTTCCGGATAATCAGCCGCTTTTCCGGAAAAACTTGCCAGCTGTCTACACTGGCCGCTTGAATTTCCGCAAAAGCACTGACGATCTCATGTAAGATTGTCAGTGTTCTTGCGGAAATACTATGCTGTTCCTGTTCGGGCAAAAGTCTTTTTGAGCAAAATTTTTGCGCAAAAGGGCCAGTGTAGACAGCTCAGACTTGTTTTCTGCAAAAAAGCGCCAATCGTGAAAATGGCGATCAGGGCTTTTTTGCGGAAAAGCGCGTCTAGATTGGCACGGACACTTGTCCACAAAAAGTGCTTTTGCGGAAAAGCGTCCTGCCAATCTAGACGCTCTATTCCGAAAATGCTTTTAACGGAAAACTTTTCTGTTAAAAGCATTTCCGGAAAATCATGCCAGTCTAGACGCAGCCTTTCTGAATGGGCCTCAACAAAGATGCTAATTATCTCACCAATTAGAAAGATAGCTTCCCCAATTATCACCTCTAATATCATTATCTCATAGACATTAACCTCCTCCCCCACCCCTCCTCTGTTCTATAATCTGATTTGTCTATTTTATGTGTTCACTTTTTTTTTAATTGTATCCCTTTTGTTATATACGGTCATGCCAATTTTCTTCCACTATCTGATCTAAGGAAGTGGGTCTGGCCCACAAAAGCTCATCACCTTATAAACAATCTTGTTAGTCTTTAAAGTGCTGCATAATCCTGTCTTTTGTTTCAGCAAGACCAGACTAACACGACTGCATCTCTTTTGTTTGGGCTTGTTGAGGCCTCAAGGGGGCAGATGCCCCATATAAATGGAGGGGAAAATCCAGGCAGAGTGACCTGGCTTTATTTTTGGCCATGGGCAAATTTCTCATAACCCCAGCTACAGCTGAGATCAGGGACCGGTTGTGTCGGGCGCTGCACAGACACAACAGGAGACAAGCCCTGCCCCAGCTGAGATCAAGATCCCGTTGTGCCGGGCGCTGCACAGACACATGGCGAAAGACAGTTACTGCTCAGGAACAGAATCTTTTATCTGAAAATATAGTTTCTGTTCTCAGAAAAAAAATATTGATTCTTGTCAGTTTTCAAAATCTGACTTTTTTTAACAGAAAATGGAACATTTTGATTGAAATTTGATTTTTTTAAAATGTCTGAGTTCCACTTTTCCAAGGGAAAATAACTCATTTTTGTGGGAATCTGTTTAATCTTTGGTTTTGTGCTTCAACAACAACCCAGACATTTTTGATCAAAAGATGTGAACAGGTTTGCTGTGGCTACCAAAGGGCTGTGTCTAGACTGGCCAGTTTTTCCGGAAAATCAGCCACTTTTCCGGAAAAACTTGCCAGCTGTCTGAACTGGCCGCTTGAATTTCCGCAAAAGCACTGACTTCCTACTGTAAGAAATCAGTGCTTTTTGCAGAAATACTATGCTGCTCCCGTTCGGGCAAAAGTCCCTTTTGCACAAAACTTTTGCACAAAAGGGCCCGTGTAGACAGCTCAGATTGGTTTTCCGCAAAAAAGCGCCAATTGCGAAAATGGCCATCGGGGCTTTTTTGCACAAAACTGCGTCTAGATTGGCCACGGATGCTTTTCCGCAAAAAGTGCTTTTGCGGAAAAGCGTCCGTGCCAATCTAGATGCTCTTTTCCGCAAATGCTTTTAACGGAAAACTTTTCCATTAAAAGCATTTCCGGAAAATCATGCCAGTCTAGACGTAGCCAAGTTGTTGTTCACTGGAAAAAAAAATCAGACCAAACGTTTTCAGAAAACATTTACTAATTCTAGCCATGTTCCAGCTCCAGTGAATGGCATTCATTTCTTCTTCCTCCCACACCCCATGCCCAGCCAGATGCTAAAGTGACAAGAAAATTCACTAATCAAGAGCAGGAGAGTTCAGCTTTACCTCCGCAGCAGAGAATTATTGCACAATTTGTTCAGTGTTTTACCCACTTGTCACCTCTAGGGAGCAGGGTCTGACTATGCACGGATGGAAGACGCATGTCCGGTGTTGTAATAAAATGCACATCGATTCTCATGTGTAAATATCAGCATCTACAATGTATTTAACCCTTTTCTCTCTGTGCAGTGACTGGAACTCACATATCCAGCATTAGGTCACTGTTCCCGTTCCGATATTGCTTTTGTTCACGGACAAAATGATGTAACTGATTTAAGAACAATAGTATTCAACACAGGCGGGTACAGAGCCTGGTATGGAGCAGGGGTGGGAAGAGGTGGATCAGGGGTGGGGCTTAGGAGAAGGGGTGGAGCATGGGTGGGAAGAGGCGGAGCATGGGTGGGGCTTGGGAGAAAGGGTGGGGTGTGGGCAGGAAGAGGTGGAACAAGGGGTGGAGCTTGGGCAGGAAGAGGTGGGGTTTCTTTAAAAAAAGGGGCTTGTTAAAGTGTTTCTGTTTATTTCTATTTTGTTTAGTAATTTTTTAAAAATAGACATTTCATCCAGGCTGTGTCTACACTGGCCACTTATTCCGGAAAATCGGCCGCTTTTCCAGAATAACTTGCCAGCTGTCTACACTGGCCCCTTGAATTTCCGGAAAAGCACTGACGATCTCATGTAAAATCATCAGTGCTTTTCCGGAAAAACTATGCTGCTCCCGTTTGGGCAAAAGTCCTTTTCCGGAAAACTGTTCCGGAAAAGGGCCAATGTAGACAGCAGAGATTTCTTTTCTGCAAAAAAGCCCTGATCACGAAAATGACGATCGGGGCTTTTTTGCGGAAAAGCGCGTCTACATTGGCACGGACCCTTTTCCGCAAAAAGGGCTTTTCTGGAAAAGCATCCTGCTAATCTAGACGCGCTTTTCCAAAAATGCTTTTAACTGAAAACTTTTCCGTTATAAGCATTTTCGGAAAATCGTGCCAGTGTAGACGTAGCCTCAGTGTATTCGTTGTCTTCATCCCTGCCACATAGTGCCCACTCACCCCCACGGCGCCTCCAGCTGGTCACTCAAGGAATCAGCATTCCAGCTCCCAGCTCTGGGTGTCTGGCTTCCCATGGAGTCCGGGTGCCCACCCCCACGGCACCCAGACCAGTCCCCTCTGCTGCTCAGCCAGCTGGGCCATCCCCACCCTCCAATAAACGTCCAATTTTTCCAGTTCTCATACTCACTGTCTCTCAGCACGGCCCAACAGCCAGAGTCTGTAAGAGATCCCCCTTGGGCACAGGGCGGCACAGCTCCGTGGCCAGAATTTTTAAAATAGCTCCCTTATGGTCCGATGGTCCGAGTCTATCAGATAGCCCCCTTGTATCACAGGTACCGCATGTGCCCACATTCTCCACCATGTGTGTCAGGGTGAGCATTGATCCCGCACGGTGCCTCCAGGGGATCACTCGGCGAATCAGATCTCCTGCCTCACGGTGCCCTCTGCTGGTCGGTTCGAGTCTTCTTCTGATTCAGCCCCGTGTCCCTTCATGGCCATAGCGCCCTTTCCTCCTCGTACTGTCCCTGGTCAGTGCTCCTGCTCTCTGGGGACCCCCGATTCCCCTAGACCCACCTTGCCTCAGTGAGCCGCTGCCAGTAGTCATCTAGCTCTTTATCTCGGGGCAAACTGCAGCCTGACATGGCCACTCCGCATTGGCAAGGGGTGTGGGCCTGTTGCCTTTGCCTATCCTGGTGCTGCAGGCCTAGTCCCTCAGGCCTTGCCTCAGGCCCTGCCGGCTCGGAGTGAGGTCAGACCAGAGCTTCCCAGGTCTGCCTGCCTCTTCCCAGCATTGCTCTGTCTCAGGAAGCCTCCAGCTTCCTTGGCAGCCAGGTCCCTGCCCGGCTCCCCAGCTAGAGCAAGAGTGTCTGTGTTCTCTTTCCCGCCATGAGCCCTTATGTATATAGCCCACAGCTGGGCCCTAACTGGCTGTATCGGCCTCAGCTGCGGGCAACACTCTCCCAGCCTTCTCCCTGGGCTGGGTTTTAACCCTTAAAGGGCCAGTACGAGGCAGACACACTGTCATAATCCCCATAAACTCATTTGCTGTGTCTACATTGGCATGATTTTGTGCAAAAGTGGCCGCTTTTGCGCAAAATCTTGCCACCTGTCTACACTTGCCACGAGTATTTGCACAAGAACACTGACTTTCTACTGTATAAAATCAGTGCTTCTTGTGCAAATACTCTGATGCTCCCGCTCAGGGATAAGCCCTCTTGCGCAACTGGTCTTGCGCAAGAGGCCAGTGTAGACAGGCAACATCAATTTCTTGCACAAGAAAGCCCTATGGCTAAAATGGCCATCGGAGCTTTCTTGTGCAAGAGGGCGTCTACACTGGCATAGATGCTTTTGTGCAAAAGCACATCTCTTGCACGAAGGCACATGCCAGTGTAAACACTCTCTTGTGCAAATGCTTTAACGCAAAAACTGTCATGTTAAAAGTATTTGCGCAAAATCATGCCAGTGTAGACGTAGCCACTACGATTCACTATGATTTAACTCAATTCACTCACATTGAACAGAAAAGGGTTCTAATCAATTTGGTTTCCAATAACATTTTCTTCTAGTTTTCCAATCTGAAGTCTTGAGGCAGCTGGGCCAACGCAAAGCACTATGTAACCCACACACGTAGGGCTACGTGTACACTGGCATGATTTTCCAGAAATACTTTTATCGGGAAAGGTTTTCTGTTAAAAGTATTTCCGGAAAAGCGCGTCTAGATGGCTACGTCTAGACTGGCATGATTTTCCGCAAATGCTTTTAACGGAAAAGTTTTCCGTTAAAAGCATTTTTGGAACAGAGCGTCTAGATTGGCCGGACGCTTTTCCGCAAAAGCACTTTTTGTGGAAAAACGTTCGTGCCAATCTAGACGCGGTTTTCTGCAAAAAAGCCCCGATCGCCATTTTCACTATCGGAGCTTTTTTGCGCAAAACAAATCTCATAGACTCAAAGGTCAGAAGGGACCATTATGATCATCTAGTCTGACCCCCTGCACAGTGCAGGCCACAAAATCTCACCCACCCCTCCTAGAATAATCCTCTCACCTAGATCTCAGATATTGAAGCCTTCAAATACTTTGAAGACCCCAAGATGCAGAGAATCCTCCAGCTGTGATCTGTACCCCATGCTACAGAGGAAGGCGAAAAACCTCCAGGGCCTCTGCCAATCTACCCTGGAGGAAAATTCCTTCCCGACCCCAATATGGCGATCAGCTAAACCCTGAGCATGTGGGCAAGACTCAGGTCTTGACCTGTTTACACTGGCCCTTTTGCACAAAAGTTTTGCGCAAAAGGGACTTTTGCCCGAACGGGAGCAGCATAGTATTTCCGCAAGAAGCACTGATTTCTTACAGTAGGAAGTCAGTGCTTTTGCAGAAATTCAAGCTGCCAGTGTAGACAACTGGCAAGTTTTTCTGGAAAAGCGGCTGATTTTCCGGAAAAACTGGCCAGTCTAGACACAGCCATGTAGTCTAGACGTACTCAAACGGACAAATGCTCTACAATATCTAGTCGATACAGGACATCTGGGCTGGCCCACAACATTTTGGCACCTGAGGTGGGAAGCTCAAATGCTGCCCCCATGCCTTCTTGCTTGGGCCAAAACTTTGAAAGTTCTCAGTTCTGCCTTCTTCCTGTTCTACTCCTCTCATGGTGCTGCTCTTCTACCTACGTATGCACCAGCAGTAGACACAATTTTCTACACTCAGGGTCCTACCTCAGTTCACCTCACGGTAAGGCCGGCCTTACAGCACATCAAACTAGACAGCCTCATGGGCCCATCTAGCCTTAAGGCCCGGTTCCACCCACTGTGGGAATTGCAGCAGCTGAAGGCGGAGGAAGCGGCAGGCAGGGGAGTGAACCGATGGGCCAGAGCTGATAAGCTGAGGGTGTGAAGGGCAACTCACAGCAAGCAGAGCTGTTCTGGCACCCTGACGGTTTCCTGCGAGGCTGCATGGGCCCGGAAGACACTGAGGTGGCAAGGGGAGGTGTGAAATGCTGCGAGGCAGTTTGCACCAGCCCTGAGGCCAGCGGGGAGCCTCCCAGAAGCCTCAGCTTTGTCTCCATCCATCACAAGTCACCATTCACCCTCCCCGGTGACAGCGACGCTTCGAACTCTATAGGCTGCAACATTGCAGAGTGGACAGGAACGGAAGGGCCTCTCCGGAGAGGTGGTACTAGGGATGTGGACAGATTCTTCCATCCACCAACGTCTGTGCTAGGGCTTAGCTCGGTGCAGCTGCATCACTCCGGGATGTGGATTTTCCCTATGCCTCCAAGATACGTTAGTTTGCTGCTAAAAAACAACAACTGGTCTGGTAGCACTTTATAGATAGTTCATCCACAAATTCAATTCACATGCTAATGGACTCAGTGGTGATATGGGCTGGTGGGGACTCTACCTACTTAAGAACCACTGACGATGCTAACAGCTCTCTGAGCGGTATCCTTCCTGTTTTAGGAATCTATTGACTTTGATTTTTATCTGCTTAGGTTTAAGAACCCATTCTACAGATACTTAATGATACTCTGTCTGCCACCTCCCTGGCAGATAAATAAAGTTATTTATTAGTTCCCATAATAGAAGAACTAGAGGACACCAAATGAAATTAATGGGGAGCAGGTTTAAAACTAATAAAAGAAAGTTCTTCTTCACACAGCGTGTAGTCAACCTGTGGAACTCCTTGCCAGAGGAGGCGGTGAAGGCTAGGACTATAATAGAGTTTAAAGAGAAGCTAGATAATTTCATGGAGGTTAGGTCCATAAAAGGCTATTAGCCAGGGGATAAAATGGTGTCCTTGGCCTCTGTCTGTCAGAGGCTGGTGAGGGATGGCAGGAGACAAATCGCTTGATCATTGTCTTCGGTCCACCCTCTCTGAGGCACCTGGTGCTGGCCACTGTCGGCAGACAGGATACTGGGCTAGATGGACCTTTGGTCTGACCCAGTACGGCCGTTCTTATGTTCTTATGTTCTCCCTCCTTTTTCTTTCTCTCCCCCTTCCCCTATTTATTTCGAGTTTTCATATCCCCAACTCATAACTCCGGTCATCTGAAGAAGTGGGCCGTGCCCACGAAAGCTCGTGATCCCATCTCCATGTTTCGTTGGTCTATAACGTGCAACCCGACCGTTTGTTGGTTTTTTCTGTAACAGACTAACTCGGCTACCCCCTGAAGCTACTTTGCTGCTGGATGTTTTCAGTCATGGGTGGCAGGTGAAGGCCCAGCTGCGGAAGGCAAGTCCCCTCCGGCCCCACCCCTTCTTCCCAAGGCCCTGCCCCTGGAGCCAAGACCCACCCACCTCAAGCTCAATCCTTCCTGGACACCTGGAGGGCCGGGGCTACCGTGTTGCAGCCGTAAACTCAACCCCAGCCTTCCCTAGCAGCCAGGTAGCAGGGCTGCTCTGCTGCGGCCCCTGCCTTCCCATGCAGCTGAGGCGTGTAAGCAATTTTAGGAAGGCTATGCCTTTCTCTTGCCTGTATTACCGGCCGCTCATGTTTCCAGTGCAGATCAGTCTGTTTTGGTCCACCGATCGCCTCCAAAACCAGAGAGCATTCTCTGCTTCCCTGAATCTCCTCTCGACTGGTTGAAATCACCCAAGATCAGGTCGTGCCGCGAGCTGTCAAGTACGTCGGGCTCTGTGCTTCCGCCCCACGACTGAACAGAACTCCGCGCACCGGGGCAGTGTGGCCTAGTGGGCGGGGCAGCACCAGATTGGAATTCGCTAGACCTAGATTCGTGTCTTCGTTGGGCCGTCTGGGTGACTTTTGGCAACTCATTTCCTCTCCCTGCCTCGGTCGGGTCTGGATAGAGGGAAGCTCTTCAAGCCAGAGTAAGTGGTTCTCAACTTATTTACCACCGGGGGCCGGAGGTGCGGTTCTCTGTGTGTTATGTGAGCCACATGCACACACTAGATATACTACCTGAGGGTGTCACATGGGCCACCACAGCTGTGTGCTGATTGGGCGGGCTGCAGGCTGAGAACCACTGAGAGAAAATCACTGACCATTTGAGTGCCGTTCATCCCCGAGGCTCCGCCTGCGGTGCTACGGAAACACAACAATCAATCCAGTCAGGAATCCTACAGGCAGCTCCGGGGAATCATCCCTTCTTCCTGCAATTCCCCAAGTCTGACGGACATCTCCCTCAATCCCGAGCAAAAATTACCCACAAGGCAATTGGACCTAAGATCAGTGTGCAAGAGAAGGACTTGGAAAAAAAAGGAACAAAAGCTTCCAAATTCTTGAATCAAAACCCGGTCTTTTTCTAAAAGATCTTCTGGGACTGGTTGATCCCCTTGAGACTGTCACCTGATAAGCTGGTCATACCCCTGAGCCTGCCTTCCTGTCTTCTGGGGCACCCCCTGTCCTGTCATGCTGAGCCAGCACCCCGGGTCTCCCCAGTAAAGGCACAAAGTTAGGGGTAATAACCCGCCAACAGAGCACTAAACTCTGAAAGCCACTCAGCTCTGGGAAGGCTCAGCCACAGGGACTTGATACAGCTCCCAAGAGCACAACCCCAGGCAGCGCAAACCCTCAGATCAATCCATCTTACTCTGCATACGAGGCTTACACAGAGAAAGCTCATAAAGTTTCCTCCCTTTATCAGTCAAAGAGCGTCATGCACCCTTCCCAGAACAAATATTTACACTGGGGTTGAGACCAAAAATGATTTAATTAATTTAAAAAGTAGGATTTAAATGGTTGAAAGTGATGATCAAAATATGTTACTAAACAAATTAAAATAAAACCTGCCAGTTAAGTTTTATACTCTGTGAAACTTGTTACTTGCAATTTCTCACCTAATAGAAGTTGTCATCATCTTTTCTCACAAGCTTCCCTTTCTTCTATCTCAGATGTTTCCATTAGTCATCTTGGGGGTGTCTTTCAGTTGTCAACACCCTTTTTGTTTGATTCATTTCTTACAGTTTTTTCAAAAGTGGGAATCATTTGTGTTCAACTGCAATCCTTTCCCACTTTCCAATGGAAAAGTACCACATTCAAAATGGGTTCCAACATCAGGTGAGTTGGCCTCAGCTTATCAGGACCAACCATAGTCCAGGCGTACAGGAAAAACAAGATTATTCACAGATCCTTGCCTTGAGCACTGGGCTATTCCCGTTCCTTAAGTCCCACTAATGGCTTTCATTAGGGAAGCAAGTTTAATAAACAGGGTTACACTCCATATTTCTAACGTCACATACAAGAATGAAACATGCACACTAAGGGCATGTGTACATGGCAGGGCAAAAGTTGAAATAAGCTTTGCAACTTTAGTTATGTCGATTACTGAAGTCAAAATAGCTTAATTCGGCTTTAGGCGCTGTCTACACAGCAGGAAGTCAAAGGAAAAGTGTTCTTCCTCTGACTTCCCTTACTCCTCATGAAATGAGGGTTACAAGATTCAGAGTAAGAAGTCCTCCAGCTCGACATTATTTTGAAATAACAGCTTGCTGTGTAGAAGCACTCTTTGTTATTTTGGAATAACGTTAGTTATTTTGAAATATATAGTAGCCCAGTGTCTGCGAGTCTGTAACGCTGAAATGCTGGCTGTTCCCTCTGGGTGACGCTGTTGCCTGAAATGCTGGCTGTTCCCTCTGGGTGGCGCTGTTGCCTGAAATGCTGGCTGTTCCCTCTGGGCGGCGCTGTTGCTGAAATGCTGGCTGTTCCCTCTGGGCGGCGCTGTTGTTGAAATGCTGGCTGTTCCCTCTGGGCGGCGCTGTTGCCTGAAATGCTGGCTGTTCCCTCTGGGCGGCGCTGTTGCCTGAAATGCTGGCTGTTCCCTCTGGGCGGCGCTGTTGCCTGAAATGCTGGCTGTTCCCTCTGGGTGGCGCTGTTGCTGAAATGCTGGCTGTTCCCTCTGGGTGACGCTGTTGCCTGAAATGCTGGCTGTTCCCTCTGGGGGGCGCTGTTGCTGAAATGCTGGCTGTTCCCTCTGGGCAGCCCATGGTGCATGGGGAGTGCGGGGCCCAAACAGCTGCTTGTGCAGCTTGCTCCCCCTCAGCGGCCCGGCTGAGCGGCACAGAAGTCAGCCGAGTGCCACAGTGGGAGGCGAAGGGGGGTGAGGCG
The DNA here is from genome assembly GCF_049634645.1 of Pelodiscus sinensis. NCBI lineage: Eukaryota > Metazoa > Chordata > Testudines > Trionychidae > Pelodiscus > Pelodiscus sinensis. The sequence goes on from NC_134742.1 coordinate 11,990,904, forward strand.
GTGACGTGCGGCATGACAGCGGCTCCAGGCCCCTCCCCCTGGCCGTGAACGTCACCGCCCCGCCCCCCTTCACCTCCCGCCGTGGCGCTCGGCTGACTTCTGCGCGGCTCAGCCAGGCCGCTGCATGGGAGCAAGCGGTGCAAGCGACTTTTTGGGCTCCGCACCCCCCATGCAGCACAGGGAGTGCGGGGCCCAAACGGCCATTTGGGCTCCGCGGTCCCCCGAGTGAGAGGCAGGAGGGGGAGGAGAAGAGAAAGAGAGAGGCAGAGAGAGAGGCAGGAGGTGGAGGAGAGCTGAGAGAGAGAGAGGGGGAGGCAGTAGGAGGAGGGGAGAGAGAGAGAGAGACGGAGCGAGAGACCGACGTAGAGGAGAGACCTGAAAATCCCGTCTTAGGACGGGCTAATTGGCTAGTTTTGAAATAATGCTGCTTTGCAGAGATGCCCTAACAGAATATACACATTTAGTGGATTATAGACTTTTCAAAGAGAGGTTACATGCCACATTTTTGCATAAAGCATATTCCAGTTGTGCATATTTATATTAAAAATATAGTTCCATAAAAATATAGGGGTGGATGCAGCACCCCACTGTCTTCACTTTGCAGGTTTAAAAATGTTTCACTTTTTTTTTTTTTTTTAAGATGAAATTTTCACTGGAAACTTCTGCGGACCTTTAATATTTTCAGGTTTTTTTCCCATTTTTCAGGGCACGTGTATTGAATTTTCCTTCCCTTTTCCATCCCTCCCTCCTGATTTGTTTCCTTTTGCAATTGTGAAAAAGAAAAGGGGAATAAAAAGTGGAGGGGAGGATAAATAACTAAATATTTCGTTTAAAAAAAAAACTCCTCTCAAAAATACATTTTGGGGTGGAAATATCTGAAAAGGCCATTCCCCCGCAAATCAAAATCTTGAACAGTTCTGTTTTGACATGTCAGAAGCGGCCTGTCATTGTGCCGTACATCTGGGCTACATCTAGACTGGCATGATTTTCCGGAAATGCTTTTAACGGAAAAGTTTTCTGTTAAAAGCATTTTCGGAAAAGTGTGTCTAGATTGGCAGGACGCTTCCGTGGCCAATCTAGACTCGGTTTTACACAAAAAAGCCCCGATCGCCATTTTCGCGACTGGGGCTTTTTTACGGAAAACAAATCTCTGCTGTCTACTGGCTCTTTTGCGCAAAAGTTTTTCGGAAAAAGACTTTTGCCCGAACGGGAGCAGCATCGTATTTCCACAAAAACACCGACAATCTTACATGAGATCGTCAGTGCTTTTGCGGAAATTCAAGCGGCCAGTGTAGACAGCTGGCAAGTTTTTCCGGAAAAGCGACTGCTTTTCCGGAAAAAGTGGCCAGTCTAGACACAGCCCTGTTCACCATGGAGGGAAGCATTGCCAAGTGTCCTTAAACGAGGGTGTTTTGTCTAAAAGACACACTCTCTCTCAGACAACTGCGACAGCCTCAACCCTAGCTCTTCTGATGGTCTCTGGCCTGCTTTACAGATGTTAGATAAGACGCGCCAGTGACCTTTACATCTGTGAAACTATTAATGACTTTTCACCTTCTACTCCCACAGAGCAGCGCTGCTCATGACACGACTCGTGCAAGCTCCACTGGAGATAGCAAGGAAAATTTTCAGGATGGCTGGTACGGTGCTAGTGACATGGACTAGCGCTCTTGTCTCAGAAGGAAGGCGGGCTCAGACTTGAATGACCAGCCCAAGACAACGTCCCGCTGCTATTTTTCAGGGTGCTAATGAAGTCCAAGTTCTGTCTAGCTGTACAAATGCTGAAACAACTGCCCTGAGGTCAAGACAATAAAACCACCATACCATTGCACCATGGCAAAGAAGTTTCCAAACATGGAAAATTGCTGTTTGTTTTCCCATCGGAAAGACTGATGGAAAATAATTTTTGTCACCGCTGCTATCAAATTTTTCGGTGGAAATTTTCCACTGCGTGTGCAACCTCCCCGTGCAACATTTTTTGCCTCCCCCTTCAGAAATGCCCCCATAATTGCACCCTTTTTTGGAGGGAAGGGTGTTTCATGGGGAGACAACTCTTCCAAACTTTTAGAGGAAGGCAAGCTGCTTGCTGCAAAAAGAAATACAGTGCAGTGAGAACATTTTGGAGGCAAGCTGTCCACCCACCCTCTTTTCGAGCTCATTTCCGTCTCTCGAGCTAGAGGAGCAGCACAAACTTTTGACAGCTGGCTGTTGTGGGCAGGGCCCATCAAAGCATCATTTATTCTCCTAGCACAGACAAAAGCAGAGGTGCAGGTTCGAGACATAAGGCCAGCTACACCAGCGCTGCCTGGCTCTGGATTGGAATTTGCTGCCTCACTGAATAGAATCGGAGTTAAGTCAGGTGCCCGAACCCCCTTGGCAAGTTGGAAAAGAGCAGCTAGGGAAGAAGGGACAATTTATTCAGCCCATGCAGCAGGAAGCAGGTCGCAGAGTTCAACAGAGACACCGTTTTCTGGAAGAAGGGGTGTTGGTCAGCTTGGATCCAACACAGCTAAGACGGAGCCTTCTGGCTGGCCATGGCTGACAGCGCGGTTTATTGCTATTTAAACCACCCCACAAGCTCTGCACCCAGCAGCATTTCGGCTCCGGCACAGCAGGACTGTGAGTGCTATTTATTTTGGGGCCTGTTTTTTTCAGGGGTGTGGCTCTTGAGAGGCTGGATTCCATTTTTGCTATGGGAACGCTTAATAAATATCAGGTCTAGCTATGTGCCAAAGATCTGATCCCGGTCTGGTGGAAGGGGCAGAGTTCCACTGGCTTTGGTGGATTTACACCAAAGTCATGGAGATCAGAATTTGTTCCTAACTCCACTGACTTCATGGGGTGGCTTTGGATTTACTTCTGGTCACTGCGATAAGGATCCAGGTCTGACTCCATTTTTTGCACTAGGGTCACTCCGGATTTGGAATGGGGTCACTGGTGTTCCCAATCCAGACCTAACACAATTCATTGAAGTGGAGTCACTCTGGATATGGGACAAGGCCCCTGAAACCAGAATCCTGACCCTATTCATTGCAGTGGAGTCACTCCCAATTTGGAACAGTGTAACTGGATCTCAATCCAGTCCTGACACAATTCACTGAAGTGGAGTCACTCTGGATATGGGATAAGTTCACTGAGACCAGAATCCTGACCCTAATCACGGCAGTGGAGTCACTCTGGATTTGGAATGGGGTAACTGGGATCTCAATCCAGTCCTGACACAATGCATGGCAGTGGAGTCACTCCAGATTTGGAATGGGGTAACTGGGATCTCAATCCAGTCCTGACACAATGCATGGCAGTGGAGTCACTCCAGATTTGGAATGGGGTAACTGGGATCTCAATCCAGTCCTGACACAATGCATGGCAGTGGAGTCACTCCAGATTTGGAATGGGGTAACTGGGATCTCAATCCAGTCCTGACATAATTCATGGCTCTGGAGTCACTCTGGATGTGGAATGGGGTAATTGGGATTTCAATCCAGCCCTGACAGAATTCCTTGTGGTAGGGTCACTCCAGATGTGGACAGGGGTAACTGGGATCCCAATCCAGTCTGGAGACAATTCACTAAAGTGGGGTCACTCCAGATTCGGAACAAGGTCACTGAGACCAAAATCCCAACCCTATTCACTGCAGTGGAGTCACTCCGGATTTAGAGGCGAGTCACTGAGATCCGAATCCAGCCCCTGACTCAATGAAAGAAAATCATCTGAAGACAATCAAATGTCTCTTAATCAGCTTCATCCAACCCAGCACCTAAATCTCTAAACAGCGTTGATCCTAAGTGCGTATTTATTTCAGAGCATCGCTACAGAGCAGACTCATATCGCATGACGGTCTTGATTGGACATGTCCAGTCCTGGAGTCCTTTTCAGGGTGACCTTAACCCTCAGTTTTTGGAGGGGAGGAAGATTTGCAATGCTTGCGGGTAGGATAATTACAACATCCCTGAGGTGCTTTTTATCATTAAATTAGGGATAAAATATACACTCAACCTTCACACAGGTTTACACTCCTTCAGGGGAGTGCCCCATAGATCGGTCATGGGGCTGGTTTTGTTCCACATCTTTATTAATGACCTGGATGAGGGGATGGCTTGCACCCTCAGCAAGTTTGCAGATGACAATAAGCTAGGGGAAGAGGTTGGAGGGTAGGGATACGGTCCAGAGTGACCTAGACAAATTGGAGGATTGGGAAAAGAAATCTGAGGAGGTTAACAAGGACAAGTGCAGAGTCCTGCACTTGGGACGGAAGAATCCTAAGTATTGTTACAGGCTGGGGACCGGCTGGATAAGTAGCAGTTTGGCAGAAAAGGACGTGGGGATTCCAGTGGATGAGAAGCTGGAGATGAGTCAACAGTGTGCCCTTGTAGCCAAGAAGGCTAATGGCATATTGGGGTGCATTAGGAGGAGCATATCAAGCAGATCTAGAGAAGTGATTATTCCCCTTTATTCAGCACTGGGGTGGCCACATCTGGAGTATTGCGTCCAGTTCTGGGCCCCCACTATAGAAAGGATGTGGACGCATTGGAGAGGCTCCAGCGGAGGGCGACCAAAATGAATAGAGGGCTGGAGTACATGACCTATGAGGAGAGACTGAGGGATTTGGGCTTGTTTAGTCTACAAAAGAGAAGAGTGAGGGGGGATTTGATAGCAGCCTTCAACTATCTGAAGGGAGGTTCCAAAGAGGATGGAGAGAGGCTGTTCTCAGTAGTGATGGATGGCAGAACAAGGAGCAATGGGCTCAAGTTACAGCGGGAAAGGCCTAGGTTGGATATTAGGAAAAACTATTTCACGAGAAGGGTGGGGAAGCCCTGGGATGGGTTCCTTAGAGACATGGTGGAATCTCCATCCCTGGAGGTTTTTAAGTCTTGGGTTAACGGAGCCCTGGCTTGGATGATTGAGTTGGGGTTGGTCCTGCTTGGGACAGGGGGCTGGACTCGGTACCTCTTGTGATCTTTTCCAGCACTGGGAGTCTATGATCTGGGAATCACTTTGCAAGCCCCGAAAATCAGCAGGTGCCAATCAGCACAGAGGACTAGGGTGGCCAGACAGCTTATTGGTACCAGCTGGGGGTCTGAGTTTGGGTTCCTTTCGCCCCTCGGAGAAGGTCAGCGTAATGCTCCTGGGCTGGGCCTGTAAACGAGACCTGCTATGCTCTAAGTGCCGGGTCGACGCCCCGCATAAATCTTTGTAACTCCACTGGCTTCTACAGGGCTTTGCTGATTCGTAAGTGCTGAGAACCCAACTGTTATGCTTTGATTTACGGATTGATTTTAAAACGCTCAGCACCACAACCGGGTCACATCTGTAGGAGCCCCTGGAAAGTGACTAGATTTCAGGAAGACTCTTCACATTCTTCTCAAAAACATCACCGCTAAGCGCTTGAGTGGGCACCATGGGGAGATTCCAATACCACTCCACTGATTAGCAGAGCTCCCCCCCCACAGCTGGCAGTATGTGTTTATATGGGTGGTGCACATCCACACATGCCTTGGTGCGTGCAACAAAATTTATTCCGCCTGAAGGGGAAAAATAAGAGGGAACATTGCACTTGAGTTGCTGTTTAGTCTGGGAACATCTAGAAATCTGTGTCTGGAGAAACTGAGCCCAGGGCGTGGGTGCTGAGGCCTTGCAAATCTGGCCCTGAGTGTTAAGGGAAATGTGCCTCCAGTAAATACAGTTTTGCTTTGCATGGCAAATGTGTTCACACGGGCTGTAGGTGCAGCAGTAACACGTCTCAGTTCGGCACCGTATATTCTCCAGCTCAGCTCTGCCCTGCCGCCACATAGCTTGACTGGAGTGTGCCCCGGGTTTTGTAAGACCAAGGCAGAGCAGCAAGGAGGCCCGTGGAGATGGATACCTGGCCAGAACTTGGAAGAACTGGGTACGAATCCATTCTTTATCGCACCCTCCCAATGGCGCCATGAGCTTGGCATGTCCAACGATGCCTGGATAGGTTGGCTTCCTTGGGACTTAGGGGCTTTAAGTAATCAGACCAGGCCTGGTTTTTAGGCAGCTAAATACCTTAGGAAAGCTGGCGTTCCATCGTGTCGTGCCTCAGTTTCCCTTCTGTACGTAGGCGGAGCATGTTTCTAGTACCGCTGTTTGTTACCGCTACAACTGCTGCTGGACTCCTGTGCCCCGTCTTGGTGCCCAGAGATCGGGAAGGATATTACTAGATGTAGAGAGGGATCAGGGCAGAGGTATGAGAATGATTAAAGGATTGGAAAACCTGCCTTCCCGTGAGAGACTCCAGGGCTACATCTAGACTGGCATGATATTCCGCAAATGTTTGTCTCTAGGGGTTTGTCTACACTAGCCCCCTAGATCAATCTAGGGAGGCTAATGAGGGCGAGTGAAATTGCAAATGAAGTGCGGGATTTAAATATCCCACGCATGATTTGAATGTTCCTGGCTGGTTGCCATTTTAGAAATTCACTAGCCCAGAGTAACTGCCCGCATCTACACGCAGCAGTGAAACGGGATTCCGATGTAAAGCCCTAAATCAAATTAGCTGTTATTCCTCCTGCAATGAGGTTTACCAGCTAATTTAAATTAGGGGCTTTAAATCGGAATCCCGTTTCACTGCCATGTGTAGACACAGGCTAGTTACTCCAGGCTAGTGAATTTCTAAAATGGCGACCGGCCGGGAAAATGCAAATCAAGCCCGGGATATTTAAATCCCGGGCTTGATTGCAATTTTGGTCGCCCTCATTAGCCTCCCTAGATCGAGCTACGGGGCTAGTGTAGACGTACCCTTAGATGCTACAGGACCACTCCTTGTTTTTTAAGCTTTTCCTCTAAGCGACAGACTAACCCGGCTCCCCCCGAGCCTGCTGTCAAGGCGTGTCACTGATTGGTGTTTCTGTGGCAAGCTGTCACCCAGCCACCACTGGCCAAGCGCAGGGGCAGGAAATCTTAGCTGACGTTCTCCACCCAGTCGATTGCAGGGACTGTGACACGGTGATGGCAACTGTCCCACCCTGCCTCACAGTAGCTATCTGCTCAGCACAGATGGTTCACGTCGGTTTCTTGTATCTCGGCATGATCATTCATATGTTCGCTTACGCCCGCCGCCCATGCTTCCGGCGGTGGGTTTCCTGAACTGCTGAGAATAGAGGAGCTGGGTCTCCCCTACTTCCTACTCCGAGGCAGGTGCAAGCACCAGGCTCAGCTCAGTACAGTAAAACAAAGGGGCTTGTTTCCACGGGCAGATGAGAGCAGCAGGCGGGCTGGGCTGGAGCGGTTAAGGGCAGAGCCGTCCCGTGCTAGTGTCAAACGGGGGTGGGTACCTCTCCCCCCTGCTTGCAAACCAGCTCAGAATTCCCCCCTTGTGTTAATTCTTGCAGCCTGGCCACCGTGCCCGCGGTGGCATCGGACCGCGCTGGGGCTCGGCTGGGCCGGGAATCTCATCCTGCTGGGAGCTGTGATGGCCCTGGCTGTCCTGGGTAAGTGGCCCCCGGAGGGTGGGGGGGGTTTTGCGCTGCACACTGGGAACTCCGCACACGTCACTGGGGCTGGACATGAGCGTTGCTGGTCGGCCGCTGCAGGCCCGGCTGGTGCCGCTCAGACTAAGTGACCGGAACGGCCTCGAAATCTGTGATGCGGGGACAGCTCTGGCCAGACGCTTCCTGGCGTAGTTTCACTGATTTAACCCTGGCTGGGGATCTGGCTGCTTGGATGCCACTGGGTGAGGGTGGGTTGACACCAGCTGACCCATAGATTCCGATGGAGCCACAGGGGTACTCTGGACCTCAAGCCACCCATAGAGAAAAAAATAAAGGGGGTGGTTAGGATCTGCCAGCCACACTGGCTCACTGGGCCGCAGGGCTGGCTGCCAATCAGCTGTTTGGAGGGCAGTGGGAGGGGGATGGGGCAGGGAACAGTGGGGCGGAAAGGGCAGGAGATGGGAAAGGGAGGCTTCAGGAGGGAGGTCAGAATGGGAGGATGAAAAGGTATCGTGAAAGCCAGGCCTTGGCAGAGGAGGGGGAGTGTGGGCGGAGCCTTAGCAAAAGAGGTGGAGCTTCAACAGGGGACTGGCAAAAGGGGCGGAGCTTTGGCAGGACCTTGGGGAAAGAGGCGGAGCTTCCGCCGGGCTTTGGCAAAAGAGGCGGAGCTTCCGCAGGGTTGGAAAAAGGGAGGGAGCTTTGGCAGGGCCTTGGCAAAAGAGGCGGAGCTTCGGCAGGGCCTTGGCAAAAGAGCTGGTATGTAGGCGGGGCCTTGGCAGAAGAGGCGGAGCGAGGGCGGGGCCTCAGGGCACGGCACAGGTGGAGCATCCTCTGGGAAAAACAAAAGTGCCTGTGGACGGAGCGAGGGCTGATGGACGCCAGCTGGAATCTGGCTGGCCCTGTCTTCTCAACCTTTCACTTCTCTTTACCTTGAAGTTTCCCAGTACCCATCTCAGAACCCACAGACGCCAGGGGTCCCGCAGAGCACAGAAAGGAGCCATTCGCGTGAGATCAGTCAAAGCACAACCACGTTCAATGGGAGCTTGGAGGCTTTCCGATCCAGCTTGAAACAAAACTTGTGTGAAACAGAAAACAGCTCAGCAGGTAACCCCCGTGCTTCCTGTATGCAACTCGTCACTCGTCCTCCGTTGAGATCAGGGCTCCGTTGTGCCGGGTGCTGCACAGACACAGCGAGAGACAGTCCCTGCCCCAGCTGAGATCAGGGCCCCGTTGTGCCGGGCGCTGCACAGACACAGCGAGAGACAGACCCTGCCCCAGCTGAGATCAGGGCCCCGTTGTGCCGGGCGCTGCACAGACACAGCAAGAGACAGACCCTGGCCTAGCTGAGATCAGGGCCCCGTTGTGCCGGGCGCTGCATAGACACAGCGAGAGACAGGCCCTGTCCCAGCTGAGATCAGGGCCCCGTTGTGCCGGGCGCTGCACAGACACAGCGAGAGACAGACCCTACCCCAGCTGAGATCAGGGCCCCGTTGTGCCGGGCGCTGCCCAGACATGGTGAGAGACAGTCCCTACCCCTGCTAGTATCAGAGCCCCATGGTGCCATGCGCTGGGGTCAGCAGTGGCTAGAAGATGAAAGTGAGCCTCTTGAGTCTCTGATAACCTAACACAGCACTCCTGAGGCATTGGGGCAACAAGGTTTCTAAGGGGAGAGTCCCCTACTGAGCTCTCGCTCTGCTAATCTGCACCTCAGCATCCCCGGGCATCACTTGGGAGCATTGGAGTCCACACGGACACAGCATCCTGAGATGTTACGATCTTGCCTCGCCCCCCCATAGCTCCGCCAATGCGCTGCCCTTTGTCTCCCTAACTCACCGAGTGCGGCAGCTCTGTGCGTCTCTGCAGGGGAAGCAGGTCAGAATGACCCGTGATTAATAATTAATCCATTTCCCCATGCAGGGGGTGCCGGGTGCAAACTCTGCCCCAGGCACTGGGTGCCGCACAGGGACAAGTGCTACTGGCTGTCTGATGGGAGTAAGTACTGGTCCAGGGGACGGGATGACTGCTCACGGAAGAGATCTCGCCTGTTAGTGATCCAGGACTGGAAGGAGATGGTAAAAAACATATCAAAGTTCACCCTCCCATATTAGTGTCCTTTTTAATTAAAGCAGCTTAAAAAAAAACCCTTCTTTTTATTTTTCCACCAACAAATAATTGACAGCCACATTTTCATTCACTATTTTTCGCAGATTTTTTTTTTCAGAATTTTGAAAGATATTCTCTAGTTTTAATTTTTTTAAAAAATGTCAATTACAATAGGAAAAACTATTTCCCTAGGCGGGTGGTGAAGCACTGGGATGGTTTCCCTAGGGAGGTGGTGAAATCTCCATCCCTAGAGGTGTTTAAGTCTCGGCTTGACAAAGCCCTGGCTGGGTTGATTTAATTGGGATTGGTCCTGCCTAGAGCAGGGGGCTGGACTTGATGACCTTCTGAGGTCTCTTCCAGCTCTATGATTCTATGATTCAATGGCCAGTTGTGCAAAATCATGTCTTTTATGTGGGGTTTTTTTTTATCAATTTGTATTTTCAGCATTGTGCGAAATCTTGTGGCAGAGTCAGACGCTGTCAGACCCTCAGTACAGAATCCTGCCCTCTATGGAAAGAGATGCAGTCTGTAGATAGCCCCTGAGACATTTGTCCAGAGTTGAAATGCTACTTTTTGTTTATTGGAGCTGTGGGTTTTTTTTAAAAGCTCAGCACAAAAATATTCAAAAGTTCACTCAAAAAATGGAGATTGTTGACTGAAGTTTACTGAAATTTGTAAATGAAATTCATCAAAATCTGGGCAGAGGAGCACAGGACCAATTCAGTTATTAATTAATAGTATAATTGTGTATTATCTTTACTTTTCATTGGTGTTTCAGCAGGTCCTGATTTGTCACTGCCTTGTTCTGTTAGCTCTGACATCTTGTCAATTTCACAGGAATTCATACAGAATATTAGAAGAGATCAAAATCCGGTGTGGATTGGACTCAACATCACATCCCCAGGGAGTAACTGGACCTGGGTGGACGGTTCCCTGTTAAATCAAACACTGTGAGTGTTGCTAGATTAGTATTTTACCTCAGTCTGCATTAAATACATAGGGTGAAATTCTGGGCCTCTTTATAGTTAATAACACATTTGTTTACCTCTATGAGGCAAGGATTTCATCCACTAAATCTTACACTATAAAGGCCTCAATTCAGCAAAAATACTTGGGTTAAACTTGAAATCTCATTCAGGTGAATGGCGATAGGCCTTTGAGAAAGGTAAGCAACTACATACATGTTTGCAGCATTGGGGTCTCTATTTGCTTGACCTCTTCGGTTCCTGGTAGGACTAGCAACAAAATGGGGAAAACTAATTTTTCCCCATCTGTTCTTGTTTTTATCATCTTTTGAGACTCCTCAATTCCGAAGCGGATCAGTGTCAAAACTGAGAAAGTTCCAGGAACCCCAAGAGTTGGTTAAAAATCTAAAAAATAAGTCACACAAAATAAATCAAATCTCCAAATGAAATTTGAAATTGACTCAACTTTCCATGTCAATTTCAAAAGCTGAACATTTGAACCTAAAGTTAGTCTCTTCTCAAGTACCTCTCTGATTAATTACTTTGTTGCCAGTTTCTATGGCTGTGTCTAAACTGCAAGGTTTTTTCGAAAAAAATAGCCTTTTTTCGAAAAAAACTTCACCTGCGTCTAGACTACAGCCGCGTTCTTTCGAAATTAAATCGAAAGAACGCGGCTTTTCTTTCGACGGCGGTACTCCTCATTTCACGAGGAAGAACGCCTTTTTTCAAAAGTGCTCTTTCGAAAAAAGGCGTTCTCGAATGCAAACAGGGCTTTTTCGAAAGAGAGCCTCCAGACTGCCTGGGTGCTCTCTTTCGAAAAAGCGGCTTGCTTTTTCAAAAGTACTGCTTGCAGTCTAGATGCTCTTTTTCGAAAGAGGCTTTTCCGAAAGTATTTTTCGAAAAAGCCTCTTTCGAAAGAGGCTTGCAGTCTAGACGTAGCCTATAAGACATACATCTGTCCACCAGGGCTGAATAGAAACACATCAACTCTTTTCACTTATTAGCTGATGTAGAATAGTAATAGAGGTAGCTGTGTTAGTCTGATCTTGCTGAAATAAAAGGAAAAACTATGTAGCACCTTAAAGACTAACAAGATGGTTTAATAGATGATGAGCTTTCCGGGGCCAGACCCACTTCTTCAGAATATGATCTGAGGAAGTGGGTCTGGCCCACGAAGACCCATTAAACCATCTTGTTAGTCTTCACAGTGCTACATATTTTTTCCTTTTGTTTTAGCCTACGTAGAGAAAGACTAGAGATGAGGGCTGAACTCCCAGCGTCCTAGAAGGAAGGGGAATAGCCTCTCTTCTCCACCTCTAACCCCACTGATGCGACTGCCTCCTTCACTCTGTAGATTCACGGTATCAGGGCCTGCGGAAGAGAACAGCTGTGCTGCAATAGAGAATAATCAGATCCAGTCTGAAATCTGCAACACTGACTTTAAATGGATTTGCCAGAAGGCAGCTGTGCTCATTTAAACGGGTGGATCGACGCCCTCTGTTTGCAGATGTGGAATGCGGAACCTACTGCGTGTTGCTCTTTATTTCGACTAACAAACCTTCAGGAGGGGTCAGTCTGGATAGTGCCGAGAAAGTGAGCAACACGATGCTGACTTACACCATTTGGGGGTCTGGACCTATTGACGCCAATGGACTTAGAGCGAATTCGCACCATTATTTTATTTTAAAAAATAAATCAGCCATTTTGTCACAAAATTGCTATTATATTTTTCAGACTTTAAAAAAATTGTTAATTCCTGGGACATTATTTTTTATATTAGGGTAGTGCCTAGAGGCCAACTAAACACAGCCACAGTCCCTTTCCCAACTGAGATCAGGGCCCCATTGTGCCGGGCGCTGCACAGACACAGCGAGAGACAGACCCTGCCCCAACTGAGATCAGGGCCCCATTGTGCTGGGCGCTGCACAGACACAGCGAGAGACAGTCCCTGCCCCGGCTGAGATCAGGGCCCCGTTGTGCCGGGCGCTGCACAGACACAGCGAGAGACAGTCCCTGCCCCGGCTGAGATCAGGGCCCCGTTGTGCCGGGCGCTGCACAGACACAGCGAGAGACAGTCCCTGCCCCAGCTGAGATCAGGGCCCTGTTGTGCCGGGTGCTGCACAGACACAGCAAGAGACAGACCCTGCCCCGGCTGAGATCAGGGCCCTGTTGTGCCAGGCGCTGCACAGACACAGCAAGAGACAGGCCCTGCCCCAGCTGAGATCAGGGCCCTGTTGTGCCGGGTGCTGCACAGACACAGCGAGAGACAGTCCCTGCCCGAGCTGAGATCAGGGCCCCATTGTGCTGGGCGCTGCACAGACACAGCGAGAGACAGTCCCTGCCCCAGCTGAGATCAGGGCCCCGTTGTGCCGGGCGCTGCACAGACACAGCGAGAGACAGTCCCTGCCCCAGCTGAGATCAGGGCCCCGTTGTGCCGGGCGCTGCACAGACACAGCGAGAGACAGTCCCTGTCCCAGCTGAGATCAGGGACCCGTTGTGCCGGGCGCTGCACAGACACAGCGAGAGACAGTCCCTGCCCCAGCTGAGATCAGGGCCCCGTTGTGCCGGGCGCTGCACAGACACAGCGAGAGACAGTCCCTGCCCCGGCTGAGATCAGGGCCCCGTTGTGCCGGGCGCTGCACAGACACAGCGAGAGACAGTCCCCGCCCCACGTGAAATCCTCCTTTCTTCACAAGGATGCAGGGCTGGGTGGAGTGGGGGCTGGTAGCAGAGTCACCCCTGGACATAGGACTGCAGCACTTAACACAGAACATTTGTGATACCTTTTCAAGTTTTTGCAGGGAGCTGACGTGTTATGCAGGGGCACCCCTCTCCGAGTGGCACCTCCCAGGAGGGGGTTTCTGAGGAAATTCCGAGAGAAGGAACTGCACCCACAAATCTCTTCAAATCTTGGTTTGGCTTGCTGCCTCAGCGGAGGAGCCATGGCCGATCTACAGCAGCCGGGGAGTTGGTCACATTGAGGTACATTTTTATCACTGGAACCTCGCTCTAAGAGAAATTACGAGCGAGCTTTGGCGCCCTCTGCTGCCTGCACCACAGCAGAGAGTCCATATGGTAGATGATGCACACACACACATCTGGATGTGTTAAATACAGGCCCGTATACAGAGGTGGGGAGGGGAGGGGAGAGGGGGAGGAGTGTGAAAGGTGCACATGCACCCTCTTATGGGGTTCCTGTGTTGATCTCTCCCATGGCCTGATGGGGGTACCAGACCCTTGGCCGCTTTTCTCCCTTTGCCCAGTTCAACGGGGGAGCAACCTGGCGGGGAGCAGTGGCTCAGCCCAGGTGGGATGGACCCAACTGTTGCCGGGGGACCACCAGGGAGCCCTGGCTGCAGACATAGGCCCACTGCGGAGATGGGAGACCTTCCCTCCTGCCCCATGTGCATCCCCTGGTCCTGCCAGCAGATGGACCCACCCTGGCTTCTCATCTTGCAGCTGCTCCTGCCTACCCCAAGTAGGCTGGAGACTCTCTGCCCGGTTCGCATGTGGGGCATGCAGGCTGGGGGGCCCTGGCTGTGTGTGTCTCCCTCTCTCCAGGGGTGGCGACCAGGTGCCCTAAAACTGGCTACTTTTAGGTTTAAGCCGGTGGAGGGTTTTGTCCGATTGTCCTAGAGCTGCCCCACAATCCCCCCATTTGGGATTTTCTGTGGTTTGGCCATCTTTTGTACTACAGTGGAGCAGCAACCGTCAACCTGTTATAGTTGAAAGTTAAAAGACTTCTGCTCTCCTCGGGCAAAGCACCCCCAGTCTGTCGTGTCGAGGCAGTCCGCTTTCAGAAGCAGGTGCGCTGGGTAGTCTGCCCTGAGGGGTGTGGGTGGGGAGCCCAGCCTCTCCTCCAGTTTCTCACTGTCACTGCAAGCATGGCTGTCGGCTTCTCATACTCCTAGGCTGTGTCTACACTGGCCACTTATTTCAGAAAATCAGCTGCTTTTCCGGAAAAACTTGCCAGCTGTCTACACCGGCCGCTTGAATTTCCGCAAAAGCACCGACGATCTCATGTAAAATCATCAGTGCTTCTCCGGAAAAACTATGCTGCTCCCGTTCAGGCAAAAGTCCTTTTCCGGAAAACTGTTCTGGAAAAGGGCCAGGGTAGACAGCAGAGATTTCTTTTCCGCAAAAAAGCCCTGATCGTGAAAATGACGATCGGGGCTTTTTTTGCGGAAAAACGCATCTACATTGGCACGGACGCTTTTCCGCAAAAGGTGCCAGACTGTGCGCCAGTAAGACCCAGAGTGTATACAATTGTGTCTGCTGCTGGTGTAGATGTAGTCTTTCTGCTCTAGAGGCAAAGAGATGGTGAAGTGCTGTGCTAGAGGAAGAAGGCAGAATTGAGACCTTTCAAAGTTTTGGCCCAAACGAAGGGGCATGAGGGCGTCATTTGAGCTCCCCGCCTCAGGATGCCAAAATGTTATAGGCCGGCCCTGGACCACACGACAGTTATGAACGAAATGACAACGCCGCGTGTAAAAGCAGCAGAAAGGAGGTTTCTCCACAGGGTGGCTGGGTTCCTCGCGGAGAGGAGCGTGGCTCTTGGGGAAACCCTCGGAGAAAAGCTCCTTCACCTCCGGATCCAAAGAAGCTAGCTGAGGGGGTTCAGGCACCTCATAAAAGTGCCCCAAATATGTAGGCTTCCTTTGGAAATCCCCTGGGAGGAGGCCCCATGGACAACCCAGAGCATGCTGGATGGACTGTATCTCCTGGCTGGCTTTGGAATGCTTGGGCGTCCCCCAGGAGTTGGAGCCTGTTGCGGAGAAAAGGGTGTTTCTAGCTTATTTGGTGATGAAGACACTCTGCTGAATCAAACAGAGCTTGAAATGAAGACCCAGCAAAGAGCCCAATTTATGGAATGGATGGGTTAACTCTGGAACCTAATGATGACACTAAACTCTTCCTTCTTTCTTTTTCCTCTGCCACTTCCTAGTGAGGGTCATGGACACAGCATGGAGAGTAAGGAGGACCAGGCCGGGCTGCCAACATACTACAGCAGACCCTTGGGCAAGGGGAATGTGTGTGGCGGTGGGTGGTCCCAGAAATGCCCCAAGGAGGATGGAGGGGAAGGGAGCAGCTGCCCCACGACCTGGCCATTTAAAAGGGCCCGGAGCGCTCGTCCAACACTACTGCAGCAGCCCCCGGCCCTTTAAATCACCGCTGGAGGCCAGGCTGGCATGTGCCATGCCATGCTGAAGTGCTGACTAGGCGAGGCTAGCCCCCAGTCCCAACCCTTCCACTCGAGGCCCTGCCCCTTCTGAGGGCCTGGGGCCACCCCCTGCCACACACACTCCCCGGCCTGGTCCTCCTTACTCTCCATGCTGTGTCCATGACCCTCACCAGGAAGTGACAGAGGAAAAAGAAAGAAGGAAGAGTTTAGTGTCGTCATTAGGTTCCAGAGTTAACCCATCCATTCCATAAATTGGGCTCTTTGCTGAGTCTTCGTTTCAAGCTCTGTTTGATTCAGCAGAGTGTCTTCATCAGCAAATAAGCTAGAAACACCCTTTTAAAAACAATAGACTAAAAGCCGGGATTCCACCTAATCTAAATAAATTAAGCCCTTCACGTATTAAGGGTCATAGCCATGTAATTCCACACCCACGGTGCCCCTATGCAGTAGGCTGGCGCTGTTAGTCTCGTAAAGACGGATTTTCAGCTGGGATCTGTGGTCAGCAAGGTAGGATGGTCCTCCAGAGAGATGACCCATGTGAAAACTGGCCATTCCTCGAAGAGGCTGTATTGGCCCTTTAAGTGATTTTCGATACTGTCCCCCATCTTGCGGCGCTTGGCTTCCTTTGAGAGCACTCGTCTGGCCGGCTGCAGATGAAATGTCTCTCCGAGTGGCACCTGGAGCTGCTAATCCCACGCTCATTCAGGTAGGCGCACTGCCCTTCCCCTCTGACCTCAAACCTGCAACAAGATGCAGCGAGGGGTTATTGGGGAGCTGGGTTCTCAGCCAGACTTTGCTGCCAGCCAGCTGTGAAACCCGGCACTGGTCACGTCCGGCTGTCAATGTCACCGCGGGTGCTGAGCGCACCAAAATCAGGCTCGGAGAGACCAGGATGCAGAGGCTGCCAAGTTTCTCGCAGGTCTTTCCAGTGTGTGAGGGGACAGAGGACAGCAAGGCAGGCTGTGGGTCACCGAGTCCACCCCCCTGCTATGGTAGGCCACCAGTGTTCCCTGAAGGCAGCGCACTGGGGAAGCCAACCAAGAAAGACTCAAATGCCGCCCCGCTGATTAGCAGAGCTGGGTTTGTGTTTCTACTGGTGGTGCACATCTGCACAGGCATTGGTGCATGTAACAAAATTTATTCCACACGTGGATGGAAAAATTAGAGGAGATATTGTAGGCCCCCACAGTGCATCATCCTGTTTGTAGCCCGGTCAGGCTGTGTATTCTCACTAGTTCGGTTGTTCCTCCTACGGGGCGGCTGCCTCAGAACCTCCCTCCTCCGAAGGGCAGAAAACTACTGCTCATTTTCCAGCCCCGGATTCATTTCTGGCCAGTTAATCCCTTGTGCTGACACTGTCCTGTAGCCTCAGAAGCTCTTCCCCCTTACTGTGCACTTGGGAATGATTTAGGGTTGAACCCATGTGCCCAACAGAATGTCCATATTGAGGGGAATCTCTGTGTTTTGACGGGTTTTCCTCCAGAATGGGGACGAAGAGTCAAAAATATTTAAAATTTCCCACTGGACAGAAATTCTCTCCAAAATATTTAGGATTAAGGGGTACCACAAATGAAGCATTTTAAAGAGTGACTGTGGAGCTGATGCATCATGGGAATTGTAGTTCTTCCTTCCTCCAGCCCTGTTGTCTCCAACAGGCCCTGGCTCCCAGCTGGACTACATCTCCCAGGATGCGCTGCAGCATCTCCCTACTGCTGAAGCAGCACGTAAGAACACTGATATGCCAGCCACTGCAGTGCATCATGGGAGATGTTGTTGGTTAAAGACCAGGGACCAATGGAGCCGAAAGGCCCCGCGAAGACAGTTCCCATGATGTGCTGCAGAGGCTCCATGCGCAAATGAAAATGTTTCCGTCTGGATAAAGAGAAAAATGAACATTGGGAGTCAATTTCTGCAATGGAAAACCTCATCCCAAGTGACATTTTCCTGCAGCCAATTTTGCTTTCGGCATGACCAGGGCAAACTCTTGAGTTGGAATTTTTCCAACCAGTCCCACATGTGTCAGCGACATTAACCCAGAGGGGCTCGCTGTCCTCTGGTGAGTTCACTGGCAAAGAGTTTCTCAACTCTCCTGCAGGTATCACCTCCCGAGAATTAGCCCCAGAGTTCAGGTAGCAAAGGCTCCGGCTTTTAAGATTCTGCAATTTCACTTTCAGGCACTAGCGACGAGGAGTCCTGTGGCACCTTATAGACTAACTGAAGTGTAGGAGCATAAGCTTTTGTGGGCAAAGACCCACTTTGTCAGATGCATGACATGCATCTGACAAAGTGGGTCTTTGCCCACGAAAGCTTATGCTCCTACACTTCAGTTAGTCTATAAGGTGCCACAGGACTCCTCGTCGCTTTTGCAGATTCAGACTAACACGGCTACACCTCTGATACTTTCAGGCACTGTTCCCCACCCAAAGCCGAGGGCTTTGTTGTGGCCTAATAATAAGGGAGTGAACAAGGAAGACGGACGTACAGGTTGTTGAATATGGTACCGTTGGTCCATTTCCACGGCTGGCCCTGGTCTTGTTCTCTCTGGAGGCCGATCCAGTGAAAAGGGAGGCCTCTATAGCGCAGCATGAAAGCCTGCGGGGTGGGAAAAAGCACACAATATATCCTTACTGGTATCACAGCAGTCCTTACGGAGTTCACAGCTCTCGGGCGCTAGGTGCTGTACACACAGGGAAAGCAGGAATCTCACCCAAAGACCTTCCAGCCCAGCTACAAAGGGGCTCTGTCCATTTCTGCTTCCCCCCCCATCATTTTATGATGTCAAAGGTAAAAAGTGTGGGAAAGAAGCGTGGAAACCTGCCTAAAAAAAAAAAAACCCCAAACTTTTGCCAGCAAGAAAAGTGTGCAAATGTTATGCTGAAGCAGCGAGAAACCTTTTCAACATGGCTGTGTCTAGACTGGCAAGTTTTTCGGCAAAAATAGTTGCTTTTGCGGAAAAACTTGCCAGCTGTCTACACTGGCCGCTTGAATTTCCGCAAGAACACTGACGATCTCATGTAAGAAATCAGTGCTTCTTGCAGAAATACTATGCTGCTCCTGTTCGGGCAAAAGTCCCACAGTGGCCACATTCTGCCTGTATTTGATGGACCAGTTGCTTTGCCTCAGTTTCCCCCATCTGTATAACAAGGATTAAGAAGCCTCTCGCGCTTTCGCTAATTGCTAGGATCAGGGCTGGGGGAGCCTCATTAGTTCTATGCTGCTGCGCTGGTTTGCCTGTGTGTGGTGTAGCCTTGCCTTAATCTTTGTATTCATGCCTGTCAGTGTGCTAGAAGCTATTTGCATATATTTGCATATCTTTTTGCATGTCTATGCAACCACACTTAAGTTGCAAGCCTCAGCATTTGCTGGGAGATTTTAGGGTTTAGAGGCAGGGGCTGTCTTAATCCTGCAGGGGGCGCCAGGCTCTGGCACATCCTTATCTGTGATTATGGAGGTGCCCCGTGTCTTGCTTACAAGCTCCGCCAGGGAATCGACAGTGGCCAGGGAGGCATTGAGGGAAGCGCAGTGGTTCCGGCTGGTGGTCCAGTTCCGTTCCATCTCCGAGAAGTAGGAGCATTTCCCTTGGAATCCAACCCAGCCGTCCGGGCACGCGGCAGTGACATGGAGCGAGCAAGATGGGCAGGGGGGAGTTTTCTTGGCTGAAAATAAGCAAATAGCACAGTGGTGAGAGAGGGACGCACCCCTGGGGGCTCTGTCTGCGTGGGAATCCCTGCTCAGGAGGGCACAAAGACCCCCCGTCTCTACAGCCTGTGTTGTTTTTCATAGATGCCAAGAGCAGAATGGGGAACCTGACCTCCGGCGTAACACGGTCTTACATGTGCCCCCAAATAATCCCTGGAGCAGAGCTTCTGCAACATCCGATCGTGATTTAAAAATGGCCAGGAACAGAGAATCCACCGCATCTAACGTTCCCTCTCCTCTTTTCCATCCATATGTGGATTTTTGCCATCCATGTGCGGAATACATTTTAAATATGCACCTCGGTGCACATAACAAAAATCATTCTGCGCATGGGTGGAAAAGGTGAGTGGGAACAATTGCGAAGCAACCACTAAAACGGAGGGCAAAGGGCCTCACAGGAGGGATTCTGGAAACGGTTTTCCCAGCACTCTGCAAAAGGAATTTTTTCCTTCCCGAGTCAGGGAGAGAAGTCCAATGTTTTTGCAAACCAAAAAGCCTGAAACGGCTTCAGGAAATTCTTAGGAGCCGCGTGATTCCTCCAATACAGACACGTTAACTAGGGGGCAGAGATGCGGGCACTTAGCAGACTGGGCAGGTGTGGATGTCGGCATATATTGAAGGGATGCTGGTCGCACTTTCCTGTATTCCAAGGGCATTCCGTGTAACTCATCCCTGGTGTAACTCACAGCAGAACTGGGGGTTCCTCTCACTCAGTGGTTCCCAAACTTCTCAGCATCATGCCCCCCTTTTTGATTTTTCAAAAATCCTCATCGCCCTCCCCCAAAATAGCAGCAAAAAACGTTGAGCAAAAAAAAAAAAAAAAGGAACTGACTGCGCCAGCAAAACTTGATGGGGGGGGGGGGGGGAAGGTTGGGTTACCTCACGACCCCCCCCCCCTGGAATTTCTTCATGCCCCCCAGTTTGGGAACCCATGTTCTAACTTACCCAGGGCAGCACAGAACAACTGTACTGCAGCCTGCCTTGGCCACAACCCCAATCCATCCCATTCACCAGGGCTGGGCAAGATGCAGCCCGGACCCGCCTAACATCTGGCTGCTTTCTAGTTATATCCTGCTGCCCCGTTACCGAATTTCTAGGAGGTGGCTCAGGCTCTTATTTAAATGGCTCCCAGTCCCGGCCCTTCGCCGGCCGGGGCCGGAGCCGCGAGCTCTTTGCTGGGTTTATCATTCAAAGCCTCTGGCCCCAGAAAACTCTAGTGGGGAGGGGCTAGTCCTCAGACCCACCCCTTCCACCCCAAGCCCTGCCCTATCAGGGGCACTGAACCATCGCCCTTCCCGCCGGCACGGGGTAGGCTGTGGCTGCTGGGAATCTAAGCCCCTGTCTCACTCTGTGACCAGGAAAAGGCTCTGGAGAGCGTTCCTGAAAAGGGGAACGTGATTCGACAGAGGAGTCAGGCCAGGCACAGACAGGGCGAGAGGAGGCCGTGAGAAAGGCGATGGGGGTGATCGTGGGACTAGGACGAGCCCTCAGCGACGCATCAGGGACTGGACCCTTCACTCACCTGCCAGCGCAATGATGGTGATGATCAAAGCGGTGATGATGACGATAACGAGAATCGGGATCCGCTTCTCTTTAAGGCACTTCAGGCTGAAATCTGCAGAATAAAATGTAGCCATCTAAGGCGAGTAGCAAATGGTTTGAGAGCAAACACAGCTGGGACAGGAAAGTTGCCGTGATGTGTTAAGTGCGTCTTGTTACAGAGGATAAATCTAGCTCTTTGATGATTAAGGGCCTGGAACGGCGGTTAGACGAGAAAAGATTAAAAAGATGAGGGTTGTTCAGCTTAGAAAAGCGATAACTAAGCGGGAGGGGGAAAACAGGACTATAAAATCAAGTGACTAGAAAAGTGTGATTTGCCCATCTCGCAAAACAAAACCCAGGGGTCAGCTGATACAATGAAGAGGCAGCAGTTTTCAAAGAAACAAAAGGAAGTATTTCTTCATGCAGTGCAAAATCAACCTGTGGAACTCCTTGCCAGAGGATCTTGTGAAGACTGGGACTTTAACAGGGTTCAAAAAAGAGCTAGATACATTCATGGAGATTAGGCCCATCAATGGCCGTTAGCCAGGATGGGTAGGAATGACGTCCCTTGCCTCTGTTTGTCAGATGCTGGAAATGGGTGACAGGGGAGGGATCACGTGAGGATTTCCTGTTCTGTTCATTCCCTCTGGGGCACAAGGGGGGCCCAGCTTCTGTATCTAGGTGCTACATGGAATACAATTATTTACCAGCATCACTTCTTTCATCTGCTGCTGCCTGACCAGGCAGCATTAAAGTCCCCACCCCTCCACCTACCAGACAACAAAAGAAACCGACATTCGTGGTCAGGTCATACAATCAAGCCACTCTCCTTCCCCTCCACGCAGGCCTCAGGGCTGTGTCCTATGCCCAGGCCTCCCACCTGCTCCCTTCTTTTGAATGTCTCCATCACTGCTTCCCCCCCGGATCCCAAGGCGACTGGCAGTCCCCAACCCTTGCTATCCCCGCCTCCACACAGCCCACGCTTGGCCTGCTTGAGGGGCTCCGAGCCCATTAGAGAGCATGGTAAGCCATTTGACAAGCTGTGTTGAATGTGCTTCTCTAAGGGTAAGAAGATAATATCTCGGCCAACACTGTTGTTAGCATCATAACAACTCCAGCTCATCCCATACTCCACACCAATGTTCAATCCCTCTGTGCGTTTCCCTAAGCTCTCGGCCTTAACATCACTGGTTGATGTCCCCTAGCAGTGAGTTCCACAGTTTAATTCCCCAGTGCATGACAATGTGTTTCCTCTGGTCCATTTGGAATTCCCCATCTTTCCATTTCCTTGACTGTCCCCTAGGTGCGTGTGCTCAGAGATACGGATCTACCATCTCTGTCCCATCCATTTTCCTGTCCCGTGTACCCATCTCCTCTCCAAGGTAAGAATCCCTTGCGAGCTCTCTTGACAGGAAAGTTTTCCCAGACCCTTGGTCCTTCTCATCGCTCTTCTCTGACTCCCTTTTGTCCTATAGTAGTCTTTCCGAGATAGGGCACACATAGAATTTCAGATTCTCAGCCTCTCTCTACACCAGATCTCCAGCTGGCCATAGAGTCATTCAGGGTACAAAAGGCCCAAATGACTAATATAAAAAAAAATACAAGAATGAACCAAAGCACAACAAAAACTCCTTCTACTCTGTTTTCATCCCTCGTGAAAAAAAGAAGCAACCCATCTGGATTTGTTTGTCCCTCTGCCAATCACATTGCAGGCTCTTTTTTTTCATGAAGACCCAAGTAATTATTATTTACTGTTCTCACTTGTGGCTTCGGAATCCTGTTGTGCCATTGGTTGAACACACTGCACCGAGACCGCTGTGTCTCCGCCTACCAGGAAGAAAGAGAACGTCACTCAAAATGGGTGATTTTAATCATGCGCTTCTCCGTCAGAACGCACCATGTGCCCAGTGCAGTGGGCAATGCCCGGTTGCAATTGCAGTGTGGACATTCCTCACGTTTTGTCGGAAAAACAGCTGTTTTTCCGACAAAATTCTGTAGTATAGACATAGCTTCAGGCTCTGAGGCCGTGTCCAGACTCAGGGGTTTTTTCGGGAAAAGTAGCCTTTTCCCGAAAAAACTTCCCCTGCGTCCAGACTCAAGCCGCGTTCTTTCGAAATTATTTCGAAAGAACGCGGCTTTTCTTTTGATGGCGGTAAACCTCGTTTCACGAGGAAGAACGCCTTCTTTCGAAAGTTCCTCTTTCGAAAGAAGGCGTTCTTCCATGTAAATAGGGCTTCTTCGAAAGAGAGCATCCAGACTCGCTGGGTGCTCTCTTTCGAAAAAGCGGATTGCGCTTTCGAAAGATCCGCCTGCAGTCTAGACGCGATCTTTCGAAAGAGGCTCTTTCGAAAGATGCTTTCGAAAGAGCCTCTTTTGAAAGCAGCCTGCAGTCTAGACATAGCCCGAGTGATCACCGTATTTGGGGTGAGGAAGGAATTTCCCGCGGGTCAGATGGGCAGAGACTCTGTGGGGCAGGAGGGGGAGAGCTCCTGTTTCCCTGCAGCTTGAGGCACGGGTCCCTTGCTGGTGTGAGCCAAAGTGGGAGGGAGGGAGTCAGGTTCTATGGCTGGTGTGGTGCAGAGGAGGGGGCTGGGTGATGCTCTGGGGCAGTGTTTCTTAAAGTTCCCTGGCACACTGGTGTGTTGCGAGGCAGTTGGAGGTGTGCCGCAGAGAATAAAGTTCAAAATGGCTGCCCTTAAAATGCCTGCTCTCCTGATAAAAAAGCAAATTGTTTTTTTTCTTTCTTTCGGGTTTTTTTTTTTTTTTTTTTTTTTTTTTTGCTTAACTTCATTTCCCTGTCTCTTTTTTGTTTGTTTGTTTTGCTCAACATTTTTTTTTTTTTTTGGGTCAACAACTTTTCCTTTGGGAATGGCCGCTCTTAAAGGGGCAAGCCTCCTTTTTTTTTTTCAACAACAAAAAAAATCATTGGTGTTCCCCATAAAAAAAAATTATTGTTTGGTGTTCCTCCGTTTTAAAAAGTTTAAGAAACACTGCTTTGGGGCCTGCAGGGGGCAGGAATTCAGACTGGTTAATTATGATGGGCCCTTCTGGCCTTCACATCTCTCAGTCTGCTTGTGAATCCGGCCCTGCTGCGGAGATGGTGAAGGTGAGATTCTGAAGCAGAATCTCCTTATGGTCTCCCTCAAAAACAAAAGGGGGTCTGAGAATAACCCCACTGCACCTGCCCCTGCTCACCCGAACAGGCGGTTGGAGGCTCCCTGCTTTGGGGATTGTGGGAAAATGCTCAGGAAGCAGCAGGTGGGAGTTATTGAGTGACTGTAGTGGCGAGTGTGCAGGGGGAGATACACATCTTACCGGCTGCTAATCTCCAGCGAGGCAAGCACAAACCACAGATATTGTTAAGGAAAGAGGGAGGTTTGATAACGCAATAGGTTTGAAGGGCAACTAACTACCACCTTCTTCCTCAACGGAAAAGCAGCTCAAATAAATTTCTTCTTTTGTCAGGCAGCCATCAATTGCTACTGGAATAAGAATTTGGGAAGGAGTTTTGTGAGGTGTCTGGCTGGCTGAGTCTCTTGGCTGAATGCTTATTGTAATGCTTATGGTACAGAGTGCTCATGATGTTTTGAGTTTTTACCAAAAAAATTCTTGGGTGTTACAAATGCTTTTTTTGAAACCAATTTTCACCCAAACTTTGGACCTCTCCAGCAATGTTCTCTCTATTTTTTTCCATCCAAGTATAGAATAAATTTTGTTTTGTGCACGCAAGACATAAGTGAATGTGCACCAGATGTGGGTGTTCTGCCAAGCAGCTGGGCGGCATTTGAATTTCTCCTGGATGGCTGCCCAAACATTCAGCTTACAGGGAATACTACTCACCAGCAGATAAAAATACTGATTGGCTGTGTCTACACTGGCCACTTATTCCGGAAAATCAGCCGCTTTTCCGGAACAACTTGCCAGCTGTCTACACTGGCCCCTTGAATTTCCGGAAAAGCACTGACGATCTACGGTAAAATCGTCAGTGTTTTTCCGGAAAAACTATGCTGTTCCCGTTCGGGCAAAAGTCCTTTTCCAGAAAACTGTTCCGGAAAAGGGCCAGTGTAGACAGCACATATTTCTTTTCCGCAAAAAAGCCCCAATCGCGAAAATGGCGATCGGGGCTTTTTTGCGGAAAAGCGCGTCTAGATTAGCCACGGATGCTTTTCCACAAAAAGTGCTTTTCTGGAAAAGCATCTTGCCAATGTAGATGCGCTTTTTCCGAAAATGCTTATAATGGAAAAGTTTTCCATTGTAAGCATTTCCGGAAAAGGGTGCCAGTGTAGACGTAGCCATTATGTTTTAAAAAATCTAGTACATAACATTAGGTAGGTGAGTTCACATTAGTAATAAGTTGTCTAAGTGTAAACATGAAACTTTCTATGAAAGTAGAAGAGACACCACCCCACATATGTGAGTGCCTACATGGTGCAGTTCATAATCCAAACCACAGCATTAAACTGATTTTACTTTCAGGAGCTCTATTTTCCTCTACTAGGTGCTTTTTTTCTGTCCTCCAATATTTATTCAGAAAACTGTGAAGTTGATTTCTTTTGCACTGATCTTTAGCTTTTTTGATTGTATTGATTGATTGATTGAAATAAACATAGATAGAGTCCTAGGAAACGTTAAACAAAATAAAACCCCAAACCCAAAGGGCCTTGAGTCTGTATATCACTAATAACATGATAGGGTATCTGGGACTAACGCTTTTTCATTATTTAAATATGAATAAAATCCCCACTCCAGTAGATTTTTCATTCTGGAGTGGGTGTTTTCCGAAACCGTCTGCTCTTGTTCACACGGGAAATCATTGAGAGCTGCTCTTTGACTAGTGCGCTTCGGGGGCTCAGGCTTAGCCAATCACAACGGCTCCTCGCATCTTTGGGACTGATCAGTCTTTTCTGCTCTGCCTCAAGGCCGTAGGACATCAACGGGCCCCCGTTCCTGACCCTGCGGCTCTCAAGGGCCAATGTCACCCCCAGAATTTGGTGCCTGGCTTGTGTCTGTGCTGTGCTGGTACAAAGGGGCCGGACGGGACCATGAACGGGGCCCATTGTCCACCCTGCTGCTGTAAAACCCTGTGACCAAGCCAAGGGCGTGAGGCAGGGAGCAAAGAATCACGGGGAGGCGCTTGTGGCGAGCTCTGCGAAAACGCGCAGCCCTGCTCCGCTCCGACAGCTCCCAGCTGGGTCCCTACACGTCAGCGTGGCAGCTGGAAGCAGAGCCACCTGGCCCTGGGGAGTACAGGGAGCGCCCGACCCCTGCTACCAGTGACAGGTCCTTTCCCCCCCCACCACCATAATCCCCCCCGGTGTGTCACTTGGGGAGGGGGCGGAGCTGGGCTGGGAAGGGGCGGGGCTTGGGGAAAAGGATGGAGTGGGACGGGGCAGAATTAGAGCAGGAAGAGGTGGGGCAGGGGCGGAGCTTGGGGGTAGAGTATCGGCCGAGTAGACACAAAGCCAGCGGGGCCGGTCAACCAGAGGCTCTGGGCCTGAGGCCCACAGATGTCTCAGGGCTCTGAGACAGAGCTCTCCTTTCTCACAGGCACGCCAGGCTCAATGCAGTGGCTGGTGTCCGATTTCAGAAACTGGCTGTGCCCCAATCAGGCAGCCAGCCAGGCTGTAACATTGCACTGCCTGAAAACCTCACTCAGCCCCCTTGTAGCTGCTGAAGAAAACCAGGCTCCTCGCTAAGAAACGGGCCAAGGAATTTGTTTAAAAAGCACCAGAAACAGGACAGCCTCGCATGCGCCTGGTTGTGATTTTTTTCAAGCGTTTTGCTGACCTGATTTCCTGCAACCACATTTGCATGCCACGGCAGACCCCGGCCTGTAGTTGCTGTGTGTGGCGGGGGTGGGCACTCAGGAGAAATTCCAATGCTGCCCAGCTGATTAGCAGCACGCCCACAGCTAGGTTGCGTGATTCTATGGGTGGTGCACATTCTCACAGGACTTGGTGCACAGAACAATATTTATTCTACACCGGGATGGAAAAAAACTGCGCAAAAGATTAGAAGGCACGTTGGTTGCCAGGGAAGACAAGGGAATGGGGGAGAAGCAGCCGCAGAAGATAAACGAGCAACTGGCAGATGGTTGAATCTGATCTAAATCGGTTATTGCAATCCCCCCGCCCCCACCCCCCCACACATCCCCTGGGTGGTCATACTTTAACACAGTCATTTCCCTTTTCTGGCTTACTTCCCCCTGGCAGAGAAAGCAGAACAGGAGTGGGTGGGAAAGGGGTCATGGGATAGGTTTCTCTTTGCAACGCTCATATTGCCATGCTGATCAGTTTCTGTTCCCGCACCGCAGGCCCGGTGGGGCCCCGTGGCTGCTGGGGACAGAGAAGGGCTTGAATGTCGGTGCAGCCACCGAAGTTCCAGAGATTGGGCTGGGGAGCAGGCGAGGGTCAAGAAGAACGTACATAAGAACGGCCATAGTGGGTCAGACCAGAGGTCCATCTAGCTCAGTGTCCTGTCTGCCGACAGTGGCCAAGGTCAGGTGCCCCAGAGGGAGGGAACGGAATGGAACCATCACGTGATCCATCCCCCTGTCACCCATTCCCAGCTTCTGACAAACAGAGGCTAGAGATATCCTCCTTGCCCATCCTGACTAATAGCCATTGATGGACCTACTCCCCCATGAATTTATCTAGCTCTTTTTTGAACTCTGTTAAGGTCCTGGCCTTCACAACCTCCTGTGGCAAGGAGTTCCACAGGTTAACGGTGTGTGGCGTGAAGAAAACTTCCCTGTGTTTGTTTTAAACCTGCTACCTATTAAACACATTCAGGTCAGCAGCAGTGACCCTTGGTGAGGGTTGCACCAGGACTCCTCCTCCTCGTCAAAGACTAGATTCACAAAACACAGTGGGGGTAGCACCAGTGTTTATTCCCATGGTTAGAGCACACTCCTGGCAGAGTGTCAGGCTGTGGGGTATTCTAGGGTGGGTACCTGTCAATCTCTCCAGCCGGTGTTGTATAAAATACTCAGATATTCATTGGGTCACAGAGCACGTGAAAACGCCCCAGGCACCGGGCTATGGAACCAGTCACATAAGGCTATGTCTACACTGCGGGAATTTGTCATCAAAGTTCTCTGCTATAGTTAGTGAGTATTTAGCAGTTTCAGCCTTTGGGAAACTTCCTGTCTCACTGGATTCGGGGCTAACTTGGTACATCCAAATTGATACGCTTTCGTTATCTTTTCTCTCTATGCCTGAGAGTGATAGGATGCCAACAAACTGAAAAGTCTCAGAGGGGCAGCTGCGTTAGTCTGTAACTTTAAAAACAACGGGTGGTCCTGGCAGGCCTTAAAACTAACCAAAATACACATAAGCTCATGAGCTTCCATGGGCTTTGCCAGAAAATAGAAGAAATTCTTTTGTAAACTCTAAGGCTGTGTCTAGACTGGCAAGTTTTTCCGCAAAAGCAGCTGCTTTTGCGGAAAAACTTGCCAGCTGTCTACACTGGCCACTTGAATTTCCGCAAGAACACTGCATTCCTACTGTCTGAAATCAGTGCTTCTTGCGGAAATACTATGCTGCTCTCGCTCGGGCAAAAGTCCTTTTGCGCAAAGCTTTTGCGCAAAAGGGCCAGTGTAGACAGCTCAGATTTGTTTTGTGCAAAAAAGCCCCGATCGCGAAAATGGTGATCGGGGCTTTTTTGCGGAAAAGCACGTCTAGATTGGCACGGACACTTCTCCGCAAAAAGTGATTTGGCGGAAAAGCATCCGTGCCAAACTAGATGCTCTGTTCCGCAAATGCTTTTAACGGAAAACTTTAAAAGCATTTGCAGAAAATCATGCCAGTCTAGATGTAGACTAAGGCTGCGTCTAGACTGGCAAGTTTTTCCACAAAAGCATCTGCTTTTGCGGAAAAACTTGCCAGCTGTCTACACTGGCCACTTGATTTTGCACAAAAGCACTGACGTTCTACTGTCTGAAATCAGTGGTTTTTGTGCAAATGCTTTGACATTCCTGTTCGGGCAAAAGCCCTTTTCCAGAAATGTTTTTGTGAAAGAGGGCCAGTGTAGACAGCTAAAAACTGTTTTGCGCAAAAAAGCCCCGATGGCGAAAATGGCGATCGGGGCTTTCTTGCGCAAAACCGCGTCTAGATTGGCACGGACACTTTTCTGCAAAAACTGCTTTTGCGAAAAAGTGTCTGTTGCAATCTAGACGCTCTTTTCCGCAAATGCTTTTAATGGAAAAACTTTTCCATTAAAAGCGTTTGCGGAAAATCATGCCAGTCTAGACGTAGCCTAACTGGGAGAATATCTGGGTACTTCTGACACAGACGTTTGAGACCCTGTGTGGGGACTCTGGCTACCCACAGGTGGCTTTTGGTTAAACTGGGAGCTAGCGAGCCAAGAGGGTTCTGTCTTCACTAGAGCAGTAGTTCCAAAACTTTTTGGCATCATGCTCTCCTTTCTGATTTTTGAAAAACCCTCACGCCCGCTCCCCAAATAGCAGCAAAACTTGCTGAGCAAAAAGAAAAAAAAAAGGAACTGAACAGGGCAGCAAAACTTGATGGGAGGGAGGCTAGGTCACCTTACGCCCCCCTGGAATTTCTTCATGCCCCCCAGTTTGGGAACCCACACGCTGAGTCCTGTCTGTAGCCTGCAGCTTAAAGCAGGGCTGTGGATCCTTCTTTGGATCCACAGAAAAATCAGCTGGGGGCTGCACACACGTGAGAAGCAAAAATCAAAACCCCAAATTCATAGAGAAGGAGACAGATCCTTCCCTCATTCCCCTCACCCCACCAGAGCCTGGGGGGGGAGGGGAGCAGGGTAGTAGATTTTGTGTTTTCCAACCCCACAGGGAGGGAGCGCGGGGGGGGGGGGGGGGCTGGTGCACCAGCACAGGCTCCCCAATGCCAGAGGGAGCCCTGACCCTCGGGGGCCGGATCCAGGCAAGCTGGGGTTCATTAGCTTTGTATTCATTAGCTCTTCCACAATTAGAACCGTAGGACTGGAAAGGGACTTCTAGAGGGCTAATCCACTCCCCTGACCTTTCAGCTTTTGAATGAGTGAGACAAAACAGACTCCACCCTCCCGTCCCCAGCTGCGTTCCCCCCCCCCCCCCCGCTCCCTCAAAAAAAACAACAGGGAAAAAATTCTGGGGGGGGGGGAGGGAGAAACCAAAGTTGTTGAGCAAAACAACATCCTTTTTTGCAGGGTTTCCTCCTAGACAGTCGCTTTCTGTAGGAGTGAAACTGATTTAAAACACTTAGGCAGAAGCCCCGCCCCTTCTGCCTGAAGCCCCGCCCCTTCTGCCTGAAGCCCCGCCCCTTCTGCCCGAAGTCCCGCCCCTTCTGCCTGAATACACATCCACATTATCAGTCAAACTTATGAAAATCAGCAGCAGCATCTGCCAGGCTGAGTTAGACATTCATCTGAAATTACACTTGCCAGGCCTGAGTCTGATTCTAGCTGGGATCCAGGATTTAATCCTGACTGTTAGGGCCGGTCCTAACTAATTGGCAACCCAGACAACTTCCCAGCTTGCCCATAGGCTGTGTCGACACTGGCAAGTTATTCCGGAAAATCAGCCGCTTTTTCGGAAAAACTTGCCAGCTGTCTACACTGGCCGTTTGAATTTCCGGAAAAGCACTGACGATCTCCTGTAAAATCATCAGAGTTTTTCTGGAAAAACTATGCTGCTCCCGTTCGGGCAAAAGTCTTTTTCTGGAAAACTGTTCCAGAAAAGGGCCAGTGTAGACAGCACAGTAGTGTTTTCCGCAAAAAAGCCCCGATCGCAGAAATGATGATCGGGTCTTTTTTGCGGAAAACCGCGTCTAGATTGGCCACGGACGCTTTTCCACAAAAAGTGCTTTTCCGGACAAGCGTCCTGCCAATCTAGACGTGCTTTTCCGAAAATGCTTTTAATGGGAAACTTTTCCGTTAAAAGCATTTCCGGAAAATCATGCCAGTGTAGACGTAGCCATAGGGTTTCCAAATGGTTTAAAAAAAAATAC
This sequence comes from Pelodiscus sinensis, assembly GCF_049634645.1. Classification (NCBI taxonomy): domain Eukaryota; kingdom Metazoa; phylum Chordata; order Testudines; family Trionychidae; genus Pelodiscus; species Pelodiscus sinensis. Next base: position 12,021,817 of record NC_134742.1, read on the forward strand.
GGGACAAAAATTTGTCAAGCCAAAAAAAAAAAAAAAAAAAAGGGCTAGGGAATAACCTGGGGGAAGGATTTGCGAGGTCGGGCCGAAATGCGGTCACAGTCCACCCACACTTGTGCTCTGGGAGTTCTCCAAAAGTACCCCAAAGGCCAACTTCTTTGTCCTCGGGACAGCCAAGTTTTCCCCCCTACACCACGGACACAGGGCTAGAACGGCCACATCTTGCAGGGTGCTAGGAAGTCTGGGATACGGGTGGCTGGAGTCCGGCCTGCATAGCACGTTGCGGACACGGATGCTCTGGGGTGAGACCCAGGGTCGAACACTAGCTAAGCAGGGGTCACACGTGTGTAGACGCTCGAGCCCTAGACTAACAAATCCAGGATCTGCTCCCTCGAGCTCTAATCACCCGGGACTTACACTGTAGTGTAGACGTACCCGTAGGGCTATCGACTATGCATCTACTATGCCGTTTGTCAGACTGGGAGCCAGAGACTGGCTATGTGTGTGTCTGGTCAAGAATTATTCCAAAAAGTTAAAAGCTAGGACATGGGCGGTGGGCGAACATAGGGATGGGGGAGCCCCGCCCCTTCTGCCTGAAGCCCCGCCCCTTCTGCCTGAAGCCACGCCCCTTCTGCCGGAAGCCCCACCCTTTCTGCCCAAAGCCCCGCCCCTTCTGCCCGAAGCCCCGCCTTTTCTGCCCAATGCCCCGCCCCTTCTGCCCGAAGCCCTGCCCTCCACAGGAGCCAAGCAGCAGGTGGTGTGGGGGGCGGAGCGTGGGCGGGGCCATGCCTTCCCCCTCCACCTGTGCTGCTTATATCCACCGCCCATGAGCTAGGACCACCAAATTCCATGCCCAGCTTCTTATCCACATCAGGGTTTGGTTGTGCCGGGGAGAGGAGACTGTGATGAAGCTGCCCCACCCCGATCTGTATGCACGAAACCAAACGGAAAAAGTGACAGACTCCCCCTGCAGGTGAAAGGGCCTGGCTGGAGGGAAGCCCCCGTCCGGGTCTGCCCCAGCCCCGAATCGCCCACCCCACAGGTGCCCTCGAGTCCCGTCTTTCCCTCTCTCCCCTCCGGCCCCAATGCCAGATCTTACCTCTCAGGCCGAGCGAAGGACGCTGACTGCGGTGCTCTGCTGTCCGGGTCTCGGTTCAGTTCCAGGCCACGCCGCCGCAGGCTCCTGGCACGACCTTGGGCTAATCAGTTCATCTCTCTGGCCTTCACCTAACAGACAGGCCAGTGACAAGGCTGCTGGGCGAGGGAAAGTTTCCTTCCCATCCGGAAGTGGGGCTCAGAGCGTGCCCGTCTGAACTGCCCAAGCCTGCAGTAGGAGATTCCACGCACCTTCACCGTGGCTGCCCCCCACCCCCCAGAGAGCCCCAGGGGGAACAGGCCATTCGGGAGCAACTGCAAACGATCCCTCCTAGACGCGCCGCTCCGTTTAGCGCCACCGTGTGTGTTCCCAAGCCGGGATGCCACTTGTCACTGGTTTTTCTATCTCCTCCGTCCGCCGTTCAATTCCACGGGAGACAATTCAAGGAGAGGAGCCAAGGCATTTAGTGAGCCCGGGCAGCTCCGAGCACGCTGTCGGTGGGCAGGAGACACATCGTAATCCCTTCCGCCGCGATCCAGCCACCGCCGGCCTCCTGCAACACAAGAACTGTGCAATTGGAGGAAAAATTCGTCGTGCCCTGGGATCAGCTGCTGAGCCAGCCACCACCGGGCGAGCGCGACCCTTTGCTCACATTCCCACATTCTTACAAAACCCACCAGCTCCCACATCATGAGTCACCATGAGTTCTCGCTTATTTTTTCCCATCCACGTGGGGAATAAACGTTGTTGCTACGCCACGGCCTGGGCGAATGTGCACCCCCAGTAGAAACACACCTTGCGCCGGACATTCTGCTAATCAGCTGGGCAGCAGCTGAAGTGTCAGAACTCCAGGAACTAAACATGCATGTGTGTGTGTGTGTGTGTGTGTGTGTGTGTGTGTGTGTGTGTGTGTGAGAGAGAGAGAGAGAGAGAGAGAGAGAGTGAGAGTGAGTGTGTGTGAGAGAGAGAGAGAGAGAGAGAGAGTGAGAGTGAGTGTGTGTGAGAGAGAGAGAAAGAGCGTGTGTATGCGTGAGAGAGTATATGTGTGTGAGAGAGTGAGTGTGTGTGTGTGTGTGTTAAAGAGTGTGTGTGAGTGTGTGTGTGTGAGAGAGAGTGAGCGTGTGTGTGTGTGAGAGAGTATCTGTGTGTGTGTGAGAGAGTGTGTCTGTGTATGTGAAAGAGAGTGAGCGTGTGTGTGAGAGTGAGCGTGTGTGTGTGTAAGAGAGTATCCGTGTGTGTGAGAGAGAGTGAGTATCTGTGTGTGAGAGTGTGTGTGTGAGAGTGAGTGTGTGTGTGTGTGTGTGAAAGAGAGAGTATGTGAGAGAGAGTGAGTGTGTGTGTGTGTGTGTTAGAGTGTGTGTGTGAGTGTGTGTGAGAGAGAGAGAGTGTGTGAGAGAGTGTGTGCGTGTGTGTGAGAGAGAGAGAGTGTGTGCGTGTGTGTGAGAGAGAAAGAGAGAGAGTGAGTGGGGGCGGAGGGCAGGGGGCGGAAAGGAATCCTCAGATGACTGAACAATGCCAGGGATTCGTTAGACGCTGCTTCCAGTGAAGCTACAGACCGGGAGAAGAAAGACATTGTTTAGGTACAAAAGGATGGTTAGAACCAGTGTTCTCTGTAAGCCAGGGTCCTGGGGGCTGGATGCAGCCTCAGGCTTGCTGGGATCTGGCCCCTGTGTCTCGGGGCTTCCCCCCAGTATTGGGGAGCCCATTATGGTGCTCCAACCCCCCCGCCCTTGGGGCTGGAACACATCAAATCTACTGGCCTGGTCCCCTGGGATCTTTCTCCTTCTCACTCGGGTGCCACATCAGTGCGGGCTTGTTTTGGTTTCTTTGCTTCTCATGTGTGTGCAGCTCCCGGCTGATTTTTCTGTGGGTCAGCAGCCCCCAACCCAAAAAACGGCTGCCCATCACTGCTGTAAGCTGTGTCCTTGTGTGGCCACTCGGGAGAGATTTCAGTGCCGCCTGGCTGATTAGCAGCGTGCCCGCAGCTGGGTTTTTTCCTTTCCACTGGTGGTGTCCATTCACCTATGCCTCGGTGCACGTAAAAATTTTATTCCACACTTGGGTGGAGCAAATCCACACGTGGATGGAAAAGCTGAGAGGGAACATCGGTTGGAATTCACTTAAAGGCCGGAACACAAAAGTGGACGTGAACTCCCGCTCCTGCTACAGTGGCTGGGTGTTTGCTTTGAGGGCTTGGATCTACCAAAACCCACAAGGAGAGCGGTGTGGCTTTTGGTCAGCGCAATGTGCATTTGGACCTTGGATGTGTCTTTGATGTGCCCTAGAAATAAGAGCGCTTTGCGTCAGGAGGCCGGGACTAGCTGGAGAAGGCAACTAAAATGATTAGGGGTTTGGAACGGGTCCCATATGAGGAGAGGGTAAAGCGACTGGGACTTTTCAGCTTAGAAAAGAGGAGACTGAGGGGGGATATGATAGAGGTCTATAAAATCATGAGTGGTGTAGAGAGGGCCGATAAAGAAAAGTTATTTATTAGTTCCCATAATAGAAGAACTAGAGGACACCAAATGAAATTAATGGGTAGCAGGTTTAAAACTAATAAAAGAAAGTTCTTCTTCACACAGCGTGTAGTCAACCTGTGGAACTCCTTGCCAGAGGAGGCTGTGAAGGCTAGAACTATAATAGAGTTTAAAGAGAAGATAGATAATTTCCTGGAGGTTAGGTCCATAAAAGGCTATTAGCCAGGGGATAAAATGGTGTCCTTGGCCTCTGTCTGTCAGAGGCTGGAGAGGGATGGCAGGAGACAAATCGCTTGATCATTGTCTTCGGTCCACCCTCTCTGGGGCACCTGGTGCTGGCCACTGTCGGCAGACAGGATACTGGGCTAGATGGACCTTTGGTCTGACCCAATACGGCCGTTCTTATGTTCTAAGGCACTGCAGGAGGAGAAAGCCTTAAATTGCAACGAGAGAGCCACACGCCGACAGGTAAACCTGCGTTTTTCCATGGTTCCGAACGGCGGCCACTCACCGTGAAGCCAGGAGCCGAGCTTGAAAACAGCCAAAGAAAATGTTCCGCTGGATGTTTGGAGTCACAAGGAGGGGTCCGGTCATGTGTCTCCTGGCTTCTCGGCCTGTCGGTTTAATGTTTCCCAGTTTCTCTCACCAGGCCTAAAAACAGACCAGCGTGTGAATCAACAGAACTTGACCTGCTTTCTAGGTTCACTGCATTTTTGCAGCCTCCTCTAGGGCAGCCTCTTCATTTTCAGCCTCCAGCCTGGTGCCTGGACACAAACTGCTCAGATCGTGTGTGCAGGGGACATGGGAAAGGGGGCGCTTTGTTCCCCTCCGGCCCTGGAAAGTCCCGTGGCCGGGTGCTGGGGATTTTGGCAGTATTCCCAGAACAAGGAATTGGGAAGGGCTTCACCTCTCCCCTCCAGCCCCTTTGCAGCCCTGTCTTGGGCCCTCACTGTGCAAACAGACATCAAACGCCTCTTCCCAGCCCTGCTCCCCCACCCAGCCTGCATCCCACCCGGTCCCTTAACCCGGATCCATCCTGCCTGCTCCAAACCAGACTTCTGCTGTCTGTTTTCTCCACCAGATCTTTCCTTCTGCATTCCTGCCGCACCCAGCTCCAGGGGTGTCATTCCCTCTTCCCCTATTCCCAGACCACCCACACTCTGAGGGGGGGGGGTTCTTCCCCCCCTTTCTGGGACTCTCCCTGTCCTTTCCCAGCCCATCCCAGTGGAGTGAGGGGGATGGGGAGGCTAATTATAGGGTCGGGGGAGGGAGGCTAATTATAGCAGCTCTCCCTGCTTGAAGCCACACAGGAAGAGACATGGAGCAAAGCTACAATTGCCCCTCTGTGCAGTGGCTGCTGTCCACCCACAGCTGTCCCGGCCTGAGCATGGGATACCCCCACTCCCTTTGCTGTGGCATCTAGAGGAGGGAGCAGAGATACAGTCAAGTGGCGGGCTGGAGACAAGCAGGCTCCAGGCAAATTAAATTGATTCCCTCTTAGAACAGCTGGTGTCCTCTGGCTGCCCCCAAACAAAATAGACCCATTCTTTGCTCTGTCACATACCCCCCCCAGCTGCCTGCATCCAACGCCCCCCCCCCCCAAAAAACCCTCCGTCCTTCTTTATTGAAGGGATTCCAAGCAACTCCCTCTGCTATACCAGGGACTCTGTGTGCCCCCAAATTCCACCCGCCCCGATACAAGCTCCCCCCATTCTGCCCCCCAAGGGAGAAGCTCTGTGGGCGCCGCCTTCCCCCCTCAAAAGGGTCCCCCAGTCTCCTCCCCTGCCGGGGCTCTGTGCATCCCCCAAATTCCTCCCTCCCCAATAAAAGGATCTCCCAATCTCCCGCCCCCCATTTCCCACCTTCTCCTTCAAGAATCACACCTTGATTTCCTGCCCCCCCCCCCCCATGCCAGGGCCTCTGCACAGTCCCCTCCCCACATATGAGCACCCCACAATGTTGCCCACCCACAACACAAAGGGTGCTATGTCCGCCCCCCCCCCACACAGTGGCATAGTCATGGGTGAGTCTGAGTGGGTCCCCCCATAGCATCCGGGCCCACCCCCATCCAGTGCTTTTGCCAGAAGTGGGACTGGGGTGTGAGGGATTGCAAGCCCCTGACCCCCCCTCTGTTGGAGCTGGGTAAGCCACCTACCCCGACCCCACTACCCAGCCAGAGTGCCAAGTGGGGGGCAGTGCAGATGGGGGCACTTTTCTTCACCCCTTATTTTCCCAGGGCCCCAGAGCATCAGTCACCTCCCCCAGGAGATGGGTGCGGGGAGAGGTGGCCTTAGTTGCTCCTGGCTCAGCCTCCTGTCATCACCCACCTGAAATCGGGGCCCCTCCAAGCGTCCCCGTCTGCCTATGCCACTGACACTCCTCCCCCCATTTTGTCTCTCTGAGCCGTCCCTCATGAGCTGAGCCAGGGGAGGCTGCGATCATGCGGGAAGGTGCTTCCCGTCCCCAGCTTTCTGCTCCCCAAAACCTCCCATGGAGCAGCTGTCAACGTGTTACAGGCAAACACCACCGAGCCACGAGATGCCCCCAGCTTGGCTGGGCCAAATCACCCCCCCAAACACACTTCTCCTCCCTTGCATCTGCTCCCCCACTGTCCAGTGCTCAACCCCCTTCCTAGATGTGCTCCCCATGCCTGCAGGGGGGCCTGATAAGGGGTTTCCCTCTTCTGCCTCCAACCCCCACACGCCTATAAGAAATCCACCGGATCCCTCCCGTCCCTAACTCCCCCTGGATAAAACCCGCCGCTTACCCGGCTTCTGCCACGAGCTACAGGCAGGAATGCCCAGGACTTTCTCTCTGCAGTGTCTCCAGCGACCGATGGTGCTGCCACATTTTAGTCCCTCCTCCCTTTTCGGTTCCTCCTCCTCACACTGATTGCTGTGGGGAAAAGTAGGTGACGGGGAAAAGGGAGCAGATGGAAGGGGGAATGGATCACAGCTGTCTCATCGGAAGTGTCGCGAGAATCACAGGTCCGATGATAAATACCCAAGGGGGGAAGGACAGAGCCAGGTGGACAGTTTTATCAAATAAAAAATATTTATTTATGACACTGGTGAATTTATAGTATTTATTCTAAGATTTTTAATAGACCGTGTTAATAATGAATGTACAGTATTTATTATATTTATTCTATGGCTTCTAGTAAAACGTGTCAGAGATATAGGGATGGGAATGGCGAAGGGAATAGTCTCTAATCTTAAAATATCCAGCTACAGTAATTAAATAACAGTGATAACTACAAACTCTTATGTACTGCCCAAAACAACTACAACACTAAGCTTATACAACAGGAAAAAATCAAATCCTACATACCAACTTACACAGCACACGGAACATTTCACAGATATCGGTTCGGTTGCGAAGGCCTTGGTTACGCCCGAGAGTCGGGGGAGGTGGCTGGTCGGTGGATCAGGCCGGCAGCGCTTTGGAAGTATACGAGAAGGCACACGCACGGTGGTACGTGTATTGCGAAGACCTCCCAGAGCGAATTGTGCGATGGGTATTTATCCCCAAATCTGCACATCGCTTTCCCGCGCTTGCATATTACCATATATGGCCCAATGGTCACCAAGTGGGGGGGGTCTGTGTCCCAGGGGTTGGGCCGAAACTGTGCAGGTTTCATGCGACCAGGTAAGCCCCACAGTTCTCACGCCAAGGTGACGGGTGGGAGAGTCTGAGGCTATTTTCCCCTTTTCACACCTTTCCTTTTTCTAAAGGCAATGGTATGCAGGAAGGATGCGGCCGGTTTCTCTCAAGGAGCACTGCAGCCCACGATAGCAAGAGCGGCCTGGACAAACTTTTTTACTGGGGGGGGGGGCAGTTTCTTTTCTCTGACAGGAAGCAGCGGGTTGTGCCCCCAGAAGTTCATGATCCCAGCGACAAGTTTTGTCCGTCTTTGTTGCTTTTTCAGTTTTTTGATCGTGCATGCGGCTGTGGATTATCTTGCTCTGTCCAGTTAGCCCGGCAGGGAGGCCGGGTTCTGGCAGCGAGGTTATTTTTCCATGTAGAAATTAACCCTCTCCCTGCCACAGAACCAGAAATCCTAAAAAAAAAGCCCCCCTGGGTCATAATGGGTGACCCGCCGCTGCCACCAAATTCGGTGGTCCCATTTCCTGCCGTTTAGGAGGAGTTCTTGAACACAGACTCACAGACAGACTCACAAATCTCCAAACATATATATATGCACACAGGAGCAGCCCTAAAAGAGCTGCTGGAAACTGGAGCCCTAGGCGAAATGTGTGGTCGGTGTCCCTGCCTCCAAACCCCTCAACGGCCGTTTAACTTGGCACCCGAGGCGACCGCTTAGTTTGTGCCTATGGACAGGCCGCCGCTGTATGCATAGATAACCGATGTCATGACATCTGCCTGATTCTACAGCCAGCCAGAAACAATCACTCTGAGGGTATTAGGCAATCGAACTTGCAAATGAAGCCTGGGATTTAAATATCCCGGGATTTATTTTCAGGGCTCGCCGAACCGCGGCGAGCCCCGCTCGTCAGCCATGCTGTCCGGCGATCTGCACATGCGCAGATAGTTCTGCACATGCAGAGATCGCCTGAACGTGGCTCTTCCCGGTTGCAATCTACTCGCCACGGGTGAGTAGATTGCATTATTTGTCGAGGCCTGTTTATTTGCATGTTCCCGGGCGCTGCCATTTTTAAATGCCCCGTCGTTCGAACTACCTGCTCGCGGCTACACGCGGCACGGACTAGGTAGTTCGAATTAAACCTCCTTCCAGGAGGTGTAACGGTAGTTCGAATTAGGAGCTTTAATTCAAACTACCTAGTCTGTGCCGCGTGTAGCCGCGGGCAGGTAGTTCGAACTACGGGGCATTTAAAAATGGCGCCCGGATGGGAAGATGCAAATAAAGCCCGGGATATTTAAATCCCGGACTTCATTTGCAAGTTCGAATGCCTACATTAGCCACCCTAGTTCGAACTAGGGTAGCAGTGTAGACATACTCTGAGATACAAACTAATCTGAGTGAGATGATACCTGAAACAGGAATGTCGTGAGTTACATTGCTGCTCTTCAAAGCCTGGGAATTAGAAGAGGTCTAAATAATGTTATGAAGAGTTAACCCCCCCCCCCCCCGTAGCGAGACAGGAACCCCCCTGTAACATCCATCTTTGCTTGCCTGGAGCATGCAGGGCACACAGAGCAAAAAAAGCCTTGAACAGAAGGCCCGGATATGCAGGCTCAGTGACCCTGAATGGCTGTAAACAGAGATACGCCAATTGCTGACCAAGCGGCTGCCGAGGAGTGCCCTTGGCTGAAACCCATATTGATACGAACACACAGCCGTCCGCGGGGAGATGAATCTCCCGCTCAGTAAAAAAAGAAAAATTGTCCAGTACTCACAATTTAGTTATCTCTCTTGCAAGTGTAAATTAAGTTGAAACTTGCTCGTAAGAACTGGCGCCACAAAGACAGACCGGTACAATTTGGCATCTTAGATAAGAAAGAGGATACAGGCCCCTATGGGTATAAAGATGGGTCCAGCAGCACACTCACTCTGAATGTCAATCTACCATCTATCTGCTGGTCGGGTTAGGTGTTTGACATCCCGAGGTTCCACAGGGACGTCTACCTCGTATTCGTCTTTCCTAGGAATTGAGGGACCGGCCCTGGCCTGACCCGCTGGAGTCGAGAGGCACAGAAGGGGGTAAAAATTGTACCTGGATGTGTCCTTTGTCTTAAGTGTACACATAGGCCGTGTCCAGACTCAGGGGTTTTTTCGGGAAAAGTAGCCTTTTCCCGAAAAAACTTCCCCTGCGTCCAGACTCAAGCCGCGTTCTTTCGAAATTATTTCGAAAGAACGCGGCTTTTCTTTCGAAAGCGGTAAACCTCGTTTCACGAGGAAGAACGCCTTCCTTCGAAAGTTCCTCTTTCGAAGGAAGGCGTTCTTCAATGTAAAGAGGCCGTCTTCGAAAGAGAGCATCCAGACTCGCTGGGTGCTCTCTTTCGAAAAAGCGGATTTCCTCTATCGAAAGATCCGCCTGCTGTCTAGACGCGATCTTTCGAAAGAGGCTCTTTCGAAAGATGCTTTCGAAAGAGCCTCTTTCAAAAGAAGCCTGCAGTCTAGACATAGCCATAGACTTAGAGCTCTTTAAAGATTAAGCTGTCACTTGGCACCATTATTTCTATTTTCTCTCTTTATTTTCTTTGTAACCATTTTTAAGATCTGTATTTGCTAGCAGTTAAGAAAGAGAGCAATAGCCATTGTAACCATATGATTTATAAGTCTTTTTAATAAACCTGTAACTGTTTAAGCTTTAACCGGACTCCTTCAGTTGCTGTAACAGAACCAAGCACAATTTAAAAGAACTTCAGCCGGTCATAAGGGACAGAGATAGGAAGAGCTGGGACATTTGGATCGTGTCGCTTCCAGAGGACAGATCCGTTGGGGCATCTCTCAGCCTTCTAGGCTGCCCACTGCGACGAGACCTTGTGTCTCAGCAGTTGAAGACTTGGGTGTGACACACACACACACACACACACACTGCCCTGACCATCGGCTGCCCCCACCCCGCAGCTGTTCTTGTAGTGAGGAATGATGGATTACTAAAGGTAGGGGGAGAAGACAGGAGCAGGGACAGTATATCACTCATTGTGTCTGTGCAGCGCCCGGCACAACGGGGCCCTGATCTCAGCTGGGGCCTTTAGGTGCTACTACTGCTAAGACCCATTCACACCAGCCTGCTCCTCTGAGAGAAGTTACATGGGCCCATGATGTCCTGGCACCAGGAATATTCCTGGCTCGGGATTGGGCTCCACCAAAACTTGCCACCTGCTGCTCCTGCCCCCAGCATCTCACACTCTCCCCCGACATATCTCCTGACCCCGACTGCCGGGTGAGTTAAAATGCCCCATGGACCCTCGCTGGCACCACCGGCTGTGCTGTGGGGTGAGGGCAGCTTCCAGCGTTGCCAGGTGTCTGGTATTGGCCCGGACAGTCCGGAATTTGCGGCTTCTATCCAGTATACAAAACCCAGAAAATATTTTCTGTTTTTCTCAGACAGAAGCCTGCTTGGGACATACTTCCCCTGCCGCTTCTGGTGGGGGTAGGGGGAGCGAAGGGATTTAAAGGTGCCATGACTCTTTTTTGTGTGCGTGATCCCTTTTTTTGTGTTTTGTTTTTGCTCAACAACTTTGCTTCCCCCTTTTTTATTTCCTCAACAACTTTGGTCCTGCCATGTTTGGTATTTTTTGTGAAACTATCTAGCAACTTCCCACGGGCAGGGATGGTGTCTTTATGTCATGTGCTGCACCAGCCACTCCAATGCTCCCTAGGGACTTTCTGCCCCTTTTCTCTCCGCCCTGCCTGCCTGGCTGCAGCTGCCCCACACACCCCACTGCCAGCCCCACGGCTCACAGCATCCCTCCCTCTGTTCCCACAGCCTCACTGTGCAAGCCCCTGAACTAAGAGACGCAGCGACCCCTACTGGCTCCATCCCTGCCCTGCAGCTCGGAGCTGACAATCCCATTCACAGTTCAGAGGGGTTAGACGGCACTGCAAGGCCCAAAGCAATTCACCCCCCCCCGCCAAGATGCAGGATCTGTGATGCCTAAACCAGCCCAGCTCCCCTTTAGAAAGCCTCCAGCGAAGGAGCTTCCCCCACCTCCCTCCGCCTCTGTACCAGGTTCTCACTGCGAGGGGGTGTTTCCTGGTACCTCATCAGAGGGGGAGCCGGGTTCATCTGTAACTTTATAAACACCACGTGGTCCTGCAGCCCCTTAGAGACTAACACATTTCTACATATCGGGGCGCGAGCTTCCGTGGGCACAACCCACTTCCTCAGGTGGGCTGGAGGGGAAATAAACAGGAGCCCAGAATTTATAACAAAGACGGGAAGGGGGAATTAAAAAAGGACCTGTCCTTGTTTCCCTCTGCTGTTGTGGGAACCCGTCACCTCCTGTCCTGCCCCCGGTGGCAACGTTTCACCATCGGTGTTCGGGCAGCCTGACATGTATCTGCAGACGACGACGGTCACAGGCCTCCTTTATCTCCCCTTTTCCAACATACACATGCCCAGTTCCTTTCTCTTTGGCTCATGCACCGAGCTGTCCTGTCCTAGGATGGTTGCCCAGGCCTTGTGTTTTTGGGCCCCATTTCTGGCTTGATGTAATTGGGATTGGTCCTGCCTTGGGCAGGGGGCTGGATTTGATGACCTCTTGAGGTCTCTTCCAGCTCTATGATTCTATGACTTCTGCACTAACTCAGGTTGACTTTTTGCCACCAGAATTTCTTGCAATGGAAATTTGGATGTTCTGGTAGATGAGGTGGGTTTGGGTTTTTTTAATGGAAAGTTTCTGGTTTCCCTGAAAAGTTTTGACTATTCATTAGAGACAGCTCTCCGCTGAATTTTATTGTGTTCTGGTTTTTTTTTTTTTTTTTTTTGGTTTACAGCCGCTTAAAAAATGTTCAGATCAAAGTCAGTTTTCAGGTGCCAGCCTGAAAACAAAACAGTTTTTCTGTTTTTCATTCCACCTTGACATTTTTGACAAAAATGATTTCCCCCTCCCTGTTTCATGGGAATTTTTCCCAGGAGAGGAAAGATCTCCTGTAAGCTCCATCAGCAAGATAAAGTTGCAGCTGTAAGAGTGAATTTAAGTCATTTAGGGCACATCTACGCACCAGGGCAAAACTCAGATTAAACGACACAACTTCAGTTACATCAATGGTGCAGCTGAATTCAAAATAGCTTAATTCGTCTTTTGGCTCTGTCTACAGAGCAGGAAGTTGAAAGAAGAGCACACTTCCCCCTTATTTCCTTCCTCCTTGTGAAATTAGGGTTAGGGGAGTTGGAGTAAGCAGTCCTCCAGCTCGACATTATTTCGAAATACTGGCTTGCTGTGTAGATACGCTCTTTGTTACTTCGGAATAATGTTGGTTATTCCAAAATAACGCTGCTGTGTAGACATACCCTTAGTTGTTAAATTACATTAAATTGGTTCATCTTTAAGGACTCCTCGTTGTTTTTGCAGATGCAGACTAACACAGCTCTCTGAGATCAAATCATTTGACAATATTATGGTGTTATCATGATTCTGTCACAAGCCTGCCAAGATCTGGTGCTTTCCTTAAAACACCGGATTCGACTGATTAAGTAAGAATCTAAGGATTCATATTATAAAGCAAAGTCCTTGCCTTTATAGGTCCCTACGACAGCCTGAAAACATGACCAGACTAGGCTACAAATGCTCAGAAACCCCAAATCAAATAAAAGTACCCTCTAAAACTAACAAATACAACCTCACAACATTTTAAAGCCAATTTCATTACCTGATCCATGATTTTTAAACACTTGGGAGGTGAAAGCACAGAGAACCGCCCCAGTCTCTGCATCTTGGGGTCTTCAAAGTATTTGAAGGCTTCAATATCTGAGATCTAGGTGAGAGGATTATTCTAGGAGGGGTGGGTGAGATTCTGTGGCCTGCACTGTGCAGGGGGTCAGACTAGATGATCATAATGGTCCCTTCTGACCCTGGAGTCTATGAGTCTATGAGTCAGTCCAGTCCAATACATGTGTCCTGTAAGACCCAATGGCTGAGTCACTCACACACACAGCCCCTCGTCTCTTTACTCATTACTGGCTGCATCAATATTTGTCCCAGTGACCTTCGGTCTGTTCTGTAGCAGAGCAATCAAACTGGGTACAAAGTCAAGTCCCACAGGACCGTATGAGGAGCTTTCAAAGCCCAATATCTTTTTTGCTTAGCAAAAGGGGTTCCCATCCTCTGCCTTCTGCTCTGGACTGTGTCTAAACTGGCAAGTTTTTCCGCAAAATCTGCTGTCTACACTGGCTGCTTGAATTTCCGCAAGAACACTGACTTCCTACTGTCTGAAATCAGTGCTTCTTGCGGAAATACTATGCTGCTGCCATTTGGGCAAAAGTCCCTTTTGAGCTAAACTTTGGCACAAAAGGGCCAGTGTAAACAGCTCAGATTTGTTTTGCGCAAAAAAGCCCCGATCGCGAAAATGGCGATCGGGGCTTTTTTGCGGAAAAGCGCGTCTCGATTGGCACGGACGCTTTTCCACAAAAAGTGCTTTTGCGGAAACGCGTCCGTGCCAATCTAGATGCTCTTTTCCGCAAATGCTTTTAACGGAAAGCTCGAAGAATTCTCCTACTTCTTAATGGGAAGCCTGGGATCTGAGGTTCCCAGGGTTGCTGTGTGTTCCATCCCTGAGCAGACTTTTCTTTCTAATTTATTAAAAAAAAAAAAATGTGTCCGAAATGGAAAACTTTCCAGTGTGGAAATTCCAGTTTCTGCTCAGCTCCAGTAGGAATGGGTCCAAGATGCAAGAGTGCTGGTGTAGCCCACACACCTAGGCCGTGTCCAGATTCAGGGGTTCTTTCGAAAAAAGTAGCCTTTTTTCGAAAGAACTTCCCCTGCGTCCAGACTCAAGCCGCGTTCTTTCGAAATTATTTCGAAAGAACGCGGCTTTTCTTTCGATGGCGGTAAACCTCAATTTACGAGGAAGAACGCCTTCTTTCGAAAGTTCCTCTTTCGAAAGAAGGCATTCTTCAATGTAAAGAGGCCGTCTTCGAAAGAGAGCATCCAGACTCGCTGGGTGCTCTCTTTCGAAAAAGCGGATTTCTCTTTCGAAAGATCCGCCTGCAGTCTAGACGCGATCTTTCGAAAGAGGAGCTTGTCCATGCTGTTGCCACTCCCTCCGCCAGCCAGTGTCCAGGTTCTACATACCTTGAGGCCTCCAGAGACACTGACTGCTGTCTGCTCCTTCGGTTCCTTTTATAGGGCCTTCCTGGCCTCTGATTGGCTGCTTCTCCTGCAGCCTCTCTAGCCTGCCTGGAGGACCTCCCTATTGTCTATTTGGGGCAGGGTGTGATAGAGTCATAGGGCCTCCAGCAGGGGGCCGCAGGGCCTGGTCCACCCACCACTGATATTTCAGTTTTAATCCCTCTTGTTTATTTTTGGACCGTCTACTTTCCATCCAGAGCTAGTTTCCCCGCGACTAGAAGCTTTGAATTTCGTCTAACTTTTCCTTATCTTTCAAGATCTGCATTTGTTACCTCTGGGTGGGTTAGGGTTTGCTCCACTGCCCGTCCCTACTGCCTGAAACCAATTCCCGTAGCAAAGCACCCGGCAGCCCAGGATTCAGTGACTGATGCTTATTGCAACTCTTCACACACAGGAGGAGCATCTCCCAGAGCAGAGATGCTGGAATGAGGGATGGCCAGGGTACCTAGCTAAGAGACAGCAGGGGGTGAAGTCTTCCGGGGTGGATATAGAGGGGGGGTGGAGCCTCATGGGAAAGGGAGGGGTGGGGGCCAAGGACTCGGAAGGAAGAAGTGATACAATCAAATCCGAAAAAGGACAAAATATATTTATTTTACATAGCTTTATCAAAAGTTTCTTGTAAAATAACCCAAACAATCCAATGTAAACGTCAGAAATACAAGTAAACAAACATTGAAATAAAATAGGTCAGCTAGAAAGTATTGGTGACCAAAAAAACCCACCACCACAGCTTTGGCTGAGTTTGCCTGAGTCTTCCACAGTCTTTGAGCAGCCTGCTCTATCCATCTGTGAGTCTAAAGATGGGAGACGGTATTGTAACTAGCAGCTAGGAGGTTCTGAAATCTGTGCAGCCTTCTGCCTCCTCCTGAGGATGCTCAGGCCATCAGCCCAGTAAACAAACCAACCACTCAACAGTTCACGTAAAGGGGAAACTCCCCCACGAATATTGGTACAAAATACTGCATTGAGAAAGTGGGGAACCAGAGTGGGAAACCTAAGTACAACCCCCAGTGCATCGACTGCCGGAGCATGGATATGCCGGGGCATAGCTTAGCTTATTCTAGAAAAACAACAAAAGCTGTGTCTACACTGGCAAATTATTCCGGAAAATCAGCCGCTTTTCCGGAATAACTTGCCAGCTGTCTACACTGGCCGCTTGAATTTCCGGAAAAGCACTGACGATCTAATGTAAAAATCTTCAGTGCTTTTCCGGAAAAACTATGCTGCTCCCGTTCGGGCAAAAGTCTTTTTCCGGAAAACTGTTCCAGAAAAGGACCAGTGTAGATAGCAGAGATTTCTTTTCCGCAAAAAAGCCCCGATTGCGAAAGTGACGATCGGGGATTTTTAGTGGAAAAACACGTCTAGATTGACCACAGACGTTTTTCCGCAAAAAGTGCTTTTCCGGAAAAGCATCCTGCCAATCTAGACGCGCTTTTTCCGAAAATGCTTTTAACGGAAAACTTTTCCGTTAAAAGCATTTCCGGAAAATCATGCCAGTGTAGACATAGCCGCTGTGTCTAGACTGGCCAGTTTTTCCAGAAAAACTTGCCAGCTGTCTACACTGGCCGCTTGAATTTCCGCAAAGCACTGACTTCCTACTGTAAGTAATCAGTGCTTCTTGCGGAAATACTATGCTGCTCCCATTCAGGCAAAAGTCCCTTTTGCGCAAAGCTTTTGCGCAAAAGGGCCAATGTAGACAGCTCAGATTCGTTTCCCACAAAAAAGCCCCGATCGCGAAAATGGCGATTGGGGCTTTTTTGCGGAAAAGCACGTCTAGATTGGCATGGACGCTTTTCCGCAAAAAGTGCTTTTGCGGAAAAGCGTCCATGCCAATCTAGACGCTCTGTTCCGAAAATGCTTTCAACGGAAAACTTTTCTGTTAAAAGCATTTCTGGAAAATCATGCCAATCTAGACGCAGCCGAAATAGTCTAATAGCACTGTCACGAGGCAGACTCACCACCACGACGTCTCCAGCCGCCTGTCCTGGGAATTAGCTTGTTGACTCACTGGACGCCTCTTTCTAGCTCAGTGTTTTTTAAACTTTTGAAGACGGAGGAACACCAAACAATTTTTTTTAAATGAGGAACGCCAAGGAGTTTTTGTTGAGCCAAAGAAAAAGAAAAGAGGCCAGGAAAAAGTTATTGAGAAAAAAGAGGGAAAAAAAGGAAGACAAAAAATAGTCAGGGGGAAAATTATTGGGGGGGGGGGGGAGTCGCCTGTCCCTTTAAGGCTGACCATTTTTAATTCTATTTTCAGCAGCACATCTCTGATTCATAGCACACCGGTGTGCCACAGGACACAGTTTAAGAAAGGCTGCTCTAGCTGGTGTTTCCCCATGTTTCTCTTTGACCTCGGCATCCTCTTCAGGACACTTCCCTCCACCAGCTAGGGTTCCCAGGTCCGTTTTTTGCCTGAAGAGTCCATTATTTCTTGCCCCTGTCCGGTAAAATAAAACAAAACAGAAAATATCAGACATGTGAAACGTCTGGTATTTTCTGTTTTTCTTGGATGGAAGGCCGGCAGGGATATTCTTCCCCTGCCATGTCTGGGATGGGCTGGGGAAGCAAGGAGCGTGGGGATTCTTAAAGGTGCAGCAACTTTTTTTTGTTCTCCCTGTTTTTTGCTCAACTATTTTTGTCTCCTGGTTTTGTTTTGGCTCAACCAAGTTTTTTCCTGCCACGTTCAGGATTTTTGGAGAAAGCATCTGGCAAGACTACTCTGGTGTCTAAGCCCCCCTTCGGCTATGTCTACACTGGCGGGTTCGTGCGCAAGGACCTCTTGTGCAAGAACACATCCACGCCGCCATGTGCTTTTGTGCAAGAGCATCCCTGGCAGTGTGGATGCTCTCTTGCACAAGAAATCTCTGATGGCCATTTTAGCCATAGGGCTTTCTTGAGCAAGAAACCCAAGTACAAGAGAGCTTACACTTGTTAGAAAAGAGTGTAGCTCTTGTGCGAGAAGCCCTGTCTTCCGCCACCGTACTGTAAATCTTCTTGTGCAAGAGCAGGCGGGCCGTGCGGATGCTCTGCGGGTTCTTGCGCAAGAACCCGCCAAGGTAGACATCGCCTACAGGTTTCTTGTGCAAGAACTGTTTTGCACACGAGTTCTTGTGCAAAAGGTCTTGCACAAGAGCATGTCCACACTTCCATGTGCTCTTGCACAAGAGCATCCCTGGCAGTGTGGATGTTTTCTTGTGCAAGAAAGCTCTGATGGCCGTTTTAGCCACAGGGGTTTCTTGCGCAAGAAACCCCTGTTTCCCATCTACACTGCCCTCTTGTGCAAGAGGGCTTATTCCTTGTGGGAAGAGGAATAACTCTCGCACAAGAAGCCCTCTGGTCTGACGCTTTACTGTAAATGTACTTGCCGGCTCATAGTAGCTTATACTGACAAGCCTAATAAGACCAACAATGGGACTGCTTTTACTCTGATTTGCATTCATTCTTCTAGCTGGTCCATCTACCTCTGGTATCTTGGTATTTGCTCCCAACTCTTTTTTTTTTTTTTGGTATATATAATTCTTTGTGCCATTATACCTTGCATCTCATATTCACCAATTAATCTTCCTGCTATAATTACAGCTCCACTTGCAGCAGCACGGGCTGCCAGGTGGGAGCTGGTCCACAAGGGGAGTCGGTTTCAAGAGCAGCTCCCCACTCAGCCTGGCTGGCTGTGGCCCTGCGCTGCTGCTTCTGATAAAGAGGCAGCAAAGCAGGGTGGCAGCAGCCCCTGTCGGGGGTGGGGGAGGGGAGGTATGAGCTCCCAACCCAGCGCAAGCCAGAACTGAGGCCCCATCCCTACTCCCTCCCCCCCCCCCTTTATGGCTGGTGACAAGTGCTTTGTTCCAGCACCTCTGGTGGCAACCCCTCAAACCTTGAGTTGCCAGGTGGTTCGGCTCTATGTTGGGGTGTCTTCCTTTCTGCACCCCACCTCCAACGGGGGTGCAGGGCGTTGCTGCAGATACCGGGCAGCTGCTTCCTTCCCCAGCCTGCTGCCACATGGTCCCCCGGGCACTGCACGTCCCCCAGCGCCTCTCCCGACAGGCAGCGAAACGGGGCCGGACTTGCCTTCAAATAGCGGACAGGACCTATGGCTTTGTCCTTCCCTCTGGCCTGCAGCAGATCCAGCGCAACTGTCCAGAGCAGCTGGAAGAGGCAATCCCCTCGCTGTCCACATAAGCACAATCGCCTCCGCCTCGTATGAAGAGCCTGTCGCAGCAACGAACAAATCAAGAGCATCAGCACTACTTGCACGCACAGCGCATCGGCCCCTATTTGGCCAAGCAAGCCAGGCCCCGCGGCTCCGGGCACTGGAGTTTCATTTCTGTGACAGCTTACGTAAGAGGCAGGGTGGCCAGGTGGTTAAAAGCCCTCACCTTGGACTTGGCACATCTGCATTCAAGTCCTGGCTGTGCTCCAGGCCTCCTGGGTGACATTGGGCGGGTGGTGCTGTGCCTCAGTTTCCCCCTCTTCATCAGAACACTGCAGGTCCTGAGCCACATGGCACAGAACGCCCAGGGACCAGGGCTCACAGTAATGTGAGTTACCATATAGGGTGGTGGCTTCACTTTGTACCAGCTGGTGCTTGTACCAGGGACGTGACCCAACACTTAGTGAATCAAAGGAAAAGGGACTCACGAGGAGTTGAATTTGGTGCCATTGGACCATTCCCAGGACTGGCCAGGGCTCTTCCATAGGCCGATCCAGTGATCGTAGGATTCTCTATTGCGCTTCATGAACTCCTGTTACATAAAGCAAATGGATCTGAGCTCACCACGGTCTGTGCTGGCTTTTCTGTGCTGCCACTCTCAGGGTGACCTGTCCAGGGTGGGAATTCTCCACCCGCAGCTCCGATCCAGTGACCCCTCTTCCCCCCGCCCATCCTCAGAGCCAATGCTCTTCCCTGCTCTGATCAGCAGCAGGTCGTGCTGGGGTAACCCCAGCCCAGCATTGATCCTGACCCTCTGCTGGGGAAACTCCATCAGCTTTGTCATGAGATCTCACTGCCCCCTGCGGAGCTATGGCCAATTTTCACTTGCCTTGTGGTCAGTGTTCCCTGTGAGCTGGCACTTGTGCAGCTGCTCAGAGGAGATTCCAGCACCGCCCAGCTGATTAGCAGAGCACCCACAGCTGGGATTGTGTTTCTACTAGTGGTGCACATTCACACGTGCCTTGGTGCACAGAACAAAATTTATTCTGCACATCGACCGTAAAAATTAGAGAAAACTTTGGCTGTGGTATTTATAATGCTTCTGTTTCTCTCTCTCACCAGTTCCTGGGTGCTGTCAATCCCCACCAGGGAGGCATTCAGGGCAGAGCAGTTGCTCTGGCTGTCGGTCCAGTTCCCTTCACCCTTGGAGAAATAGTAACACTTCCCCTGGTATCCGACCCAGCTGTTGGGGCAGGTGGCCCCTGAGCAGGCAGCACCAGCTGGGCAGGGCTCACTTGTCTTTCCTGAAAATTAAAAAGCAGCAGGGTGAGAGATTTGCCCTATTCTCTCTCTGTAGCCAAGGGAACAAGCCTCCAGTGACCCCACATCAGATCCCTCCACTCAACATTGTGGAAAGCTGGGTTTGTGCTTGAACTGGACTTGATAAGCTCTCGAGGTCCCTTCGGATGCGTCCAGACAGCACCCTTAATTTGAAACCAGCCACCCAATTGGCACTACAGAAATTGCATAGCTTATTTTGAGTCTATTTTGACACGTCCCTTAACCCTCGTGGAACGAAGGTTGCTGGGATGCTGAAATAGCGTGACCATTATTTCGAGATAACGGGTGCATTTAAAAGACACGGCGTTTCTATTTCCAGATTATCCCAAAATAGTCCCACTGCCTGTACCCTTCCAGTTCTAGAGTCTAGTACTCTATCAGCCAGCCACGGAGACCATGCGAAGAGCCACCAGGTGGTGTGGTTACCTCTGCAACAGCAGGGGAGATGCTCAGGTTAGAAAAGTGGCCAGCAGCCGTGGTCTTTTGGAACAGCCCCTTTACAGGCCCAAGAAGATCGGATCCGTTTGTTAATCCGTGCCAATAGCCCCGGACATGTAGCCGGAGCCACGGGTGGCAAACACCCATCGGTGTGCCATGCCTGCCTTGCATTTAGCACCGATGTGAGGTGAATTTGTGAAAAACGTCACTACATTGGAGTAACGACGTCTCCCGGGGTGTAAAAAAATCCACCCCCCTGAGCAATGTTACCACCTCCCACGTAGGCAGAGTTATGTTGGCGCATAGAGCCACCCTCTCTGGAGGTGGGGGGTGGCTTTAATACGCTCTCCTATCAGCTTCATTAACGTGCAAGGGCCGTGCAGCGGTGCCGATGCAGTGTTTTAAGTGCAGACTTGCTCTACGGCTCACTGGAAATACAGCTAGAAATCCTGAGACCCTTATCCTATCGGCACTGGGAAAAGGGCCAGCTAATGTGATGACCTGTCATGCACCCCCCATCCTCTCTCCTCCTTCCAATTTTGCATGTGCTGAAAATCACATTGTTCGCTTGGCTCATGGGGCAAAGGGAACTGATTATGCAAGGAACAGACTTGGGGTGACGCCAGGTTCAAATGTTAACGCAGCACCCCAAGTTATTCAGGTTGCTCCCCACGCTCCCTCTTCCCCACGTCTCCCTCCTGGCTGCCCAGCTCCGTATGGGGCCAAACGACTCCTTGACCTGCCCCTCGTGCAGCCCTGGCACCCAGATCAATGGGGGGACCCACACAACGGTTCTGATGCTAGTCAGGTTTGCACTCGTCTCAGTGGCTGTAGGCTGCCTCAGCCTGTGGCGTCTCCCTCGCTCTGCACCTCCACACTCACATAGTGTAGATGCCTGTTTCCGGCCAGCACAGTGCTCTGGGATACTAGCCACGTGCAGTGCAGGGACGTTGATGTCACTGGAGGAGAGGGCTTGCCGGGCTGATGAGGGCAAGGAGCTGACAGCCGGGCACAGGTCTGGCTCCCTCCCAGCGGAGGTAGGGGGGTGACCCAGTGACTCACAGCCCTGGGTAGCCAGGCATGATTGGGCAACACACAGAGTGAGCTGACAGCAGGAGGGAGCTGGTCGCTGAGGGGAGCTGGACAGACCCCACAAAAAAGCCAAGAGCTCAGCAGAGTCTGATGTGAGAGCTGAAGCAGGAGTGGGGGGAGAAGTCCGGTGGAACTGTGATGTTTCCAGCACCAAGTGTGCGGCGCAGAGTTGAAGTCAGTGCCGGCGCCGTACTTACGTGACTGAGCTGTGACGGTGAAGATGATAATGAGGGTGAGGCTGAAGAGGACGAGGACGCACAGCGAGCCACAGAGAACCGGGTCACATATCTGTGTTCCAGCCAGCAAACCTGGAACAGAACAAGCCACCAATGCTCTCGTGGGACAAACCCGGCGTGGATTGGCAGCAGCGGGCGAAGCCGGTTTAAATAAAAGGGCGGGAGGATATTTTCAAAAAAGATATTTTCACCTCAAAAAAGATATTTTGGCCTTGGAAAGGGTTCAGAAAAGGGCAACTAAAATGATCAGGGGTTTGGAACGGGTCCCATATGAGGAGAGGTTAAAGCGACTGGGACTTTTCAGTTTAGAAAAGAGGAGACGGAGGGGGGATATGATAGAGGTCTATAAAATCATGAGTGGTGTGGAGAGGGCCGATAAAGAAAAGTTATTTATTAGTTCCCTAAATAGAAGAACCAGAGGACACCAAATGAAATTAATGGGTAGCAGGTTTAAAACGAATAAAAGAAAGTTCTTCTTCACAC
This sequence comes from Pelodiscus sinensis, assembly GCF_049634645.1. Lineage (NCBI taxonomy): Eukaryota > Metazoa > Chordata > Testudines > Trionychidae > Pelodiscus > Pelodiscus sinensis. The sequence goes on from NC_134742.1 coordinate 12,043,906, forward strand.
GGCGTGTAGTCAACCTGTGGAACTCCTTGCCAGAGGAGGCTGTGAAGGCTAGGACTATAATAGAGTTTAAAGAGAAGCTAGATAATTTCATGGAGGTTAGGTCCATAAAAGGCTATTAGCCAGGGGATAAAATGGTGTCCTTGGCCTCTGTTTGTCAGAGGCTGGAGAGAGATGGCAGGAGACAAATCGCTTGATCATTGTCTTCGGTCCACCCTCTCTGGGGCACCTGGTGCTGGCCACTGTCGGCAGACAGGCTACTGGGCTAGAAGGACCTTTGGTCTGACCCAGTACGGCCGTTCTTATGTTCTTATGATATTTTGCAAGGAGACAGAGGGAAAGGGAGAGAGCAGGGGGTGAAACTTTTCATTTCAAATAGAGGAAAAGCCCTTTCCCCTTTCAAAAACAAAACAACACAATTGGGGGTTTCATTTTGAGATTTCAAAGTGCTCCCTCCAAACGCTTTCCAGGAAACGTGTGTATTTAAAAAGGGAGAGGCTGTGGGGGGAGAGGGAGCAGAGACCCTCACATTTTAAACCAAAACCTGATTCATTTCCTACTTCCGACACAAAACCCCCTCGGAGCGATAACTTGCCCGTTACCATGACAACCGGCCTGGTTTCCAGTTGGACCCCTGCCCACGTTGAAGCGAAACAAGGGGAGGAGAAACCTCAGTCGTGTTCAAAAAGCCTTTCCCCCACCCACAGGATGGGGATGGAAGTGTGACCAGCCTGTCTGGCCCGAGGGAGGCCGTTAGGTGACTAGACAGGGACTGAAGCGGGGACCAGTGGGTAGAGAGACAGGGTATGTCTACACTAGCCCCATAGTTCGATCTAGGGAAGCTAACGGGGGCGACCGAAATTGCAAATGAAATGTGGGATTTAAATATCCCCAATTTTAGAAATCGACTAGCCCGAAGTAACTGCCCACGTCTATACTCGGCAGTGAAACGGGATTCCGAATTAAAGCCCTAAATCGAATTAGCTGGTAAACCTCATTGCAGGAGGAATAACAGCTAATTCGATTTAGGGCTTTAATTCGGAATCCCGTTTCACTGCCGCGTGTAGACATGGGCAGTTACTTCGGGCTAGTCGATTTCTAAAATGGCGACCGGCCGGGAACATGCTAATGAAGCGTGGGGTATTTAAATCCCGCGCTTCATTTGCAATTTCGCTCGCCCTCATTAGCCTCCCTAGATTGAACTGGGGGCTAGTGTAGACGTACCCACAGAGCTAAAGGCTAAAGGCCGTGGCTGGTTGAAGTGTCTTTTCCACGGAGCAGAGGCGATAAAGGCCCTCGCGGTGTGAGCGCCACTTGGGCCGTGTGAGACGGGCCCAGCGAGGCCGCTAGCGCTGTACCTGCAACACCCGTCGGGCGTCTCCTTCCGCTCTGTGCGGGGATGGTCGCAACATGAGTCTCCCCATTTTGTTCCCTTTGGGTTTCCTTGGAGTCCGGGAGTGGATCCGGCTGCATCCCCTCATCGGGAGGTGACACATTTGCCATCTCTTCTCTCTCCGACAGACGTGTGGGCTCCGAAAGTGGAGACATGGTCACTTGAACCCCCTTTCTGCAGCCAGCAGTCACTACGGCCTGTTCCCACTGGGTCTGGCAGGGCCCTTCCAAAGGGCAGTTTCAAACCAGCTCCCTCAGTTACGGCTCAGGCGTGGTTTGGCTACGTGGGGTGATCTGGGAACCCCCCTTTGCAATATCCTTTGCTGGGGAGTTTTGCCAAAATACCGACCAGCCTGGCTGGGTCTGAGCAGGTTTCAAAGGAGCTGTTCCAAAGCTCTCTTGGTTGCTGCTTTTATCCCTAGCAAGCCTCAGCAGGCACCGACCAAACCAGCTCCGGGTGCTGAATTATCCTGACTCCGCGTCTCTTCCCTGGCGCCCAGCAGGGACTGGCCAGGCAGGCTCCTGTGGAGAGAATTGCTAAGTCACTCGGGCTGGCTGGTGTCGCCGGTTTATCTGCCCATTCCCAGCCCTGCACAGCCGGGGCAGGTGGAGCCGACAAAGCTGGCCAACTCCAGCCAGCACCAGCTGCTCCCCTAGGAGGGGCGGGATAACCTGCCCCAAGGATCAATTCCTCCTTCACCCCCATTGGTTAGAAGCTGGGGCTTGTGCCTTGCCACAGGAGGGCTTAGAGTCCTTCCATCTGCAGGTTATTCCATGATACTGATAGTTAGAATGGTCCCATCATCCCTATAAATGCCAGGAGCTGGGCACGAGTCAGAAAAAATTGACCAATGATTTCTTTGGGCAGGGAGTTCCACAGGTTGTGGTGCCTGGTGTAGGAGCCTAGCCCTCGTCATCAGATTGGGATTTGCTGTCTTTTTTAAGTGAGGGAGGGGCATGGTTCTGACCTGGCCTTTGAAAGCAGCTGCAGAACAACATTAGCCCCCAAGGAAAAATGTTATTTCAATCAACCGATCAGTAACAGGCAGCTAAACAAACAGCTCCCCCTCTCACAGCTCTTCGAGGGCAATGTGTCTCAACCAGTGGTACAGCACCCTTAGGCTATGTCTACGCTGCCGGGTTCTTGGGCAAGAATGGCCGTTCTTCCGCAGCGCGTCCACACTGCCGGCTCGCTCTTGCGCAAGAAGATTTACAGTAAAGCGTGGGAGAAGAGGGCTTCTTGCGCCAGAGCTACGCTCTTTTCTAACAGGTGTAAGCTCTCTTGTGCAAGAGGGCAGTGTGGACGCACGGCAGGGGTTTCTTGCACGAGAAAGCCCTATGGCGAAAACGGCCCTCACAGCTTTCTTGCACAAGCGAGCGTCCACACGGCCATGGAACTCTTGCGCAAAAGCACACGGCCGTGTGGACGTGTTCTTAGCCGCCAGTGTAGACATAGCCTCTGAGTACTAGAGAGAAGTCTGCGGTGGAGGGGGTGTGTTAACAAAACTGACATTTGGAGAAAATGGAATTTGTGTTTTAAGTTTTGCAGTGCTTTATCATTTTCATACTTTTTACACCCAAAAATGTCATCTCCCACCCAGCTACAATTAAGGGGTTTAAACAAATGTGTTGCAAGGGTAGAAAAAAATTGTGTGTGTGTCTGAAAACTGTAGATACTAGGGGTACTTTTAAAAAGGGGGGGCACTTTATAAAAAAAAGTTGAGAAACACTAGGCATGGGCATGCACAGCTACAGGCTAGGGCAGGTAACAGCTACTCCGTACCCCTATTTGGTGCCATAACGTACTACAGGGGCAGGAACGTGGGAGCCAGAAGTTGCAGAAGTTTCAATAGGGAGAGTCTCCAATGTGCACAGTGGGACTTGGGTTCCCTCCTGCCCGGCCTCTTGTACCATCCCTGCCCCCTGCCTCGGGGTGTGAAATGCCCCTGGGTTAGAATTCTCCCCTTGCTGCCTCACACCTGCCTCCCCACCAGCCCCCTGGCAGCTACACCGGCTTAGCCCGTGCCAGTGAGTTGCTAGGGCACGTCTACACTGCGCTGCCAGCCTGGCGCTGCGGGACCCAGAGTCAGCACAAACACATACGCACCGAGACGTGCCCCCGCTCACTGCGGCCGGCCCGGGGCACCCTCCTGCCCGTGGGAGTCACCCTGCGACCGGCCCCTCGTAGCCCCCCAGGGCCAATGCGTGGGAGTGAAACCGGATCCGTAAGACAAAGCCGGGGGAGCCAGCCCAGACCCTCCCCAGGCAATGCCCCTCTGCACTTACAGCTCTTCTCACCTGGGCAGCAGCGACAGGTTAATTCCAGCCCAGCCCCGGAGCGCGGTTCTGTCTGCCACCCCGTGCAGGAGGGATTGTAGCAACTGCCCCCGATAGCAGCTCCTCCTCCTGCTCTAGCCGCTTCCCAGGACGTGAAACAGAAACGCCCCAACAGCCCGTCATGTCCACCGCCCACCCTAAGCATACGAGCGCTCGAGGCCGGGGTGTCCCTGGGATCAGAGCCAACAGGCTCTGTGGGGCCGGTGCCAGCAGCCTGCTCTGCAGATCTGCTCCCAGTAGTAGTTACTGACAGACGAGTGTGTCGGTTTTGGCTTAGCCCAGTTTTTGCTACCCATCCAGGTACAAGTGGTCCATGGGAAACTTTTTGCAACCTCTGGTCACGGGGAGAGGGAGGCGTGGATCCACACGTACGGGGTTCACTTCGGATAGGGTTCATTGGGACACTAGGGCTATGTCTAGACTGCAAGCCTCTTTCGAAAGAGGCTCTTTTGAAAGATACTTTCGAAAGAGCCTCTTTCGAAAGAGAGCGTCTAGACTGCACGCGGAACTTTCGAAAGAGCAAGCTGCTTTTCCGAAAGAAAGCACCCAGTGAGTCTGGATGCTCTCTTTCGAAGAAGCCCTATTTACATTCAAGAACGCCTTCTTTCGAAAGAAGCACTTTCGAAAGAAGGCGTTCTTCCTCGTGAAATGAGGTTTACCGCCGTCGAAAGAAAAGCCGCGTTCTTTTGATTTAATTTCGAAAGAACGCGGCTGCAGTCTAGACGCAGGTGAAGTTTTTTCGGAAAAAGGCTACTTTTCCCGAAAAAACCCCTGAGTCTGGACACAGCCAAGGAGAACTAATCCAGACAGATGGGAGGTCACTGGGTTAGACTTGGCTGCCTGTGCACCTGCCACTGGTCCACAGGGGCCTTTGGCATCCTCTTCCCTTCAGCACCGCCCATCCCATGCCATCCAGTGTGCTAGCAGTAATTTAAGGGCCCAGGGCTCTTTTACATCACTCTGACCTGGGGCAGCTGCCCTTCCCCTCTCCTCCGGCCTTTTGTGAGCCCTGGTTAGACACTAATTCCATTTCTAAATACTATGACTTAGCTGTAATATAGCTCATGTGATTAAACACATTTGCTGCGTCTAGACTGGCAAGTTTTTCCGCAAGAACACTGACGATCTAATGTAAGATTGTCAGTGTTCTTCCGCAAATACTATGCTGCTCCCGCTTGGGCAAAAGCCCTTTTCTGGAAATGCTTTTGCGCAAGAGGGCCAGTGTAGACAGCTAAAAACTGTTTTGCGCAAAAAAGCCCCGATGGCGAAAACCGCGTCTAGATTGGCACGGGTGCTTTTGCGGAAAAGCATCCGGGCCAAACTAGACACTCTTTTCCGCAAATGCGTTTAGTGGAAAAACTTTTCCGTTAAAAGCATTTGCGGAAAAGCATGCCAGTCTAGATGTAGCCATCGTTTTTCACTGGTCATTTTCGCATCGCATCTTCGCCTTGGTGCAGTAGAAATTGGACTGCAACTATGAAACTAATATAATTCCCTCTAAATTCTTAACAGCCCTCATAATGGAACCTGGTCAATTGACTCTGTCTTGATTATATCAGTTTACTTTGAGGAGAAGAAATAAATGGGGAATGAGGCTGATATGAAATGCTTCTGAAGCTGTGAGTGATTAAAGGTTGGTAGGGTTTTTTTTTAAGTTATGCTAAAATATTGAAATTAAGTCTGAAATAAATCTAAGGTATTTAAAGAATGATAGCTGCCATTTTCAATTACCAAACCTTTGTGATGTTCTAGCTAAGGCTATGTGTACAGTTCCAATAGAAAGCAAAATTTTCATAGGGCTCTAAATCTGCTTGTCCAGGCTTAAAGGTTATACAAAGCTTCGAGGCAGGATATATCTGTTTGGTTTTGTCTCTCTACACATATACCAAAAATTCCTCCATCATGTCACTCTGCATCCCTCAGCTGCTAGCCTGCTCCCTCACCCTTTCCTCCTCATTGTTGCTCTGGAGGGGTGAGAGCTGCACAGCCTCCTCCTCCTCCCCCTTCCCTGGTGCTCAGGGATGGGTAGGTGGGAGATATGCATCCTCCAGGGTGATAGGAGCCATGAGGTCTCCCCCTCCCCACACCCCCAACCCCCTCACACACACCCTTGGCCAAGATTCTGCACCTCCAGCCCCCTCACTCAAAGCCCACCAAGCTGAAACCCTGCATCCCCAGCCCCCTCACTCACCACCATGCCAAGACTTCACATCCCAGCCCCTCTCATGCACCCCCTCTACTCAGAACCTGCACCCCCAGACTGCTCCTGCCCCCTCCTTCTGGCCAGACACTCTGGCTATGTCTAGATTGCAGGCTTCTTTTGGAAGAAACTTTTTTCCGAAGAGATCTTCTGAAAAAACTTCTTCCAAAATACACTGTCCACACACAAAAGCGCATTGAAAAAGTGATTTGCTTTTTCGAAAGAGAGCATCCACACTGAATGGATGCTCTCTCACATGTAAGCTATTATTACTAAGGATGGATTAGCCACCAGGGCACCTGTGCTTTTTCCTCTTCCCTCTTCTTTCCAAAAAGCTCCCTCTTCACCATCCACACACGCCTCTTTCCGAAAGAGCTCTTTCACAAAAAGGCTTCTTCCTTGTGGAATGAGGTTTACCAAAGCTGGGAAAACCCCTCTGTTCTTTCTCTTTAATTTCAAAATAACATGCTTGCAATGTGGACATAACTGGAGTTTTTTCAGAAAAAGGGCTGTTTTTCCAAAAAAAACCTCTGGGCTGTGTCTACATTGGCATCCTTTTCTGTAAAAGGGATGCTAATGAGACCAGTCGGAATTGCAAATGCCACGGGGGATTTAAATATCCCCCGCGGCATTTGCATGAACACGGCTGCCGCTTTTTTCCAGCTCGGGGTTTTGCCGGAGAAAAGCGCCAGTCTAGACAGGATCTTGCGGAAAATAAACCCTTTTCCGGAAGATCCCTTATTCCTTAAAAGCAGTTTCAGTATTTTGGATACCAGTAGAGGATTTATGACTAGAATTGATTGGATACTTACTGATCTGGGTGTGAGCAAACACGAGTTCATTAGCATCTGGAGCAGAGAATTCTCACCAGGCAGTGCTTTCCTGTTTTCAGTATTGTAGGGTAAACTGAGGCAGTCCATGGTATCTTGCTGAGAACTGACAAACTCAAACCTGAAATTATTAGGCTAGGCATGGGCAGCTCACAGATAGAAGTTACCGACACTGGTTCCCCTGGCAACTACATTCCAAAGAGGCCTCCATTTGATAAGGCCGGATCCAAACAACCGCGCGGGATTGTTTTTCATTGTCTGCTTTGTTCCTAGAAAATAAGCTTGGCTCTCAAAGATCGCGTCAAAGCAATACCACCTCCGCAGGAAATGCATTATATTTCCGGCCGACAAAATGACCATCAACACGCCTTTGTTTATGTTGGCTCATTTAGCTTGTTAGGATTAACTACCTGTATTAGCGATAATATGTTTAATTGGCAACGGGCGGAGATGCTGTGTAACTTTTGTAGTCATTGGCTTATGTGCATATCTCACTTCCGCTGCTAGACCTATCAAATCACTTCTCCTCCGTCCATCTGCTACATGTATAATCTAATGTATGTTTTGGTTAAGGTAGTGCTCACCAGGTTATCCCCTGATGGGTACTCCACCAGCTGTGTGAACCAATAACTCCTCTGTTTGAGTTTCACCTGCACGCAGCATGTCCGGAATCATTCCCTACAGCTACGTCTAGACTGGCTACGTCTAGACTGGCATGATTCCCTACGGCTACGTCTAGACTGGCAAAACTTTTCCATTAAAAGCATTTGCGGAAAAGAGCATCTAGATTGGCAGGACGCTTTTCCGCAAAAGCACTTTTTGCAGAAAAGCATCCGTGGCCAATCTAGACGCGCTTTTCCGCAAAAAAGCCCCAATCGCCATTTTCGCCATCGGGGCTTTTTTGCGGAAAACAAATCTCAGCTGTCTACACTGGCCCTTTTGCGCAAAAGTTTTGTGCAAAAGGGACTTTTGCCCGAACGGGAGCAGCATAGTATTTCTGCAAAAAGCACTGATTTCTTACAGTAGAAAGTCAGTGCTTTTGCGGAAATTCAAGCGGCCAGTGTAGACAGCTGGCAAGTTTTTCCGGAAAAGCAGCTGATTTTCCAGAAAAACTGGCCAGTCTAGACACAGCCTACAAGTATCTCATAGTTCAGTGCAGTCCATGCTTTGGACATGCTGATCTCTATTCTGTGTGTCTAATGGAGATGTCTCTCTGTCCTATCTTCAATGCAGATGAGCCTGGGGTGTTTCCTTAATCCTATCACCCTGGTCTGGAGGAATTCAGTGGTTCAAGCAGAGCATAAGTGAGTGTGTGTGTGCGTGTGTGTGTGCACGCTCTGCGCCATCCCTTCCGGGTTGGGGCTGCTCTAGCTCTGGCTCCCGCTTAAAACCCTGTGGGGCTGCTGGGGGTCGGTCCCCTCCTCCATACATAACCGCCTGTTCATTGCTATGTGTAACACTGTCATGTCACCAGGAGCTGCCTGCTGGCAGCAGGGTGCTGTCCCAGTCTGTTCAGTCTCTCCTAACACAGCACCTTTCAGGGGGCTGTAATCATTTTCACTGCCTGGCTTGGAAATCGCCCCATGTCCCCTACGTCTTTTTGGAGTAGGAGGACCAAAAGTGAGCACGGCCAGCCGTGCAGGGGAGGGCAACCTCTCATCTTACAGAATGGCATGAAAATCCAGGTTCTCAATGAATTGTAGTTAATTCTGAACTATGTATGGCTTTATACTTGGTAAAGATAATTGCTTTGCTTTTTTCATTTATAGATTCCAGAATCTATTTGACCATAATTCCACCATAACTGCACTGGTGCCACTCACCAAACTAAGAGGGTGTGTCTAAACTGGCAAGATTTTGTGCAAAAGCGGCTGTGTTTGTGCAAAAACTTGCCAGCTGTCTACACTGGCCGCTTGAATTTCCGCAAGAACACTGATGATCTCATGTAAGATGGTTGTAAAAATGTAAAAATGTTTTTGCGCAAGAGGGCCAGTGTAGACAGGGAAGAACTGTTTGGAGCAAAAAAGCCCCAATGGCGAAAATGGCGATCGGGGCTTTCTTGCACAAAATCGCATCTAGACTAGCCACGGATGCTTTTGTGCAAAAGCACTTTTTGTGCAAAAGCGTCCGCGCCAATCTAGACGCTCTTTTGCGCAAATGCTTTTAACGAAAAAACTTTTCCATTAAAAGCATTTGCGCAAAATCATGCCAGTCTAGACGTAGCCAGACAGTATAATGATTTGGGTATCTATACATCTGTAAGGGACACTGCCAAAGGTTTTACTATTGACCAATGGCTGCATGATGACTCTTTAGGGGCAACACCATTGTGGATTCTGTATGGGCCCTTTGAGACCAGGAAAACTATGATAGAAATGAGAATATCCGCCCAATTCCCTTTCTGTATCATTTCCTGTGCAGTGCTCCTGAGCAAAGAATGACAGGTCAGATATTTTAGGAATCACTACCATAACCTAAGAACTCTCCCATGCATTAAAGTATCTCAATTTTATAGTGAAGTGTTTCAGGTTCTGGGCTGGGATGAAATGATGCTCAGGTGAGGTGCTAAGCAGAGGGGCAGGGAGGTTTGAGAGGAAGGCTGGTGCTGCTTTTAAAGGGTTGCAGGATATAGCTATACAATCAAGTATAAACCCATGTGCTCAGTGTCAACCTTTGTGTTTGCACACGTAGGAGGGGAAAATATTTACTAGCATCTATAAGAGAGACGTTGCTTTTCGCCTTTGCGCAATTTATATTGCTGTCTTGCTAAGAAGGAAAAGAAATAATCCGAAAAATAAACTTGCAGGAACTTCTTGTGAAGTTGCAAACGGCTGCAATCAGACAGGGCGGTAACCACACTCACCCAGAGACAGGCCTTGACTAGACTGAAAACTTCTTTGCAAGACATGTAGGCTCCACTGAACCCCCAGCCCAGGGAGAGGAGACATAAATGCCCCACGGGGAGTTTAGCAGCTGGAAAACAGAACCAGCAGCTGGTTGTCAGGTATCAGGGTCTGCAGCCAAGTCTGGTCCTGGCACCTAACAAGCACAGCTGGCCTGCTGCAGCTGCCGGATTGGCTACCCTGCCTAACAGATCGGAGGGGTCAGAAAACCGGCTCTTACACCCAGCAGCGGTTCAGGGGCTGCTCAGAGCATTTGCCCAGGGCTGGGAATAGTGCCTGCCTTATGCCAGCCCAGCCTCGACCTGGTCCACCCCCAGGTAACCAGCTCTGACTCCTGACTCCAGCTGTGATCTTGGCTCTGGCCTGGGATGCAGGTTCTGAGTTTGGGCACTGACTCTGGGCTCCAGCTGTGACTCCTGACCTGACCACTAGGCATGCCTGCCCCCACTCTGGTCATGGACCCTGATGCATGTGCTTGGTTGGAAGCCCCCGGCTGAGCGTGCTGAGTTCACTCGCACACTCAGGCTTAAAATGCAGCAGATGCACAAGCCTTGGCAGGTCCAGAGACCGACTTGCTCCTCCAATGCAGTGAGCTAAGGCCTGGCAGCCGCTTGGGAAGTTTCTCTTCCCCTTTCTGACTTTCCACAGAACGAGGCGCGGCTGGGACAAGGGGCCAGGCCGGGAGCCACAAGTGGTAGCTAAATGGAAACTTTCTAGCTAGCATGTCAGATGATCCTCCAGTGCTGCGAGAAGGGGAAGGAGCCAGCATGGGGAGCAGAGAGGAACCATCTTGTGGGAAAGTTTCAGCCAAACCCAGGACAGGTTTTCATCACCCACTGATAATCAATCTGCTCTCTGAATAGCTGCAGAGGCGTCATTAGGCCGCTGGCTCTCTGCACTGGGGTGCTAAGCAGCATCTCACTGGGGCCCCAGCAGCCATCGGGTCCTGGTCCCCGAGCTGGGCCCCTCTGTACAGCTGGACGCTCCCTGGCCGGACAGGTGACCCAGATCTGAGCTGCACCCTGGTGGGCTCTTGCGTCTCCAAAGGAGCCTGGAGAGACACTGGCGACTGACGCAGGGCACCGTGCTCCAGCTGAGCCCGACCCAGCACTGGAGCAGAGCCACGTTCTCACCTCCTGCGACTTGCAGGCTCTGGCCTGTTCACCCAGCCTTCCCTGGCAGTTGCTTTCTTTGCCGTACTGTCACTTTGCAAACCCGTGGTGAGGCTCTGATCCGCCACAACTCCCCAGTCCCCCGCCAGTCTCAGCCCTGCTGCTGCTAGGCCAGGTTCCCACCTTCTGTCGATGTCTTGCTTTTTTCACTGTGATTCTAAGCCCCTATATGCTCATGGAAATATGTTTTTGAATGTGACCTCTCATGGAAAAGTTTGCAATCCACTGAACACGTATATCCTATTTGTGTGCATGTATCAGTCTTCTAGGTGAAGATGAAGTGTGAACCTGCTTCTTAATCTAGTTCTTCCAGTAAAGCCATTTGTGGTACTTAAGGAACTTAATGGCCTGGTGCTCAAGATAATTATTTGAAAATGGTCTTGTTTTTCTTGTAAGTCCAAACTGTAGTTGAACCTACATACTGGAATCCATTCTGAATTTTGTACTTTTCCAAAGGTGGGAAGAGGAGGATTGAAATGGAACAAAAGACTCTTGCCCTGGGAAAATTAGATTTTAGGGGATCACAGAACACTAGAACTGGAAGGAACCTTTACAAGTCATCAAGTCCAATCCCCTGCATTTATGACATGACCAAATGCCATAGATAATCTCTGATAGATGTTTATCTAACCTGCCCTTCACTATCTCCAATGATGGAGATTCCACAACTACCCTAAACAATTTATTCCACTGCTTAACCATTCTGACAGGTAGGAAGTTTTTCTTAATATCCAACATAAAACCTCCTTGGTGCAATTTTAGCCCAGTGGTTCATGTTCTGTCCTCAGGGATTAAGGAGAATATTTTTTTCTCCCTCCTCCTTGTAACAACCTTTTAAGTACTTGAAAATTGCTATCATGTCCCCTCTCAGTCTTCTTTTTCCTAAACAAGCCAAATTCTTCCTGAGGCGCACCCAGTCCTTTCCCTGTCTTGGTGCTGGGTGCCCAAAGGCTCTGAGCACTTCCTGCTGAGCTGAGCTTAGCTTCTGCTAAGTGTTCTCCTAGCCTGAAGGCTCCTAAGGCTCTGGCTGGGATGAGATCCAGTGTCAGGGAGTTCCACAGGCCAATTGCCCCAGCGGTTGGAAAAATTCTGTTCTAAATACACTGCTTTTGGGTTTACTGGCTATTGCCCTGTGCTCTATTGCTCTGATGAAGAATGGAAATTAGAAGCAAAAGATATGAGGGGAATGTTCTAACTTGTAAAGCAGTCATAAAGTTGAACTGGAAACTCAAGTGTTGGCAGCCATCTCAAATAGTGATTAGAAAACAAATGCCCATGGTTGCCTGTGCAAACAGGATTGTGAAACAGATTAATAAAGCCCCGCTCTGAAGCCCTTATTCCTCACCCAAGTTGCAGCTGAAGCACCCCATCCTTTCCCTGTCTTGGCACTGGATGCCCTTAGCCTCTGAGCAATTCCTGCTGAGCTGAATTTCTGCTGAGTGCTCCCATTGCCAGAGACGTCCAGCCCCTGGGCTGAAAGCTCCCAAAACTTTGGCTCCAGCAGTTGGAAAAATCCCATTCTAAACACACTGCCTTTGTCTTTGCTGGTTAGAACATAAGAACGGCCGTACTGGGTCAGACCAAAGGTCCATCTAGCCCAGTATCCTGTCTACCGACGGTGGCCAGCACCAGGTGCCCCAGAGAGGGTGAACCGAAGACAATGATCAAGTGATTCGTCTCCTGCCATCTCTCTCCAGCCTCTGACAAACAGAGGCCAGGGACACCATTTTATCCCCTGGCCTTTTATGGACCTAACCTCCAGGAAATTATCTAGCTTCTCTTTAAACTCTGTTCTAGTCCTAGCCTTCACAGCCTCCTCTGGCAAGGAGTTCCACAGGTTGACTACACGCTGTGTGAAGAAGAACTTTCTTTTATTCATTTTAAACCTGCTCCCCATTGATTTCATTTGGTGTCCTCTAGTTCTTCTATTTAGGGAACTAATAAATAACTTTTCTTTATGCACCCTCTCCACACCACTCATGAGTTTATAGACCTCTATCATATCCCCCCTCAGTCTCCTCTTTTCTAAACTGAAAAGACCCAGTCGCTTTAACCTCTCCTCATATGGGACCCGTTCCAAACCCCTGATCATTTTAGTTGCCTTTTTCTGAACCCTTTCCAAGGCCAAAATATCTTTTTTTGAGGTGACTATTCTCAGGGGGACTATTCTCATTTCTAAAGCACCCCCCAAAATTTAGTTTTTTTTTAACTGGCGCCTGCAGCAAACTCAAAGGATGACTAGACTCTCCACCCCCATGACTGCTTGTTCAGGCAGGACTGGTGAATGCAGACTGGAAAAGCAAGGCTTACAGCTTCCTGAGGAGGATGAACAAAGGACATGAAAGGGACATTTGAAATCCAGACTCAGAGGGGAAGGACCAATCATGGTCTGGGGGCTTTAGGCCCCACCCCTTCCACTCTTGTCTCCTCCCCCTTTGTGACATGCAACGTGCTCCTAGAGCTCCCCCGGGGGGCTGGAGCAGAAAGCCCAACAAGCAGCACTGTGGGGCAAGGGGATGGCCTGGTTACCTGCCACTGGCAAGGTTGGGGGGAGAGGGAGGACACAGGATTATGCTGCTAGTGGCCACTTATGTCTTGCTGCAGGAATTGGGGAGGGCAGGACAAGGACCATGTGACCCACCCCAAAGCGGGAAGCAGGGAGGTGGCTGCTGCAGGCTCTCGCCAACGCACCACCCCAATGGGGAGGCTCAGGGTAATTTCACACCCGGGGCGGAGGAGAGTGCTGCGGGGCCCAGGGCAGCACCGTGGGGCCCCGGGCAGCGAAATTTTGCGGGGTCCCTTCTTTGCCATGGCGCATGCGCGGGGCCTCGGGAAGCGCGGGGGCCGGGGCAGCCGCCCCGCTCGCCCTGCCCTAAATCCGCCGCTGTTCACACCTCCCTGAGCCGGGATCTGTCTCCCCGCTCCACCAGGGGGCTGGGCAGCTCCACACCGCCCCCTGCTGGGGGAAATCCCACAGTTTGCTCCCCAGACAGGGGGCAGCTAGAGCCCTGTCCTGCTCAAGGTCCCGACCCTCCCCCACGGCTCCCCAATCCCCACCAGGTGTCTCAAGGCACAAGCCGTAGCAGAAGCTGCCTCAGCCATAAAGCACTGAATCACTTACGGAGCTGTGACAGTGACCAGCCTCTGCGTGCCCAGCCGTCTCCCTGGGCCTGGTGCGGGCTGGGGCGTTTGTGCAACTCAGCAGGATTCATTAGTCAGAATTTGCTGTCACTGGCATTTTTCTCCTCTTCGCCCTGCAGAGACAGCCCAGCTGAGGGAAGCGGTCGCCGGCTGCTGTGTTACCCCTGCTATGGCAAAGCCGGTAGCCCTGGGGTCTTGTGGATAAATCCCTGTAATATTATATTTTGTATTAAGATCTCGTCCTGTTCTAAGATTACTGATGTGCCACACAGACAGGTACACAGGAACATGGAGACCAACAGTTAACAGTGATAGAAATGTAGCCGTGTTAGTCTGGGGTAACTGAAGCAAAATGCAGGACAATGTAGCACTTTAAAGACTAACAAGATGGTTTATTAGATGATGAGCTTTCGTGGGCCAGACCCACTTCCTCAGTTAATAGTGTGTTTCTTGGAAGTCTACACTACCTCTCCATTGTCCTCCTACGTCCTGCCTCCTTCAGTCAGCCAGGAACTGGCAGGGTCCTTGCAGCCAACTCAGTACCAGAGGAGTTCAGACAAAACCAGTCTGTCTCTGAGGGTACGTCTAAACTACATGCCTCTGTCGGCAGAGGCATGTAGATTTGTTTGTTCAGCAAAGGTAAATGAAGCCGCCATTTAAATGATCGCGGCTTCATTTACATTTACATGGCTGCCGCGCTGAGCCGACAAACAGCTGATCAGATGTTTGTCGGCTCGCCGCTAGTCTGGACGTTCCCCCTGTCGACATCAAAGCCCTTTGTCGGCAGCCCCGGTAAACCTCATTCCATGAGGAATAACGGGGCTGCCGACAAAGGGCTTTGATGTCGACAGGGGGAACGTCCAGACTAGCGGCGAGCCGACAAACAGCTGATCAGCTGTTTGTCGGCCCAGCGCAGCAGCCATGTAAATGTAAATGAAGCCGCGATCATTTAAATCGCGGCTTCATTTGCCTTTGCTGATCTGTCTAATCTACATGCCTCTGCAGACAGAGGCATGTAGTCTAGACACAGCCTGAGAAGCCAGACAGTCACGCCCCCAACTTTGCGTTCCATCGGCTGGAATTCTGCCATCCTGGCAAGGAATTCAGATGAGAGCCAAGTGCAGTGACTCAGCACAGAGAGCGATGATCACACTCCACAAAACGTTCCACGTTGGTCTCTAATATTGGAACCGAAAGCGTCCAACCCAAATCAAGGATTCATTGGGCCAGATCCTATTTGTACAAGAAAATATGAAGGCAAAGCTGAACTCTTCTGGCCTGAAGAGTTTGCATCTCACGCCAAGTAAAACAAGAGGCTGTGTGGGTGGGTGTAGGGGGAATGAATTATCCCCATTTCTTTCTCTGCACGGCTGTTTAATCACAGTTGGTAGCAGACACCCAGGGTATGTCTACACTACAAAGTTAATTCGAACTAACAGACGTTAGGCGCTACACATACAAACCTCTAGTTCGAAGGTAATGCGAACTAGCGGAGCGCTTAATTCGAACTAGGGAAACCTCATTCCATGAGGACTAAGCCTAGTTTGAACTTACTAGTTGAATTAAGGGGTGTGTAGCCCCTTAATTCGAACTAGTGGGAGGCTAGCCCTCCCCAGCTTTCCCTGGTGGCCACTCTGGCCAACACCAAGGAAACTCTATTGCCCCCCTCCCGGCCCCGGAGCCCTTAAAGGGGCACAGTCTAGCTACGGTGCCCGTGCCAGGTGCAAACCTGCCAGCACCCAGCCAGCAGACCCTGCACCTGGCACAGCACGAGGCAGCCACCGGCTGCCACCCAGCCCACCGCCTCTTCCCGGGACCAGGCTGGCGGTTCCCAGGAGCCTGCCCGGGGCCACAAGAGGTGGGCGCCCGCCTGGTCTAGTGCGGACATCGTGGACCTCATTGAGGTTTGGGGGGAAGCCTCCAACGTCCACGACCTCCGCACTAGGCACAGGAAAGTGGCCGTCTAGGGCTGGATAGCAGCCAGCCTGGCCACCCAGGAGCAGGTTTGCATGAAAATCAAGGTGGTCGAGTGAGACCCCAACCCTGAGCCCTGATCTTAGAACATAAAAACATAAGAACGGTCCTACTGGGTCAGACCAAAGGTCCATCTAGCCCAGTAGCCTGTCTGCCGACAGCGGCCAACACTAGGTACCCTGGAGGGGATGGACTGAAGACAATGACCAAGCCATTTGTCTCGTGCCATCCATTTCCAGCCTTCCACAAACAGAGGCCAGGGACACCATTTCTACCCCCTGGCTAATACCACTCCATGGACCCAACCTCCATGACTTGATCTAACGTCTCTTTAAACTCTGCTATAGTTCTAGCCTTCACAGCCTCCTGCAGCAAGGAGTTCCACAGGTTGACTATTTGCTTTGTGAAGAA
This sequence comes from Pelodiscus sinensis, assembly GCF_049634645.1. NCBI lineage: Eukaryota > Metazoa > Chordata > Testudines > Trionychidae > Pelodiscus > Pelodiscus sinensis. The sequence goes on from NC_134742.1 coordinate 12,060,263, forward strand.
GAACTTTCTGTTATTAGTTTGAAGCCTGCTACCCATTCATTTCATCTGGTGTCCTCTAGTCCTTCTATTATGGGAACTAATGAAGAACTTTTCTTTATGCACCCCTCCACACCACTCATTCTTTTATAGACCTCCTCAGTTTCCTCTATTCTAAGCTGAAAAGTCCCAGTCTCTTTAGTCTCTCTTCATATGGGACCTGTTCCAAACCCCTGATCATTTTAGTTGCCCTCCCTCTCCCACCCTCTCTCTTCCCCTCTCCCACCTCCTTTTCCCTCTATCCCCCTTCTGTTCTGAAATTTGATTTGTCCTTTTCATATGTGTTCATTTTTTTAATTGTATCCTTTGGTATATATGGTTGTGACTACTTTCTTCCGCTATTTGATCTGAGGAAGTGGGTCTGGCCCACGAAAGCTCATCACCTAATAAACCATCTTGTTAGTCTTTAAAGTGCTGCACAGTCCTGTTTTTTGTTTCTGCCTCTTTGAGTATCTCTCACACATCTCCGTTTCCACGTGGCCCCCGCATTAACTCAGTGAGGTCTTTGTCTCCCTCTAGCGGCCAGTCCATGTCAAAGATACTTAAGTCAGCAGCTGCCTTCTGTAGCACGTTGGTTTTCAATTTTTTTCTCACGGGTGGCCCCCTAAAAAGTTTCAAATGGATGTGCTGCTGCCTTTGGAAATTTTAGACATAGTTTACGGGCTCCCAAGGGATCTTCAGAGCACAGGTTGAAAACCACTGTACCTTAGCCTTTCGCTCAGACAAGAACAATCTGTGCTGTTAGATCTGGATTCAAACCTGGCCTACTCACTCCGCTTCCTCCGTCAGTGCCAGGCAGGCTGGTCACATTTCCAGCAGTAGCAGCAACCGAGGGGGGAGGCAGCCTCATTGTGCCGGGCATCAGCTGTCTTGTCTATCTGGCAAACCTCATACACACCCCTTTGTCCGTCCATCTCTCCAGATTTCTCTCTCTCACACAGTCCCAGACCTTCTGTTCCAGCTGAGTTGTGTTTAGCACACACACAGGGCAGGCTCTAGGCACCAGCAAAACAAGCAGGTGCTTGGGGTGGCACATTGGCACAGGAGGAGCAGGGCTGAGGGGAGCCTCTTGGAGGTGCCCGGAGCTGGGATCCCCGCGCCCCGCTGCTCGGAGCCTGCGCCTGGCCCAAGGGCACTGGGAGGGGAGGGCAGGGCAGGCCGGGGTGCTGAGAGGGTGGGGCGCCTGGCACCACTGAGTGGTGGCTGCTCCCAGCAACCGGCTCCCTGGAGTGGTGGCGCTGGGGCTCAGCCACAGCCGGGCCCCATCCCCGGAGCCCCGTGCCCAGCTGCTCAGAGCCTGTGCCTGACCCCAGGGCGCTGGGAGCTCTGTGTGGGCAGCCCGGAGGCGTGGCCCCCGCTGGGATGGCGGCAAGAGGCCCCCTCCCGTGCACCCTCCTTCCCCCCGCCTGGCTTGTGTGCCCCAGCCCACTGTCCCGTGACTCTCCCCCACCCTTCGCCTCTGCCCAGCAACCCCTCCTCCTGGCCCACTGAAACCCTGCTGGGATCCTGTCTCCTCTTCTTCGCCCCCTTTCCCCCCCCCCTCCCGCCTCCCACCTGGATCCCCATCTCCTGTTTGGCTCTCTAAACAATCCACCCTCCCCTTACGCTTTGGGCCCTGATCCCTCCCTCCTCCCCCTTCCCAAACCTGCCCAGGAACCGAGCCCCCTTGTGCTGTGACCTGACAACTTCACACCTGCCTGGGACCCAGGGGATTCTCCCTCCCCCTTTGTCGGAGGAAGGGGAGCTCTGGTGTTCCCAGTGCCTGTGTCCCCAAGTCTCTTCCTGTCTGGGGCAGGAGAGCTTTATTAAAACTGGAATTGTGATCCCATTTAAATAGGCTTTGGTTTCAATAATTGACCATTCAAATTAAATTAAAAATTGTTATGGCCTCAATTGATCAGAACCTATTTAAATAACTTCTGAATTAAATTTAAAAATTAAATAGAACACGTCTCCTGTCAACTTTTCAAGACATTCTACCAGTTCACTCGTGTAAGTACCCAGTTCACTAGTGTAAGTACCCAGTTCACTAGTGTAAGTTTACAACAGGACTCCTTGTCGCTTGTGTCTTGTTCTGGACAGGTGACCTGGGGAGTTGAAACAAAAGTTCTCTTCATCCCTTTGAACTGTTTCATTGTATAGTGAGGCTGAGTCTTGTCCATGGACACCAAGAATTGGACAGCGTATGGGTTGGGGTTAGAGTCTGATTATAAGGCTTCTAATAATGAAATCCCTTTGCGGAGTGAGGAGTGGGACCGGGAGCCCCGCGCTAGGGGATGTGAACAGCTGCATGCTTTGAAAGTCTTTCACGGGCTTGCTGTGGATGAACCTGACCTCTCCTTGTCCTCACATGGAGAGTCCCTGGTGCTCTCCTAGGAGATGAAAATGCCCCAGGGTTTGGGCTCCCCCTGAAGCGCCCCCCCACTCCCTCCCCAGGAAGCTGCACACGCTGCATTTGCACACGCACCCCCAACAAGCCGTGCAAGCTGCATTTGTGCGTGGACTCTCCCCGGACAAAAAAGGTGGGGAGCAAAAAAACCTAGAGCCAGCCCTGCACACACAGGGCTAACAATGGCATAAAGTCGCCTTTGTCCCCGGTTTTGAGCCATTGAGGCTGGGACTATCAAAGCTGCCTAGGGGGATTGGACGCGCTATTATTAGCAATCAATGGGAATGGGTGTTCACGTCCCATAGGCAACTGGGAAACTCCTGGCCTTACCAGTATGAGCCCCTGGAACCGTGTACCTAGAATCCCAACCCCACAGGGGTTACTGTCCCCGTTACCAGCTCCTCCTGGTCCTGGACCACCAGCAGCTGGGAGCCCCTGGTTGTTCAGTTGCTGCAGCTCTTGTTCTATGTTATATTTTCTGTGGTAACCCAGTAGCACTCGTCCCCATGCAGAAGCCAGTCTGTGGGGCAGAGCTTGCACCCGGAGCCCCCTTCAGAGAGACGGGCACCATTAATGCTCTGAGCCCTCTGGCTCCTCCCTTCCTGGGGGCAGGGATGAGATTAAAAGGGTTGAAAATTCCCTTTGTGCTCCCTGAAACCTGGGCCCGGCTGCTCCTAGCGTCGGTTAGAGCAGCGTTTCTCAAGCTTTTTTTGCTCATGGTCCCCTTCTGAGCCTCGTTTACCTCCATGCCCCCTCCCCCATAGCCGCTGTGAGTGGGAAAAAGAGGTACATAATTTACCTAATGTTCCGTTTTTTCCATGTGCCCTCCTAGATCAGTGGTCCCCAACCATTTGAGGTTGCTGGGCGCCAGGGGGCATGGCCGTTCGCCCGTCGGGTGCCCGGGGGTGGGGCCCCCCCTTGTGCGCCCGGGGCGGGTCCCCCCTGGCAGGTCCTCCCCCATAGCCCCATAGCTGCATTCCCGGGAGCGGGCCCCCCCATAGCCGTGCGCCCAGGGCCGGGCCCCCCCCCCAAGCACTGCGCACCCGGGGCCGGGCCCCCCCCAAGCACAGCGTGCCCGGGGCCGGTCCCCCCCAAGCACCGCACGCCCAGGGCCGGGCCCCCCCCCAAGCGCCGCGCGCCCGGGGCCAGCGCTCCCCCAAGTCGCCGCGTGCCCAGAGCACCGGCGGCCAATCCGCGGCACCCCCAGGGCCGGTGCTCATCATGCGCCATGCGCCCAGGGCCGGCTCCGGCACCATGCACGTGCCACGTGCCTGGGGCCAGGCCAGCCCTGAGCACTTGGTGGGCGCACACAAATGCCCCCATGGGTGCCATGGTGCCCGCGGGTACCGTGTTGGGCACCACTGCCCTAGAGGTAGGGCGTTGCCCCTAGGGAGCCATATGGCCCACAGTTGAGAATCATTGGTTTAGAGCAGTCTTAGGGCCGCTCTGCCTTCTCCATTGCTCTCATAGGGGCCCTGCACTGCAGTGACTACCCACAGTGCATTGCACTCCAGCCACACCCCAATCTGCCACTTATTTTTGGGGTTGGGAACAGTGTGTGTCAGGGGCTGTTACCCCAGCACCACACAAACCAGAGCTGCCCCTTCCCCCGGGCAGGGTTGATTCTCAGGGCCAAAGCTTCCCACTTTAAGGCTCCTTTATGCTGCCAACATGGCCTAGAAGGGTCCTGGAATAACTGGGGATGGGGCAGGGGGTTAAACAAGGACCAGGATGGGGAGGTCTGGGACAGAGGGGTGGTGGGAGGGACACAGGGCCCGGATGACACCAAATGAAATTAATGGGTAGCAGGTTTAAAACTCATACGCGAAAGTTCTTCTTCACACAGCGCATAGTCAACCTGTGGAACTCCTTGCCAGAGGAGGCTGTGAAGGCTAGAACTAGAACAGAGTTTAAAGAGAAGCGAGATAAATTCATGGAGGTTAGGTCCATAAAAGGCTATTAGCTAGGGGGTAGGAATGGTGTCCTTGGAGACGGATGGCAGGAGACAAATCGCTTGATCGTTGTCTTCGGTCCACCCCGTCTGGGGCACCTGGTGCTGGCCACTGTCGGCAGACAGGATACTGGGCTAGATGGACCTTTGGTCTGACCCAGTACGGCCGTTCTTATGCGGAGGAGCAGGAAGGGGTGTTAGGAGAGATCACCCCCCCATCCCTATCCATAAGGAAAAGTTCAGACAGTCTCCTATGAAGCTGTTACTAACAGGCTGGGGGTTCCCCTGAACAGCCACTAGGTGTCGCTGCCCCACAGACGCATCAGAGGCCCCAGGCCCACCTGAGGCAGGTGCACACAGGTGGCTGGGGGGGAGGGGGCAGTGGGATGCAAAGGGAGGGGAGGGGCTGGGAGCCAGGAATCCTGGGTTCCCTGCATTTTAGTGGGGGGGGGGGAGGAGAGAGCAACACACACTGACACCCCCACAGGCAGCCCCTCCCCCATCGCTGCCACCCCCCCCCCTCCCCATTTAGCCCCGAAGGACCCTCCAGAGTGACGCAGGTCACGGCCTCTCCCCCACGAGGGAGCCGGGCCGGAGCTGGTGGGGGCGGGGCTTTTGGCGTCTGCCCACAGAGTCACCGCGTCGTGGGGCAGGGGCCTCACCGGGTCTCCCGCCCCAGCCCCACAGCAGCAGGGCTGGGACTGCCCCCGCCCCCGGCCCGAGCCGCGCGCAGCTCAGGCGCCCCCCCGCCATCTCCAGTCTCGAACTGAGGCTGTTCCCTGACACCTTGGGGCGCTGCGTGCCTCAGTTTCCCCACCTGTCCAAGGGGGAGAACAGCGCTGCCCTAACTCGCTCGCTCTGGGGGGGGGCTACGTGCCTCGGTTTCCCCACCTGTCCAAGGGGGAGAACAGCGCTGCCCTAACTCGCTCGCTCTGGGGGGGGGGGGAGCTGCGTGCCTCAGTTTCCCCACCTGTCCAAGAGGGAGAACAGCACTGCCCTAACTCGCTCGCTCTGGGGGGGGGCTACGTGCCTCGGTTTCCACACCTGTCCAAGGCGGAGAACAGCACTGCCCTAACTCGCTCGCTCTGGGGGGGGGAGGCTGCGTGCCTCAGTTTCCCCACCTGTCCAAGAGGGAGAACAGCACTGCCCTAACTCGCTCGCTCTGGGGGGGGGGGGGCCACATGCCTCAGTTTCCACACCTGTCCAAGGGGGAGAACAGCACTGCCCTAACTCGCTCGCTCGGGGGGGGGGGGGCTGCATGCCTCAGTTTCCCCAGCTGTCCAAGAGGGAGAACAGCACTGCCCTAACTCGCTCGCTCTGGGGGGGGGGGGCTACGTGCCTCAATTTCCACACCTGTCCAAGGGGGAGAACAGCACTGCCCTAACTTGCTCGCTCTGCTGGGGAGGGAGGGTTACGTGCCTCAGTTTCCACACCTGTCCAAGGGGGAGAACAGCGCTGCCCTCACTCACTCGCTCTGGCGGGGAGGGAGGGCTATGTGCCTCAGTTTCCCCACCTGTCCAAGAGGGAGCACAGCCCTGCCCTAACTTGCTCACTCTGGCAGGGGAGGGGTGTGTGTGCTGCGTGCCTCAGTTTCCCCACCTGTCCATGGGGGAGCACAGCCCTGCCCTGACTCGCTCTGGTGATGGGGGCTGGGTCACAGATGCCGACACTGGCTGGGTTTCCAAAGGGGTCCCAGTGATTTAGGCACAAGCCCCCCCACTGATTTTCAATCCCTGCCAGTTCTTTGGACCCAGGCCCTTTGGGGCTGGGCCGAAGCCCATTGAAGTGAGAGAAGAGGGGGCTGACCAGGCTTTGGATCAGGCTCTGTGTCTCCATGGGACTCTTTGCCTGTTCTTCCACCTAACAACATCCTGTCACACTGACAAGTCCCCTCACCCCCACCCACACTGCTTTGCCGTTTCCCACTTGGCGTCCGAGAAGGGACAGACCCTGGCAGCCCCTGGGAGCGACAGAGCTGGGAGCAGAGATGCAGCGACACCCCCTGGGAGCAAGGACCCGAGCACAGCAGCCTACAGCGCCCACCTGGAGTATGTCCGATCCCAGCTGTGCCCCGCAGGTAACTCCCGCTTGTGAGTGTCTGAGCCACCCTCCCGCGGGCACTGCCAGTGAGAACCCAGCTGCTGGGCCAGGTCGTGGGGATCCTGCAGGGCAGGGACACACCGCCCCCTGCTGGCTGCACTGATCTAGCCACCACCTCCACTCGGTGCCAGGCTGACGGGCCTGGGACTGGGGCCTCTGATGAGTCTGTGGGGCAGAGATATCTAGTGGCTATTCAGGGTATCACCCACCCGTGAAGATAAGAACATAATACAAAGCTGTCCATTTTTTCTTCTGGTTTGCAAAGGGATTACACGTCTCATTACAGAGATCTCTTCCCCTTCCTGTGGTGGGGGGCAGCACTGAAGCAGAGGGGATGGGGCTGTAGGTGGGACTGGCGACCTGCCTCTCCCATCCCTAGCTGCAACAACCACCCATGACAAAGGTGACCTTAAGACATGGTTTGCCTTCCCCATTTGCGTGTGTGCTCAGCTGGGCATTGGTGTGAGTGGCGTGTAGAGGGATACCTCACTCCGATACCTCCAGAGCTCAGAGAGACAGGGGCTGTGTCTAGACTGGCCAGTTTTTCCGGAAAACCAGCCGCTTTTCCGGAAAAACTTGCCAGCTGTCTACACTGGCCGCTTGAATTTCCGCAAAAGCACTGACTTCCTACTGTAAGAAATCGGTGCTTCTTGCGGAAATACTATGCTGCTCCCGTTCGGGCAAAAGTCCCTTTTGCGCAAAATTTTTTCGCGAAAATGGCGATCGGGGCTTTTTTGCGCAAAAGTGTGTCTAGATTGGCCACGGATGCTTTTCCACAAAAAGTGCTTTTGCGGAAAAGCGTCCATGCCAATCTAGACACTCTGGCTGTGTCTACACTGGCATGAATTTCCGGAAATGCTTAAAACAGAATAGTTTTCGTTATAAGTATTTCCGGAAAAAGAGCGTCTACATTGGCAGGCTGCTTTTCCGGAAAAGCCCTTTTTCCGGAAAAGCATCTGTGGCCAGTGTAGACGCGCTTTTCCGGAAAAGAGCCCCGATCGTCATTTTCACGATCGGGGCTTTTTTCTGGAAAAGACTACTGGGCTGTCTACACTGGCCCTTTTCCAGAACAGTGTTCCGGAATAAGGAGTTATGCCCGAGCGGGAGCAGAATAGTTTTTCTGGAATAGCGGCTGATTTTGTACAGTAGAGCATCGTTGCTTTTCCGGAAATTCAAGGGCCAGTGTAGACAGCTCGCAGCTTATTCCGGAAAAGCGGCTGATTTTCCGGAATAAGTGGCCCAGTGTAGACACAGCCTTTGGGTATGTCTACACTACCCCGCTAGTTCGAACTAGGAGGGTAATGTAGGCATACCGCACTTGCAAATGAAGCCCGGGATTTGAATTTCCCGGGCTTCATTTGCATAAGCGGGGAGCCGCCATTTTTAAAACCCCGCTGGTTCCACGAGGTGTACCGGTAGTTCGGAATAGGAACCTAGTCCGAACTACCTAGTTCGAGCCCCGTGTAGCCGCGCTGCACGGGGTTCGAACCAGCGGGGTTTTAAAAATGGCGGCTCCCCGCTTATGCAAATGAAGCCCGGGAAATTCAAATCCCGGGCTTCATTTGCAAGTGCGGTATGCCTACATTACCCTCCTAGTTCGAACTAGGGGGGTAGTGTAGACATACCCACTTTTCCAAAAATGCTTTTCATGGAAAACTTTTCTGTTAAAAGCATCTCCGGAAAATCATGCCAGTCCAGACGTAGCCAGTGAGCATGGTCAGGAAGGAGGTTATTGTGGGGAGAGACACTGGAGCACAGGTGTCAGTGATCCACCATTCCTTACAGGATCCCAAACTCATCAACCCAGGTGCCCAAGGAACCATTCAACCCTTCCAGGCAGGTTCTTTTACCCTGCCTACAGCCAAGTTGCCTGGTAAGTACAAGGCCTGGTAAGTAACTGGATTCCAGGAAACGCTCACAGCTCCTCACCCTCCGTTAACCTCTGGGACGGCTGCTCTGCACCGAGTGGCCGTTCTCAGACAACAATCCCTGGAGATGCCAAAATCTCACTCTGGGATGGCAGACGCCAGTTCTGACCCCATCATTGCATCTGTGTCACTGAGCTTGCTTTTCCCAGTGCGCATCACTTTGCACATTGCGAGACAAACTGCTTTGCACAGGCTGGGGCTGCAGCCCCCATTAATGCAACCGGAAACAGGGCCAATTCACAGCAGCTGGGGATCAGGCCCTAGCACCTTCTGAATGGCTGTTAACCACCGTCACAAGGCAGCCTTCTCACCTCATTCACTGTGGTCTGACAGTGACATTTTCTGATGCGAGCTCAGGTCCTGGTTGCAGAACAGACCATCCAAGATGTCAGCCAGTTATTACTCTGGCTAGTTGGTTCCTCCATCAGCTCCTCTGCTGAACTCTTGGAACCAGGGTAGTGCTGTGGATCCGCTCCGATCCTACATCTCAGTAACTCTTTCCTCAGCAACACGCCAGGCACCACAGCAGCTCCAGGCAAATAATTCCCGGATGGAACGAAAGTCCTTTCGTGGGGTGATAACGAGACTGAAGATGGTTCCTGGTTAACACACTGGACTGAGACCTGAGAGATTTGGGTTACAAAGTTCTGCCTCTAACTTAGTGTGTGACCTCAGCAAGTCACTTAGGGCCAGACCTTCGGAGGTATTTAGGAACCCAATTACAAACTGTTAGAGAAGTGATTATCCCTTTATTCGCCACTAGTGAGGCCACATCTGGAGTGTTGTGTCCAGTTCTGGGCCCCCCACTACAGAAAGGACGTGAATGCATTGGAGAGGGTCCAGCGGAGGGCGACCAAAATGATTAGGGGTCTGGAGCATTTGACCTACGAAGAGAGGCTGAGGGAGTTGGGTCTGTTTAGTCTGCAGAAGAGAAGAGTGAGGGGGGATTTGATAGCAGCCTTCAATTTCCCGAAGGGTGGTTCCAAAGAGAATGGAGAGAGGCTTTCTCAGTAGTGACGGATGGCAGAACAAGGAGCAGTGGTCTCAAGTTACAGTGCAGGAGGTTAAGGTTGGATATTAAGAAAAACTATTTCACTAGGAGGGTGGGGGAACACTGGAATTCGTTCCCTAAGGAGGGGTGGAATCTCCATCCCTAGAGGTATTTAAGTCCCGGGTTCACAAAACTCTGGCTGAGATGATTGAGTTGGGATTGGTCCTGCTTTGGGTAGGGGGCTGGACTCAATCTCTCCCGAGGTCTCTTCCAGCGCTAGGATTCTATGATTCTATGAAATGAAATGAAGATGATTCACAGCTGAGATCAGAGCCCCGTTGTGCTGGGCGCTGAACAGACACACAGTGAGAGACAGTCCCTGCCCCAGCTGGGATCAGGGCCCCATTGTGCTGGGTAGGGACCAGACACACAAGGAGTCTGTATCACAAATAGTTCACAATCTAAATAGAAATGAAGCAGGAGGAGAAACGTGCAGAGAAAAGAAGAGACCTGCGCAAATTCACACAGCAGGTCAGAACAGGGATTAAAAACCAGGTTTTTTCATTCCCAGGCCAGTTTAGCCCCTGTGACTAGCGTTTAAAACTGCAACGGTGCATCTGAAAGCCCTGGCCCAAGACTGCACCAGTCTCAGCATTTCAAGGCCTGTGACATGGGTTTAGGGCTGCACGACTTAATCTGCCATCGCTCTGAAGGGACCCTTTGCAGTCGCATGTGAGGTGTGGAATTCCGCTCTCTGAGAGGTGACATTTCCTGGTGTGGGAGTGAGGTCAATCTCATGCACGTACATGCTGCAGTCTGTCCTGCCAACACAGCCAGGTGTGTGAGCTCTTCTCAGCAGTTTGCACCATGGCAGGGGAGATCGTCTATGCGGATCTGAACCTCCCTTCTGGCTTTCCTGGCTCCAGGGCTCCCCTTTCCGCTCAGCCCCTTGGTAAGTGGCTTTTATTTCCCGAGGGATTCATGTTAAACCCAAAGGTGGATTTTGCTTGGCAGCCTGTTGCTCTCAGTGCCTGACCCAGAGCAGGGCTGTGCTGGGGAGACCCTCTGGCCTCTGGAGAGTAGCTGGGATACTCTGGATCAGCTTTCAGTCACAGCTCACTGTTGTGTGGGGATCTGTTGGTGCAGGAGCCTGGAGAGGGGAAAGTCCATGCACCATTCGCCAGTCAGGAGGTTGCAACAGACGAACCTTCTCCAGCTGCGCCCCATCGAGCTCTAGCTGGTGGCTTGTGGAGTTGTAGACGGTCGCAGGATGGACTCAGGTTCCAGGGCCCCTAAGAAGAATAAAAACCTGCCCAAACACCTCCATGGAGGCATTGTATGAATTTAGGGTTAGTGAGATCTTTTTGTCTTCTTCTCAAGACAGAAAAAAGTCTAGAAGAGGCTTTGAAAACATGACGTGCAAGGATAGGTTGAAAGAACTGGATGTGTCCCGGCTAGAGAAGAGATGGCCAGGGCAGGGGGGCATGATACCAGTTTTCCAATGTGGAAAAAGTTGTTACAAAGCAAATGTTGAGCAACTGGTCTCTGTGGCCGCTGGAGGAGGGATAAACAGTAACCTACTTAATTTGCAGCAGGGGAGATTTAGGTGACATTTTAGGGGAAACTTTCTAACTGTGAAGAGAGTTATGCACTGAAACACGTCAGCTAGAGAGATTGTAGACTCTCAGCCACTGGAGGATTTCAAGACTAGATTAAATAAAGACCAGTTCAATAAAGGCCGAGGCAAACTTGTTCCTGGCTCAGCATCGGTTGAGGGAGGGGAAGATGGACTAGATGAGTTCTCGAGGTCCCTTCCATCCCCACGCGTCTGTGACTCTGTGACTTCACGACTGAAAGGTCAGTTTGAAATGACCAATGAAACTCAGCCGTGCAACATCACCATTAAATTCTGACAGTGGGAACAGAAAGCACCAAACCAAAGGTGTTTACAAATGGGAAAAAGTTTCCAGACACTAATGTTGCAAATGGGAAACCTTTGGGAAAATCAAATCTGGGAAAGCAAAAATAATACTAGTGATGCCGAATCCTTCCCCTGTGGCTTAGGCTACGACACAGCCTCCTCCAGCTCTGGCTAACCTGGGCCTCCCTTTGCATGTCTTTTGGGTTGTCACACACCGTAAGTTTTCTCTCAGGACTGTTCACTGGAGGGAGTCTTTGCTAGGACCTTTTACATGTTCCTCTTGGTGCTCACAGCCAATGTTCTGTTTTATTCTTAACATGCCTCCTGGGACTCACCACATTCTGTTCTAGATAACTTTAGATCAGGTGTTGTTGGACTTTGACCCATCCCAGCATTTGTTACAGATTCATTCAATTTAATGTCCAGTAGCGTTCTAAGGCCTTTGCTTTCCAATGTATGTAGACACTTGTCTGTGCCTTTGGTGGATAGGAAGGTGGAAATAACAGTTGAGTTGAATGTTCATAGTTTGGACTCTAAACTGTAGATTTGCAATGGCCAAATTCCGTTTAAACCGGTGCATGCAATTTGTAACTTTATTTCCTCCTGGATACTCAGCTGGCTTGTGTGTGTTGGCTAGGGTATGAAAATTGATGTTACATACACTGGACACAAGACAATGGTTAAGAACAATGTGTTCAAACAGAAAGAGAATCTGAAAAACAAGAAACAAATATGGTGAGGGATTAAAAAAAAGGAAGAGAGGGGAAGGTTTCTTTTTAAAATGTGGGAAATGTAAAAAAATTGGGGGAAGTGCCAATATGAATCCCCATTTTCAAGAAAATGGCCCAAATTTCATCCCCGTTGCCTTTATAAAAAACAGGCAGCTCTCCAGCCATTCCAGACTGGTCTACAGAAAAAAAGCAAAGATGAGCAGGTGCGTTAGGGTTGCCAGATGTCCAGTATTGGTTTTCCTCCGCCATCTTCGGTATTTTTTGTGAAACTATCTGGCAACACAAAGGTGAGCGGATAGGCCCTAGTTATGTAACAAACTCCATATGGGCATAGGATTCCACCCACACTGTGAGCTCAGGGCCGTATTTTTCTTTGAAACAATATTTCATACATCAGATCCTGATTGTTTCTCACCTGACGTTGGTTCTTACAGGTGCCCGGAGTCCCCGGTGGCACCGCACTGCGCTGTGGGTCGGATGGATTGGAAACCTTGTCCTGGTGATCACTCTGCTAGCGCTGGGGATGTGGGGTGAGTAGCTGCTGGCACCATGTGTATTTGTGTGGATCCATCAGTGAATCGCCCGGACTGTCCCATCTCTGCAGAATTCCATTGTGGAAACCCTCCCCCTGGCTGGTGCACATCATGATACTGCAAAGCACTTGGCAGTAAGAGAGAAACAATTAGATAGGCAAAAAGAGGAGTGTGCATGCACGGGGATAGAGGGATAACAAGGCACACATAGGAACTGGTTATACGTAAGGGGGAAATTTATGGCCATATTAGAAAAAAACGTGCCCCCCTCTTTTCAAAATTGTAAATATTCCCTAAATTATGAAGTTCAGAATGTGAAAAGCACCACAGCTGGCTGAAAAATAGAAGGAGGTGGGGAGAATTAAGTGAACGTTTCAACTTTTTTCTATTTTTTCAAGCTTGAAAGTTACATTAACATTTTCAAATAGAAAATTTCACCCCAATATTTACACTGTCTCTCCCTCTCTCTCTCCCTCTCTTACACACTGAATGGCCAACCACACACTTCATTTGGAACTGGAAGTAGACAATTGGGCAGCAGTACAGAGGAGTAACGGTAGTTTGGAATAGGACCCTAGTCCGAACTACCTAGTTCGAGCCCCGTGTAGCCGCGCTGCACGGGGTTCGAAGCAGCGGGGATTTAAAAATGGCGGCTCCCCGCTTATGCTAATGAAGCCCGGGAAATTCAAATCCCGGGCTTCATTAGCAAGTGCGGTATGCATACATTACCCCGCTAGTTCGAACTAGCGGGGTAGTGTAGACATACCCTAGCTCTGCTCCTGCACAGGGAGGAGGTTTCATTTGTTGCCCCTGCCTTCAGTAAAATCTCTCAGCTCCTACTGGCCAGGCCAATGGGAGCGCGGAGATTTTGCTAGGGGGCGGGGACAGCGTGTAAAGCTTTCTTCTCCCTGCCCAGATTGCAAAGCAATTAGCAGCCTGCTGTTTAAAGTGGTTGCATTTGCTGTGTAGCGAGGGTGCTTGCGAGGCGACCGTGGGCTGCATCCGGCCTGCTAGCTGCCTCTTGCTCACCCCTGCAGTAGAGTGCAGATAAATAAAAGGAAGTGAAAACTCCATCTAGCCCCTGGCTTGTGCACAGAGGGAGAGAGCCAAGTAGACAGGGGCAATTCTACTGTGTGGTGGCTAGAAAACATCCCAGAGCAGTGACACTCATAGCTGTAGGCTTCCTGTGCAACGGGGGGTTGATCTCCTGGGGGAATTACTGCAGAAGATCCAAGGTGATTCTAGGAAAAAGAAGCCGGCCTTGTGGACTGGTCCTTGAGATCTGTCTCTGCTGCTGACTTCTGACGTGGCCTTGGGTGACTCTCTTCTTCATTCTATGCCTCAGTATCACCACATTGGGCTGCAGATCCTTCCCTCTGTATGTTACCATCTGGGAGGTAGTCAGGGATTTACAGGCTGTGCTCTATCTGCAAGTTTTCCCGCAGTCTCTGGCAGTGCTCCCTTTATGGGACTTCACTTTGCCATAGGTGAGCCCCATGGCCCTGGGACTCCAACACCGGGCCTTTGGGATCTAGCAACCCCTTTGTTCTTCTTTGAGATCAGTGTCCCCGGGGGTGCTCCACATTAGATTGGTGCGCCGCTGCCAAGCCTCAGAGCAGAGATTTTGTAGCCGTGTCCCTGGGCCAAGCAGGTGTGCACCAGCGGTCATGTGTTGTTCGGCTGCAGGCATCGCACATGCGCAGCCCTGCTGGCTGCTTCTTCAAATTGCACTCACACAACAATTCCTGCCGTTCTCTGTCAGTAACAAGACACCTATTCCGACACTTGGGCCTTCAGGTGAACGAAACCAAATCAATGCTCTCTCCTACACAACAGATACAGCTTATAGGAGCACGCCTCGATTCGACAACGAAGGGTACATTCCTCCGTGCCTGGCTGGGGGGAAGGGGCAGGATTTGATTGAGGGAGTGCTCCCCGCCCCCGCCACTGGGGGTGCCTTGCTCTGGGGGGAAGGTGGGAGGAATGCATGTGGGGGCTGGCTTTGGGGTAGGGATGAGGTGAATGTACTGGGATGGGGAGCACTGTCACTGTGGGGGGGCTGGCTCAGGGGAAGGGGTGTGAGTGCCTTTGGGATGGAGGGTATTGGGGGGCTGTCTCTGGGGCAGGGATGGTTGTGTTGTATTTAAAAGTACAGCATGGAATCTTTTTTAGGGAAAGGCAAAATGCCACATTTACACACACACACACACACACACATGCACGTGCGCGCGTCTTGCCAGATTAGTTAGGTGGGGGAGTGTTAGAGCTAGATCAATGCTCCCATGTTGACTGCAAGATGCATAGTGCAAGATGCAAGATGCATAGTGTTTTCCCTCTCATGCAGAGAATCATCATATGCATATGCAGTTATTCATCTATGGCACCTTCTTCTGGGTGTTGGGTTTTTTTTTTAATGCTCCCCCATTCACCTTCAAAAAGGGACCTTCCAAAAGCAGGCACATTCTGCTTACTCCCAAGGCATCCATAGATCCAACCTTCTTTCAATGAGCCCACGTCACAGGTCCCATTGTTCTTATTGGTCTCGAATCTGGCTTCCACCTTTCTCCAATCGTTTTCAATAGAAACCACAGTAAAGACTAGGCTGTCTCATCACAGAGGCTCTCCTACCGGATCTCGGATTGCACACTCAGCCGGAGCCGTGGCTACCTCGATAGCTTTCCTCCGTAAAGTACCCATGAGAGACATCAGCGCAGCTGCCACACGGTCCTCCAACCACACGTTTGCAAAGCACGATGCACTTACGCAGGGACCTCTCTCCAGCCGGAAACTAGCTAAGGCAGGTTTTTCCCACCACTTTTCTGCCAGATCTGAAGTCCCTACCTCCCTAAAAGGAAACTGCTTTGTAGTCACCTAGGCTGTGTCCAGACTCAGGGGTTTTTTCGGGAAAAGTAGCCTTTTCCCGAAAAAACTTCCCCTGCGTCCAGACTCAAGCCGCGTTCTTTCGAAATTAATTCGAAAGAACGCGGCTTTTCTTTCGATGGCGGTAAACCTCAATTCACGAGGAAGAACGCCTTCTTTCGAAAGTTCCTCTTTCGAAAGAAGGCGTTCTTCAATGTAAATAGGGCTTCTTCGAAAGAGAGCATCCAGACTCACTGGATGCTTTCTTTCGAAAAAGCAAGCCGCTTTTTCGAAAGTTCAACGTGCAGTCTAGACGCTCTCTTTCGAAAGAGGCTTGCAGTCTAGACATAGCCCTAATGTGGAGCACCCACGGGGACATCTCTCTGTTGAAGAGGAGCCTCTCCTTGATAGTAACTGGCATTCTCCGGGATGAGTGTCCCTGTGGGTGCCCCGCAACCCTCCCTTCCTCCCCTCTATTTCTGGATCTCGGCCTTCCCAAGCCATGGTTTCGGGTTAGAGAAGGAACTGAGGAGTGGGGGGCTCACATATGCGCAATGCCTGCAGTTTAACAGTGCGTGACTGCTGGTGCGCACCTGTATGGCCCCAGGGACACTGCTACAAAATGAGGCTCGGCACCGACGCACAGACATAATGTGGAGCACTCACGGGGACACTCTTCTTAACATCAGTTACTATCAAGGTGAGTAACCTCCTCATCACAGCCTGACTCCCCAGTGGGTCTAATGAGTTCAGTGCCTGGTCAACACTTCACCCCTGAAGGGAGCGATGCAGTCAGCTTTCCAAATCAAGCTGATGTCGATTAGCCAGCTGGGGGGCAGCCTTTGAGGGCCGTTTGGTTAGTCTGGGAAAGCAGAGCTGAGCTCTGTGTCCCTGCCGGCAAAAATCACCTGCCTCACACCTGCTGGGGCTCCAGCTCTCTCCCTACTGGGCAACCCAATTTGTATTTCCTGGAGCCAATATCTCTGGTGACTCCATGCTTCTGTCGGTCTGGCTGCTTGAGCTGTCTGTCCTTAAGACACAGTTGCTGACTCTCCATCCAAACTCGGATTGTTTTGGACGCTGCATTGCTATGGATCCGGACAGGTTCACTGGCTCATATGTCTACACTGCAAAGTTTTTTCAAAGAAACGGCCGTACTCCTGAAAAAGCTCCAGTTACATCCCCACTGCAGTCATGTTCTTTCGAAAGATAATCAAAAGAACAGAGGGTTTTTCCGACACTGGTAAACCTCTTTCTACGAGGAAGACGCCTTTTTCCGACAGAACTCTTTTGGGAAAAGGCGTGTGTGGACAGGGAAAGGGAGTTTTTTGAAAGAAGAGAAAAGAGGAAAAAGCACAGAATGGCCCTGGTAGCCATGCTGTGCACAGCAATAACAGCTCACATGCGAGAGAGCGTCCATTCAGTGTGGCACTATCTTTTGAAAAAGCAGATCGCTTTTTCAATGCACTTTAGCAGTACAGACACTCTCTTTCAGAAGATTTTTCAGATCTCTTCCGGAAAAGCTTCTTCCAAAAGAAGCCCGCAGTCTAGACATAGCCTCAGGGACTATCCCAAAGAGCAACTGAATTCTTTTGAAATCAGTGGGGAAACTGAGGCATGCCCCTTGTTCATCAAAATATGACAGCTTCCACATTGGCAGGCAGATGCTACAGTGACTGGGGCAGGTAAAAGCACCTCCACAAATGGGCTGTGCCCCTCACCCTGGTATCAGGGCACCTGCAGGCTGTCCCTATTGCCGCTGGGGATGAGCCCTTATATTAGGGTTGTTAGTGGCTAGTCAAATAATTATTCAACCAATAAACCGGTCCCTGCCTGCTTCCCTACATGCTGCTACCTCTGTATCAGCTGGCTGCCAGCTCCACTCCTGGGGAGGGGGAGAATTTTAGTAACCGTGTAACGGCTAAGAATTGTTGGGGCTACACGAGGCACCTTGTGCAGCAGCAAACAACCCCTCTGGCTGCAGGTCCTGTCCATCAGCCTGTCGCTACACAACTACAAACCATGGCTCAGTTCCTGTGCGGTCTCACACCCCCTCCCCATGCAGCTCGGAGAGGCTCCCAGCTGCACTGTCCCTGCCTCCACTCTCTGGGGGGCGAGCTGATGGAGGACGAGGAGGGCTACACGGTGCTGAACCTAAAGCCCAGGGGAGGCCACTCGGCCATGCCACCTCCAGCCAGGATCCAAGGTACAGATCACAAACCCTGCTCCCCACCTGCAGGCTCCATGTTCCAGCAGCCGGGTCAGGGCTTAGGCTGCCACTCCCAGGAGGGCTCACAGCACGGCAGGGGCAGGGGGTGAGTTTGCATTGCCTATCTCCTAGAACTGGAAGGGGCCTTGAAAGGTCATCAAGTCCAGTCCCCTGCCTTCACAGCAGGACCAAGTACTATCCCGGACAATTTTTTGCCCCAAATCCCTAAGCGGCCTCTGCAAGGATTGAACTCACCACCCTGGGTTGCACGAGGGCTGGATTAGCCATGTGGGCAGACAGCAGTGCAGGATTTGAGGTCTGATCCCTCAGCATCTACGCACACAACAGAGAAGGGAAACAGGAGTTTTGCGTCCCAGGATCTCCAAGGTGGGGGCAAGGGGAAAACTGAGGCCCAGACAAGGGAGAGAGTGGCCTGTGGACAAGGGGAAATGCAGGGGCATGGCTAGGAGAGGAACCCAGGAATCCTACTTCCCAGAATCAATTCTTTCCCCTACCTGCCCAGCCAAGGACCAGCCCCCAGAGTCCTCACAGAGCTGAGACTGGAAGCCCTGAACTCCAGACCCCATTGCCGGCCGTCGGGAAAGGAGAGAAACCAGAAATTCTAACGCCTAGTTGCTTGCTGCTCCTCCTCTCCTCTCCCCCAGAGCCAGGCACCACCAGCCCTCCTGCTAAACCCCCAATCCCTGTCCACCAGAGCCAGGCACCCTCAGCCCTCCGGCTCTAACCCCAGTGCCCCTCCCCCAGAGCCAGGCACCCCCCAGCCCGTCTGCTCTAACCGCAATGCTCCCCGCCTCCCTCCGAGTCAGCCTCCCTCCCAGTTCCTCCCCCATTCTAATTAGGGCAGCATCTCAGCAGAGGGAGGGAGAAGCTGCTGTTCCCACCTGGCGCATGCACAGAGCGACTGCTAATAGCCCTGGCACATGGCGCAGAACTTTCGGTAGGACCAGCACAAGCCACTGCCCCTAACCCTAACCCTAACCCTAACCCCACCTGCACCTTGCCCGTCCCGTGTGAGAGCAGGGGCGGAGGCTATTGGTTTTGCCCTTCTGGTTGGACTGAGCTATGGCTGCTCTCTGGACTGGCCTCCACCAAGAGCTGGGGATGAACCCCAGGATTTGCCCTCCCTGTAACTTGGGGCCGTGTGTCTCTCGATCACAGCGTCTCATGCCCTGGCTCCTGACACACTGAGCACAACAGATACCGGCTTAGAACAAGGCAGCCACGCACACAGAGAACCTGACCCACAAGACACACAGGTGGGGTGGGATTAAAAGGCTGGGGGGAGTTTCATTGAAAACTGTGGGGACTGTAAAAGATGGAGAGAGTGCCAATTCTACTGCGCAGTTTGAAGAAAATGGCCAAAATTACACACACAGAGACACATCCCTGTTGCCTTTGCAAACAACAGGCAGCACCCCAGCCTTCCCGGCCTGGGCTGCAGAGGAAAACAAGATGAGCGGGGAGCAGACGAGCCTTGCTCGTGTAATAATCGCCCCCATCGGGGCATGGGTTTCTGCCCCTACCATGAGATCAGGGCTGCATTTCTCTTGCAAACAGTGTTGCATGGTTGGGTCCCGATAGTCTGTCACCCATGGTTGGTTCCTGCAGGTGCCCAGAGCCCTCGGTGGCGCCACACGGTGCTGTGGGGCGGATGGGCTGGGAGCGCGGTGCTGTTGGTCGCTGTGATAACGCTGGGTGTGTGGGGTGAGTAGCTGCCAGCGCTGTATGTCTGTGTGAGTCTGTCAGTGAATAGTCCGGCCTGTCCTGTCCTTCCCGCTGGCTGATGGCCCTCCTGGTACCGCAACGTGCTTGGCTGTAAGAGAGACAAGTAGATATGCAGAGAGATGGGTGTGCATGCATAGAGCTTGAGGGATAACTAGACATATCCAGGCCCACACTGGAACTGGTTATAAATAAGGGGGGATTTTATGGATATATTAGAAAAATAATTGTCATATTCCTTGAATTATGAAGTTCAAAATATGAAAAGCTCCAGCTGGTTGAAGACATGGAAGAACATGTGGAAGATTAGGTGAAAGTTCCATCAATATTTTTCTGTTAAAAAAATAACTTCAAAGTTACGTTAATATTTTCAAATTAGAAACTTTCAGCAGAGATTTAAAAGCAAACACAGTACAGTTGTGTTAAATAAAAACTACTGAAAAAAGGGAAAGGTTTTTTTTGACAACTTCAGTGAGTGGTCTCCAACCTTTTATACCCAAGATCACTTTCTGAATCTAAGGGTGATCCCAAATGTAACCTGTGCACTCCCCCAAAGTCCCACCCTGCTCAGTTATTCCTAAGTAGGAATGAGGGATCTTCCGGAAAAGGGTTTATTTTCCGCAAGATCCTGTCTAGACTGGCGCTTTTCTCCGGCAAAACCCCGAGCCGGAAAAAAGCGGCAGCCGTGTTCATGCAAATACTGCGGGGGATATTTAAATCCCCCGTGGAATTTGCAATTCCGAATGGTCTCATTAGCATCCCTTTTCCGGAAAAGGGTGCCAATGTAGACACAGCCCCAGAGTCTGCATCATACAGAGCAATGGTACCACAAGGCACCAAACTACAGCTCCCATGAGGCATTGCAGCATCTCAGCCAATGCTGTCATTGATTTTTTTTCCCTCCACAAACAAGTTTTTGATACTTTGTTTTTGCCCTGAATTGGGATGAAAAGTCAATGGCTAAAATATTGGAATTTCAGTGATTTGTTTTACTCTAGCAAAGACACATCTCAGGGAGAGAGTGAGGGAGATGCACCAATGGAGACACAGTGAGGGTCCCTGACTGGTAAAAAGAGGGTTTTGTCCTTGTTGGGGTGGGAACAAGGGGGAGGGTCACCTCTCCCCACCTGCGAGCATGTCTGTGAGCAAAGCAATGTCTGTAGAGGCAGGGAGCCCCTGACGTGGGACACTCTGACCATCAGCCTGACACCCACACAGCTGCAGCCCAGCCCCTCAGCTTTCTGTGCGATCTCACCCCCCCCCCTCCCCACGTGCCTCACGATGACACAGGGTGAGGAGGGTTACACTGTACTGAAGCTACAGCCCCAGAGGGGCAACTCACATGGTCTGTCCCCAGCCTGGACTCCAGGCTGGTCCTTGCCACCTCGAGGCCCTCTGTTCCTCAGTTTCTCCACCCTTACAGTGGTGGTGACACCCTGTGCGGTGTCTCACATGGTGTTGGGAGGCTAAAGCAAGTCAGACTCTGAAGTGCTCTGGTACCGTGTCACAAGAGGGTGCTGCTGCTGCTGCTCGGGTGATCAAGCTAAGCAAACAAGAGCTCCTGACAGTGTATTATAACCAGCTCACAGAACAAGAGATCCACAGCAGACAGACTGTACCCTTGACAAGTTTATTGCAGGCAGTTCAGGGGGAAATTTTAAAAGCACTATATGTAAATGTATATTTAGTACTTAAACAATTAAAACAAACAGTGAAAGATATTAAAAGGCATTGCAGGCATAAAAAGGCATTAAAAGCAATAATTAAATGGAATATTAACAACTTAAATTTAATTTTTAACCCAATTTAGCAGTCTAATTCTTAATCCAATTTAACACACTCACACTTTCACACACACTCACTTTCTGGGGCTGGCCAAACCCCAGATAATGTTGGTTAATTTGGTTGAGGTGGAAGTCTAACATGCACATCACGCCAATATGCTGAATTGATGGACTCTCCCTCTTTGGGGAAAATGGTATGGTACATATCCCCTCAGCAGGGGCTAGTCCAGTGAGATGCCATCCACTGGTTACACGCAGTCCAGGTGGAGTGATGTCCATTAGTGACACCCCCTTCTTTTTACTGGTGTGTCCACAACCAATCCAGAAATATCACCACGAGTGTGAAACAATGATCTGTCATTGGTTAGATTCTTCCCTTGTTACTTTTTCTTATCTGGCAATGCTGGGAATGCTGCCTCAGCCACATACACAGTTCTTTTATTTCACAGTCCTTTTTCTTAAAGTTGTAAACAAATCCACAATCCTCTGGGGCTCTCCCCTGGACCTCAGCATGGCCTCTATTCAGCTAACCTACTGTAGATTCACTCATGCACTCGTACTAACCTTTCACACTACCCATGATTCGTGACAACTCTGTGAGTGGTGGGTAACAATTTAGACAACTGCAAACACAGGCTGGGTTTGCAAAAAGGCCCAAGGGTTTAGGCACCAACTTGAGCTGATTTTTCCTCCCCTCCATCAGGGCTGCCCAAAGCCAGTGGGAATCAAAGGAGATGGGGCTGAATTGGGCTTTGGATCAGGCTTTGTCTCCACAGGATTCTTTGCCTCTCCTTCCACCTAACAACCTCCTGTCACACTGACCATCATTCCCACACACGCTGCTTCGCAGTTTCCCAGTTGACGTCCGAGAAGGGACAGACCCCGGCAGCCCCTGGGAGCGACGGAGCTGGGAGCAGAGATACAGTGACACCTCCTGGGAGCGAGGACCCCAGCACAGAAGCCTGCAGCGCTCGCCTGGAACTTTTCCGATCCCAGCTGATCCAAAGTCTGTGCCACCCAACCAAGCTGGACCCACCAGGTATCTGTGTCTGAGCCGCCCACCCCTGGGCACTGCCAGTAGAAGTGAGGATCCTGCAGGGCAGGGGCACATGGGGATCCTGCAGGGCAGGGACACTCCGCCCCTGTTGGCTGCACCGATCTAGCCCCCAGCCCCGCTTTGTGCCAGGCAGGAAATGTACCTACCTCATCTGGGTCTTGTTGTGGGGCACCAACATTTAGTGGCCATTCAGGGTAAATCCCAGCCAGAAAGATTAAGAGCGTTAATTCGAACTACCTAACCCATGCCACGTGTAGCCACGGGCAAGTAGTTCGAACTATCCGGCATTTAAAAATGGTAGCGCCCAGCAGCATGCAAATGAAGCCCGGGATATTTAAATCTCGGGCTTCATTTGCAAGTTTGAATGACTACATTAGTCACCCTAGTTCAAACTAAGGTGGCTAGTGTAGACATACCCTGAGCTAGGAGCAAATCCGGTTGTATCTTAGGGCTTGGCTGTATACAGTAGATTTAGAAATGTGTCTGGTACGGAAGCTGGAGGCATGAAGGTAAGTGTAGTGGTTGGTGGGTTTCTGGTATAGGGTGGTAGAAATGTGTCCATTATTGAATTGTACTGAAGTGTCCAGGAAGTGGTTTTCTCATGTGGATTGGTCCAGGCTGAGGTTAATGGTGGGTGGAAGTTGTTGAAATCCTTGTGAAATTCTTTTCCGTGAGTCCATGTGATGAAGATGTCATCAATGTAACATAAGTAAAGTAGGAGTATTAAGGGGCAAGAGCCAAGTTGTTCAAGGTCAACTGTAAAGATCTTGGCTTATTGTGATGCCATGCAAATGCCCATGGCCCTGACTTGAAGATACAAATTGTCTGAATTGGAAGTAGTTGTGGGTGAGGACAAAATTGCAGAGCTCTGAAATCAGGTGTGCAGTGTTGGGGACGGTGTCCCTATGTTTTGTAATCTGTCTTCATGTGGAATGTTGGTGTAAAGGATTCTATGTCCATAGTGGCCAGGATGGCATTTTCTGGTAGATTGCTGATGTTTTGGAGTTTCCTCGGGAAGTCAGTGGTGTCGCAGAGGTAGCTGGGAGTGATGGTAGCATAAGGTCTGAGGAGGGAATCGATATAGCCAGATAATCCTGTGGTGAGTGTGCCAATGATTGAGATAATGGGCTGCCCGGGATTACTGGATTTGTCTATTTTGAGTAGCAGATAGAAAGTTCGTGGTCGGGTAGTAGTGGGGAGGGGGGATGGTGTTAGTGTAAATTTGATCCTGAGCAGCATCAGGGAATTTCATGAGAAGTTTTTTCATGTTTTTTTGATATTCCTTAGTGGGGTCATAGGAGAGAGACTTGTAGAATCTGGTGTTGGTGAGTTGTCTGTTTGCTTCCTGTTCATCATCTGTCCTGTTCATGATGTCCTTTGTCGGCCTCTTTGATTATGATAGTAGGATTGGTTTTGAGGCTGTGTATAGCATTGTGTTCCGCATGGCTCAGGTTGTGTGTTATATGTTGTTTGCTGATAATGTCAGTTCAAGCACATTGGAGGGAAGCGGTCTATGTAGAAATCAAGACTTTTGTTATGACCATTAGTGAGGGTCCACACAGAAGCCTTCCTCTTGTGGGATTTGCAGGCTGGGGTGGGGTGGGGGTGAGCAGTAAGGTCAGTCAGTGTGTTGCACATCGGCGTGTTGGAAGTATTCCTACAGGCAGAGGCAGCGAAAATAGGATTCCAGATCCCCACAGAACTGAATCATATTTGTGGGGGTGGTGGGGCAGGAGGAGAGTCCGCGAGCTAGGACAGATTCCTCTGCTGGGTTAGAGTGGTTAGATAGGTTGATGATGTTGTTGGGTGGATCAAAGTATCTGTTTGGCTCTCTGCAGGGGGCTCCGGGTGCAAACTCTGCCCCTCAGACTGGCGGCCGCACAGAGACAAGTGCTACTGGGTCTCCAGAGAAAATAAAATGTGGAACGAGAGCCGAAGCAACTGCGTAGAGCGGCACTCCCAGCTGCTGGTGATCGAGGACCAGGAGGAGCTGGTAAAGGGGCCAGTAACACCCGGCTGGAGCTGCCCATGCCGGGTTGGGCCCTAATACAGAGTCCAGGGGGCTCATTTAGATGCACTTTAGGCCTGGGAGTTTCACAGCTGTCATGGGGATTTGGATATCTTTGTTCCCATTAACAGCACAGGGGGGAGGAGGAGGAGTCCAAACTCCCAAGGCGGCTTTGACAGTCCCAGCCTCACTCACTAGCCCCAGGATCAGGGTGGAAGGACAGAGGCAGCTTTAAGCCATCCTTAGCCTCCCCTGTCTGTGTGTGCCACACCCAGCCCAGCTGGGACAGAGGGGCCGGGTGTGTGAGTGAGAAAGACGGGGCCGTCCCTATCAGTCGTGTGCCCTGCGTGGTGATGGTGGGATGGCTGCTTCATGGGGTGGGGGCTGTGCTCAAGAGCTGTGGGAGCAGGAGCTGTGCGGGGGCAGATCCAGGGCAGTGCGGGGGCAGAAGCAGGGCAGGGAGCCCCTGCTCTTCCCCCAGGCCGTGTCAGCTGTGGGACGGGTTGGGGGAAAAGGCTAGAATGGGGTGGCGAGGGTCCAAGTCCAGCACCCCTCAAGGATGGCCCTGCTGGGTGCAGCCTATAGGGGGACTAGCTCCAGCATGGGGCTGGCTACTGGAGCTGGTGCTTCTGCATATGCACCGCGCAGCTGCCCAGGGCACCAAGGGACAGGGGGCAATTTGGTTCCTCAAATTTCATGGTGCCCTTAATGGCTGCATAGTTTGTGTATTGACCTGGAGTAGGAGAGAGAGAGATGTGGGTGGATGTACTGACAGATGGATGTACGGATATACAATGGGGACTGCCAGACACACAGCCCGTAGTTCTGGTGCTGGAGTTGATGACGACTTGGGCATGCGAGAACATTCTGGTCCCCAGCTGCCTGTCACACTCTCCCTGCAGGAGGCCCTCCAGGACCTGACACAAGGCAGCGCTCAGCTCTGGGTGGGACTGTCCCATCCCTCCCCGGAGAACACCTGGACCTGGGTGAATGGCTCCCGGCTGGATCAGATCCTGTGAGTGATCCCATGCTGGGGACAAACCAGTGACCCCCTTTTTGGCCCGTGACCCACCCTGCTCAACACAGACCTTTCCTCGGACCCCCCAGCCAACCAGCTTGGCTTACAGGAAAGGGTGGGGATGGGGAGTGGGGGATCTGGGTGGGAGGTTGGGTGCAGAAGTGGGCTGAGGATGGGTGGTTTGGGCAGGAAGTGGAATGCAGGTGATGGTGTGAGGTCTGGGCATGAAGGAAATGGGGGGCACTTACATGGCTCCAAGCCCCCCTCCCCCCCATTAACCATGATTTCAGCCAATGGAAGAGTTTCCTACACTGGTGTTCCCCCAGATGGGGGGAGAGGTAGCATCAGCATGTTGAGCCACTGGCCCACATTGGGAAGCTGGTGTTAGTGCTCCAAACCTGCTGGGGGAGTGGGGGTGGACTACCAGCATGGGCTCCCCACTGCATGGGGGCAATGAGCCCCAAGCCTGCGGCCCACCTGCAAGATGGTCACAGATCACACTTGGAGAACCACTGGGACAGGGACTGGGTGGAGGGCAGAGGACGAGTGGGATGATCGGTGTGAGATGATGCTGAGGTTGTTCTTAGATGGGATGTGGAGGGAGCAGAGCAAAGAGGCCAGGCCAGAGTCCTGGCATCCCCCAGAGAGTGGTGCTGGGGAGAGGGAGACACAGAGCAGCATTGGCACTGCCTGGGGGGAGCCATGGAGCAAGTCCCTGGGCTCTGGGTAGGGAGAGGCAGCTAGAGTCCCTGGCCAGGGCCTGGTCATGGTAGGGAGGGGCAACCACAGGGCAGAGCTGGAGGGAGGACAGGGCGGACGCGGATCTCATTAGCATAGGGAAGAGCAGCCACTGTCTGTGTGTGATGGACCCACAGGCACTGACAAGGGCCCTCTCCTCTGTCCCGCAGGCTCCGGGTTCAAGGCCCAGCCCGAGGGAACAGCTGTGGAGCCCTGCAAGGGAATCAGATTCATTCACAAAGCTGCACCGCTGCATTAAAGTGGATTTGCCAGCGAGACGCCGTCCCGCTCTGAGCGGGGTGCCGAGGAGAGCTCAGAGTGCGGCTTTATTATCCCTGTCACACCTGGGGAAACTGAGTCACAGACACTCATCTGCTCAAATCACGCTGAAAACTGGTGGCAAAGTGAGACATGGAACCCAGCTGTCCCAGCTCGCAGCTCAGCCTCAGCCTGTAGATACGATTCCAAGTTCTGGCTCTGCCTATTGCAGCAGGGGTGGGAGAGCGCTGCAGGGGCAGGACTGGGCTGTTGGGTGTCAGGCTTTGCTCAGTCCTGGGGACATTTCTCCCTATCCCCCTGAGAGAAGAGTCTGTCCCAGAGTCCCAATTCACGTAAATCAGCCCAGATCCAGGGTGTCTGTATTTCGCTCCTGTTAATTTCCTGGCACCGCTGTCAGGTCTCACTCTCAGCTCTGTTCCCCGGCCCCTCCACTGCTCCTGTCTAGCCTGTGACCTGACGCCCCTGTGCCCCAATGGATCGTTAACTCCTGTCACTAATGATGGGATCTCGGCTGCTGCGGTCTCTTCCAGCTCAGAGATTCACCACATAGACATGCTGCCCAGCTGCCGCCTCTGGGGGAGCTTTACAAAGAACCTTCCTCTACCTGTGATCCCAAACAGAAGCTTTCCCTGTGTGTCTCCTGCTGCTCTCTGCTCTCGCCTCCCCTGCTGGAGGAGGCGAGTTGGGATGCTCTGTGGCAGTAAAGGGGACATGCTGGAGACCGCTGGAGGCTAATGAATTCAGTGGTCCAGCAGCCAAGGAGAGAATGAACATAAGAACGGCCAGACTGAGTCAGACCAAAGGTCCATCTAGTGTCCTGTCTTCCAAAAGTGGCCAGTGCCATGTGCCCCAGAGGGAGGGAACAGAACAGGGAACATCCAGTGACCTCTCCCCTGTTGCCCATTCCCAGCTTTGGCAAACAGCGGCTAGGGACACGCTCCCTGCCCATCCTGGCTAATAGCTGTCAAAGGACTTATCTGCCATGAATTTATCTAGCTCTTTTTGGAACCCTGTTAAAGCCCTGACCTTCACAACATCCTCTGGCAAGGAGTTCCACAGGTTGACTGTGCGCTGCATGAAGAAAAACTTCCTTTTGTTTGTTTTAAACCTGCTACTTATTAATTTCATTTGGTGATCCCTTGTTCTTGTGTTATGGGAGGAAGTAAATAACTTTTCCTTAGTCACTGTCTCAACATCAGTTATGATTTTATAGACCTCTTATCACATCCCCCCTTAGTTTTCTCTTTCCCAAGCTGAAAAGTCCTAGTCCTAGTAATCTCTCCTCATATGGCAGCTGTTCCAAATGGATTAGGAAAGCTGGAGGCAGATTGGCCTGAAAACTGACCTGACAAACAGATACGAGCAGCTGGGGAAGTTACCTGCCGAAAACAGCTAGGCTTGTGAGGGCAACACACCAGAACTGGTCTGGAGTGTGGAGAAGACAGGATTGGCAAGTGCTGGCCTGTTCAGGTGTTACCCATCCAAATTTCGCTATCCCTCCTACACTGTAGGGATGCACACCTTTACCCAGTTCCTAGGGCTCAAGGTGCAACCCTGTTAATTTCCACACCAACCCTTACCCAATTCCTAGGGCTCAGGACGCATCTTCCTGCGGGTTTTACAGGATTTTTAGCCACTGAAAGAGCCTCACACAGTAATATCCTTATCCTCTATTTATTGACAGTTCCCAAACAAGCAGAACACATGTGCTGAACACACAGTGTCATGCTCACCAATCCTGTAAAGGCAGGCAGAGTTTCCCTGTTGGCCAAGCAATATCAGTGTCTCTGGATCTTAGCTGCTGCTGCATGTCAGGGTTGTGCAGGAGAGCCCTGGAAGCTCTTATCTTAGGTTGGGTCTTGGAGGTGAGTTCTTCTTAGTGTCCCGGGCTTCATTTGCATCTTGCCGGGCGCTGCCATTTTAAAATCCCCCTTAGTGCGGACTCCGTGCCCGCGGCTACACGCGGCACGGAGTAGGTAGTTCGAATTAGGCTCTCTAATTCGAACTACCGTTACTCCTCATGGAACAAGATATACCGGTAGTTCGAATTAGAGAGCCTAATCCAGAGAACATGCTTCCGTGCTGAAACATTGGCTGAAGCCTGAAGGGGCATACAAATGCATATCTGGCCTATAAATACCTTGCAACACAAGCTGCAAAAATGCCCTGCAAACATCTGTTCTCATTTTCAGGTGACATAAATAATAAGCAAGCAGCATTATTTCCTGCAAATTGAAAGCAAAGTGGTTTGTCTTTGCAACTGGCTGACCAAGAAGCAGGACTGCGTGGAATTACAGGCTCTAAAGGTTGTATACTGTTTTGTTTCTGAGAACAATTATGTAACAAAAATAATTCTACATTGGTAAACAAGAATTTCACAATTCAGAGATTGCACCACAGGGCTTATGGGAATTGACAAATATTAGGATAAATCTTTTTTACAGTAATCAAAACTAATCCTAGAAAGTTAGCACTGGACCCTTCATATCCTGGCCTGTAAGAGAAAGCAAGATATTTGAGAATGCAGAAACACATCCAAAATGTCTCTAACACATGGAAATTAGTCATCCCTGCCTGTTTAATGGGGAGATTAAACCTGCTGTTAATTGTGATTCTTTTTCTAATCTAGCTAATCTAGTTCATGGCAATCACTTGTGTTAACTGCAGATAATTGACAGCCAAACCTGCAACCAATGAAGAACCAGAGTTAGTGTCTCGGGCCATTTCTATGGGGCTGAATGGAAAGTGCTGTGTGGAAAATGCAGAAACTCCCGAGGCCTTAGGTGCTGACTCTGTCGGGCTCCGGGGTTGGAGACCCACAGGGAAAAAATGGTGGTTGCTCAGCTTCCCTATCAGCTCCCTCCTCTTCTCCAGTGCTTTCTGCTGCCCTAGTCAGCTGTTCCTTGGTGTGCAGGGGAATGGGAGGAGGATCAAGGATGAGGTGCACTGAGGGGGAGTGGCTGGGCATTGGGGGCAGACAGAGGAGAGGGTGAGATGATGAGAAGAGGCCAGTTGGGCTTTGCAGGAGGGGCAGAGTGGCAGCAGCACCTGGGGATTCAGCACCTTCTGGCACATTGGAAAGTGGGTGCCTGGGCCACAGCCAGTTGGCCCAAAGGGAGACAGAACTTGTGCGGGACCCCAACTAGGTGACAGGCTGAAACTGCAGCCTCTGCCAGACCAGGGTCCCTCTCAGTCTTCCCTGGAATCCAGGCGCTTGTGCAGCTGCTCAGGAGAGATTTCAATGCTGCTCGGCTGATTAGCAGAGCACCCAAAGCCAGGTCTCTGGTTTTGCTAGTGGTGCACATTCACACATGCCTTGCTGCACACAAAAAAATTTATTCTGCACATGGATGGAAGCGATTAGAGGGAACATTCATGGTGGACGGGCTGTTAGAATGGAGCCAAAACAGACCTCCACGTTACAGCCCTGGAGCCCCAAACAGGCCAATGGGTGGCAGAGACTCCCGGGGGGGCTCTGTGCTGTCCTTCAGTGAGCGTCTCTCTTCCTTGCTGCTGCAGTGGGGTTGAGTTCCCCATGTGCTGAAGCCGCTTGGCACAGCCCCACTGACAGGACTAGGCAGCCCTCATCCTGTTACAGTCACGTGGCTCCACCTTCTGGTTTCTAGGCTGGTTTGCTGCAGATCCATGGTAGACTGCTCCAGCAGCCTGAACTGGCAACGCTGTTGTGGCTCAGAAAAGCGCATTGTTCTCTGCCTGCGACTGTAAACCTGCAACAGCAACAAACCATAAACAACCCTCCAAAGCTGCTCAAGCAACTTCCCCAGCAGTGAAAATCCAGCCCCAAGCAAGTCACCCCAGGTCACACTGTGAATGTAGGGGGAAGCCAGTCACTCAACCCCCATTGCCCAAATCACAGGCCCAGGCTGTAACCACAAGGCCAGTCTCTTGTTTTAAATACAAGCCGCAACATTTACTGATTTGACAAAAGAAAAGGGGACTCACCAGTTGTTGAATTCGGTGCCATTTGCCCATTTCCAGGCCTGGCCCCCTTCCCTCCAGAGCCCGATCCAGTGGTCTAAGGATCCTTTATTGCGCACCAGGAAATCCTTTGTTCAAAACATAAAAGGCAATGTGCATCAGACAGCTGCATCTCGGGGTTCTCTGCAACCTACCCAGGCCACTGGGTCCAGGAGCTGGAATTCTGCACCAAGAAATGACACCCACATGCAGTGGGAAGTTTGCATGTTGCCCTGATCCAGAATAGGGACAAAATGATCAGAATTTCCCCACCAATGCAAATTCTGATTTTCAACCAGCTCTGATAATCAGCAGCTTCTGGCTCAGCTTCTCAACTGCATCCAGATCTTCAACACTCCTCCGTCCTGACCAAATCCTATGATTTTCCTGGGAGTCTCCTGTGGTTTGAGTCTTTTAACTCTCCAGCTCCTGGAGTCAGGGGATTACAAGAGACTGTCGTCGTTCATTTTAAAGGTGAGTTTCTAGCCCTTGTGGCTGCAGAGAAAACTTCTCAATGTGACCCCCTAAAAGCTGCGACACCTGGAACCAAACACTCTCAGAGCTGTTACCTTAAAGTCAACCTCATGGTTTTGAAGATCCTGATTCATGGTTTTTGAACACCTGGTTAGCAAGGCTGCTCCTATCACACAAAAGGGGCTGGGGAGCATCTGGATTCCCCCGCTGGGAATTCCCCGGGAGCAGAGAGTTGGCACATTAGCCCCACACGGCTCCAATTCAGTGCCCAGCGTGTGGGCAAGCTGGAGCGTGGGCAGAGCACTTGGAGTTCTAGCTCTTCTGGGCTGGGGGAAGTTGGATTAAATCAGTGGACTCCAACCTTTTTAACCACAAGATCATTTTTTCAATGTAAGTGCAACGTAAGATCCACCTCAAACCCAAACATCCTCGCCTCATTTCCTTCCCCCACCTTCTTTGAGGCCCTGCCGCACCTCTTCTCCGAGGCCTCATCCAGCTCATTTCATCCCCCTTCTCCCAGAACCTCACTCACTTTCAGCAGGCTGGGATACGGGGGGGGGGGGGGGTGCAGGCTCTGGTCTTGGGCCAAGGGATTTGGAATGTGGGAGGGGTCCGGGCTTAGCTCAGGGCAGGGGATTGGGGTCCAGAAGGGGGTTCAAGGTACAAGCTCTGGGAAGGAGTTTGGATACAGGGCGACTCTGATCTGGGGCAGGTCTGGGACAGGGGTTGAGGAAGCAGGCTCTGGCTGGGCATCGCTAAACTGAGATGGCTTCCGGATGGTGAAGCAGTGGGGTTGAGGTGTCTTATTCCTGCACCGCTCCTCAGAACAGCTGGCATGTACAGCAGTGGCTCCATGGCGCCATGTGCTGCCCCGCAGTTACAGGCACAGACCACAGCTTCTACCGGCCACGGTTCCCCATCACTGATCAATGGGAGCTGCAGGAGCAGTGTCTGCAGGCTCTGCCTTTCTCCGGGGCTGCAGGGATGTGCCCGTCGCTTCCAGGAGCAGCAATTCCCACAGGGATAATGACTCCAGCCACGACAGGTTCGGCAGGTTAGGACTCGCCGCTCAAAGAATGACATTGAAGCGTAAGGGAAATGAAAATGATGAAATGCACAAACCAGACCACCCCACAAAACTAACCCACTTTGCAAGCAGTAAAAGGAGCAATAACAACAACCCCCCCTATGTATGTGTTGGGTCTGGAGAGGAGAGTGAAGGGCTGCGTGTTTGTAAGAATGACAGACACACACGCATTGTGTGTGACAGAAATTTGCACTGCCACGCTCCCCCCATCCTCTTCTCTCTGTGTGGAGATGGGGTACAGGAGAGTGGGGAGGAGGGACACCCTGAAATTAGCACACCCCCTTCTCCCTCCCACACCCTGCACAGCAAACAGGAGGTTCCTACAGGGCAGCTCCAAGGCAGATGGCAGGAGCAGCATGACAGTGGTGGGAAGGGGCAACTGAAGGGTCAGCGCTCGGTAGCTTCTTGGTAAAACCAGTCAGGATCCCCTGTCAGAGGCTTTAAGATCTACCAGTAGATACCGATCAACTCCTTGGTGATCAATGGACTAAATTCAAGCAGCATCCAGGGCCAGGTCAGCCTCAGGACAAGCCCAGCCTAGAGCTGCCTTTGCTACCCCGACTCCATCTCTCACCATCTCCTGCTGCGAGTCAATCCCAGCCAGGGAGGCGCCGTGGGCTGAGCAGTTCTTCTGGCTGTCGGTCCAGTTGGCTCTAGGCTCTGAGAAATAGTAACACTTCCCCAGGTACCCGACCCAGCCATCGGGGCAGGCGGCCACTAGATAGGCTGGAGATGAGAAAGTAACAGGGTGAGAGATTTGCCCGTCTCCTGCTGTAATCAATGGCACAACCCATTAGAGACACCATAAGAAGCAACAGCCCCCCTCCTCCACTCTCTAGACCTGGGCAAGCTCAGCCTAGACACACTCCCCTTTGCAAGAGACAGGCCAGCATCTTCCCCTTCTCCCATCAGCTCCCAAAGCGATACCAGCTGTGAATTTGGAGCCAATTTCCAGCAGCTTGAATTTTGCCCCCTGCAGATGCAGATGCTGCCTGTGAGATCCTGACCGTGCAGTGCAAAGACGAGGTCAGTGCGGGCTCCACACTCACCTGGGCGGGTGCTGAGGATGATGATGACGATGATGAAAATGAGGTTGAGAACCAGGCTCAGCACGGCCAGGGGAAGTGCTCGGGTTTTCAACGCAGAGAGCCAACCTGTAACAGATGGAGCCGTTAGTGCTCCCACTGCTGCTGGGGCAGGGAGCCGGTCCCTGCATTTACCAGCAGCATCAGCTAGAACCGGCTTGTGAAGGGGGATAGTTTGCAACGAGAGGGAAAAGCTGAGAGTGAACATTTTGATTCCATATGGGAGGGAAAAGGCGTTTTGGGAGGGAAAACGCCCCTGGAAACATTGGCTTCAATTTAAGATTTTCAGAGATGTCTCCTGAGAATGTGTCCAGGGGAAAATGAGTTTGTGAAAGGAGAGACTGAGGGGAAGGAGATGGCAAATGTCCAAATCCCCAACTGATCCTTTTCCTATTTCAAAACACAAAGATTCTCCCCTCCCCCCAAACCAAAACCATGTCCCTGTGAAGGGCAGACTGGCCTTGTTTCCATCTGAGACCCTGAGAGCTTCGTTATTTTTCTAAAGGCTTTTGGAAAAGCAGTTTCCACCCTGGGGACATGAATGGGAACTTGACCAGCCTGTCGCACATGGAAGCAGGAAGCAGCGTGAACAGATTCAGCAGGGACCTCGGCTCTAAAGACACAGGCTGAGCCAGGCAGTCGACTGAAGGCCCTAGCTGATTTAAGTGTTTTGTCTTTTGAGGACTGGCCACCACGGGGAGATAAAGGCCTCACCGGGTTCCTGCCAGTTCCCCTGGGGCAGGGGACATTGTAAGAAGGCCCCAGAGAGGCAGTGGTGGTACCTGTGCTTCTCTCTCCACGTGGGGCTCTTCTGTTTGGTCTCAGGTGACTTTCCTGGGAACTCAGGAGTGGCTCCGACCTCTCAGCAGGAGGTGACCCATTCCCCATCTCTTTTCCTTGTGGAAGACGTGTGGCTCTGAAGGCGGAGACATGCTCCCTGGAACCCCCTTTCTGCAGCCAGAGGTAGCTACGGCCTGGTCACTGTGGGTCTGGCAGGGCCGGCAGAGACCCTTTTAAGGGCAGTTTCAAAGCAGCTCCCTTGTTTACAGCTCAGGCGCGGTTTGGTTACATTTGGTGATCGGGGAACCCCCCTTCCCAATATCATTTGTTGGCGAGTTTTTCCCAGATACCCTGACCAGCAAGGCTGGGTCTGAGCCGTGGTCCAACGAGCTGTTCCAAAGCTCCCCTGGGTGCTGCTTTTATCCCCAGGGCCAGCCCGGCCTTGGCAGGTGCCAACCAAACCAGCTCCACACAGAGCTGTCCTTAGGCTTTATGGTGCCCTAAGCGGGATTATTAAACTGGTGGTTATGTCTAGACTGGTGGGTTATTGCGCAAAAATGTCTGTTCTTCCGGAAAGCGTCCACACTCTCTTGCACAATAGCTACACGCTTTTTTAACCGGTGTAAGCCCTCTTGGCAGGGGCTCTTGCGCAAGAGGGCAGTGTGGACGCTCGGCAGGGATTTCTTGCGCAAGAAAGCCCTTTGGCTAAAATGGCCATCGGAGCTTTCTTGCGCAGGAGAGCATCCACACGGCCATGGATGCTCTTGCGCAAAAGCACAGCGCGCACATGGCAGTGTGGACGTGTTCTTGTGCAAGAGTTCTTGCACGAGAACCCTTGTGCAAGATGTTCTTGCGCAAGAAGCTGCCAGTGTAGACAAAGGCTTAGTGATTTCAACTCTTTAGCCCTCACCTAGGCTGGCAAAAGATTCCAGCTTCCACTGGACTAGCAAAAAGACTCCTCATAGAATCTACTTTAGGTCTGTCCTTAAAGCAGAGGGAAGGGGACAGGTGGAGCCAGTCTTTCAGCACCCCCATGGCACGCATGAAGCAGGCCGACTCAGCCATTAGGCCCTTTCCACCCCAACTCAGTTCACTCAACTCTGCCAAGGGGGAGGCTTGTTCCTCTGAGACCTCTCACAATGATGGTGTCTCTCCTGCAAGCACTGGTGTCAGATTTTACAGTTCCCACATTTAGGGGTAGCATGATTTGTGTCCCCCACAACAGCCCAAATTAGTTACAATACATCACATTCCATTCCAACAACCGATCCTCCATCAGCCCTGGCTGAACTGGATTTACAGACCCACAGGTCCGACTCCTTCCCTCTCCCTGCATGAGCTGTATTTACACATCAACAGTTAATTATCTGGCAGAGCTAAACAATTGGAAGGAGCACACCCACCCCCAGGGCAGCTCTCTCCTTTTAGCTGGCTGATAGCAAGCAGTAGTTTAGACCTTGCTTACCCATGCTCCACTTCTTCCCGTCTGTCCCGGCAGAGTGGTGCCCCAGAAATACTGGTGCCCTACACAACTGCCTATTCTGCGTATGCCTAAGGACGGTCCTGACTCCACATCACGGAATCGTCCTGTCTCTGTGTCTCTTCGCTGGTGCCTGGCGGTGGCTGGGTTGGAGGCTTCCTGTGAAGAGAATTGCTGGGTCACTCGGAGTGGCTGGGGCAGGTGGAGCCGACGGAGCTGGGGCTGCCCTGGTCTCTCTGCAGCCACTGTCGGCTGAAGGCTCCCAAAGCCCCCGACAAACACAGAGAGGCACCTGCTGGACGAGCCAGTTCCATGGGCAGAGAGTGGGGCCAGGCCCCCGGCGGGTGTGACCTAAGGCAGCCCCACTGAAACCCCTGAGCTCTGCCCCCCAGCTGGTGAAATGAGCCAGCACCCCCAGTTCTTTTTTATTCATGTCTGTTTATACCAGAATTGAGTGACT
The DNA here is from genome assembly GCF_049634645.1 of Pelodiscus sinensis. Lineage (NCBI taxonomy): Eukaryota > Metazoa > Chordata > Testudines > Trionychidae > Pelodiscus > Pelodiscus sinensis. Next base: position 12,095,882 of record NC_134742.1, read on the forward strand.
GAGGAATCAAATTAGTGGCTTGCATGAACCAAAAGAGCCAGTCGTGTGAATTCATTGTGTCATTTACTATGCTAGTCATGTTTAAACAGCACGGTAGGAAAATATTTGATATAGACACATAGGCTGTGTCTACACTGGCATGAATTTCCGGAAATGCTTAAAATGGAATACTATTCCGTTTTCAGTTTTTCTGGAAAAGGAGCGTCTACATTGGCAGGCTGATTTTCCGGAAAAGCCCTTTTTCCGGAAAAGCGTCTGTGGCCAATGTAGACGCGCTTTTCCGGAAAAGAGCCCCAACTGCCATTTTCGCGATCGGGGCTTTTTTCCGGAAAAGACTACTGGGCTGTCTACACTGGGCCTTTTCCAGAACAGTGTTCCGGAATAAGGACTTATGCCCGAGCGAGAGCAGAATAGTTTTTCCGCAATAGCGGCTGATTTTGTACAGTAGAGCATCGTTGCTTTTCCGGAAATTCAAGGCCCAGTGTAGACACAGCCATACAGACACCCTGGCATCTGTTATCCTCAGAGCAAAAAAGTGAATGACTTATGCACGTTGAAACATAGAAACATAGAATCCTAGAATTGGAAGAGACTTTGAGAGGTCTTCGAATCCAGCTCCCCTGCCTTCACGGCAGGACCTAGCACCATCTAGACCACCCCTGCTCTTAAATACCTCCTGTGATGGAGATTCCACATCTTTCCTAAGCAATTTATTCCAGTGCTTAATCACCCCAACAAGAAGATTTTTCTAAAGTCCAACCTAAACCTCCCTTGCTGAAGTTTAAGCCCATTGCTTCTTGTCCTATTCTCAGAGGCCAAGGAGAACAATTTTTCTCCCTTCTCTTTGTAACACCTGCTTAGATACTTGAAAACTGCTCTCATGTCCCCTCAATTAGTTAACAACACAGTAAAAGCAGCCTGATTGGATCCTAGTTAAATCGCACTGTGTCAATGTCATGTTCCGTAAAGAATGGCAGCAGAGACATCACAGAGCCAGGTGTGTCTTGCAAACCCAGTCTGAGTATCACCGGTGTTACAGCTTAAGAGTTTTTGAACAGACAGATTCAAAGGTTCAGTTGATGTCACATTGTGGAGCCAAGCTGGGTGTGTAAATACCATTAAAATGTGTCAGGGCGGAGCTTCGAAAGAGCCTTAAGCCCCGCCTGAGTTTGCTGCCTGGGGGCGGGGTCCAGCTGTTAGTCAGTGTCACTAGCCCATACAGTCACAGCTGAGTCAGTGTTCCTCCTCCTTTAGTGAAGTCCAGTCAGCGACCGGCAACAGCTGTTCTGCCCTGTTACCAGCCGTGATCGGAAGACGCTGGGTCCACAAAGAATGTGTGTTGGACTTTAAATACATGGTAAGAGGTTTTAATGAGACTGTTATTTACTCCTCCTTTACTCCTGCTTTACTAATTGTCTGGATTCACTTATCGTTTAGTTTAATATAACATGATAGCGGTTTTCAAATATCTAAAAGGGTGTCACAAGGAGGAAGGAGAAAATTTGTTCCTCTTGGTTTCTGAGGACAGGACAAGGAGTAATGGGCTTAAAGTGCAGCAGGGGAGGTTTAGATTGGACATTAGGAAAAAATTCCTAACTGTCAGGGTGGTCAAATATTGGAATAAATTGCCAAGGGAGGTGGTGGAATCTCCCTCTCTGGAGATATTTAAGAACAGGTTAGATAGACATCTGTCAGGGATGGTGTAGACGGAGCTTGATCCTGCCTTGAGGGCAGGGGGCTGGCCTCGATGACCTCTCGAGGTCCCTTCCAGTCCTATGATTCTATGATTCTATGATTAATATTCTTCTTCACCATCAATGGTCTCTTTTGATCATTTAGGTGAAACACTTGCTGCACATTTCTCAGAAGATTCACAGCCTCGCAGATAAAGAGAAACTGTCTGGGGTGTGGCATAAAGAGAAGTTGAGGAGCTAAAAGAACAAGCAAAGCAAAAAAGTTCCTTCCTCCAATGTCTTCCATATGACGGAAGCAAGACAGGAGCAACTCGCAGCTCGCTACAAGATGAATTGGGGTGGGGGGGGGCTGAGGTTCTAGTTCCCACAGGCAGGGCTGGATTAACCATGAGGCTCATAAGGCTACAGCCTTAGCCCTGCTGCTGGTCAGGCAGGGGATCACCTGTTCTTACCTGGCCCTGCTGGAGCCTGGTTCGATCCTGCCAGCAGGAAAGGCAAAGCAGCCCCTGCGGCTACCCCAGCCTAGCAAACAAACACCAGTCCTGGTGGGGCTGGACTGTACATTTGAAAGGGCCTTACTGGTTGTTTTAAGATGCTGATTTTCCATTAATTCTTTTTGTTTGCTTAACCCTCATGCAGTGTGAGAGCTGCTGATCCCATTGCCTGGGATAGTCCTGTGGTGAGTGCAGATGGGAGCCAGGCCAGGCCAGACAACCTCTTGAGTCCCAGGACTCTATACTTTGGCTACCGTAGTGGAAGAGCTTGGTGGCCAGATAGCCTGTGGGGTGTATCAGTGGAGGTTCACTGCACAAACTGGGCATGATCCCACAAACAACACCTGGGTTGGGTGTGAGCACAGTCACTCCTTGTGCTGAGCCAGCGCTACACCGGGAGTCGGGGCTTTCAGAACAAGGCAGCCTAAACTACAATGTCACCCAGTGTAATTTTCCCACTATTAACTTCCACTACCTCAGGAGATTTTACACTAAGGACGTTACATTTAGATTAATCAGCTCATCGAATAGTCCATCTAATTTGCATCCAAACTATTCAGTGAGTCCATGAGGCTGCTTCTGCTTTTGAAATGTAGCAAGCTCTTGCTACATTTCAAAGGCAGACTTCCCCATGCTTCCCTGCCTCACTCCCATGGAGACAGTGTTGGGGGAAACCTGCTTTTAACCCAGCCCCCCGCCAGCACTGGCTCCTGCTCTCTCCCGCCTCCCCCCCCCTTGCTGTCTCTCTCTAATAGAGGCAGCAAAAGGGGAAGATAAGAGGGGAGTGGAAGAGCGAATAGTTGAGTTACTAGTTGACTATCTGATAAGCACAGAGGCTGTGTCTAGACTGGCCGCTTGAATTTCGCAAAAGCACTGACTTCCTACTGTCTGAAATCAGTGCTTCTCACGGAAATACTATGCTGCTCCCGTTGGGGCAAAAGTCCCTTTTGCGCAAAACTTTTGCACAAACGGGCCAGTGTAGACAGCTGAGATTTGTTTTGTGCAAAAAAGCCCCAAGCGCAAAAATGGCGATCGGGGCTTTTTTGAGCAAAAGCGCGTCTAGATTGGCCACGGACGCTTTTCCGCAAAAAGTCCTCTTGCGGAAAAGCGTCCTGCCAATCTAGATGCTCTTTTCCGCAAATACGTTTAACGGAAAACTTTTCCGTTAAACGTATTTGCGGAAAATCATGCCAGTCTAGACATAGCCTACAATTAACTTAACTCTGCAGCTTCAGAGCAGGAAAATTGGGTAGGGGGCAGACGTAGCCTGACTGATTGGATAGTCGACTGGGCGCTTACATCTCCATTGTACCTCTGAAGGGCTTATGTGAACCAAAAGCTCATCGTGGTCCTCAGAAGCCATAAGAAGTGTGGAGTGGGCTTAGGAGGGCACCTGTACCAGGACTTTTGCTTTGCACTGTGGGCCAGAGGAGAGCTGAGGGCCCTTCCCCCACACTGGGAATGGGCCCCTCTTAACTTTAATCTGGCCCTGCTTAGCCACACCCCATCCTGGGGCCCGCTTTCACAATGCGCAACTGGAGACCAGCCCACGCCCTTGGCCACGCGCCAGTGTCTGTGCCTCGTGGCTGCCCGGGCTGTTTGCAGGAGAGACCCGGGCCAAGTTCCGAGGGGTCCAGGGGTGGATGGATGCAGCAGCGCCCAAAGCATCCGGCCCTGCCCCGGGTGCGCTGCGGGGGGGGGAATGCAGCTGGCCTGGGTGTTGCGACATGGACACTTCCCCATTCAGGCCAGGCCGGACGCAACTCGCCTTGCGCAAGGAAAACTAGGCTGGAGAAAGCAGAACCAGCGGGTGCCCAGCAGCCTCCCCTCCCCCTGCTCACCCAGCTCCGGCCCGGAGGTCACAGGATCGGCTCCCGGCGCAGCGCGGCCCGAACCCAGTTTCGCTTTCATTTCTGCTGCGCTCCGCTTCCCTCCTGTCCCCATGGGCCGGCGCGCTCATTGGCTGCCCTGGACCCCACCGGGGCACAGCCCGGGGACTGGGAAGTGCCGAGTCTGCGGGGCTCCAACCTCTGAGCTGCTCTGGATTGTCCAGACCCCAAAAGCTGGTGATCCCATCCAGGTGTTTGGTTGTTTTTTAAAATGCTACCAAACCATTGGTTGTTTTTTAAGTGTCTCCTATACAGACTCTGCTTTACATTACAGCTACGTCTACACTGGCATGATTTTCCGGAAGTGCTTTTAACGGAAAAGTTTTCCGTTAAAAGCATTTTCGGAAAAGCACGTCTGGATTGGCAGAATGCTTTTCCGCAAAAGCACTTTTAGACGCAGTTTTCCGCAAAAAAGCCTCGACGGCCATTTTCGCAATCGGGGCTTTTTTGCGGAAAACAGTACTGTGCTGTTTACACTGGCCCTTTTGCGCAAAAGTCTTTCGGAAAAAGACTTTTGCCTGAATGGGAGCAGCATAGTTTTTCCGGAAAAGCACTGATGATTTTACATGAGATCGTCAGTGCTTTTCCAGAAATTCAAGGGGCCAGTGTAGACAGCTGGCAAGTTTTTCCGGAAAAGCGGCTGTGTCTAGACTGGCCAGTTTTTCCGGAAAATCAGCCGCTTTTCCGGAAAAACTTGCCAGCTGTCTACACTGGCCACTTGAATTGCTGCAAAAGCACTGACTTCCTACTGTAAGAAATCAGTGCTTCTTGCGGAAATACTAATGCTGCTCCCGTTTGGGTAAAAGTCGCTTTTGCGCAAAACTTTTGCGCAAAAGGGCCAGTGTAGACAGCTGAGATTTGTTTTGCGCAAAAAAGCCCCGATCGCGAAAATGGCGATCGGGGCTTTTTTTGCGCAACAGCGCATCTAGATTGGCCACGGACGCTTTTCCGCAAAAAGTCCTCTTGCGGAAAAGCGTCCGTGCCAATCTAGATGCTCATTTCCGAAAATGCTTTTAACGGAAAACTTTTCCGTTAAAAGCATTTCCGGAAAATCATGCCAGTCTAGACGTAGCCTACAATTAACTTAACTCTGCAGCTTCAGAGCAGGAAAATTGGGCAGGGGGCAGATTTTCAGCAGCCTCTGGGAGCAGGGGTCCTAAGGGCTGCGGCCACAATGCAAGGCAATTGGGCTTGAATCCAGGTCCCAGCCGGACTTCGGCTTTGGATCTCCATCCCCATACAAAGTGGGTGTAGGTGGAAGGGGACATTCAGCTTGAGCCAGGGTTCAAACTGTCCATGGAACCCTCTGTCCATGGAACTGGCCCTGTCCAGCAGGCATCTCCCTGTGTCTGTCAGGGGCTTTGGAAGCTTTCGGTCGACAGCAGCTGCAGAGAAACCAGGGCAGCCCCAGCTCTGTCGGCTCCACCTGCCCCGGCTGTGCAGGGCTGGGGCTGGGCAGATAAACCAGCGACACCAGCCAGCCCGAGTGACGTGGTCAATTCTCTCCACAGGGACTTGCCAGCCCAGCCCCCCGCTGGGCACCGGGGAAGAGACCTGGAGCCAGGATCCTTCAGCACCTGGAGCTGGTTTGGTCGGTGCCTGCCGAGGCCTGCTCGGCCCTGGGGATAAAAGCAGAGCTTTGGAACAGCTCATTGGAAACCAGCTGAGACCCAGCCCGGCTTGTCGGGGCATTGGTGAAAACTCACCAGCAAATGTTATTGAAGAGGGAAGTTCCCAGATCATCCCACAAAGCCAAACCGTGCCCGAGCTGTAATCGAGGGAGCTGCATTGAAACTGCCCTTAGGAAGGGCTCGGCCGGCCCTGCCAGACCCACAGTGACCAGGCCGTAGCTACCACTGGCTGAAGAAACGGGGTTCCAGGGAGTATGTCTCTGCCTTCGGAGCCCACACATCTTCCACAAGGAAAAGAGGTGGGGAATGGGTCACCTGCTGAGAGGTCGGAGCCACTGCTGAGTTCCCAGGAAAGTCACCTGAGACCAAACAGAAGAGCCCCGGATGGAGAGAGCAGCACAATCCATCCTACAGGTACCACTGCCTCTGTGGGGCCTTTTTGCAATGTCCTCTGCCCCGGATAACTTGCAGGAACCCAGTGAGGCCTGTATCTCCCTCTTGTGGCCAGTCCTCAAAAGACAAAACACTTAAATCAGCTAGGAGAATAGTGATAGAGATGTAGCCGTGTTAGTCTGGGGTAGCTGAAGCAAAATGCAGGACAATGTAGCACTTTAAGGACTAACAAGATGGTTTATTAGATGATGAGCTTTCGTGGGCCCGACCCACTTCCTCAGATCAAACAGTGGAAGAAAATAGTCACAACCATATATACCAAAGGATACAGTTAAAAAAAATGAACACATATGAAAAGGACAAATCACATTTCAGAACAGGAGGGGGATGCAGGGGGGGGGAGGAAGGAAGGTAAGTGTCTGTGAATTGACGATATTAGAGGTGGGGAGAGTGGGATGTTTGTGAGTTAATGGTATTAGAAGTGTATGAAGATGGTAAAAAAATAACAAAGCTCTCAGGGTCTCAGATAGAAACAAGGCTAGTCTGCACTTCACAGGGACATGGTTCAGGTTTTGGAGAGATCTTTGTGTTTTGAAATAGGAAAAGGATCAATTGTAGATTTGGAGGTTTGCCATCTCCTCCCCCCTAGTCTCTCTCTTTCACAAACTCATTTTCCATTGGACACATTCTCAGGAGACGTCTCTGACAATCTCAAATTGAAGCCAATGTCTCTGGGGGCATTTTCCCTCCTGAAACACCTTTTTGCTCCCACATGGAATCAAAATATTCACTCCAAGCTTCTCTCTCTAGTTGCAAACTACAGTGAGCCCTCGCTACTTCGCGGTTCGACCATCGCGGATTCACGACTTCGCGGACTTTTTTCATTACGTATGTATATATTATAAAAGAAATATATCGCGGATTTTTTTAATATTTGTGCCTGTTTTAGTTTAGGGTACTGTAGTACATGCATTAAGTGTTCTGTACATTAAAGGGTGGTTTGTTAACAGTACTACGTAAAGGGAGGGTTTTAAAAGTCTGAATATACATGTTAAATAAATACGTAAATATGGTGTCCCTACTTCGCGGATTTTCAGCTATCGCGGTCGGGTTTGGAACCTATCTACCGCGATAAACGAGGGTTCACTGTATCCCCCTTCACAAGCCAGTTCCAGCCAATACTGCTGGTAAATGCAGGGCCTGTCCCCTGCTGCAGGAGCAGTAGGAGCGCTAACGGCTCCGTCTGTTACAGGTTGGCTCTCTGCGTTGAAATCCCGGGCACTTCCCCTGGCCGTGCTGAGCCTGGTTCTCAACCTCATTTTAATCAGCGTCATCATCGTCATGCTCTGCAGCCTCAGCACCCCCGCAGGTGAGTGTGGAGCCCGCTCTGAGCCTGTCTTTGCGCCTTGTGCTCAGGATCTCACTGGCAGCGTCTGCGCTTGCAGGGGATAAAACAGGGGTTGCAGCAAAGGAGCCCAGAGCTGGAAACGTGGCTCCAAATTCAGAGCTGGTGTCGCTTTGAGGAGCTGATTGTGAGGGGGCAGGTGCTGGCCACTGTTGTTGCAAAAGGGAACGTGTCTAGGCACAAGCTCAGCTTGCCCTGGTCTAGAGGGTGCGGGGGGGGGAGGGGGTTGCTTCTTACACCGTCACTGGTGGGTTGTACCATTGATTACAGCAGGAGACAGGCAAATGTCTCACCCTGTTGCTTTCGCATCTCCAGCTGATCCAGTGGCTGCCTGCCCTGATGGCTGGGTCGGGTACCTGGGGAAGTGTTACTATTTCTCAGAGGCTGAAGCAAACTGGACCGACAGCCAGAAGAACTGCTCTGCCCTCGGTGCCTCCTTGCCTGGGATTGACACGCAGCAGGAAATGGTGAGATGGATTCTAGGCTGCACGGGGTAGGAGTGGCAAAGGCGGCTCTAGGCTGGGCTTGTCCTCAGGCTGTTGCTTGAATTTAGGGCAACTTCCCCCAGCCCAGATCAGCTAGAGCTCTGAATGCTCTGCCCACACCCCATTCTCCCCACATGCTGGGCGTGGAGTCAGAGCCGTGTGGGGCTCATGTGACAACCCTCTACCTACAGGGAATTCCCAGCAGGGGGATCCAGATGCTTCCCAGCCCCTCGTTTGTGACCGGAGCAGCCTTGCTAGCCCAGTGTTCAATAATCATGAGTTGGGCTCCTCCAGGCCATGAGACTGACTTTAAAATAACAGCTCTGAGGGTGTCTGGATTCAGGTGTAGCTTTTAGGGGGTCACATTGACAAGCTTTTCTCTGTAGTCACTAGGGCTAGAAACTCACTTTTTAGATGCGAAATAGTCACTCGCTGTTGTAACGGTTGTTTTTTGAGGTAGCGTGCTCCGATCTATTCCAAGATGAGGTGTTGCATGAGTGTTGGAAAGTTTTTACCCTAGCTCAGGGTTACTCAACTTTGGAAGCCCCGGAGGCCGCAGTGATACTCACAGCACATGCCGAGTGCTGTAATTTAAGTGCGGTTGCATATACATGCCAGTATATATGAAAATAGCTTCTTTCACACTGATGGGCATGAATACAAAGCACTTCCCACAATGCCCCAGCACTTCTGGCCCCTGGGGATTAGAAACACCCGACACCCTGTACCCGTCTGCTCCAGTCACCCCAATCGCTTGCGTCTTTCAATGCTCACCCCACCTGGGAGATACCTTGCAGGAGGCATAAGGGATCTGTCGAAAAAGGCTTTCTTTCTCGACCGATCCCCCTCTAGACGGCCACTTTTTGCAGACAAAGTGCTGAGTTGGCAAAAAGTGGTGGCCATTTTTATGCAAATGAAGGGTGGGATATTTAAATCCCCACTTCATTTGCCATGTTGACCTGCCTAATCTGCATCCTTCTGCTGACAGAGGGGTGCAGCCTAGACATATCCTCTGTGTTCCCATGGGGCTGGGAACCGAGGTCAAACTTGTTTTCTGCTCGGTAGTTTTCCCAGCTCAAGGCATGGGTTTAAGGCAGTGGTCCCCAACTGTTTGCGGTTGCTAGGCGCCCGGGCATCCGGGGGCGGGGCCACTCATGCGCTGGATGTCCGGGGGCAGGACCACACCTGTGCCGTGCGCCCAGGGAAGGGGCTGCCCACACGCCCTGCACCTGGCACCGTGTATGTGCTGCACACCGGGGGTAGGAGCCGCCCACGCACCCTGCATCTGGGGCCGGCCATGCGCATGCGCTGCGCACCCGGGGCAGGGGCCGCCCATGCGCCCTGCAGCCAGGGCAGGAGCCGCCCACGTGCCCTGCGCCCGGGGCCATCACCACGCGTGTGCTGCGCGTCAGGGGGCGGGGCCAGCCCAGATGTTTCGGCGGGCATACATAAATGCCCCGGCGGGCGCCATGGCACCTTCAGGCACCGCATTGGGGACCACTGGTTTAAGGTGATAAAGTCCAGCTGCTGTTTGCGTTTGCAAGGTTCTGGGTCATGCTAAGCTGTGTACTCCAGGGATGGAAACTTCCATCCTAACCTGCTGAGTTGCAGGCCACACATCTGACTTTTTATGTGACATTCCTGAAGGCTGGAGTCATGCCACCCATCTCAGGGCAATACTGAAGACTAAGACCCATGCCACCGAGTCCCTGTGTCTAATGAGGCTTGGATGCAAATACAGGAGACCACCTTTCCATCCTGGACAAGGGCTGTGAATTCATTATGGCTACGTCTACACTGGCATGATTTTCCGGAAATGCTTTTAACGGAAAAGTTTTCCGTTAAAAGCATTTTCAGAAAAGCGCGTCTAGATTGGCAGGATGCTTTTCCTGAAAAGCACTTTTTGCGGAAAAGCGTCCGTGGCCAATCTAGACGCGCTTTTCCGCAAAAAAGCCCCAATCGCCATTTTCGCGATCGGGGCTTTTTTGTGGAAAACAGTACTGTGCTGTCTACACGGGCCCTTTTGCGCAAAAGTCTTTCGGAAAAAGACTTTTCCCTGAACAGGAGCAGCATAGTTTTTCCGGAAAAGCACTGATGATTTTACATTAGATCGTCAGTGCTTCTCCGGAAATTCAAGCGGCCAGTGTAGACAGCTGGCAAGTTTTTCCAGAAAAGCGGCTGATTTTCCGGAATAACTTGCCAGTGTAGACACAGCCTATGAGAATCCTGGAGGAGCTGGTCCTAAAGCTTCAGGAGAGAAGACTAGGCATGAAAGTTATAACGGCTCAGGATAGCTTGCTGGTTGGCAAAATGGAGCAACAGCCACCCCACTCCCCACTCCACGTTAAAAAAGTGTCCTTAAACTTCAGGGCCGGAGCATGGTGGTCCTGTTGCTCCTTTTCATTAACCACCTTTGTGACTAGAGAGCACGGAGGGGAGTGGGAAAGAGATAGTCAAAGCCTATTACCAGCACAAAGCATTCACGCTCCACCCCTTCCACCGTGGGAGGGAGGGAGGTGAGTGTTTGCCACGTGGTCTTGGTGGAGCCACTCTGGAGGGGCTGTCTGTAGTCAGGACATCTATGCCCATGGAGGTTGTGGAATCTCCATCCCTGGAGATATTGAAGAGCAGGATGGACAGACACCTGTCAGGGATGGTCTAGACGGTGCTGGGTCCTGCCGTGAGGGGAGGGGATTGGACTCAATGACCTCTCGAGGTCCCTTCCCGTTCTACTGGTCTATGATTCTATGATGGGGTCATCCTGTTACACGTCCACCTCCTCCGCCTGTAGCTTTAGACTAGTGGCAGCTTTGCAAAGCAAGTCCGGAAGGGCCCTGTAGTCTGGGGGGGAGAGGGCTGAGAACGAGGTGCCCAGGCAAGAAAGCCACTGGGAGCCCCAGCTCCTGCTTCTCTACAGGTTGGTCGTATGCTTGGCCTGATGGACTGAGAGGGGCTGCGGGATGCATGGCAGGTGGGGCAGGATCTGTTGCTGGAGGCAGCTAACTGTTACCTCTAGGATCGTAGGTTTCGAAGGGACCAAGAGAGAATTTCGCTGGGAACGAACCCTGGGCCTGGTAGTTTTCCCATAGGGCCCAGAACTGCTACTGGGGGGCCCTGGTGGGATGAGTTGTTCTCCCAGAGGAGGAGCAGCCGGTGTGCATCTGTCCAAGGCCTCCGGGACCTGCCTCTGGGGTGATGCTGCAGAGACAGACTTGGAAGGCCATGACTGTGCCCATCTGGTAGTGACCAAGGGAACACTCGGTGCTGTATCCTGGCAGCCGGGCACCCGCAGCTGGACAGGGGCTAAGCCAGGATTGCCACAGCCGATCCCGCCTCCCCTTTTGGTCCTGCCAAGCGAGGAGCGAGATTAAGGGCTGCTGCCAACTTTTATGGCCAAATGGGGCCAGACTGAGGGGCCCTTTGATGTACCGTATTTTCCGGCGTATAAGGCTACTGGGCGTATAAGACGACCCCCTAATTTTTTAGGGGGACCGTCTCCAGCAGACCAGGGACACCAGGAGCAAAGCCTCTGAGGACGCCCCGGCAGCGGGACAGCCCCGGCGCGCCTGGGCTGCCCCACCACCGGAGCCCCTCTGCGGCTTTGCAAAGCCTCAGGGGAAGCCGGCGTATAAGACGATTCCCGATTTTTGGGGGATGTTTTTTAGCATCAAAAGTCGTCTTATACGCCGGAAAATACGGTATATTGACTTTTATGTTTTGAACAAAGGATTTTCTGGCACGTAATCAAGAATCCTTAGACCACTGGATCGGCCTCCACAGGGAACCGGACCAAGCCTGGAAATGGGCCAACGACACCGAATTCAACAACTGGTGGGTCCCCTTCTATTAATTCAATAAATATTTCAGTTTATAATGAGACTGGCCTTGTGGTTACAACCTGGGCCTGTGATTTGGGCAATGGGGGTTCAGTGCCGGGCTCCCCCACAGATTTGCAGTGTGACCTGGGGTGACTTGCTCAGGGCTGGATTTTCACTGCTGGGGAAGCTGCTCCGGCAGCCGTGGAAGGTTGTTGATGGTTTGTTGCTGTTGCAGGTTTCCAATCGTAGGAGGAGCACAATGCGCTTTTCTGAGTCACAACAGCGTCTCCAGTTCCGGCTGCTCAAACTGTCAACCTTGGATCTGCAGCAAACCGGCCTAGAAACCAGAAAGTGGAGCCAAGAGACTGTGACCTGGATGAGGTGACCTGGTCCTGTCCGTGGGGCTGTACCAAGCGGCCTCAACGTGTAGGGAATTGATGAGGCTGGTTAGAGACTCGGGGGCTTCTTGCGCAAGAATCCGCAGAGCGTCTACACTGCCCGCCCGCTCTTGCACAAGGAAATTGACAGTACGGCGTGGTAAGAGAAGGCTTCTTGCGCAAGAGCTACTCTCTTTTCTAAGCCCTCTTGCACAGGAGCTCTTGCCCAGCTGGGACACACTGGATCTTGGCTGATTTATGTGAGCTGGAGCTCTGGGGAAGACTCTTCTCTCCCCAGTACCAGGGGTGGGGGTTAGGGATAAATGTCCCCAAGGCTCAGCACAGCCTGACACCCCACAGCCCAGCCCCGCTGGAACAGCAAAACCGGAGCTTGGACTCGCTTCTACAGGCTGAGGGAGGGCTGGGAGCCAGGACTCCTGGGTTCCATTTCCCGCTTTGTCACCAATTCTCGGTGTGATCTTGGGCAGGTGAGTGTCTGTGACTCGGTTTCCCTAGGTGTGACACGGGGATAACGGAGCCGCACTCTGAGGTCTCCTCCATTCCCTGCTCAGAGGGGGACGGCGTCTCGCTGGCAAATCCACTGGTGTGCAGAGTTGCAGTCTTGTGAATGAATCCGATTCCCCTTCATCAACCCACAGCTGTTCCCCTCAGCTGGGCCTGACACCGGGAGCCTGTGGGACAAAGGAGAGCGCCTGTGGGTCCATCACACTCACTCGACAGCAGCTCTTCCCTGTGCTAACAGGATCCGCAGCTGCCCTATCCTCTCCCCCAGCTCTGCCCTGGGGCCTGCCCCTCCCCACCACTGCCAGGGCCTGGCCAGGGGCTCTAAGGGCCTCTCCCTGCCCCAAGCTCAGCTCCAGCCGCCTCCTCCCTCCTGCGCTAGCCCTACCCATCTCTCTCCTGCCCCATGGCTCCTCCTCACTGGGCTGTGCCAGTGATGCCCCTCCTGGTCCCCTCCTGCCTCTAGCTGGTCTATATCTGCCCCTCTCCCTTCCCCCTCACTGGGGATCCCCAAGGCTTTAGCTCACCCCTTTGTTCTGCTCCCTCCACACCCTGTCGATGGACAACCTTGTCATCACCTCATCCCTGTTCCTCCTCTGCCCTCCCCTGTCCCTGTCCCTGTCCCCAGCCCCTTCTGCCCACACAGGGGAGGGAAAGTGACTCAAGGAATCACTCACCAGGTCTGATCCAGCTGGGATCCATCCAGCCAGGTCCAGGCCTTCTCCGGGGAGGGGTGGGACAGTCCCACCCAGAGCTGAGTTTTGCTTTGTGTCAGGTTGTGGAGGGCCTCCTGCAGGAAGGGGGTGACAGGCACCTGGTGTCCAGAATGTTCTCTCGTGTCCAAGTCGTCATCAAGTCCAGCACCAGAAATATGGGGCTGTGTGCCTGGCAATCCCCATATAGACCGTCCCTCCAGCCGTCCCTCTACATCAGAGCTACTCAACTTTGGAAGCCTTGGGGGCCACAGTGATGCTCCTAGTACAGGGATTCCCAACTTTTTTCGGTCCCCGTACCTCCTTGGCTTTTAGTAAACCTTCCCGTACCCCCTATTCAATATGAAAGGTGATAAATTCTAGACTCTAGAATCCACGACCTTTTTCATTAAGGCCGTGTCCAGACTCAGGGGTTTTTTCGGGAAAAGTAGCCTTTTCCCGAAAAAACTTCCCCTGCGTCCAGACTCAAGCCGCGTTCTTTCGAAATTATTTCGAAAGAACGCGGCTTTTCTTTCGATGGCGGTAAACCTCGTTTCACGAGGAAGAACGCCTTCTTTCGAAAGTTCCTCTTTCGAAAGAAGGCGTTCTTCAATGTAAAGAGACCGTCTTCGAAAGAGAGCATCCAGACTCGCTGGGTGCTCTCTTTCGAAAAAGCGGATTTCTCTTTCGAAAGATCCGCCTGCAGTCTAGACGCGATCTTTTGAAAGAGGCTCTTTCGAAAGAAGCCTGCAGTCTAGACATAGCCTAAGGGTGTGTCTAGACAACAGGGGTTTGTCAACAAAAGTGGTCTTTTTTCAACAAAACTATACAGCTGTGTCTAGACTGGCTGCTTGAATTTCCGCAAAAGCACTGACGATCTCATGTAAGATTGTCAGTGCTTTTGCGGAAATACTATGCTGCTCCCATTCGGGCAAAAATCTTTTTCCGAAAAACTTTTGCGCAAAAGGGCCAGTGTAGACAGCTGAGATTTGTTTTCCGCAAAAAAGCCCCAATCGCAAAAATGGCGATGGGGGCTTTTTTGCGGAAAGGCACATGTAGATTGGCCATGGATGCTTTTCCGCAAAAAGTGCTTTTGCGGAAAAGCGTCCTGCCAATCTAGATGCGCTTTTCCGAAAATGCTTTAAACGGAAAACTTTTCTGTTAAAAGCATTTCTGGAAAATCATGCCAGTCTAGACGTAGCCTACCAGTATTTACACTGCTGCTGAGTTCTGTCTACATAATGTCGACAGAACTCAGCAGTTTTGTCGACAACGGTAAACCTCATTCTACGAGGAATAACGTCTTTTGTCAACAGAGTTCTGTCGACAGAAGGCGTTATTGCATGTAAACTGTCCTTTGCGTCTACGCTGCCATGTCGACAAAGCAGCTTGCTTTGTCGACAGAACTGGATGTAATCTAGACCCTCTTTGTCGACAGAAGGTTTGTTAACAGTATCTGTCGACAAAACTTCTGTCAACAAAACCCTGTAGTCTAGACGTATCCTAACACTACTACTTTTGGAATATTTCAATAGTTATTTACCAAATATTCCTTGTACCCCCTTGACAAGCTTCTCGTACCCCCTAGGGGTACGCGCATCCCAGGTTGGACACTCCTGTCCTAGCACATGCCGAGAACCGCAGCTTAAGTGTGGTTGCATATACATGCAAATATAAATGCAAAAATATGCAAATAGCTTATTTCACACTGACAGGCACGAATATAAAGACTACACAACACGCAGGCCCCATTTAAGTCAGTACTGCTGATATGAATAAAATGCAACAGTTACTCCATTTCCACCCCTATGACAACACTTTTACTGAACAATGACAGTCCAGGAAGTTAACTCCTAAAATGCATAGAACAGAAGACCATGACGTTGATGACTTTTTTGTTTTGGCTCCTACCTGTGGGCCACATGTTGAGCCCTGCGTAAACCCAAACTGCACCGCAGGCCTCAAACAAACAGGCCACAGGCCACATACGGCCTATGGGACGGGCGTGTGTTGAGTAGCTCTGTTCTACATCTCTCTCTCCCGCTCTCTCTGCCTCTCCCGGGCCACCCCTCCCAATATGCAAGATACACAGCCCTAGGCGGCACCAAATTACCCTGATTTCATGGTGCTCTAGGCAGCTGCGTGATATGTATGTGGCAGCCCCAGCTCCAGCAGCCAGCCCCGACGCCCAGCCAGCCCCTCTACAGGCTGCACCCAGCAGGGCCGTCCTTGAGGGATGCTGAGCTCCCTGCCATCTGGGCCCCATTTCCCCACCCCTTCCTGCCCCCATTTCACCACTTTTCCCCAAGTGACATGGCCTGGGGACTTAGAAGCGCTGGCGTGGGCAGCAGAAATCAAACCTTCCCCCTCAGTCATGGGCAGCAGCGAGAAGTGGAGTGACCCCTTCCCAGGACACATGGCTCTGCTGGTTCCCAGCTGCTTCCCGGTACCAGTGAATGTGGGGGCAGCTCTGCCCTTTCCCCATGTCCCTCTTCTAGGAGCCTGGTAAGCAGAGCTCGCTGGGGCCCCTGCTACCTGCCTGCTTTGCTACTGCCTCCCCCACAGCCCTGGGACTGCCCCCCGACTCTGGCCACCACAGCTCTTGAACACAGCCCCTACCCCAATAGAGGGGAGATGTAGGTAGGGATGGCCCTGTCTCTCTCAGGGTATGTCTACACTGCAGAGTTTTTTCGGAAAAATGGCTGCTTTTCTGAAAACATTTCACTTACATCCACATTGCGTTACAACACACTTTCAAAAGTTGTGCTCTTTGGAAAAAAAAATCCAAAGAATAGAAGGGTTTTTCCAACATTAGTAAACCTCTTTCTATGAGGAAGAAGCCCTTTTCCGAAAAGCTCTTTTGCAAAAAGGCATGTGTGGATGGGGAAGAGGGAGTTCTTTTGGAAGAGGAAAGAGGAAAAAGCCCAGGGCTACGTCTAGACTGGCATGGATTTCTGAAAATGCTTTTAGCGGAAAACTTTTCGGTTAAAAGCATTTTCGGAAAAGTACGTCTAGATTGGCAGGATGCTTTTCCGCAAAAGTACTTTTTGCGGAAAAGCATCCGTGGCCAATCTAGACGCGGTTTTCTGCAAAAAAGCCCCGATCGCCATTTTCGCCATCGGGGCTTTTTTGCGGAAAACAGTACTGTGCTGTCTACACTGGTCCTTTTGAGCAAAAGTCTTTCGGAAAAAGACTTTTGCTCAAACGGGAGCAGCATAGTTTTTCCGGAAAAGCACGGATGATTTCACATGAGATCGTCAGTGCTTTTCCGGAAATTCAAGCGGCCAGTGTAGACAGCTGGCAAGTTTTTTCGGAAAAGCTGCTGATTTTCCGGAAAAACTTGCCAGTCTAGACACAGCCCAGGGGTCCTGGTAGCCACTTCATCCATAACAATCCCAGCTTGCATGTGAGGTAGCGTCCATTCAGTGCGGACATTAGCTTTTCACTGACCACACAGCTCTCTTTGCTGTGTAGACGCTCTCTTTCGGACGACGTTATCCGGAAGATCTCGTCCAGAAAAGTTCCTTCTGAAAGAAGCCTGCAGTCTAGACACACCCCACTCGCACTCCCAGCTGAGCTGGGTTCGGCACACGCAGACAGGGGAGGCTAACAATGGCTTAGAGCTGCTTCTGTCACCTACCCTGATGCTGAGACTAGTGATTTCTGTGGGTATTGTCAAAGCTGCCTCAGGAGTTTGGACCCCCCTTAGTAATCAGTAATAGGAACAGGGACGTCCAAACCAAATCCTTAGGCAGCTGTGAAAATCCCAGCCCTAAAGTGCATCTGTACCCAGGCCCAGCCCAGCAAGGGCAGCTCCAGCCGGGTGTTATCGGCCCCTTTACCTGCTCCTCCCGGTCCCGGATCACCAGCAGCTGGGAGCCCCTCGCGGCGCAGTCGCTGCGGCTCTTGTTCCAGGTTTTATTTTCTGTGGAGACCCAGTAGCACTTGTCCCCGCGCAGCCGCCAGTCCGAGGGGCAGAGTTTGCACCCGGCGTCCCCTGCAGAGAAACAGGCGCCATTAGTGCTCTGAGACTCATCCCCGGCTACTCCCTTCCTGTGCCGGGCAAGGATGGGGATAAAGAGGGTTTGAGTTAGAGATGTTCAATATCGGTTAACTGAACAGTCGACTAACTGCATGAATTCGTATCCCTTACTCGACTGTTCTATCGTCCCCTGGGGGTGGGGCCAGCAGCCAGTGCGCTCTGGACCCACTCCCGAGGAGCCCTTTGCCAACCCACGCGGCTGCCTCTGTATCAGGATTCTTTGTAAGCTGAGCCTTTGAGTGAGCACCCAGGAGAGATTCAAATGCCAACCAGCTGATTAGCAGAGCGCACACAGACAGCAGCATGTGTTTCTATTGGTGGTGCTACCCATCCACACATGCCTCAGTGCACAGGGCATTCTGCACACGGCTGGACAACATTAGAGGGAACATTGGTGAGGGACCCTTATTCCAGCTCCACACCAGCAGGACTGGTCTATCCGGGACAGGGGAGAAACCCAGGAGCCT
Organism: Pelodiscus sinensis; assembly: GCF_049634645.1. Lineage (NCBI taxonomy): Eukaryota > Metazoa > Chordata > Testudines > Trionychidae > Pelodiscus > Pelodiscus sinensis. Next base: position 12,113,791 of record NC_134742.1, read on the forward strand.
AGGTGCCCACAATAACACCCATTTCACAGCCAGAGTGGCCTAGAAGGACTTGGAGTAACTGTGGGGTAAACTCAGACTAGCAGGGGAGGCTGGGAGCAAGGGGTGATGTGAAATGGGAGGGGACATGGGTCCTGATGTCAGAGAATGGGGTGTGTGTGTGTGGAACCAGGAGACAATGTCTCTAATAATGAGTTTTGACCCCATCTCCCACTGGAAAAAACTCCTAGATCACTTTGTATTATTTATTTAAATTTTCCCAGGTATTACCCTACAAATGGCCACTAGGTGTCACTGCCTCCAGCCAGGCCCAACTGAGGCAGGTACATTCCTAACCTAGCACTGAGTGGGGCTGGGAACTAGATCGGTGCAGCCAGCAGGGGGCAGCGTGTTCCTGCCCTGCAGGATTCCCACGGCCTGGCCCAGCAGCTGGGTTCGGGAAGGGCGGCTCAGACGTTCTGGGGTTACCTGCTGGGCCGGGCTGGCCTGGGGGGCACAGCTGGGACCGGACACTGTCCAGGTGGGCGCTGTAGGCTGCTGTGCAGGGGTCCCTGCTCCCAGGGGGTGTCGCTGCATCTCTGCTCCCAGCTCCGTCGCTCCCAGGGGCTGCCGGGGTCTGTCCCTTCTCGGATGCCAAGTGGGAAACTGCAAAGCAGGATGGGGAGTGGGGGAGGAGAATGATGGTGACTGGTCAGTGTTACAGCAGGTTGTTAGACAGGAGGACTGACAAAGCCCTGTGGAGACCCCGGGCCTGGCCCAAAGTCTGTTCAGCTCCATCTCCTCTGACTCCCCTGGGCTACTGAGCAGCCCCAAAGGGTCAGGGTCTGAAAAAGTGGCTGGGACTGAAAAATCAGCTTGAGAGGTACCTAAATCCCTTGGGCCTTTTTGCAAACCCAGCCAGTGTTTGCAGCTCTCTCAGTTACTCACCGCGCAACTCCACAGTGTCAGGGCACCTCCGAGTCTGACCGGATTTAGCCTCCCCACCCCATGTGAGACACGGCACAGACCTGTTACTGCCACTGTACGGCTAGAGAAACTGAGGCACAGAGGGCCTGGAGGTGGGGAAGTCCAGCCTGAATCCTAGGCTGGGAACAGACCATGTGATCTGGCCCTCTGGGGCTACATGTTCAATATGGCGTCGTCCTCCTCACCCTGAGAACAGCGTCACTTCCTCAGCTGAAATTGTGGAAGAAAATTGGCACCTACTAAACCATCTTATTAGTCTTTAAAGTGCTACATAGTCCTGTGTTTTGTTTCAGCTACACCAGACTAACACGGCTACATCTCTATTACTGTTCACCCTGAGTGGTGCCTCAGAGGAGGAGCTGGGAGACATGTGGGCTGGGGTGTGAGATCGCACTGGAAGCCGAGGGGCTGGGCTGCAGCCGTGAGGGTGTCAGGCTGGCGGTCAGAGTGTCTGGGTCTCTTTGCTGCTACAGTCATGGCTTTGCTCACAGACTTTCTCCCAGGCGGGGATGGGTGCCCCTCCCCCTCTAATGCTCCCACTCCAATACCAAGGTGAGGGGCACAGCCTGCTTGCTTAGAACTTTATCTGGCATCTGTCACTTCCCCTCTGTGTCCCTTGCCCACGTTCCCTGTGACGCAGGGAGGATCATGGGATTATACAAGGGTTTTAGGCACCTAAAGCTGCAGAGAGGCCTGAGGGAGGTTTTCAGAAGCACCTCGGCCCAGCTCCTCAACAGTATCCAGGTGCCTAACTCCCTTGGGTGCTGGGCAGCTCAAAATGTTTGGGAACCTAGGCCTTAGGGGCCCAATTCCCATTTATTTCAATAGGCGTCAGATGCCTAGAACAACCCCCCGGGGCTACGTCTAGACTGGCATGATTTTCCGGAAATGCTTTTAACGGAAAACTTTTCTGTTAAAAGCATTTTCGGAACAGAGCGTCTAGATTGGCACGGACGCTTTTCCGCAAAAGCATTTTTTGCGGAAAAGCGTCCAATCTAGACGCGCTTTTCTGCAAAAAAAACCCCGATCGCCATTTTAGCGATCAGGGCTTTTATGCGCAAAACAAATCTGAGCTGTCTACACTGGCCCTTTTGCACAAAAGCTTTGCACAAAAGGACTTTTGCCCGAACGGGAGCAGCATAGTATTTCCGCAAGAAGCACTGACAATCTTACATGAGATCCTCAGTGCTTTTGCGGATATTCAAGCAGCCAGTGTAGACAGCTGGCAAGTTTTTCCGGAAAAGCGGCGGATTTTCCGGAAAAACTGGCCAGTCTAGACACAGCTTAGGGGTATGTTTACACAGCAGCATTATTTCTACACTTCAAGCAGTTATTTCGATATAATGCTGAAATAAAGTGCAAGCAGAGGATTGCTTACTCTGACTCCTATGATATTCATTTCACAAGGAGTAAGAGTATGTCTACACTGTACAACTATTTTGAGACATTGGACGTATCCTGAAATAGCTACCACAGGTCGTAACGAGCTGCCCATTATTTTGAAATATTTTTCAAAATAACAGGCGTGCTATTTCGGCATCCCGGTAACCCTCTTTCCATCAGGGTGAAGGGATGTCTCAAAATAGCGTGTTATTTTGAAATCTGGTGCTGTGTAGATGCACCAAATTTCAAAATAACCTATTTAGAAATTCAGTCAAAATCAGATACGCAATGTGCATAGCATAGATTGCGTATCGTATTTCGAGTTTAGGATGTTGTGTAGACGCACCCTAAGGGAAGTTGAAGGAAGAGTGCTCTTTCTTCGACTTCCTGCCGTGTAGACAGCGCCAAAAGCCAAAATAAGCTATTTCAACTTCAGCTACACAATTAGTGTAGCTTAAGCTAATTTTGGATTTAGCCCTCCTGTGTAGACGTGCCCTAGGTGCCTCGCTGTGGTGTTAAGCACCTAAACCCTGTGGAATCCCAGCCTTACGGGATCAGCCCAGGGTCACACGGGGAATCAGTGGCAGAACCTGGAACTGGTCCTAGAGATACTGAATCCGGATTAGGACCAAAACCACTGAGCCAGCCTCCTTGTCAGAGCACCTGTGAGCTCCCGCCCAGTCCTGCCATTTTGGTGCGATCAGCCAGCTCCCTCTGACATGTTGGCCTGGAGAGGGAATCACGACATTCAGGGTATGTCTAGACTACAGGGTTTTGTCAACAGAAGTTTTGTCGACAGATACTGTCGACAAAGCTTCTGTCGACAAAGAGCATCTAGACACATTCAGTTCTGTCGACAAAGCAAGCCGCTTTGTCGACATAACAGTGTGGACGCAAAGGACAGTGTAGATGCAATAACGCCTTCTATCGACAGAACTCTGTCGACAAAAGGCGTTATTCCTCGTAGAATGAGGTTTACATACGTCGACAACACTGCTGGGTTTTGTTGACGTTATGTCGACATAACTCAAAGGCAGTGTGGACGCAGGTATAGTTTTGTCGACAAAAGTCCACTTTTGTCGACAAAACCCTGTAGTCTAGACACACCCCCAGGGGGAAACATTCCCAGCTGGCTTTTGGTGATGTCCTTTCTCCATTTATCCCCTATTATTCAAAGACCCACAGTGAGAGATAGCTGTGATCAGGGCCCTGTTGGGCCGGGCGCTGCACAGACACAGTGAAAGACAGGCCTTGCCCCCAAAGAAGTTACAAATTGTACAGAGAAAGGTAGCATGATCTCCATTTTATATTTGGGAAACTAAGGCTCAGGGTAATTCAGTGACTTGCCCCCAGTCACAGAAGGAGTCTGCGGTAAAGACTAGAATGGATTCCCAAGCCCCAGAGTTAAGTGCTGACAGCCTAAGGGGGGAATATTCAACATCTGTATGAACATGGTGTTTCTGGGGCTTCTTAAAATCTCCCCTGAAATAAACAGGATGAAAACATTGGTTAGGGGAAGAAATAGAAGCATCAGAGCAAAGGACGTTTGGAAGGTCACGCCGCAGATCTGGGAGTAGAACTCTGGTCTCTTAGGGTTCGTCTACACAGCAGTCGCTACCACGGCTGCTATTCCAAAATAACAATGCGAGTGTCTGCACAGCAATTCTGTTATTTCTAAATACATTCAAAATAACGGACAGCTTCTGTAAACTTCATTCCACAAGGAATAACACTTATTTGGAAACAGCTATTTCGGAAAAGCGGTAGTGTGGACGCTTCACTGCTGCTAATTCGAAATAGCCCCTCCTTAGGGCCATTCCTAAGTCATTATTCCCCAGTGCCTCTTGGGTCTCTAAATTGAGATAGCGCATCTGCATTAGAGGTGCCTGCCTCGGACTAATTTTGAGGCTTCCCTGTAGTGTAGACGTGCTATTTCGATATAGATATTTCAGAATCTCTCTTCCGGAATAGCTTATTCCGAAATAAGTGTGCAGAGGAGACGTAGCCTTAAGGACAAAACTCTCTTTTCACAGGGTCTCTCACTAGGTCTCCCTTGGTTCATCTACCTCTCTCTCTTGTTCTGTGTGTCTTTGATAGAAAAAACAAAGAAACTGGTCGTTCCAATATTTCAGCATTTGGTTTTGCCCCAAATTGGGCAAACTCTGAAATGTTTGTGACTCTGATCAAAACTTTCGATCCGCGCCCTGAACCCCTGAATCCCCTCTCAGCACCTCTTGCTTTCCTGCATCCTGAACCCCCTCCTGTACTGCAAGCACCTGGCCTACCCCTGAGCTGCCTCCCAGAGCCAGCACCCTGCATCCCCTCCTGCATCCCAAACCCCTGTGCCAGCCCAGTGAAAGGGAGGGAGGAAGGATGGAATCCCACTTTCTTTTAGCCAGCTCTAGTGTGTGCCAGGATCTATCTAGTTATCCCTGCATCCCCATGCACACCCATCTACCTGGGTATCTGATTGTCTCTTTGTGTGACAGCCACGTGCTTTGCGATATTAGGGTCACCAGCAAGTAGGAGGGACGGGACAGTGCAGGTTGGTCAGTGACAGACCCGCAGTGACAAACCCAGTGCGGCAGCTACTCACCCCAAATCCCCAGAACAATCACAGCAAACAGCAGCACCGTGTTCCCAGCCCATCCGCCCCATAGCGCCGTGCGGTGCCACCAGGGACACTGGGCACCTGCAGAAACCAATATCTAATGAGAGACAATCGGGATCGGGTGCATGAAATACTGTTTCAGGGCTGCACTTTGCAACGGGAGAGGGGAGGGTTCAAAACTCAGAGCATCTGTCCCAGCTCCACTCCCATATGCTGTTCCCCTGTCAGCTGTAAGTACCATGGCTGGTGCTGCCTCCTGCCCTGTCCTATACAGGTGGGCTCGAGGCCAGGGGAGTTGGGGGGAGGAGGCAGTGGCATATGCTGGTCCCACCAAATGTTACGAGCCGCACGCCCAGACCGTTAACGGCCGCTCTGTGCATGTCCCCCAGCGCCTGGCGGAAAAAGAGGCAGGTGCATTGGGGTAGAACTGTGGTATGCAACCTTTTTTCAACCGCGATCCCCAGGGCTGGGCCCGGCCGTTGGTGGCCACATGGTGCAGCAACCCCCCCAGGAAGACATCTGAGACCCCCTTGGGAGTCGTGACCGACAGGTTGCGTACCACTTGGGGAGAGCATGGGGGTTGGGGGACGGGTACTGGGTTAGAGCAGTAGTATGTCGGGGGGGGGGGGGGTCCTGGCTCCGGGGGATGAGCAGATACATTGGATTAGAGCAAGGGGGGAAGGTGCCTGGCTCAAGGGGGGGGGGGGCATTGGGTTAGAGCAGTTGGCTGGAGGGTACCTGGCTCTGAGGAAGGGGCGGATGCATTGGGTTAGGGCAGGGAGCTGGGTGTTAGAACAACTCGTGTCTCTCCTTTCCCACAGGTGGGAAGTGGAGTCTAGTGGTTATATCTGGGAATCTGGGCTTGGGGGTTCCAGTCTCAGCTCTGTGGGAGCTGGCGCTGGGCAGGACAGGCGGGGGAAAGGACGGGATTCTGGGAAGCAGGATTCCCGGGTTCCTCTCCTAGCCATGCCCCTGACTTTGCTTTTGTCCGCAGGCCAGTCATTCCCCCGTGTGGGCCTAAATTTGTCTATTGCCTCCACCTTAGAGATGCCAGGACACCAAGCTCCTGTTTGCCTTCTCTGTTGTGTGCGTAGATACTGAAGGATCAGACCCCAAATCCTGCACTGCTGTCAATCCATATGTCCAACTCAGACTCACCCCAGCCCCTGCCACCCTATGAGCCCTCCCTGGGGTGGCAGCCCCAGCCCTCACCCTGCTGATGGCACATGGAGCCTGCAGGCGGGGAGCAGGGTTTGCAATCAGTACCTTGGATCCTGGCAGGCAATGGGACGGCCCAGCTGCCCTCCTTGGGCTTTCGGTTCATCACCATGTAGGCCTCCTCGTCCTCCATTAGCTCAGATATTGTCGCCCAGAAAGCGAAGGCAGTGACAGTGCAGCTGGGAGCTTCTCCGAGCTGCATGGGGAGGGGGTGTGAGACCACAGGAAACTGAGCCACGGCCTGTCGCTGGGTGAGTGACAGGTCGATGGACGGAACCTGCAGCCTGAGGGCTGTTTGCTGCTGCAGAAAGTGCCTCGTGCAGCCGCAACAATTCTTAGACGTTACAAAGATACGAAAATGCTCCTCCCCTTCCAGCAGAGGAACCTGCAGGCAGCTGATACAGAGTCAGCAGCATGTGGGCTGGAAGGTGGAAGCAGGTTCATCAGCTGTCTGACCAGCTGCTAACAACCCGAATATAAGGAGTCATCCTCAGCCACAACAGGGATAGCCTGCAGCTGCCCTGGTACCACAGTGAGGGGCACAGCCTATTGTTTTGGCATGTTTTGATAAAAGAGGTGCGTGCCTCAGTTTCCCTACTGGTTTCAAAAGGATTCTGTTTCTCTTTGGGACAGTGACTGATACACCGAACCTGCTTGGATCCATAGCACGGCATGATCCATGTCTGGATGGAGAGTCAGCAATTATGTCTTGGCGACAAGGAGTCCGGTAGCACTTTATAGACTAACAGATGTATTGGAGCATAAGCTTTTGTGGGCAAAGACCCACTTCGTCAGATGCATGTAGTGGAAATTTCCAGAGGCAGGTATAAATATGGAGGCAAGAATCAGGCTAGAGATAGGCACAATAGAATTCTGGAGGGACAGGACAGGCTATTCTCTGATGGACCCACACAAATCAATACAGTGCCAGCGGCTACTCACCCCACATCCCCAGCGCTAGCACAGCGATCACCAGGACAAGGTTTCCAATCCATCCGACCCACAGAGCTGTGCGGTGCCACCGGGGACTCCGAGCACCTGTAAGAACCAACCTCGGGTGAGAGACAGTTGGGATCTGGTGCATGAAATACTGTTTCAAAGAAAAATACGGCCCCGAGATCACAGTGTGGGTGGAATCCTATGCCCATATAGAGTTCGTTAAATGATTGGGGTCTATCCACTCACTTACTCATCTTGTTTTCCTCTGTAGACCAGTCTGGACTGGCTGGAGAGCTGCCCATTTTTATAAAGGGATGAAATTTTGGACATTTTATTGAAAATGAGGATTAATATTGGCACTTTCCCCAATGTTTAATATTTCCAACATTTTAAAATGAAACCTTTCCCCCTCTTTTTTAATCCCGCACCACATTTGCTTCTTGTTTTTCAGATTCTCTCTCTGTTCGAACACATTGTTCTAAACTATTTCTTGTGTTCAGTGTATGTCATGTCAATTTTCAGACCCTAACAGTCACGCAAAAGCCAGCTGAGTATCCAGGCAAAAATAGTTACAAATTGCATGTACCAATTAAAACAGAATTTGGCCATTGCAAATCTATAGTTTAGAGTCCACACTATGAACATCCAACTCAACTGTTATTTCTACCTTCCTGTCCACCAAGGGCAAGGACAGATATCTACGTACATTGGAAAGCAAAGGCCTTAGAACACAACTGGACATTAAATGGAATGAATCTGTAACAAATGCTGGGATTGGTCAAAGTCCAACAATACCTGATCTAACATTATCTAGAACAGAATTTGGTACATCCCAGGATGCATGTTAAGAATGAAACAGGAGATTGGCCCTGGGCATCTAGAGGAATATGGAAAAGGGCCTAGAAAAGACTCCCTCCAGCAAACAGTCCTGAGAGAAAAAACTGTGACAGCGCAAAAGACATGCAAAGAGAGGCTCAGGATAGCTAGAGGTGGTGGACGCTGAGTCACGCCCTGAGCAACAGGCGAAGGATTCAGGATCACTAGTGTTATTTTTGCTTTCCCAGATTTGCTTTTCCCAAAGGTTTTCCATTTGCAACATTAGTGTCTGGAAACTTTTCCCCATTTGTAAGCACCTTGGCTGCGTCTAGGTTGGCATGATTTTCCGCAAATGCTTTTAACGGAAAAGTTTTCTGTTAAAAGCATTTTCGGAACAGAGCGTTTAGATTGGCACGGACGCTTTTCCGCAAAAGCTCTTTTTGCGGAAAAGTGTCCGTGCTAATCTAGACGTGCTTTTCCGCAAAAAAGCCCCGATCGCCATTTTCGCGATCGGGGCTTTTTTGCGCAAAACAAATCTGTGTAGTCCTTTTGCGCAAAAGCTTTGCGCAAAAGGGACTTTTGCCCTAACGGGAGCAGCATAGTATTTCCGCAAAAAGCACTGATTTCTTACAGCAGGAAGTCAGTGCTTTTGCGGAAATTCAAGCGGCCAGTGTAGACAGCTGGCAAGTTTTTCCGGAAAAGCGGCTGATTTTCTGGAAAAACTGGCCAGTCTAGACACAGCCCTTTGGTTTATAAGCACCTTTGCTGTTTCCATTGTCAAAGTTTAATTGTGATGTTGCACAGCTGAGTTTTATTGGTCAGCTTACTCACAGGGCATTCTATTATTTCAAATTTACCTTCTTTCCATCTTGAAGTCAGACTCACAGAAGCATAGGGATGGAAGAGACCTCCAGTATTCATCTAATCCATCATCCCTTCCCTCACCCCGTGCTGAGCCAGGAACAAGGTTGCCTAGGGCTTTACTGAACTGATCTTTATTTTACCTAGTCCTGAAATCCTCCAGTTAAAGAGTCTACAAACTCTCTAACTGACCTTTTTCAACGCATAACTCTCTTCACTGTTAGAAAGTTTTCCCTTAAAATCTCCCCTGCTGCAAATTAAGTAGGTTACTGTTTATTCCCTCCTTTAGTGGCCACAGAGAGCATGTGCTCAACATCTGCTTTGTAACAACCTTTTCCACATTAGGAAACTGGTATCATGACCCCCTGCCCTGGCCATCTCTTCTCTAGCCAGAACACATCCGGTTCTTTCAACCTGTCCTCACGTCACATTTTCAAAGCCTCTTCTAGACTTTTTTCTCTCTTCAGAACAAGACAGTTCCCTCTTCCAAAAAGATCTCACTAATCCTACGTTCATACAGTGCCTTCAGGAAGGTGTCTGGGAAGGTTTTTATTCTTGTCAGGGCCCCAGGAGTCTGAGTCCATCCTGAAACAGTCTACAACCCCACAAACCACCAGCCAGAACTTGGTGGAATGTTGTTGGAGAAGGGCCGTCTGATGAACCTTCCCGACTGGGTGAATGTAGCCTGGACCTCCCTCTCCCCAGGATCCTACACCAACAGATCTCCTCACAACAGTGAGCTGTGACTGAAAGCTGATCCAAAGTATCCCAGCTACTTCCAAGAGGCCAGAGGGTCTCCCCGGCACAGCCCTGCTCTGGGGCAGGCACTGAGAGCAACAGGCTGCCAAGCAAAATCCATCCTGGGGTTTAACATGAATCCCTCGGGAAATAAAAGCCACTTACCAAAGGGCTGAGCTGAAAGGGGAGCCCTGGAGCCAGGAAAGCCAGAGGGGAGGTTCAGATCCGCATAGATGATCTCCCCAGCCATGGTGCAAGCAGCTGAGAAGAGCTCACACACTTGGCTGTGTTGGCCGTACAGACTGCAGCGCGTACGTGCATGAGATTGACCTCACTCCCACACCAGGAAATGTCACCTCTCAGAGAGCGGAATTCCACACCTCACATGCGACTGCAAAGGGTCCCTTCAGAGTGTCTGCAGCTTCAGTCGTGCAGCCCTAAACCCATGTCACAGGCCTTGAAATGCTGAGACTGGTGCAGCCTTGGGCCAGGGCTTTCAGATGCACCGTAGCTATTTTAAACTCTAGTCACAGGGGCTAAACTGGCCTGGGAATGAAAAAACCTGGTTTTTAATCTCTGTGCTGACCTGCTGTGTGAATTTGCGCCGGTCTCTTCTTTTCTCTGCATGTTTCTCCTCCTGCTTCATTTCTATTTAGATTGTGGACTATTTGTGATACAGACTCCTTGTGTGTTTGTGCCCTACCCAGCACAATGGGGCCCTGATCCCAGCTGGGGCAGGGCCTGTCTCTCGCTGTGTCTGTGCAGCGCCCGGCACAACAGAGCCCTGATCTCTCAGCTGTGAATCATCTCCACTTCATAGAATCATAAACTCCTAGGGCTCAGGAGGGATTGAGTCCAGCCCCCTGTCCAAAGCAGAACCAATCGCAACTCAATCATCCCAGCCAGGGCTTTGTCAAGCCGGGACTTAAACACCTCTAGGGATGGAGATTCCACCCCCTCCTTAGGGAACAAATTCCAGTGCTTTCCCATCCTCCTAGGCAAATAGTTTTTCCTAATATCCAACCTAGACCTCCCCCACTGTAACTTGAGACCATTGCTCCTTGTTCTGCCATCTGTCACTACTGAGAAAGCCTCTCTCCATCCTCTTTGGAACCTCCCTTCAGGAAGTTGCAGGCTGCTCTCAAATCCCCCCTCACTCTTCTCTTCTGCAGACTAAACAAGCCCAAATCCCTCAGCCTCTCCTCGTAGGTCATGTGCTCCAGCCCCCTAATCATTTTGGTCGCCCTCCGCTGGACCCTCTCCAGTGCGTCCACGTCCTTTCTGTAGTGGGGGGCCCAGAACTGGACACAACACTCCAGATGTGGCCTCACTAGTGGCGAATCAAGGGATAATCACTTCTCTCACAGTTTGTAATTGGGTTCCTAAATACCTCCGAAGGTCTGGCCCTAAGTGACTTGCTGAGGTCACACACTAAGTTAGAGGCAGAACTTTGTAACCCAAATCTCTCAGGTCCCAGTCCAGTGTGTTAACCAGGAACCATCTTCGGTCTCGTTATCACCCCACGAAAGGACTTTCGTTCCATCCGGGAATTATTTGCCTGGAGCTGCTGTGGTGCCTGGCGTGTTGCTGAGGAAAGAGTTACTGAGATGTAGGATCGGAACGGATCCACAGCACTACCCTGGTTCCAAGAGTTCAGCAGAGGAGCTGATGGAGGAACCAACTAGCCAGAGTAATAACTGGCTGACATCTCGGATGATCTGTTCTGCAACCAGGACCTGAGCTCGCATCAGAAAATGTCACTGTCAGACCACAGTGAACGAGGTGAGAAGGCTGCCTTGTGACAGTGGTTAACAAGCATTCGGAACGTGCTAGGGCCTGATCCCCAGCTGCTGTGAATAGGCCCTGTATCCGGTCCCATCAAAGGGGCTGCAGCCCCAGCCTGTGCACAGCAGTTTGTCTTCCAACGTGCATAGTGATGTGCACTGGGAAAAGCAATCCCCGCTACACAGACACAGTGATGGGGTCAGAACTGGCGTCTGCCATCCCAGAGGTAGATTTCGGCATGTCCAGGGATTGTTGTCTGAGAACAGCCACTCGCTGCAGAGCAGCCATCCCAGAGGTGAGGAGGGTGAGAGATTCCTGGAATCCAGTTCCTTACCAGGCCTCGTACTTAACAGGCAACATGGCTGTAGACAGGTCAAAAGAGTCTGCCCTAAAGGGTTGAATAGTTTCTTGGGCCCCTGGGTTGATGAGTTCGGGATCCACTAAGGAATGGTGGATCGCTGACACCTGTGATCCAGTCTCTTTCCCCACAATAACCTCCTTTCTGCCTGTACTCACAGGCTACGCCTACACTGGCATGATTTTCCGGAAATGCTTGTCATGATTATGAGGGTTAGCCAGCAGCCTGGGGATTAAGGGTTTAACTACACCTAGCCAGGTGGAGTGACCAATAGGAATGTAGGTGGGATTTTTCAAACTGGGACAAAGGAATGTGGGTTTTTTTTCCCTCCCTTTTGTCTCTTGGAGAGAGTTCTCTGCAGCTACAGAGAGGGACAAGCATGTCTCTCGCTCTCTCTCCAATACATCATTCTTCATTTTCTGTAAGTAGGGTAAAGTTTAGGTAGTTTCGTTAGGTTTTATTGTGTTATGGATTGGGTATGGGATCTGAGCTCTGGCACTGCTTAAAAGATGTTTTGGCTTTTCTTTGTAACTAAGTTCTAGGCCCATGGAGTTTCTCCATGAGTATATTTTGTTACCTACCTCTCTAGTCATTATACTTGCAACCAGAATATTGTTGTAATAATAAAAGTTCTTTCTTTTCTTTTATTAACCTGGCAGTGGTTAATGGTGTGCCCTGATTTTTATTTTAGGGGTGAGATTTCCCAAATGATCTTTCCCCTGGTTTCTTTAGCAACATTTGGGTGGTGGCAGCGGAAGTTTTATTCCCAAGATCTAGGTTTTTAAGATCTTGGGGGAAGTTTTATACCAAAGCCTGGTAGATAAGGCTTTGGGGTACACTTGCTGGCCCCCACTTCTGCATTTATCATGCCAGAGTGGGGAAGGAGCCATGACAATGCTTTTAACGGAAAAGTTTTCTGTTAAAAGCATTTTCGGAAAAGAGCGTCTAGATTGGCAGGATGCTTTTCCGCAGAAGTAGTTTTTGCGGAAAAGCGTCCGTGGCCAATCTAGACACGGTTTTCCGCAAAAAAAGCCCCGATCGCCATTTTCGCCATCAGGGCTTTTTTGCGGAAAACAGTACTATGCTGTCTACAATGGCCCTTTTGTGCAAAAGTCTTTTGGAAAAAGACTTTTGCCCGAACGGGAGCAGCATAGTATTTCCGGAAAAGCACTGATGATTTTACATGAGATCGTCAGTGCTTTTCTGGAAATTCAAGCGGCCAGTGTAGACAGCTGGCAAGTTTTTCCACAAAATCAGATGGAGCACAAACTTACAGGTAGTCAGCTATATGAGGGGGCTTGTTAGAGGAGGGCTCTGCCTCTGAGGGACAGACCCCAGCCTCAGCCTCCTTATTCCTATCTGTGTCCCCACCCTTGGAGACACAGCCGAGCTGGGGTTACCGGCTGGGTCAGGCTGGCACAGCTGGGATCGGACACGCTCCAGGCGGGTGCTGCAGGCTGCTGTGCTGGGGTCCCTGCTCCCAGGGGGTGTCGCTGCATCTCTGCTCCCAGCTCCACTGCTCCAGGGGCTGCTGGGGTCTGTCCCTTCTCGGACAGCAAGTGGGAAACAGCAAAGAAGCGTGGGTGGGGGTGTGGGGACCGGTCAGTGTGACGGGAGGTTGTTAGGTGGAAGGACGGGCAAAGAGTCCCATGGAGACACAGAGCCTGATCCAAAGCCTGGTCAGCCCCCTCTCCTCTCGCTCCAATGGGTTTCGAAGCAATCCCAAAGGTCAGGGATTGAAAATCAGTGGGGGGGGGGGGAGGGGTTGTGCCTAAATCACTGGGACCCCTTGGGAAACCCAGCCCGTGTTGGCATCTACCACCCAGCCCCCATCGCCGGAGCGGGCAGGGCTGCTTCCCCCATGGACAGGAAGGGGAAACTGAGGCACGCAGTGCCCCAAGGTGGCAGGGGACAGCCTCAATTCCAGGCTGGAGATGCGGGGGCGGGAGGGGGGGAGGCTCCGGCCAGGGGCGGGGGCAGTGCCAGTCCCAGCCCCACAGGTGTGGGCATGGAGGGGGGGGGGGGGGGCTGTTCCATGACGCGGTGACTCTGGGCAGAAGCCAAACGTCGCCTCCCCGAGGCGGCGTCAGCACCTGCCCTGGGGTGGGAGCACGCGACTCCCAATGTTTAGTGGGACCAGCATGTGCCTCCCCCCCCCCCCCCGCCCGCACCTCCTCTGCCCCCAGCCTCGCGCTTCAGCCTGGCTCCCTCGTGCTGGGAGGTGGGTGAGGGGCTGTGATCTGCGACACTCGGAGGGATGGGGGAAGCCTTCGGGGCTAAATGGGGCCCCTGTGGGGGCGTCAGTGTGTGTTGATCTCTACCCCCCTACCCCATGCTAAAATGCAGGGAACCCAGGAGTTCTGGCTCCCAGCCCCTCCCCCCACATTGTATCCCACTGCCCCCCCCCCCCCCAGCCACGTGTGTGCACCTGCCTCAGGTGGGCCTGGGGCCTCTGTGGGGGAGTGACACCTAGTGACTATTCTGGGGAGCCCCCAGCCTTGGAAATGTTCATAACAGCCCCATACAAAGCTGTCTGGATTTTTCCTTGTGTGGGGGGCGGGTGGGGGGGGGGGGGTGTGAACTCTCATTACACCCCTTCCCATTCCTCAACGTCTGGGCCCCGTGTCCCACCCACCCCTCCAACTTGGCCCCTTGCGCACACTGTTCCCAACCTCCAAAATAGGGGGCAGGTTGGGGTGTGTGGCTAGAGCGCAGTGCACTGGGGGTAAGCGCTGCTGTGCAGGGCCCGTATGGGAGCCATGGATAAGGCAGAGCAGCCCCAAGGCTGTTCTAACCGACACAAGGAGCAGACGGGCCCAGGTTGCAGGGAGCACAAAGGGGATTTTCAGCCCTTTTAATCTCATCCCTGCCCCCCCAGTTGCAGGAAGGGAGGCGCCGGGAAGAAGCCCCAGAACATGCACAGAGTTAATGGCGCCCATCTCTCTGCAGGGGGCGCCAGGTGCAAATTCTGCCCCATGGACTGGCGGCTTCATGGGGACAAGTGCTACTGGGTCTCCAGAGAATATAAAACCTGGAACGAGAGCCACAGCGACTGCATCACGAGGGGCTCCCAGCTGCTGGTGATGCAGGACCGGGAGGAGCTGGTAAAGGGGCCGGTAACACCCTGCTGGAGCTGCTCGTGCCGGGCTGGGCCTGGGTACAGAGTGTGGGGGCTTCTTAGAGACATGTCAGGGCTGGGTGTCTTATGGGATTTGGTACATTCCTATTTCTTATTAATAACAGGGTGTGCAAATCCCCTAGGCAGCTTTGACAATCCCAGCTTCAATCATACCCCCAGATCCGAGGCAGAGAGAGGCAGCTGAAAGCCCCAGTCCTCTCCCCCTTGGGGCGTGCCCAGCACAGCTCAGCTGGAGAAGAGGGGCTGGAGAGTGGGAGAAAGAGAGAAACGTGTGTGGTGAAGGAAGGTGCATGGGTCAGGGTGGGTAGGAAAACATTGGAAAGGGAGTGTCGGGAGAGGGACAGAACGGTGGACAGAAGGTGGTTGTGTGTGGACAGAGGGACAGGTTGTGGCTCGGTCTATGGGGGATGGACACAGGTGGGGATGGGGGGCTCAGGGACAGATGGGGAGAGGAACAGAGATGGGGAGGGGTGGCTGCATACAGAGGGAGGGCTGAGCATAGTGCAGGGCAGCTGTCGGTAACTGGCAATACCAGGGGCTAGACAGACAGACGGACATAAATTCTGTGGTGGCTGAAGTTGAGTTTGCAAGACAAGGGCCCAACAGCCGGGTCTGGTCCCCAGCTGCCTGTCACCCCCCTTCCCGCAGGAGGCCCTCCAGGACCTGACGCAAGGCAGAGCTCAGTTCTGGGTGGGACTGTCCTGCCCCTCCCCGGGAAAGGCCTGGACCTGGCTGGACGGCTCCCAGCTGGATCCGACGCCGTGAGCAATTCCTTGAGTCACTTGCTCTCCCTGCTGTGGGCACAAGGTTCTGGGACCAGGTGGGGGTGGGGGGGAAGGTCGGTGGTTCAGGGGCAGCTGAGTTCAGTGTCAGGTGATGCTGAGATGCCCCAAAGGGGAGGGCTGCCCAGCTGAGAGGGGGCCGGGTGGGAGCAGACGGGGCCATAGGGAAGGGAAGGATTGTGCATCCCCAGCACAGAGATGGCAGCTGGAGACCTGAGGAGGTGGCCCGGAGCCAAGGTGTGGAGGGAGCAGGGTAAATTTGCCCAGCCAGAGCCTTGGGGATTCCCAGAGAATGGGGTGGGGAAGAAGCTAACATGGAGCAGGCAGAGGCAGGAGGGAACCAGGGGGTCAGGGTGGGCACAGCCCGGTGGGCTGCAAGACAGGCAGGGCCTAGCTCAGCAGGGAGGAGGGGGTAAGAGCAGGTCTCTGAGCTCTGGGACAGGGCCTGGCATCAGAGCCCCTGGCCAGTCCCTGGCAGTGGTGGGGAGGAGCAGCCCCAGGGCAGAGCCGGAGGGGAGGACAGGGCAGCCGCGGATCCTGTTAGCCCAGGGAAGAGCCACCGCCGAGTGAGTGTGACCAACCGACAGGCGCTGACAGGGGCCCTCTCCTCTGTCCCGCAGGCTCCTGGTGCCACGCCTAGCCGAGGGGAACAGCTGTGGGGTGGTGAGGGGGAATCGGATCCATTCACAAAGCTGCAGCTCTGCACTCCAGTGGATTTGCCAGCGAGATGCCGTCCTCCTCTGAGCAGAGCGTCAATAACCCTTTCAAAAGGAAACTGAGCCTCAATGAAACCATCAGGAATGAAACTTTATATAGCGCCTGTCATGGGAGGCTCTCAAAGCTCATTCTAGAGCTGAGTAAGACTCATCATCCCCATTACATGTGTGGGGAAACTGAGGCAGAGGTACCGGAATTGACCTGCGGTGTCTGTGCAGCGCCCGGCACAACGGGGCCCTGTTCTGAGCTGGGGCAGGGACTGTCTCTCGTTGTGTCTGTGCAGCGCCCGGCACGACAGGGTCCTGATCTCTGTATGAGAGATTTGCCCATGGCCGAAAATAAACCCAGGTCACGCTGCTTGGATTTCCCCATACATTTATATGGGGCATCTGCCCCCTTGTGGCCTCAACATGCCCAGACGAAAGGGAGAACTTGTGGCCAGCAAGACACCAGTAAGAAACTGGCCGGTTTGGTTTCAGGACCCAGCTGTGTATCAGCTGCTCTACTGCCCTGCTCTCTGGATATGCAGGTACGGCAGCAGCCTGGTACCAGTGTGTGATTTCTCCCCTGATTCTGCTCTGATGGCCGTAGATTTGCATCTCTGCTCGGGAGCCAAAGCTTGGACTTAAGACATGTGACTTGGAGCAGTCCTAGGAATGGCTCTTTATTCACCCACCTCCGCCCTGAGTAGTAACACACCAACCACCTCAGCAGCTCCTGCACCGCACGGTCCTCCTGACAGCTGATAACCACACATGATCACAGAAACTCGGTCACACAAAGGCTGTCTCTACACTGGGCCACTTATTCCGGAAAAGCAGCCGCTTTTCCGGAATAAGCTGAGAGCTGTCTACACTGGCTCCTTGAATTTCCGGAAAAGCAGTGACAATTTACTGTAAGAAATCAGCTGCTTTTCCAGAAAAACTATGCTGCTCCCGCTCGGGCAAAAGTCCTTTTTCCGGAAAACTGTTCCAGAAAAGGCCCAGTGTAGACAGCCCAGTAGTCTTTTCTGCAAAAAAGCCCCGATCGCGAAAATGACGATCGGGGCTTTTTTTCCGGAAAAGCGTGTCTACATTGGCCACGGACGCTTTTCCGGAAAAAGGGCTTTTCCGGAAAAGCATCCTGCCAATGTAGACGTTCTTTTTCCGGAAATACTTATAACGGAAAACTGTTCCGTTTTAAGCATTTCCGGAAAAAGGTGCCTGTGTAGACACAGCCAAACTGTTACACGCCCTGTCTGTCACTCACCTGTTCTACCCACTCTGGGGGACACCCTCTCTGTCTCTCTCTCTTTCTTACACACACACAGGCAGACACACACATACACACAATAGCGCACATTTCACACCTCCCGACACAGACTTGTATTGTTTTTATTTGGAACTTCCGACAATGCACATCCGTTCTCTGTAATTCCTTCATCATATGTGAGTGTAGTATTGTGACTGGCCTATGCTTTTCCTAATGTTTGTATTTCTCGCTGACACTTTAATTGTTTGAGTTCTAACCTGTTCTAAGTTGAGTAATTATCTATGTGGTCATTTTAAATATATAATTATTATGAGACGGGTCCCAGTCCAAAGCCTGCACCCGCCCCCCCCCCCCCCCCCCCCCCCCCCCCACCACTCAATCCCCTACCCCAGCCCAGGGGAAGCAAGTGAGGATGGATGAGATTAAGTAGTTAACAGGAGCCGGAGTGAGTGGGGGCAGGGCCTTGGGGGGCAGGGTGGGGGCAGGGGCTTGCTCTCCGGGCAGGGCGAGGCTGTTCCGGTTTGTGCAATGAGAGAGAACAGCAGGTTTGTTACTAAGCGGTGCCTGCAATGTGGCTGTTGGTTAGCAAGTGGCTAGCAAGGGGAAGCTGTGGGTTTTTCTGGCTGGGCAGAGGATATCGGGGGTTCCTGGCACTTGGGAACAGTTTGGGATTGTGCAATAAATCATAATAGTTGGGGCTTTATACCAACACGCTCGGCTGTGAATTGATAAATAATGAATTGAACTCAGCACTCCTGAAAACTAGACCTGAAACAGGCACAGGACACGATTTACATTAAATAATTCAACTAGCTTCATTAGACTTAAAAATGGACCTTTTTATTGATATCCACCATTGTACTGCCAGCAAATTTAGTAATATGAACATACACCAGCAAACTCTGTATTTATCCACACGTAACAAGAACCAGTTTGTGGTTAACAGATCCAGTTAATTGTTTACAGCATAATCGTGGAGATCTCCACAGGAGAAAGAAAAATGAACTACATGTAGAACACATATGTCAATTTTTACACAGTGGCGACGTCTAGACTGGCATGATTTTCCGCAAATGCTTTTATCTGAAAAGTTTTTCCGTTAAAAGCATTTGCACAAGAGGGCTTATGCTACACTGGCCCTCTTGTGCAAAAACATTTGCACAAGAGGGCTTATCCCTGAGCAGGAGCATCATAGTATTTGCTCAAGAACACTGAAAATCTTATATGAGATCGTCAGTGTTCTTGCACAAATTCAAGCGGCCAGTGTAGACAGCTCGCAAGTTTTTCCACAAAAGCAGCCGCTTTTGAGGAAAAACTTGCCAGTCTAGATGCAGCCAGTGTGTAACTCATGCAAACATCTCTGATGTGACAAAGGCAGGACATTTCAATTTTAATTCAGTGCATCTCAAGGAGTTTTCCAGGTGATCTGTTCATAGTTCTGGCATTGTCCGAGTAATTCCCACCCTTCCAGTGAGATTATTTACCTGAGGGTGGAAGAGATGACGTACTGGAAAATCCAGCACATGACGGAATTTCATCTCTTTTGCCATGACATCTCATATTGGCCAGCAAGACAAGAGAGCAGACTGGGCTTTCAAAGCTCTGTTTGTTTTAAATTGATTTGGCAACAGCCATGAGGAAACCAATCTTTTGTTTCTGTCTCCAACTGCACCTCACACAGCAAACCAGAACATTCCAGAAAGTCATAACAGACAAACTGCCCTTGCATGTGCATCCATTGGGGACATTGATAAAGGGTGTGTCTAGACGACAGCGTTTTGTCCACAAAACTGGACTTTTGTCGACAAAACTATACCCACGTCTACACTACCGCCACGTTATGTCGACAGTAAGTTGACAGAACGTGGCAGTTTTGTCGACGGCGGTAAACCTAATTCTACGAGGAATAATGCCTTCTGTTGACAGAGTTCTATCGACAGAAGGCGTTATTACATCCACACTGTGCTTTTTCAAAAGAGAATGTCTACACTCTGTCGAAAAAGCGGCTTGCTTTGTTGACATAACTGGCTGTAGTCTAGACGCTCTTTGTTGACAGAGCCTCTGTCGACAAAAGCCTGTCATCTAGGGTGTGTCTAGACTACAGAGTTTTGTCGACAAAACTATACCTGCGTCTACACTACCGCTGAGTTCTGTCGACATAACATCAACAGAACTCAGCAGTTTTGTCGACGCTGGTAAACCTCATTTTACGAGGCATAACGCCTTCTGTCGACAGAAGGTGTTATTGCCTGTAGGGTTGTGTCTAGACTACAGGGTTTTGTCGACAAAGCAGCTTGCTTTGTTGACAGAACTGGATGTAGTCTAGACTCTCTTTGTCGACAGAAGCTTTGTCGACAGTATCTGTCGACAAAACTTCTGTCGACAAAACCCTGTAGTCTAGACGTACCCCTAGACGTAGCCAAAGAGAACAGAACACAAGCAGCTTGCCTGCACTGGGAGAAGGCATTATTCTAGAAAATACACTAGCACATCCAGTACATATAGGACACTGGTACATTTGAACATCCCACCCTAATTAGGGTATGTCTACACTGCCACCGTAGTTTGAACTAGGATGGCTAATGCAGGCTTCATTTGCAAGTTCGAATGCCTACAAGGAGGTTTAATGGTAGTTCGAATTAGGAGCTTTAATTCGAACTACCTAGTCTGTGCCGCGTGTAGCCGCGGGCAGGTAGTTTGAATTACGGAGCATTTAAAAATGGCGGTGCCCAGGAACATGCAAATGAAGCCCGGGATATTTAAATCCCAGGCTTCATTTGCAAGTTCGAATGCCTACATTAGCCACCCTCGTTCGAACTAGGGTGACAGTGTAGACATACCCTAAGTGACTTAGGAGCACAAGTTCCATTGAAAATCACGGGATCTTAAGTTGTTTTGGTTCCTTTCAAAATTCCAGCCTCGCATCTCGCACACACACGAACCGCTGTATTTAAACACGTATCGGCTGCATGTGGCTAAAACGATTTTAACCCTCCCCACGCGGCTCTTCCTCCAGGGTCATAGAGATGAGGAGGGAGGGGCAAGAGGAGCCCGTTTCATGGGGGCGGAGAGGGCACCTCAGGGGCACAGGATGAGCTGGCTGGGTGTGTGCCGGGAATGGGGAAAGAGCAAGTGATAGGAAACCCTGTGACCCACCCGGAAGATGGGGCGGATTCTCTCCCCGGAAAAAGCGGCCGGTGGGAACGTGACGATCGGGTCCTCGCTGCCAGCATCGTAAAGTGTCACCCGCCCCCCTTCGCAGTCCAGACACACCCGGAGCTTCTGTGCGTGGCTCAGGGTCAAGTCAGAGCGCTCCCCAGGGGCCGTAAGCGCCCAGTAGCAACCCTGCCTGCCTTGCACAGCCCAGACCCCCTGCTCAGGGCTAAAGTCGACCCATCCCTTCCGGCACACAGACTCTCTGGCCACCCCCACAGCCCAGATCCCCCATGGCTCCACCTCCACCTCCCAGTAATGTCTCCCCGAGGTGAAGCCCTCGCGGCCCAGCACGCAGAGCTCCGTGTCAAATCTCTCCGGGGTGTTGGGCCGGGGCTGCCACGTGCGTTCCCATCGCGCACGTCTCCCGTCCTCCGACAGGACGAGCCGGGAATGCGCCGTGTCTGGATCCAGAGTCACTTCGGCTGGGGAGAGAGAATCCGAGCGTCAGGGGCAGAGCCCGGCCCTGGGGGAGGATCCGAACCTGCCCAAGCTGGGGAGCGACTCAGGCCCTCCAGGTTTCCCCCGGCTCTGTCCGGGGAGCAGCACTGAGAGCTCAGCCCCGCACCAGGGGACTCACACAGATCGGGGACAGGGGCCGGATCAGCTCTGCTGAGCCAGCTCCCTTAACCCACAGTCTGACTGGCAGACTCACAGTTCCTCCATTTTTGGGCCTGGGGGAAAGACGGGTGGGGGGAGGGCAGGGGGAAGTGATTTGAAGCCTCCTTTGTCCTTCCTTTATTCTACCTGGCCCCGGGTGCAAAGTACAGGGGCTCAGGATGCAAAGCAGAGAGCACCCACAGTGCGGTGCAGCCGGCCTGTGCCCCCGGCATGTCCCCAGCCCCCTGCCGCACCAACCGCTGGGAGCAGGATCCCTGCAGCGCCTGGACGCAAACCACACACTGACTACACCCTCCCCGGGGTCGGAGCCGCTTTCTCTGCTCTGTTCCCAGGCGCGTTAAGGCTCCTTTGCAGCACAAAAGGCCCTGACAATGAGGCCCAGGGCGTCTTTCCTCCATCGACACCCTCTCCCGCCACCCAGATGTGAGCAGAGACTCTGGCACCGTGAGACGCTCCCAGCAGATCACAGAGAATCCAGAGTCCCCTTCTGCAATGCGACACATTTCCACACGCCCCTCTCCGTACCCAGCCCCCTCCTTCCTAAAGACCAGAGCTAGCCCAGCAACAGAAACACGGCTCCTCCAGAGACCGTGCTGGCCCTCCGTGCCTGGGTAGCTGGGGTGTGGGGGAGGGCCATGCGCACTTACCGTAGATAGGCACATCTCATGCTGGTCTATTGGGGGACTTTCCAGGGTCCCCCCTTTGCTGGCCCCAAGGCTAACACGGAATTGCCCGCTTCAGGAGCTCAAATCTCATGAGATTTGTGAAATGTCCCGTGTTTATGGCCAAAGGACGATCCTGTGGGTTTTAGGCCAGTCCCTTGGTTTTGAACAGCCCTTCCCCAGGGCGTGGGCGTGTGACAATCAGCCTGGCCCATTCTCCCATCCGTACCGGCTCCTGCAGCAGGTACCGCGGCTCAGGCCCCAGCTCTAGCAGCTTCCATGCGGCCCACCCCGGCTGCAGCTCCAGTCCTGAGGAAGGTCAGAAGCTAGGGTCAGGGCTTGTGGCGGCTGCCCTGCTGCTGCTGGGACGCGGCCGCCAGCCACCATACAGCCCTAGCCTAGAGCAGCTGGGCAGCCACTTTACGGCTCTGCTGAGGTGCGGGGGGGACTCAAATTCTTGGTGTGCACTCACACAGGTGTGCACTTTAGTGTCAACCTAGGGCCCCAGCCCTGCCCAGAACAGCTGACAGGATTTCGAAGTAAAAGGAAGCCTCACTATTAGGGTACGTCTAAACTACATGGCTCCGTCGACGGAGCCATGTAGTTTAGGGCTGTAGACACTGGAAAATGAAGCGGCGATTTAAATAATCGCCGCTTCATTGACATTAAAATGGCTGCCGCGCTGAGCCGATCAGCTGTTTGTCGGCACGGCACGGGAGTCTGGATGCTCCGCTGTCAACATCAAATGCCTTTGTCGACCGCCCTGTTATGCCTCGTGAGATGAGGTCGACAAAGGCTTTTTGATGAGCGTCCAGACTCCCGCGCTGTGCCGACAAACAGCTGATCGGCACAGCGCAGCAACCATTTTAATGTCAATGAAGCGGCGATTATTTAAATCGCCGCTTCATTTTCCTATGTCTACAGCCCTCATCTACATGGCTCCGTCGACGGAGCCATGTAGTTTAGACGTACCCTTAGAGCTCTCACCTGACACTGGAAAGTTCCATGGCGAGAGAATGAGTGAGGCTTCGTGTTACTCCGAAACCACGTCTCTCACATTCAGATCGTGAGGGCCGGTCTGTCTGCTACTGGCGGATGCCGGCCTAAGCCCTTTGGACATGATTAACATGGTTTGTCTTGACTTACAGGCATGCGCATGCTGGATTCCCCACTTCTGTATTGTACCACTGGTGCATTTGCTAACGGTAATAATACGGCCAGGGGATATGATGCATATGCAATGTAAGGCTACATCTAGATTCCACGCCTTTTTCGACAGAGGCTTTTTCGAAAGTATCTTTCGAAAAAGCCTCTGTTGAAAAAGCGTCTAGACCGATGGCTCTCAACCGTGGGCCATACGGCTCCCCAGGGTCCACGCTCTACTTCTAGGGGGCCATATGGAAAAGATGGAACATTAGGTAAATTATGTACCCTTTTTTCCAACTCACAGTGGCTATGAGGGGGGCCACAGAGGTAAACGAGGCTCAGAAGGGGGCCAAGAGCAAAAAAAATTGAGAAACACTGGTCCAGACTACAACCAGCTCTGTCGAAAAAGCCAGCTGCTTTTTTAATGAGCGTCTAGACGCTCTCTTTCGAAAAAACAGAGTTTGCATGCAATAGCACCTTTTTTCAAAAGAGTACTATCGAAAAAAGGCTGTATTCCTCGTAAAACGAGGTTTACTGTGGGCGACAAAACTGCCGCGGTCTGTCGACTTACTGTCCACAGAACATGGCGGTAGTATAGACGCAGATATCATTTTTTTTGAAAAAAGGCCACTTTTTTCGAAAAAACCCTATAGTCTAGACCAGGGGTGTCCAAACTTTTTTCAAAGAGGGCCAGATTTGATGAAGTGAACATGCGTGAGGGCCGACCATTTTGCCTGACATTCTTTGAACCATTAAAATTAAATGCAAATTAACTATTTTATGCAAAGTTTATTGCAAACGGCATACTTTTCATTTTGTCACATGGATGACAAATCTAAACAGGTGTTTAATCACTCTGCCTTTCATATCTGAAGGCCAGATGAAAAAAAATCCAGGAAGCTGAAATATGTCAGGAACATTGTAAAGTACATTACATACTATTGGTAATAAAGGTTGTCTGTCAACTTTTAAGTTCAAAAAATATGAACAGGAACATAACACCAAGTATACATGTTGTGTCCAAATATATTTATAACTGATTTAGACCAACTGACATTAACTGAGATTTTACAATGTATTCATCTCAATACATATGGATTCGTTGGGGGCCATAAAAGATAGATATTGCCAAACTACCTGGGGGGCCGTATTAAACCGGAACACGGGCCGCAATTGGCCCGGGGGCCGGACTTTGGACATGCCTGGTCTAGACACACCCTAAGTGAGGTGGGATGGTCTCCTCTGATTTTCCAAAAGACTCATTTTTAAACGTGTAGATTTCTACGGACATACCCTGCTCACCCCCTCTCCTCCGCCTCAGCTCCTCTGGTGAGCCCAGGCACTACATCGAAATTCTAACTTCTAATAAGATTATTCACTGCTTACGTTCTTTTTATAATAGCAAAAAGAATCGACTGCTCTGGTTTTAGGAAAGATCTGTGTAGCCACCGCTCATGTGGCATTCAGCTCCCATCTAACGCAAAACGGAAAGAAAAGCTGAGCTGTGGTGCTGCCGATGAGCCACCGTACTTCACAGGAAAGTTTTCACCCCCCCCCCCTTTGATCCCAGAAATGTACCTTTGTGGAACGGCAGTCTAGACGACAGTGTATCTACAAGAGGGAATGAGTGAAAAAGATTCAGTGTTGAGTTGATGAACAGTCTTGTTGTTAAATGTTCTAGCACCAAAGTGAAATGAAAAGAAAAACTTTATTAAGTTACTAGCACATTTCCCTGGCACTGCTCAGCTCCTTAAGGACAGGCTCCAACCAGTGGGCTGTGGGTAGGTGTGTGCGTGTCTGTGTGTGAACAGGGAGGCCACCGAGTCTCCTACTAGGGGCTGCTCACTCTTCCCCTTCCTGTCCCCGTCAGGGAGCGAGAGCAAAGTCTGCCTCCTGCGCTCTCCAGCTACCGAGAGGGATGCAGCCAACTGCATTTTCCCTGGCTCCATGAGGAAGGGAAACAGCCAGCAACGTCCCTGTCCAAATCGGATGGGAGGGGGCCAGCTTCAACCTCCTGCCCTCCCTAAAGGGCGCCTGTGGGGGGTGGGAGGCTCAGAGCTGGGGCAGCCCCAGATGTGGGGCTCACTCCCAGCTAACCCCTTCACCTGTCTAATGATGGTCTCTTTCCTGTATGGTTTTCTGAGACGCAGTCCCATTTCAGCCAACCAAACCCTGATCTTGCTTTAAGTCCTGGTAAGAGGGAGACTGGAAAAGGGCAAATCTAGCGCCCATCTATAAAAAGGGAAATAAGAACAGCCCAGGAAACTACAGACCAGTTAGTTTAACTTCTGGACCAGGGAAGATAATGGAGCAAAAAAGTCTGTGTATTGTGATGGCGCGGGGGGCGGGGGGGAGTTTTTGGTAACCAGTGCCTATAGAGGCAAAGGTTTCTCTTTTTTTCTTTTAAGCTCTTTGCAGCTCCCCATCTTTTGCACTCTGCCAGAGTGGGGTCCAACTCTGACATAAGGTTAATGGTCAGACCCGCTAAGAAAGGAAAACCTTTAGGGGGTCAATGTAGCACTTTAAAGACTAACAAGATGGTTTATTAGATGATGAGCTTTCGTGGGCCAGACCCACTTCCTCAGATCAGGTTTTTTGATGTGAGGAAGTGGGTCTGGCCCACGAAAGCTCATCATCTAATAAACCATCTTGTTAGTCTTTAAAGTGCTACATTGTCCTGCATTTTGCTTCAACTACCCCAGACTAACACGGCTACATTTCTATCACTATTTCAGGGGGTCAGAATTCAGTTCCCCAAACCAGTGTGTATGTGTTATATTGGGAGCCGAGAAGGGAATTCATAGGTTACAAATGATTTGTTGACTATTCTCCGTTCACAATTATGTTCCTTGCCTCTGTCAATTCTCAGTATAATATATGTGAGAAAATGCCCAAAGTGACCATTTATTACCTTTGAGTGTCTTCATGATGTCTTCCAGGAATTCAGTTTCTTGAGACGATTCCCATTTCAGATCAAAAGAAAACGCCAGGTTGTGAAACTTCTCTCTCTCACACCTGAAGAAGAACAACCCAGTGTGACTTGCGATGGAGTTCATTCGGATTTGTGTATCACGACAGGGAATGTTATCACAGTGAATGGCTGTAATTCTGCAGACCTTGGAGGATTAAATGCGCCGTTGGCCCATGAATAGGTTTACTACCAGCTGGGACACTACCGGCTTCCCCTTCATTTTGGTGAGACCAATACTGGAAAACTGCATCGAGTTCTGGTACTCAGATTTTAAAATGGACATTGAAAACTTGGAGATGGTGCAGAGAAGAGCCATGAAACTGACTGAGGGTTGGTTAAAAAAATGCTTTACACTGAGGCTACGTCTACACTGGCATGATTTTCCGGAAATGCTTAAAACGGAACAGTTTTCCGTTATAAGTATTTCTGGAAAAAGCGCGTCTACATTGGCAGGATGCTTTTCCGGAAAAGCCCTTTTTCCGGAAAAGCGTCTGTGCCAATGTAGACGCGCTTTTCCGCAAAAAAGCCCTGATCGTCATTTTCGCGATCGGGGCTTTTTTGCGGAAAACACTACTGTGCTGTCTACACTGGCCCTTTTCCAGAACAGTTTTCCAGAAAAGGACTTTTGCCTGAACAGGAGCAGCATAGTTTTTCCGGAAAAGCACTGATGATTTTACAGTAGATTGTCAGTGCTTTTCCGGAAATTCAAGGGGCCAGTGTAGACAGCTGGCAAGTTATTCCGGAAAAGCGGCTGATTTTCCGGAATACGTGGCCAGTGTAGACACAGCCGTTGAGTATGGCATACTACTAGTCTGAGTACGGCCCCATACTATGCTTCTGTGCAGTGGCCAGCATAAGCACCAACTAGATTTTGCCTCCGGGCATTACCGTAGTACTACTACTCAAAGTACACGCCAAAGGCCTTAGTGCAGGGCGTGTCTGCCAGGCAGACGGATAGAGATCGCTGGATGATAAGACACAAGAAATAAATTGCTTATTGAACAGTTACCAGTTGACACCAACTTTCTAGCTGGGAGCCTGTTCCACAGTCTGAACTGCTAGGCCTTGGGGAGCCATGTCACAGGTATAAAATCCCTTCCCTGCACAGGGAAGTGAAAGGAAGAGGGAGAAGGAAGCCACCTACCTGCGCAAGGTGTCTTTGATATCCTGGAATTGAAAAAGGAAAAGGAAATTCAGCCTTCTCTGTTGGAGGTTCACGGTGAAATTATTTATTATTTAGTAACACAAACAAACCCATGAAATGGAAAAGGGCAGCAAGTGCAGGATCTGGGCCCTAGGAGTTTGTCTATGGAGCTCACGAGCTTGGTGTGTAACCCCATTTGGCACACGGAATCAGAGGGCTCAGTCGTGTGACATGTGGAACAGAGATCTCCCGAACACCCCCAGCTTTGGGAATGTCGGCAGGGGATCCGGAGGGAAGGCTGCCCCAGGCTATGCTGCCCTCCCTCCTCCCCGAACCTCCCCGGCTTTAAAGTCTCTCCCCGATATCCCCCGATATACCCATGGCGAGTAGATTACAACCCAGAAGAGCCGGGTTCAGGCCATCTGCGCATGCGCAGAACACTGGACAGCGCGGCTGACGAGCCCTGGAAATAAGATATTCTGAAATAGCGTCTGGATGCAATTATGGAAATGAAGCGCAGGATATTTAAATCCCGGCTTCGTTTGCAATTTCGAAAGTCTGCATTTGCATCCCTTTCTTGAAAGAGAATGCAAGGCCCTTCCTGTGAGCTTCCTGGCGGCCACAGGAAGTCGGGGCTGGGGGAGAACAATGGGATTGGGGAGCAGAGTCACTATTTACACCCAGGCTCAAGGCAGGGGACACGAGGAGAGAAGAATGCTGTCCCCAGCAGATACTAGTTACAACAGAGAATTTGACCCGAGAGACCAACTGGAGCAGTCCAATAAGCTACATTTTCTTTTTCACCTTTTTTCCTGATGGCCACTTAGGGTATGTCTAGACTACAGGGTTTTGTCGACAGAAGTTTTGTCGACAGATACTGTTGACAAAGCTTCTGTTGACAAAGAGCGTCTAGACTACATCCAGTTCTGTCGACAAAACAAGCCGCTTTGTCGACATAACAGTGTGGACGCAAAGGACGATGTAGATGCAATAATGCCTTCTATCGACAGAACTCTGTCAACAAAAGGCGTTATTCCTCATAGAATGAGGTTTACATACATCGACAAAACTGCTGAGTTTTGTCAACGTTATGTCGTCATAACTCAAAGGCAGTGTGGACGCAGGTATAGTTTTGTCGACCAAAGTCCACTTTTGTGGACAAAACCCTGTAGTCTAGACATACCCTTAGAGGCACATTTAGAAAATGGAAATAATTAGCAGGCTTTGGGAATTCTAACAACAACTGACATGTTCAGGCTATCCTAAGTAACAAACAGCTTCCCTGGTAAATGTCCGTTCTGGCAGAAAAAAAAATGACCATAGTCAGAGAGCTCACATATCAATTTTAATTTTACCATTGAAGAGCAGCCAAATCAGTCATAAAAAGGAAACTTAGCTTCAATGTTAGCTATTTCCATAAGTAAGGATTGGTTCTATCTTTAAGCTTTTCTAGCTAGTGTTTAGAACATGGGATATGCCAGGCTGTACCAGACCTGAGCTCCTTCTCCTCACGACCATATCTCTAAAGATGGACAGTCCTAGGGTACATCTAGACTACAGGCTTCTGTCGACAGAAGCTTTGTCGACAGATACTGTCAACAAAACTTCTGTCGACAAAGAGCGTCTAGACTACATTGAGTTCTGTCGACAAAGCAAGCCGCTTTGTCGACATGGTAGTGTAGATGCAAAGGACAGTTTACATGCAATAACACCTTCTGTCGACAGAAACTCTGTCGACAGAAGGTGTTATGCCTCGTAAAATGAGGTTTACCAGCGTCGACAAAACTGCTGAGTTCTGTCGACGTTATGTCGACAGAACTCAGCGGTAGTGTAGACGCAGGTATAGTTTTGTCGACAAAAGTCCACTTTTGTCGACAAAACTCTGTAGTCTAGACACACCCCAAGAGGCTTCTGAGTAAGGTGTAAGATATTTGTCTCTAATAGTTTGTGACTGGCTGAAGCAATGAAGCATGAGATTTAATAACACTCTTGATCAGGAGTAAGCAAAAGGGATCTGTCCCGCCAAGCAGGTTGATCCGGTCCGCAGAGGCCCTGCTGGGCCAATTAGAGGCTGGGGGTGGGGGAGAGCACGGAACTTCCTCCCACACTGCAAGGACCACGCGGCACTTCAAAGTGCTACATGCTCCTTGCAGGGTGGGAGGAGACGTCATGTGCTCCCCCGCCTCCAAGCCCTGATTGGCCTGGGAGTTAGGGGGAGCTGTGCGAAGTTTCTTCTGCCCTGCAAGGAGCACACGGCACTTCAAAGCGCCGTACGCTTGCACAGGGCGGGGGTAGGGCAAAGGAAGCTTCATGCAGCTCCCCTGCCTCCAGGCCCTGATTGGCCTGGGGGTGGGGGCAGTGCGGGAAGCCTCCTCCGGCCCATAGAGACCCTTTTACTCACTTTGACGTGCCGCGTGCTCCTCACAGGGCAGAGGTATGGTGGGGGGAGGCTTTGCGCTCCCGCCACCCGCAGGCCAATCAGCAAAGCTGTTTTCACCCTGCTCTGGCCCTGAGAGGCGTCTGCGGCACTTCAAAGTGCCACATGCTCCTTTCAGGACGGGAGGAGGCTTCCGGTGCTCCCCCGTCCCTAGGCCTTGACTGGCCTGGGGATGGGGGAACATGGGAAGCCTCTTTCCACCCTGCCAGGGGCATGGGTGCCTTGTGGGAAGAGGGGGCAAAGGAGCTCCCATACCCCCGGACCAATCATGATAGTCCAGAAGCATCCTGGCCTCACCCCATTCTGGTTTAGGCCCCACCCCTTCCGGGCAGCCCGGGACCACTTCAAAAATTTTTGAAGTGGCCCTCAGCCCAAAATTATTGCCCACCCCTGCTCTAGATATTCCCGTTATCCATATAAATATCCAATCCCTTTTTTACTTTTGCAAAATGTTTGGCCTCAACAGCATCCAGTGTCAGTGAGTTCCACAGTCTAATCTGGTGATGTATGGAAAAGTGTGCATTTGGTTCAGCTTTGAATGTGTTATCTTCTAATTCTATTGAATTTCCCTTTGGTCTTGTATAATGAGACAGGGAAAACAGGTTGGAGTCTGCCATTTTGTGAGGAGTCTTTTCCAATAAGAATTCAAAATATTTTGTTTTTCATTTAGGGCTCGATCCAATGCCCACTGTAAACACAAGAAGTATATTTCCATTGACTTTAATGGGATTTTTATCAGGCCTTTAAGGAAAAATAATCTATATTTTAGCAATATCGTATGTTCTGAACTTTCACTATTGCTCTCCAAAAGTGAAGAATTAGACGATTTTCTTTCCCTGGGAAAGGCTCTGGGGTGTTTCGAACATGGTCTCACCTGTAGGAATTTGCTCGTTGGCTGCTGGCACTTCTGCTCCATCTCACTGATCAGGGAACTGAACGAGGACAGCTCCTCAGAGAGTTTGGCCACATACTCATCCCGCCTCTTCTCAATTTCCTTATTCACCTCTTCCAGCCGGGCCAGCAGGAGTCGCTCTTGTTCCTTCAGAAACTCGAACAGTTGCTCAAACTCAGACATAATCTTCTGCCTTTCCGTTTCTAGCTGTTTCTGAAATCACACCGTTGGAACAGGAAAAGCTCAGGACAGGAACAAGGAGTGAATTATGGGACTTTTTATGAAGATGCGTGTTTGCAGATGTGAACATGTCATTGCAAAGCCTCAGAATGTAACTGAAAGAATAGACTCATGCTGTTTCTGGAGCATTCTCTAGTCTATCATGCCATGAGCAAGGAAATCAGAGCAGATTTCAAATGCAGATCTTTTACATGGCAATGTCTATCAGTGATATCACTATCATGGATCTACTCCAGAACTTAAGTGGCATCTTTCCAATTACTACAATAGGCTTTTTAGGCCTAAGTGACCAGCTTTCTGGGGCAGCAGACTCAAATAGCAGCTGCACAAATTGTCCTGTTTCAGTGAGGTAGCTGTGCTAGGTGGTGTCAGTAAAAGCAACCAGGTGTTCACTGGTACCAAACCTACTAGTCTTTAGGGTGCCATCAGATTCCTGCTGTTTTTGTCCTGTGGGGGTTATCTCTGTTGAAAACCAAGCAGGCCAAAAGCTGGGGAGGTTAGGTGGCAAAAAAAAAAAAGAAAAAAAAAAGGGGGGGGGGATTTAAAAGGGGGAGGTGAATAAAGCAAATACTTGAAATTCAGAAAATGTTTCAACTTTTGAAAACTAAAATTAAAATTTCAATTTGAAATGACAACAATGTTTGCTTTGTTCCCTAAATAGAAGAACTAGAGGACACCAAATGAAATTAATGGGGAGCAGGTTTAAAACGAATAAAAGAAAGTTCTTCTTCACACAGCGTGTAGTCAACCTGTGGAACTCCTTGCCAGAGGAGGCTGTGAAGGCTAGGACTATAATAGAGTTTAACGAGAAGCTAGATAATTTCATGGAGGTTAGGTCCATAAAAGGCTATTAGCCAGGGGATAAAATGGTGTCCTTGGCCTCTGTTTGTCAGAGGCTGGAGACGGATGGCAGGAGACAAATCGCTTGATCATTG
The DNA here is from genome assembly GCF_049634645.1 of Pelodiscus sinensis. Classification (NCBI taxonomy): domain Eukaryota; kingdom Metazoa; phylum Chordata; order Testudines; family Trionychidae; genus Pelodiscus; species Pelodiscus sinensis. Next base: position 12,145,613 of record NC_134742.1, read on the forward strand.
TCTTCGGTCCACCCTCTCTGGGGCACCTGGTGCTGGCCACTGTCGGTAGACAGGACACTGGGCTAGATGGACCTTTGGTCTGACCCAGTACGGCCGTTCTTATGTTCTTATGTTTTGAAATTTCCTCTCACATTTGGAAAGTTTTGTTGCAAATGACTTTCTCTTGAAAAAAAAGTTGCTTTCTACTAAGCCCCATTCATCTACACGAAGGGTTTTCTGGTTGATAAATTACTCTCCTGTTATCAGTGAAAATTTTTGGATTATTAAAACTTCGGAGAACAATTTCGTTTTACAGTGACAATGAATGAGGAATAGCCTTTCACAGAATGGAACATGTTTTTCACTATTTCTCTTATCAACTCAGTTTTAAGTAGTGTGTGGATAATCCCTGGGCACATTTGCATGTAAGTAACAATGGCACCTACTAGCAGTTCCTGGCTTTTCTTTTCCCCACTCAGTTTAAATGACTGAATCTCATCTCGTTCCTTCTTCAAAATCTTCATACAGCTCTGAATTTGATCCTACGCAAAAAACAAAAACAAACAACCAAATAAAAAAAAAAAAAAAACACCACCACCACGACAAAATAAGAAACTAGTTAGTTTGGGTTGCTTTGGAGGAATTTCCCTCTTTTTATATTTTCATGGTTACTTAATACATAATCAGTTACGTGTGTGGTCTAGCTACCTGGCTGGAGAATCATTCTTATGCTTATCTCTCTCAATCTCTCTCTCGCTATTCGGCCTAAATGGCTCTTTCGGCCTAAATGGCTCTTTCTCCCCATTGGCACAGCCATGAGAAGGCAGATGGAGAAGATCCAACACCACAATATCCCAGTCTATGGTTAGGGCACTCACCTAGGAAGCCCAGAATGGCTGTGATTAACCTGTTTTGGCCCAGAAAAATGTGGTTCCAAAGTGCCCCAGACAGCAAAATGTATATAAAATAGGGCACATTAGCTTGAGGACAATATTTCAGGACTGAGAACCAATTAACCCACTGCAGCCTAAAAACACTTTTGAACACTGTCAAATGTCATGGAGCAGAAACATTTAGACCTCCTTAATCATCCCCCGTGAAAAATAACAGATACTGATTTCTGACTTGCCCATGTGAGAGCGATTCTTCCCTAAAACATACAACAAATAAAAATAACAGAATCAACGACAATGGGTTATGTGGTGGGTACGACCTTCACCATGCCCTGGGCAGTTTGGATCCTCCAGAAATGACTCATACATTTTAAGAGGTGACAATGAAGCTGACTACGCTTATTTCATATGCCACGTTTCAGTGAGGAAACTTCGTAAGATCCTTCTACAGTATCTCTTGTTTTTTCAATCATTATTTTATTTAAACAGCCCTCCCTGACCATTCCCACCGGTTGCTTACCCTGTAAGCCTCGACAGCTTCATCTATAGGAAGCACGCAGTGTTCTTCGTGATATTGGGACAGGTGGCAAACCATGCAAATGGGGATTTGATCCACCTGACAGAAGACATCTAAAGCCCTCTTGTGTTTCTCACACACACTCGCCACTTCTGGTTCTTTCACTGACTCCATTGTCAGCGGTCTGGAGGCTTGCACAATATTCCTCAGCTGTCTGTTTGGTTTGAAGTTCCTTGGGAGAAAGTTCCTCTGCACTCCGGACAGTGGAAGTTTGTACTCCTTGCCAGCACTGAGCGATGCAGGCTTGGCAGAAATTGTGCCCGCAATCCACACACGTGGGATCTTCAAAATAATCGGTACACACTGAACAAGTCAGTTCACTTGGGAGCGTGTGTCCTGCCTTCACGGCTGCTGCTGCGGGGAGGGGAGGAATTTAGTTCCCTTTTCTCTTCTCAGAAACGGGTTGACTCTGAAATGTGAACACCCAACGCGCATTTCCTGGGTAGTCTCCTGTTACTCTTGCGAGGCCGGAAACACCTTGTGGTCTTAGATGGCAAAGGAAGGCTGTACCACAAACACTGCAAGGGCAGCACCTCGCACGGCTGGTCCCTGCCATGGCGCAGCATTGCCACTGCAGGACGGTTGTACGAACAACAGCACCTGCCACAGCCCCACACGGCTCCCTAGAGCATTTCTTCCCGCCATCGCTGTGTCACCGCAAGGTAGGACTCCAGAGGGGCCTAGGGCATCACTTCCTTTACAAATACATATCCCAACCCCTGCTCTGAGCCCCCCAAGCACCCCAGCTCTCTCCCTGCAGCCCCTCCTCACACACACAGCCCCCTGCCCTGAGCCCCCCAACCACACCACAATACCTTGTCCTGTGCCTCCCCCCAACTCCACCAGACACTAAATTTCTGACAGGTACTGTAGCATCAAATCCGCACACCCTGGCCTCTCTCCTGGAGGGAGAGGGGGGTGTATATGAAACCACAGTACCTGTCAGAAATTTAAGTTACTTTCAGCTGTGGCTGCCAGTCGTATTCCAGCCTTTAGTAGGGGAACATCTCAGAGCAAAGTTTCCCAATTTTATTTGGCCACGGAACCCTTTTAAACTCGAAATAATTTTACGGAACCCCTAATAACAGTCTAATATATGGAGCTGAAAATGTAGACCACAAATAAGCAAGGATAATAATAAACTAATGCTAAACAAGGTCCTGAGATCAACATTGAGTTTAATTGCACCTATTTAAAAACAAAAATCACATCATATGAATTATTATTATTTTTACAATCATAAAATGTGATTGTAATGGAATTTTCTCACGGAAACTTTATTTTCGCTTGGCGGAACCCCGGAGTTCCTCAGAACACCAATTGGGAAACACTGGCTTAGAGTCAACCCCCTCCCAACCCAGCACTGGAGGCAGTAACCGTCTTCTTTTCTGCTTCCTGTTTGCCCTCTGCAATTGGTACAACCATTTCTCATCGCTGTCTTCCTAGCCGTGTCCCCACAGGGCAGCAGGGCAACTGGGAAGAGGGAAAGCAGGTGGCTGGGAGAACACATTCGGCTCACTTGTGCCAAGAGCTTTGCACGAGGTCTCTACTTAACCCCTTCAGTGTCCTGACTGGCAAAGCTACTCCGAGTGACACAAAGCCCGGGTGGGTCTGTGTTGTTTTTGAGTGAGGTATGAAATAGGAGAGTTACTCACTCTGTACAGTAAAGGTGGCTTTTCGAGACATGTCTCCCCACGGGTGCTCCACTCTGGGTACTGGTGCATCCACGTACCGGCCACCAGAGATTTCTCTAGCAGCCCCGTCCTTGCACCCTGATCGTGCAATGGCAGAGGGAAGCATGTAGTGTTTTGCAAACGTGGGGACGGATGACCAGATGGCTGCCTTGCAAATGCCCTTTAGAGGCACATTTTTGAGAACAGCAGTCGTGGCGGCCACGGCTCAGGTTAAGTGAGCTGTGATAGTGTCTAGTGGTTGTTTATTGTGGATGGTGTAACATGCGTGGATACGTGATAAGATCCACTTTGAAATCCTCTGGGAGGAGACCGCTTGGCCCTTGGAACGCTTGGCAAAGGATAGGAAGAGTCTGGATGATTTTCTCCACAATTTTGTTCATAGATTGCAAGCACTCTGCGGATGTCAAGGGTTTGCCACGCTGCTTGGGCTGGAACCGTGTGTGGCTTAGGGAAATAATGCAGGTAAGTGTATGGGTTCGTTAACATGGAAGGGAGCAGGGTCCTTCAGGAGGAATTTAGGGTGCATCCAAAGGGTCACTGTGTCCTTAGTGAAAATTTTTATAAGCGGGGTCTGCCATTAGTGCGGTGAGCTCCCCCACTCTCCTGCTGGAGGTTATGGCCACCAGAAAGGTGACTTTCATGGATAGGTGCGACCAGTGATTCTTTTCTAAGAAAAAAGGTGCTGGTACTCCGGGGGGAAAGTTGTTGAGAAAAAAAAAAGCCATGCTGGGGGCCAAAATGCCAGAGAGCGACGAGCAGGAGGCTGGCCAGTGACCAGTGGCCAGCAGGGGGCGCCAGAGAGCAGCGAGCAGGAGGCTGGCAAGTGACCAATGGGCAGCAGGGGGCACCAGAGACCAGCGAGCAGGAGGCTGGCAAGTGACCAATGGGCAGCAGGGGGCGCCAGAGAGCAGCGAGCAGGAGGCTGGCAAGTGACCAATGGGCAGCAGGGGGCGCCAGAGAGCAGCGAGCAGGCGGCTGGCGAGTGACCAATGGGCAGCAGGGGGTGCCAGAGAGCAGCGAGCAGGCGGCTGGCAAGTGACCAATGGGCAGCAGGAGGCGCCAGAGAGCAGCGAGCAGGCGGCTGGCAAGTGACCAATGGGCAGCAGGGGGCGCCAGAGAGCAGCGAGCAGGCGGCTGGCGAGTGACCAATGGGCAGCAGGGGGCGTCAGAGAGCAGCGAGCAGGCGGCTGGCGAGTGACCAATGGGAGCAGGGGGTGCCAGAGAGCAGCGAGCAGGCAGCTGGCGAGTGACCAATGGGCAGCAGGAGGCGCCAGAGAGCAGCGAGGAGGCAGCTGGCGAGTGACCAATGGGCAGCAGGGGGCGCCAGAGAGCAGCGATCAGGAGGCTGGCGAGTGACCAATGGGCAGCAGGGGGCGCCAGAGAGCAGCGAGCAGGCGGCTGGCGAGTGACCAATGGCCAGCAGGAGGCGCCAGAGAGCAGCGAGGAGGCAGCTGGCGAGTGACCAATGGGCAGCAGGGGGCGCCAGAGAGCAGCGAGCAGGCGGCTGGCGAGTGACCAATGGGCAGCAGGAGGCGCCAGAGAGCAGTGAGCAGGCGGCTGGCGAGTGACCAATGGGCAGCAGGAGGCGCCAGAGAGCAGCGAGCAGGCGGCTGGCGAGTGACCAATGGGCAGCAGGAGGCGCCAGAGAGCAGCGAGCAGGCAGCTGGCGAGTGACCAATGGGCAGCAGGGGGCGCCAGAGAGCAGCGAGCAGGCGGCTGGCGAGTGACCAATGGGCAGCAGGAGGCGCCAGAGAGCAGCGAGCAGGCAGCTGGTAAGTGACCAATGGGCAGCAGGGGGCGCCAGAGAGCAGCGAGCAAGCAGCTGGCGAGTGACCAATGGGCAGCAGGGGGCGCCAGAGAGCAGCGAGCAGGCAGCTGGCGAGTGACCAATGGGAGCAGGGGGTGCCAGAGAGCAGCGAGCAGGCAGCTGGTAAGTGACCAATGGGCAGCAGGGGGCGCCAGAGAGCAGCGAGCAAGCAGCTGGCGAGTGACCAATGGGCAGCAGGGGGCGCCAGAGAGCAGCGAGCAGGCAGCTGGCGAGTGACCAATGGGAGCAGGGGGTGCCAGAGAGCAGCGAGCAGGCAGCTGGTGAGTGACCAATGGGAGCAGGGGGTGCCAGAGAGCAGCGAGCAGGCGGCTGGCGAGTGACCAATGGGAGCAGGGGGCGCCAGAGAGCAGCGAGCAGGCGGCTGGCGAGTGACCAATGGGCAGCAGGGGGCGCCAGAGAGCAGCGAGCAGGCAGCTGGCGAGTGACCAATGGGCAGCAGGGGGCGCCAGAGAGCAGCGAGCAGGCAGCTGGCGAGTGACCAATGGGAGCAGGGGGTGACAGAGAGCAGCGAGCAGGCAGCTGGTGAGTGAGCAGTGGAGGGAGTAAGCTGCCTCTTTACCTGCCCCCCACTCAGGAGGGGAATTCTGTAGCTGCACCTCCAAACTCTGGGTCTGTCCTGAGCAACTGGGAGTGGGGTGCAGAGATGGGCTGGGCATATGAAAGGGACATTTACATTACTGGATTTAAGAACCTGAGAGGAAAAGGATGTTGCCCAACCTACTCAGGATGGGATGTTGACTCATGGGTTTGGTTATGAACTCTGCGGTGTTTTTCCCGCACTAACGTCACGTCACTTCCCTCCCTTTTACTAAAACTAGCATTACCCAGCCTGTTGTGACAGCAGACGCACACTCAGGTTGGCCTGGTTTGGTACTGCAACTTCAGTTGCAAGAGCTGTGTTCAGGTATTATCCTGGGCAGTGCTTGCATAGCAGGGTAACACGTCAATGAATGTCAAGACGTATATACATATGGCATCAACTTATTTATTTCTTCCCAGATACTTGTGGAGACAAATTGGCTCCGGCACTTTGCAGACCACAAAATACATCTTCTAAATCACCTCTCTATAAACAACATCCCTGACAATCACTTCATTTGAGGTAATCCATTACCTGTTGATTAGAGTACACCCTGATATTTTGTGGGTGTCCAACTATGCCACTGGGCAGATTTGAACCTGGGACCTCTGGAAATTAGCATAGGAGCAGCTACAGCTGAAACTATAAAACCAACTGGCTCTCAGCTTAGGCTGTAGAGTTCCCTTTTCCTTATCTCTCGCTATAAGTGGTCTAAATGCCTCTCCATAGGACAGTGACCCACACTAGGGGAACATCTACACTGCAGACTTCTTGCACAAGAACTTTTTGTGCAAGAGACGTGCTTTTGTGCAACAGAGCATCCACACTGCCATGGATGCTTTCATGAGCAAGAAAGCTCTGACTGACATTCATAGAATGGCCATCAGAGCACCTGTGCTTATTCCGCACAAGAGCTCTTGTGTAAAAAGGCTTATTCCTCGTAGAAAGAGGAATCACTCTTGTGCAGAAAGCCCTGTCTTCTGACGATCTACTCTACTTTTTCGCGTGCAAAAACATTCTTGTAGTGTGGCTGCTCTGCAAGTTTTTGCACAAAAACTCTATAGTGTAGACGTAGCCTGAGGTACCAAAGGGTTACTCATTGTTTTTAAAGTTATAGACGAACACAGCTACCCCTCTGAGACTTTTACACATATTTTTGAGTCTCCAGGGCCCCACAGGACTACTTGTTTCTAGGCTGGTGTCTCTCCACCTTCCCAGATGACTCTGCCCCTTTCAGGAGGCGGATTTCTCTTGCTTACCTCCAAGTTTCACCTCACATAAAAATTACTTGCTTATACAATCAGACATAACGATACCAAGGTGTCACAGACACACTAGACCTCCAAAATGGCTGCCTGTCTCAAGTTCAGCAGACAATTATAAAATAAATCACATGGAATATAAATATTGTATGTCCATGCCAGTGCCTGGCATATAGAGCGGTATAAACAAGTCAGAGTCTGTATGAACCATTGCTTGGTGCTGACTCGGTTAGTGTTTTTTTATGGAGCCTGTTGTAAAACTAGGCTCATAGCTAGTTGAGCTGATATATCCTCCAGAAGACCGCTCTGTTTGCCCCTGCAGCAACAACCTGAAGACACCGCAGCTGGAAGGAAAAGCATCAGCAGTAGCAGGTCTCTGCTCCTTTCCTCTCCTTTCAGAAGAGAGTCAGGGCTGTTTCCCAGGTGGGCAAAGCTGAGAAGCAGGTGGTGGCTTGGTTGTTATTTATAACTGCTGCAGAAGGGGAATCTTGACCCTTTCTGCATGCACAGTGGTATCCAAACCTGAGCAGGGTAGGGCTGCTCTAGGAAATATTCAAGGGCAGCTGCCTGGCAATGTTCCCTCTAATCTTTTCCACCCCTTTGTGGATGTCCCCCCCACCCATGTGCAGAATAAATTTTGTTACACGCGCTGAGGCCTGTGTGAATGTGCACCACCAGAAGAAATTAAAAAACCTAGCGGTGGGCTATGGATGCTACTCAGCGGGGCAGCATTGAAATCTCTCCTGCGTGACTGCACAAGTGCCCAGCTTCCAGGGAGCACCAGTCTCTGGCTGGCACCAGATTAGATAGCCATCATGCTCGAGCTATTACAGTCCTGCCTGTACAGCAGGTTCCCACACTGAGGGGGCGTGAAGAAATTCCAAGGGGGGGTGCGAGACAACCCAGCCCCCCGTCATTCCCCCCCCCCAAGAAAGAGCCCAGGCGGGCGCTACCTCCTGTGAAAATGGAGGTAGCGCCGGCTTCCTGCGGCATGGGTGGGGGGAAGTCCCATGGGAGGAGGGGAGCTTCCTGAGACTCGGACCTGGCGCATAGCTGTGGGATCCCGGGTACCAGCCGAGCTGTCCCTGTCCCCTCCCCCCGCCAAGACCCCCATGAGTATCCTGCCCCCTGCCCAGATCCCCATGTGTACCCTGTCTCCCTTTCCCCCTCTGCCCAGACCCCCATGAGTCCTGCTCCTCTGCCCTCCCTGCCCAAATCCCCATGAGTACCCTGCCCCAGGCCCCACCAGCACCCTGCCCCCTGCCCAGACTCCCACCTGTCCCCTCCCCTGGGCCCCACCAGCACCCTGCCCCCTGCCCAGACTCCCACCTGTCCCCTCCCCTGGGCCCCACCAGCACCTTGTCTCCTGTCCCCTACTCAGGCCCCACTTACACCCTGCTCCTGTCCCCTAGCCAGACCCCATCCAGCTCCCTGCCCAGACGCACCTGCCCCTGCCTTGGGGCCAGACACCCACCAGCACTCCGCCCCTGCCTCCTAGCCAGATAACCACCGGCATTGTGCTCCTACCCCCTCCCTCCTGGCCAGACACAGCTTGCTCCTGTACCCTATTTTCCACCCAGACTTTGCACCCCATCCCTATCCCATTCACTGGCACACTGGATCCCTCATTTTCGGCTCTACCTCAGAATGTAGAGGGGCCCACAAATTTCTCTAACCCTGGAACCCCAGAAGAGTTAATCTGGCTGGAGGCTTTGAACCTCAGTCCTACGTACCCTCCCCGACATGGGGCTGGGATGCCAGGGGAGGGAGGTGTCTCAGTTGGGGCCACATCAATGAGGCTTGGAGGGGTTGGGTTTTTTTTTAATCTCACTTGTGTGGTCCCTGACTGATTTTTCTGTGGGTCAGTGACCCCTGACTCAAAACAGGTTCCCTGCCCCTCCTGTAAATAGAGACAATGCTGAAACGTTTGTGTCGGACATTACATTTTAAAAAATGAAGCCAGGCCAACAAGCCCCCAAGTGGGGCCAAACCCCCATCAGGCTACAACAACAACATAACACCCCTGCATCCCCGCACAAACCCAACCCTGAGCCCTATCACACACCGGAATCCCCCGTCCTGAGCCTCGCACATCCCCAGTCTTCTGCCACAACACTCCTGCACCATCCACACACTGCAAATGTGTCCTGAGCCCATCCTACTCCCAGCCCCCCTGCCCTGAGCCTCTCACACACCTCCAACCTGAACTCCTACACCCTCATGTCCACAAGCCTGTTTGCTCAGCACCCCAACCCTCCACCTGACCCCAACACTCCCCATCCTGGAGCCCTCTCTCTGAGCCAGCATCCCCTTCTCCACCTCCTTCTGCACCCAAATTCCCTCCCAGGGCTTGCACCTTTCATCCCTTCCCACACCCAAATCCCTCCCTCCCTCATTTCAAACCTAGGATGTCCCAACTCGCGAAGAACACGCAGCATCCTCTGTCCCATGAAATGTGTTTAGTTTCTGCGATTTCTCATGTTACATTAGATTTTTACTCAAGTTTTGTGCCAAGAAAACCTATTTGTGCGTATTTTTAATTTTAAATCAAATTCTGTATACCAAGTGCTTGTGTTGATTTTTAATTACAAATTGATTTTTTTGTTAAGGGGGGGAGGGTTGGATGATGGTAAAGAAGAGGTGGTGAGGCAAGAGAGTTTCTCAAACGTCAAAAAGGGCGAGTGATGCTGAAAAGTTTGGGAACCACTGAGCCACAGTCTCCTTTGCAGTTACATTGAATGAACCTCCTTCTTTCCCATGCTGCCTGGTCTGTCCTTTGCACTCGGCATTTCTCTGCCGTGCCCTGTTTATTTTCATGGGACTCTCCCACTCTCCGGCCTTCCCTGTCACAGACCATCCCACGCAGCTGCTCCCTTGAATATATCCCTTCCTCTCCGGCTGCCCCAGGGTGGTTTTCCTGCCATAGACACTGGACGGCCTGGCTTTCCTTCCCTGTGTGGCAACATTTCACCAGGACTCGCCCTTTAGTCTGGTTTTATTGTTTACTGCCCGGCACTAGCCTGACCCCCACCTCTGCCTGTCCCCAGCCCAGCTGTGAATTCTGTCCCCTGCCCAGCTCCTACCTCTACCTGTCCCCAGCCCGGCTGTGAATTCTGTCCCCTGCCCAACCCCTACCTCTACCTCTCCCCAGCCCGACTGTTAGTTCTGTGCCTGGCTGACTCTCACCTCTACCTGTCCCCAGCCCGGCTGTGAAATCTGTCCCCTGCCCAGCCACCACCTCTGCCTGTACCCAGCCCGGCTGTTAGATTTTTCCCTGCCCAGCCCCCACCTCTGCCCCTCCTGCAGACCCAGGGGTTCTTCCCCCATGCGCCCCTCCATCCCTGGGGCTGCAGGGAAGGAGGTTTCAGGGATCATAGAGATGAGGAGCCAGGGGCTGAGTAGAGGGGAGTCCTCCACGGTCATAGATCCTGGTGTGCGTGATGCCAGAGGCTGATTTCAGGGGCACAGGTTGAGCTGGGATCCTGACCCCACCCAGACCCAGGGTCGGATTCTCTCCCCAGGGAGGGAGCCCGGCGGGAAAGTGAAGATCGGGGCCTTGGAACCAGCATCGATAAATGTCACCTGCCCCCGGTCACAGTCCAGGCAAACCCGGATCCTGTCGTTGAGACTCGGGGACAGGGGGGTCGCAGGATCTGTCAGAGCCTGGAACTCTTCCCCCCACCACCGCACAGCCCAGATCCCGCCCCGGGGGCCCAGGATGATCCCTCCCTTTCTGCCCACAGACTCTCTGGCCACCCCCACAGCCCAGAATCGCCCGTCCCCCACCTCCACCTCCCAGCAATGTCGCCCCGAGGTGAAGCCCTCCCGGCCCAGCACACAGAACACAGAGTCAAATCTCTCCGGGGGGTCGGGCCGTGGCTGCCGTCTCTGTTCCCATCTCACACGTTTCCCGTCCCTGTGCAGGAGGAGCTGGGGATGCGCCGTGTCTGGATCCAGAGTCACGTTGGCTGGGGGAGAATCGGAGCGTGAGGGGCAGAGCTCGGCCCTGGGGGGGTCGATGGTGCTAGGGACAGAATCTGCCCCAGCTGGGCCGTGACTCAGGGACTCTCCTGCCTCCCAGGGTGCTCTGCTCTGAGTGGGGAGCAGCGGCCCAGCCCAAGGGGCAGCTCACTCCCCGGCAGGGAGGGGCCGTGGCAGAGAGAAGGGGTCAGAGGGGCCCTGACACTGGGAATCTGCCCCCCTCTCCCTGGGCCGGGACCCCAGAGGGACGGATGGAAACTGCCTGGTCAGGGCTGGCTGAATCCAGGCCCCGCCCTCGGCTGGGCCCCCCCATTGAAATGCCCCTGGGTCCCAGCTGATCTGGGCAGGGTTTGTGATTCCCCCTGGGACACGTCTCCCCCCCACGGCCCGTCTGGGCTCGGCTCCTTTCCCGCCGCACTGGGGCTCTGGGCCGAGCTCCGACCTGCCCCCACCAGGCTGCTCAGCCTCCGGCCCGGCGCCCGGACCCCACAGAGCCAGCAGGGAGGGGCAGGGACCGGCCCCAGCTGGGCGGGGCGGGAAGAGGCTGAACAAGGCGAGTCCTGCCCTGGGGGTGCCCAGGCGCCGTGCGGAGGGAACGGGGGGGTCTCTGTCCCGGCCATGGCAGGAGGCTGACTTAGGGGTGACAGAAGGAAGAGGGGCCCCAGGGAGCTGAGGGGGGTCCCAGCAGGGGCTGGGCGGAGGGAGAGAGAAGCTGAGCTCACGCGGGGGGAGAGGAAAAGGGAAACAGGACCAGAGCTCTGCTCTCAGCAGCTCCCCAGCTGCCTGCCATGGGCCCAGGGCTGCCCCTGTCTGTGCCCCGTGTCCTGGTGCTCTGGGGTCTGATCCATCCCTTCCCCTAGCAGAACAGGGACCCTCCCATGGACTCCTGGGTCCTCTGCCGGGGGCAGGAGAAAGAGCAACGTCCCTGCGTGCCCCAGAGTCCACGCTGGGCACAGCCCGATAGTCACGGGGGGGAAGTGAAACTCCCCTCTTGGCCCCCCTGCACCAGAGAACGAGGGGAGCCCAAGGCAGGTTCCGCATGCGACACTGAGGCAGCTCACCTGGTCCGTGCGCTCTTAGGGGTTCCCCACTTTGCGCCCCCAGGGCAGCCGGCAGCGTGCCTGGAGGGGAAGGCAGGAAGGGGAGATTCAGGTTTGCACAGGGAGACGAGAGCTGGGTTGTCACGTGACAGACACACTCAGGCCTCCTTCACTTCCCGCCTTTTGTCGTTCCCTAGGCCCAGGTCCTGCAGAGCCGTTGGCATCAAAGACACTTTGGTCCCTGTGAGGCTCACGGGAGGCGAGGGATTGTGTGTGAACTCCTGGCTCTGGCCGGGAGCTGCGGGGCTGTTTGCTCAGCGTCTCCACACAGAGCAGCACGACGGGGCCTCCAGAGGCAGCAATCGGAACCAGGAGAAAATCACTTTATCCCAGGGGAAACTGAGGCAGGGGGCGGTGGGCTCCGTGGGCCAGAATCACCCTGTGCCGGCAGAGCAGGGCAGGGAGGCCGGAGCCAGGTCTGGCTAGGGCAGAGTTGCAGCCCAGTTACAATGGCCCCAGGTGCCTGGGCCAGGGAGCAGAGAGCCAGGGACGCAGTGTTGCACGTCCCATGTCCCACGTCTCTCTGTCCTTCCTCCCCCACCTCTTCCACTCACCCTCCCCATCCCTGTTCCATCCCCAGCCCTCTCAGGAACACCTCTCTGTCTCTCAGTCCCTCTTCCCCATACCCTGCCCAGTCCCCCATCCTCAGCTCTCTCAGTCTATGTCTATGCTATGGGGGTTTTCCAGGATAAATTAAATTAATGGAGATGCCTATCTCCTAGAACTGGAAGGGACCTTGAAAGGTCATCGAGTCCAGTCCCCTGCCTTCACAGCAGGACCAAGTACCATCCCTGACAAATTTTTGCCCCAAATCCCTAAATGGCCTCTGCAAGGATTGAACTCACAACCCTGGGTTTAGCAGGAGATATCCCGGATAAACCCAGCCGTGTCCAGGGAACGCGTTCATTCTTCCGCTTTTCTTCGCGGAAGAGCAGAGATTCCCTTTCGGGGAGCCCTGTATATTTCGTTCTGCGAGACATAAGGGCTTTTCTGGGTTGTTTCTCACTGTCACCGTCACTGTCATTGCAAAGGCTGCTTCTGAACACACAAGGGTTTGAATTAATCAACCTGAGGAGACTCAAATACTCACTAACCAGAACTTAAGAACTGAGTCACTCAAGGCAGGATCACAGCGGGTCCCAACCTGTGGGGCACAGACCCCCATCTTGGAACCCAAGTCTGTGCCATTCACCCCCCCCCCCCAGATACATGGAAGCATCATCTAATAATGAACCAATTGACCAGCACCATTCTCCTTCCAGGGTCTCACTTTCCTCTCCTCCATCCCCCCTCGGTACCTTTGAACTCCCTCAGCGTCTCCGACAGCACAATCACTTTCTGGGAGAAACCACGGACTTGTTCTTCCAATTCAGGAGCCATCTCCTCCGGCTGCTGGGCCTGCCTCTCCTCACACCTGGGGAGAAACGACGTTCCATGGTGACCCTGCAGTGGTTCCCAGCCTTTGGACCCCTTTTCCATCTATGAAAATTTCACGGACTCCCGCGCCTCCGTGGGGGAGAAAAAAAAGAAAAGGGAAAGTAAGAAAAGAAAAAGAAGGATCGGGCCCACCGCCATGGGCCCCATCCTTACTTTTAAACTTTCCACAGACCCCCTGCAGTACCGTGGTGGACCACCAGGGATCTGTGCCTCACAGGTGGGGAACCGCTGTGATCCTGCCTTGATTGACTCAGTTCTTAAATTCTGGTTCGTGGGTATTTGGGTCTCCGCGGCCAACTCCCTCCTGGGCCTCCAGGCGCTGAGGGACGGGAGGTTCCCAGGGGAAGGGCTGTAAAATCTGCCCACTAGGAATGAAACTGAGACACAAACTCCCTCTCCCCAGCTCATCCCGCACAGGTCTCCAAACAGCCTTTGGGCGGGAAAAACCCTGGATTTCTGCTGCCCTGGACTGAATGGTGCCCAGCGCCCAGCAGGGACAGGCCCATGTCCCACCCCTCAGTCCTGGGGCAGCCAGTCCCCAGGGAGGGGGCATGGGTGGAATATACCACAGGCCAGTCTGCGTCTTTCCCTGAGTAATTCCAGAGTCGTCTCTAAAAGGGCGAGGGCCTCAGGATTCCCCGGCGTTGTGCCGTGTGAGGGGGTGAGAGAGCCACCTACCTGTTCAAAGTGCTTCTGATGTTCTAGAGAGAGAGAGAGAGAGAGTTTCAGTCCCACCTGACACACACTGTGAATTGGAAGGGAGGGATTTGGCGAGTGAGGGGGAACTAGGCTTTGCCTGGCCCCAGGGCCATGGATCCCTGAGCGAATGGGGCGTTGCCATCTCAAAACAACAATTCGCATGCCGGGAAGGCACCCACGGAGCTGCCCTGCGACCTCTGACTCCTGTGCCCACCTGTTAGGAGCTGTCCTGTCTCTGTGGTGGGAGCTGGGGGATTTCCCCCTCCGCCTCACCTGCAGGAATTCACTCGCTGGCTTCTGATAAGTCTTCTCCAGCTTCCCGATCAGCTCGCTAAGTTGGAAAATCTGCTCTGAGAGTTTGGTGACAGTGTCAGTCTGTGCCTTCACGATCATCTCGTCCAGCTTCTGCAGCTGGGCCAGCAGGAGTCGCTCTTGTTCCTTCAGGAACTGCCGCAGCTGCTGAAACTCGGCCACAATCTTCTGCCGCTCGGCTCGTGTCCGTTTCTGGAAGAAAAAGAACCAAAGGATGAACATCGCCACCGCTAGGGGGATATGGATGGAGCCTGGGGCCCTTCACAGAGCGCTGAGTGTGCAGGAGAATCTCTGCAAATTCTAAGTCAGACAGTGAACAGTCTCCTGCGGTTACTAGCGAGAATTTTCTCAAGGTTTCCCCGTTTGGCCCCAGAATTTCATAAAGGACGTTTCCGTAGCTGACGTGCGTTGGATCACGAGTGGCTCATGGCCTCAGCGATGCCGATCCAAAGCAGCAGGGAGCAGGACTTGGCACCACACCTTGGTGACATTTTCTGTCTTACATTTTTTTCTGGGAAAATGCAGATTTGCTGCCAAAGAAACATTTCATGAATTACTGACAACATCAACGCGGTGTTGTGCTACAGAAATAAATACATGATAAATCAAAATATTTTCTTAATTGTTTCTAGATTTTAAAGTCTGACTTCTTTTTGCAACTGTCCTTCTGTTTTATAAAAATTATTTTTTAAGCAAAGGCTCAAGTTGAAACAAAGCATTTTGATTTTTGCCCCCCAAAAATAAATCATTTGACGAAGCAAAAAAATCAAATTTGTGACTTGCTAATAATTTTAAAAATAGATAATGTTTGGTTCAAACAATGTTTTTAATATCCTGCCAGTGAAGAAGACCTGGCATTTGCACAACTCTACTCAGAGGCTATGTCTACACTTATGCAAATGAGGCTAGGAGTGGAATATCGCCACATCTCATTTGCATAATTAATGAGGCTCCAGTTTTGCACAAGAGGCTTTTCCACAAAAAGGAGCCGTCTACATGGCTCCTTTTTGCACAAAACCCCCCTCTTGAGCAAGAGCTGTTCTGCATTTTTCCCCCAGAAGAACAGATCTTGTGCAAGAGGGGGTTTTTTCTGTGCAAAACTGGAACCTCATTAATTATGCAAATGAGGCACAGCGATATTCCACGCGTAGCCTCATTTGCATATGTTTTTCCGCAAGAAAGGGGCAGTGTAGACATAGCCAGAATCACGTTCACAGAGACAGGCGAGAAGAAACAAACAAATGAAACAGTGAGAGAAAAAGCAGACACCCACGGTGAACGGCAGGAATGGAGAAATTGTTGGGGCACAAAGGGACTACACCAGAAAGGAGAGGAGGGACAGGACTCACCACGGGACAGCCAGGAACCTGGGCTTTGATTTAGTTATTGAAGATAGAACTGACAACAGCAAACAGAGATTGCACAAGACGACTCCTCCGGATGTAACTTAACGTCCTGCAAACTCTGGCCTGAGGGAGGCTGGGAACGGAGAAGTGACTGTGTTTCGCTGGGGCTTTTGGGTTAGGGCATGGCACTATCTAATTCCGAATTCTGTCTGTTCGTTAATATCAATTCTTGCTTGTGAAGTGAGTTTAATTAAGCTAATCGTAGTTAACAGACTGTAGATCAGAATACCAGTTGACAGAAGAGTGAGACAGTGGTTTCCGACCTGTGGTCTTCGCGCCCCGGGGGGCTATGGACCATGCCAGCAAAAGACTTAGACTGGACGGAATTCAGCTGTTCACACAGACAATCGATTTTCAAAGGGGTCACAGAACCTCCCTTTGACATTTCTAAAGGGGTCCACAAATGCACAGAGGTTGGAAGCGGCTGGTTTAGGGCCCAACCCTAAAGAGGGATTCTAGGTGCTCTTTCCCCAGCTAATCAAGAGAAACCGTAATCCAGTCCCTAGATTGTCCTGGCTGCTCCTTAGTGTCTGATTCAGAATCAGCTGCTTCCAGCTTGCTACAACGGCAGGGTAATAACGCCGGGCACCTACCAGGTACTCCTGGCTGGTCTTCTCTCTGCTCCCTTTCAGTCCCAGCAGCTTTTCTCGCTCGGCTCTCAGCGTCTTCAGATGGGCCTGGAGCCTTTCCTGGAGACGCAGAAATACGTCATGGCTACGTCTACATTGGCACCCTTTTCTGGAAATGCTTATAACGGAAAAGTTTTCCGTTAAAAGCATTTTCGGAAAAAGCGCGTCTAGATTGGCAGGATCGGGGCTTTTTCACGATCGGGGCTTTTTTTGCGGAAAAGAAATCTGTGTTGTCTACACTGGCCCTTTTTCGGAACAGTTTTCTGGAAAAGGACTTTTGCCCAAACAGGAGCAGCATAGTTTTTCCGGAAAAACACTGACGATTTTACATTAGATCGTCAGTGCTTTTCCAGAAATTCAAGGGGGCCAGTGTAGACAGCTGGCAAGTTATTCCGGAAAAGCGGCTGATTTTCCGGAATAAGTGGCCAGTGTAAACACAGCCCATGTGACTAAGCAAAAAATCCAATGTGAGATTTGCTAATCATTTTAAAAATAGATCATTTTTGGTTCAACCCGTTTCTTTACTGTCCTGCCAGCAAAGCTAGGGGACAGCTGGCCCAGCACAACCACACACTGTACTCACGACTACAGGGCCCGGCAGGTTTATGGGGTCAGACACCAAGGAGTGTTTTCAGGGGGGTTGAAATTGTCAGACCATGTTACAGTAGGGAGCTGGGGTCACATACTCAGAGGCTGCATGCGCAGGGGTACCAGGGGGGAGACTCGCAGGGGAGGGAGCTGGAGGAGAGGAGGGAAACGGCGAGCATCGGGGACCTCCAGAGAGGCCGGGGCGTGGGAGGAAAGAGGGTGTATGGAGGAGGGACTGAGCCAGGCAGGCAGACACTGTGGAAATCTGGCCTGGCAGCCACCCATGATGACCTAGCTCTGGCGATTGTAGGTGTTTGCAAACACCCCTCAGTATCCCTCCCCCGTTCCCACCCCTGGTTCTTTCTTTATCTGCCAGCTGCATGTCGTGTTCATGAGGCTGCGGCTGGGACTCTCTCCCTGTGGCTCAGTAGAGGTGGGTGGGGAGGAGGCTGGGCACAGGCTGGCTGGTCCTTTCAAGGGAGGAGCTCTCACCAGGGTCCCTGTAAGCCGGGTGCTTGGGCAGCCGGCCAGGAGAGATTCCAGTGCTGTCCAGCTGATTAGCAGAGCACCCAGTCGCCCACAGCTGGCAGCAGGTGTTTCTACGGGTGGTGCACAGACACACATGCCTTGGCGCACAGAACAAAATTTATTCCACACACAGATGGAAAATATTAGAAGGCACATTGGTTGTCAGCCCCGCTTGTGACGTAGTCAATTCTCCTCCCCAGGAAGGGACAAGGAAGGGCAGGGTGAGGGGTTGTGGGATCCAACCCAGCCTGGGGTAGATAAAACAGAAGCCCAGGGAAGGCCAGAGGGAGGAGGACCCTGAGGCAGGCAGAAGAGACCCGGGATATTGTTCAGGATGATAAGACCAAACTCCAGACTCAAAGTCGTGAGAGTCCCGGCTGGGAGAGCCCTGGGAGTCCCCTGCTGCGGTGCCCTATCACCAGGCCGTCCCTGCTTCCTGTAGTCCCAGCCCTGATCCTATCGGCTAGATTCCCAGGGCGGGAGCTGCTCCCCAGTGCTCCCCTCAGTCCCACGAGGGCAGGGATCGCAGTCGGCATTTCCCTACCTGGAATTCTTCGGCAGCTTCCTCGGCAGGAATCACGGTGTGACCTCGGTGCCCCTTGGATCTGTCGCACACCAGGCAGATGGGGATTTCATCCTCCCTGCAGAAGAGTTTGAGAGGCTCCTGGTGTTTCTCACACAGTCTCTCTGCGGCACGTTCCCTCCCTGCCTGCAACCTGAGTTCTCTGGCTGCCTCCACAATACTCCTCAGCTGCCTGTTCGGCCTGAGGTTCCCCTGGGGAAAGGCCCGTCTGCACTGAGGGCAGGAGACGTCTGCAGTGAGCCCCCCCCAGGACTGCGTGATGCAGGCTTGGCAGAAGTTGTGATCACAGTCAAGAGACACCGGATCGTTGAAATAATCCAGGCAAATGGGACAGGTCACTTCATCCTGGAGCGTCTTTGCTGGATTCACAGCAGCCATGGCTTCTGGTGCAAAGTCCAGAGAGTTTAGTTTCACTTCCTTCTGCTGGGAAATGGGCGGATTGCACTTTGTATCAATCAGTGCTGCCTTTCTGGGTGTGTTCTCCTGCTCTTTCCTTTTTCTGACTCTACTCTGACTCTTTGAATGAATGAGGCCAAACTGACCGTCACTCCTCCCACACAGCTGCCAGGCAAACTTGGGACTAGGCCCTCAGGGTGCCTCTACACGGCCCCGTTACTTCAGAATACCCGCTGTTATTCTGAGATAACAATGCGAGCGTCTACACAGCCATTCTGTTATTTCGAAATGACACCAAAATAATGGGCGGCTTATTCCGACGTCTGTAAACCTCATTCCACGAGGAATAACGCCTCTTCTGGAACCGCTCTTTTGGAATACCCGCCGTGTGGATGTGCTACTGCTGCTATTTCGAAAGAGCCCCTCCCCAGGGCTATTCAAAGTCACTGCGCCCCTGGAGGATTCTGGCCTGCAGGGAGGGGTGTAGGAGGAGGTACAGGCTCTGGGAGGGCGTTGTCACCTGGGGTAGAGGTGCAAAGGGTTTGGAGGGTGACCTGGGGGGAGGAGTTGGGGTGCAGGAGGGGCCAGGGTGCAGGAGAGAGGTGCATGCTGGGAGGAGGTTATCTAAGTGTCTCCAGACCAGCAGGCTGCAGCACCTCCAAGGCAGGCTGGGCTCCCTGTTTGCTGCAGCCCCATCCTGCTGGCTCTCGACTCATCCTGGGGGAAGAGAATTGCATTGCCCCCGTCACTCAGGCCAATCGCTCAGTTCCGATTGGCTGGTTGTTTCCAGCCAATAGGAGCCGAGAGATTGCTGGAGGTCAGTTCTTATTGGCCAGCAGTTTTTGGCCACTTGGAGCTGAGTATCAGGCTGGGGGGGGGGGGGGGGGGGGACCACATGAAGCCTCCCCCTCCATGCAGAGCAGAGAGATGCAGGGACTGTGGTTAAAACCGTGGCAGCTGCGTGTGCCTGAGGGTCCCAGCAGGGGAGGGTCCGTGGGCCGGATCCGGCCAGGCCGTATTTTGCCCAGGTCTGTGCTAGATTCTTTGCTATGAGGCAAGCGGCTCGTTCTCACTTCCCAGGGGCTCTGGACCTGCAAGGGAATCACAAAATCTGACTGTGGCATGAACACAGAGCACGTTGTCCCCAGCCCCTTTCTGCCGGAGGCCCCACGACCAGCACTGCCAGCCCCAGGCCAATCAAGACCTGGGGGCAGAGGAGGGGGTAAAGTCGTTCGCTGTTCAAAGCGGCTGGTGTCTCCCTCCAGGTGCCGCGCACCCCAGGGGATGGGAGGGACCCACCAGCCGCTTTGAACAGCGGATGAATTTGCATGTTCGTCTGACCCCAGGTCTGGACTGGCTTTGAGGAGGGGGAGAGGTAGGGAGGCCATGGGCCGGATCAAACGACTTGGCCGGCCGTACCTTGCCCATTCCTGGACTATGGACATAGAATCATAGGGCTAGGCGAAACCTCAGGAGTCATCGAAACCAGCCCCCTGCCTGAAACAGGACCAACCTCAACTCAAGCATCCCAGCCAGGGCTTTGTCAAACCGGGACTTAGAAACCTCTAGGGATGGAGATTCCACCCCTTCCTTAGGGAACCCATCCCAGCGCTTCTCCACCCTCCTAGGCTATGTCTAGACTGCAAGCCTCTTTCGAAAGAGAGCGTCTAGACTGCACGTTGAACTTTCGAAAAAGCGGCTTGCTTTTTCGAAAGAAAGCATCCAGTGAGTCTGGATGCTCTCTTTCGAAGAAGCCCTATTTACATTGAAGAACGCCTTCTTTCGAAAGAGGAACTTTCGAAAGAAGGCGTTCTTCCTCGTGAAATGAGGTTTACCGCCATCGAAAGAAAAGCCGCGTTCTTTCGATTTAATTTCGAAAGAACGCGGCTTGAGTCTGGACGCAGGGGAAGTTTTTTCGGAAAAAGGCTACTTTTCCCGAAAAAACCCTTGAGTCTGGACACAGCCCTAGGGAAATAGCACACATCACCTGAGGACAGGATGCAGATAAAATGTCCTGACACCTTCAGTGACTGCGTCATGGGCCAGCTGGTTCTAGAACCCACAAGATTCAGTTCTTGATTTGAACCCACAAGAGGCCATTCTTGATATAGTCCTAAGTGGAGCACAGGATCTGGTCCAAGAGATGAATGCAGCCGGACCACTTGAAAGTAGTGTCCATAAAACAATTACATTTAACATCCCTGCAGTGGGGAAAAAACCCTCAGCTGCCCAAGAGCGTAGCATTTAATTGCAGAGAGGGGAACTACAGAAAAATAAGGAAGTTAGTTCAACAGAAATAAAAAGGCAGAGAGCCAAAACTTAAGTCCCTGCAGGAAACTTTTCGAAGACACCTTACTAGAGGCTCAACTGAAACGAACACCCCAAATTAAAAACCACAGTCGGAGGAGAACCAAAAAAAGGTGCCACAGTGACTTAACAACCAAATAAGAAAAAGAAGCAGAGAGAGATAAAAAGGCGTTTTTTAAAAAGTGGAAGTCAAATCCTAGTGAGGAAAATCGAAAGGAGCTTAAACTTGAGCAAGCAGAGCCAAGGGAAGTTCATTGTAACACCAGGCCGAGCCCGGCCACTACACGGCCTCTGCTGCCATCGTGTGGCGACCTCACCTGTAGCCGGTGGAAGAACCCCTGGGACAAAATTTCTCTTCTGGTTCCCCTGCCTTTAACAGCGAGATTCCTGCAGAGGGTCTAGGGGTGTGAGGAGGACACTGGCCAGTCACTGGGCACCCAAATCCCCCCACAGACACCCCATGCAGCCCCCTGTAAATCGCTCCCATGCCCTCAGTTTCTCCAATATAGAACTGTCCCTATGAACTCTGAGCTAAAGCAAACCCTTCATGGTACAAAGAACCAGGAGTCCGGACTCCTTGTTTCTGCTGAAGCAGACTGACCCAGCTCCGTGGCAAAAACTTTCTGATGCATTTCCCAAGGAGGTTAACTATCCTCGCACCTCTCCCACAAATCTGCTCTTCCCTGTTTCACAGGTGCCCGTTTTCTCTTGGCTTTTCCTTCTCCAGTGCCACTTTCGAAAGTGCACTTGAAAGAAGATATGCAAATTCCCATGGAATTTGCATATCCTCTTTCAAAAGTCTAGCGTAGTCTAGATACACCCACACATGCTTTTACAATTTATATCTCAATTGAGACATAACCTTGTATTTTCCATTTCCAATCAAAGCTTTCCAAGCGTCCTTTCGTATCCCATTTACATTTCTTTTTCTTTTAATTTAGATAACCAGTTTTGATCTCATGGGAAGTACAGTACTATAATGCTGTACACAGACTGTAACAGTCCTTTTTGGAAATAATTTTAGTGTAAAACTGGTTCTCAAAATCAGCTACAAGACAAACTTTCACATATTTATTCTGTTATTCCCCTAAAAATTTGTTCACTGAGAATTCTAACTTTCAATGTTTTCTTTAAAAAACCACTGACTATAACACATCTTATTGCTGAAAGGCTCGATTAAAAAAGAAAGGTATTCATTTTTGCCTATAAAAGAAAAATAAATCTTTGAAAACAAAGCTTTACGTAAATCAATGTTTTTATAGAGCAAAAATTACTTTGAAGAATTGAATTTACCCCAGACAAAGATCAGCTGTGAAACTAATTCACTTGTTTTGATCTTTAATTTGTATGCAAAAATGTACGCTTGACAAAGAAACTTCATCATAGTCTCTGGTAAACATTTTTTAATCACAAAGCCAAGACAATTGTTTTTAACTGAAACATTTTTGTATGCTAACTTCACTTTAGCTCTTGGTTCTTACATGTGTCACGGATAAAGCATTACGTATTAACATTCTGGTATTCTCAAAGACAGTAGTACAGCATTGAAAAAAGTATAAAGCAGCTCAGATACATTTAACCCAGCTTTTACAATATCAAAAGCTTGAAAATCAATTTCAAAAAAGCTTGTTTCTCCTCAAGTACAAATATAAACAACCTGAAAGTGATCAACTAATGCAATGCTTCCCATCTTACTTGACCATAGAACTCTTAAAATAAAAAAAAACACCAGGGAAAACTGGTTGACCCCTTGAAAATAGCAACCCTGGACGATCACCCGGCTCGCCCGCCCCTAAGACCAGCTCGGAGGGCGGGGTGCCTTTAATTTGTATACAAAAATGTACGTTTAACAAAGAAACTTCAGCATAGTCTCTGGTAAACTTTTTTAAATCCCAAAGCCAAAATTGTTGCTTTTAACTGCAACATTTTTGTATGGTAACTTAATTTAGCACTTGGTTCATATATGTGCCATGGATAAAGCATTATGCATTAACATTCCAATATTCTCAAAAACAGTTGTACAACTTTGAAAAAATTATAAAGCAGGTCAGATATATTTAACCCAGATTTTACAAAAGCTTGAAAATCAACTTCAAAAAGCTTGTTCCGCCTCAAGTAAAAATATAAACAACCTGAAAGTGATCAACTAATGCAGCGTTTCGCAACTTCATGTAGCCACAGAACCCTTTAAAAAAAAAACATCGGGGAAAACTGGACGACAAAAAAACAACAACAAAAGAACCAACCAACCAACCAACCAACAACAACAACACACGTGCCTGCCTCTAAGACCGTAGAGGCCAGCGGCCCCTTGAAAAATCCTGGGGCTCCGTGGCATACTATTTGGGAAACACTGAACGGAACTGTATATACCAAGTTAAGGTATCAGTGATTGCTACAAATAACGCTCCCTCCGGGATATTATTGAACCATCTATATGTAACACAAAGTCTTCTTCACTGTCATCATAACATTCACTACCCATGTGCTTCATTCCCAGGGCTCCACCTTCATAATTATCCACTGGTCTTTCATACTCTTCTTGGTATCTGTTAATATTGTTTGCATTGTTCCATTGTGGTTCGTCTGGGTCTTCTAAATCATCTATTGATATTAAACTGTTCACTGGATGTTTTATTTCTTTTTTTATAATATCAGGAGCAGAATCCACATCATCTAGTTGGAGAACATCTATTTGAGACTCTTTTTGCGTTTCTGATGGTGAAATGTAGTTCATAGTAATGGAGTCAACACGGAATATCAGTCTTCTCCTATAGCAGATAATTCCAACCAAAACACTTAAAAGTATCAGAAACAGAGCCCCACCCACTGCACTACTGATGATGGGACCCCAGTTTTCTTCCTGAATTGATGTTGGAAAATGCATTAGTTTTGGTTCTGTTGCTAAACCTGCGATGCCATCAGTTGAAGGATGCCATGGAACCGTAGGTGGTCGTGTAGTAGCAGTAGTAGCAGTAGTAGGATTTGATGGAAAGAGGACTGGGGTAGACAAGAAACAGAAAAGGCAAAGAATGTCAATGCAAGCTAAATCAGTAGAAGATTTATAAGAAAGCCAAGCTGATGAATATGTAAATGTGTTTTCTAACAACAGACAATAGCTTTTCATTTTTAAATACTAAGAAGTTTGAGCAATTATGATTTTTTAAAAATATATGTAATAGTTTTTCAATAATTCTGAATTGATTTATTTGGGGCTATAGGATAACCGGTATGGGTAAATGCTTTTATAGCACAAAAGCAATCATTGTCAATTTTTTAAAATAACCATGAATTCTCCTGAAAGAATGGAGAAGTTCCTTTTCAGTTTATGTACATTTTCTAGTTCACTATTTCCAACCAGTTTTATCTCATCAATGGAAGATATTATGTATGGCAAAGAAATACTGTTTGAAAGACTAATACTGGCAAAAGGACAAATAGCATCTTTACCATTAACTTAAACTTATATTAATCGTTTTAAATTTTGAAGTTTTCCAATGTGCCAAAACAAACTCTTAAAGAATGAAAAACATTGGGTGGTTAAGTTAACAGTAAGTAAAGTACTGATTTTAACTATTCTCCCTCAAACATTGGCTGTTTCAACAGAATCTCAAAAGCCTAAGTGGGGAACAATGAAGGAACTCAAAGGTAACTTATGTTATGGAGTTCTCTATGAATTTTTTCAAGACAATGTCAGTGTAATAATGCAACTTTAAATTTTAACCACTACTTCAGAGAAAACAATTGAACAAAGTCACTAAAAATCACTTGCTACAGAATGTCATAAATACGACATTTCCAGAATGCCATTTGGTTTTACTCTGTTTTAAGTGGTCTTTAAAAAAGTTTAAGTTTCTTCTCCCCTTCCTAATGGCATACATGATAAGTTTTATCTTGCTCTCTGAAGTTATGCGCAGAAGCCTAACATGGAATCTGCTTTTCGGGTCATCTTAGACCTTTATTTTCCTTCTGATTTTTTAAAGATGGCCTAATATGTGCAAATGGTTTAAAACAAAGTGGTTTCATGATCTCAAATTACAAAATTATACAAAGTATGTTTTTTTAAGTGCTGCATGAATTAGTGGATTCTTACCAGCTGCAAGCTTACTTAAAAATTTTCAGTTGTAAGAACTTTTATCAATTGACTCTGACTTTGGTTTACATTTTAGAGAGAATATTAAAAAAAAACCTACTTACACAATAGAAACCCAAGTATCCAGCTATCTTTAATTCATTTTTAACAGTTTGTTACTAATGAGGCAACTAAACACTGACAGTGAAACTGATGGGAATGGTTAAAGTAGCATTTAAGCTAAACAGCCTGAAATGGTAGTAACTGATCAAACAAAACTAAAAGTAAGATCCAAAAACTTCAGTGCTTCTTACAAAGCGGTATTCTAACAATTGTGTAGAATCTGTTATAAAAGTCTTTCACTAAATTAAAGAATTTATTTTCAGTACACACTTGCTCTAGAATGGTAGAGTTTACTTCTTTATCTTTAGTATGATTACTTAGAACTGGTATAGAATCTCTGATGGATTTTTTAAGTACTATGATTGACACTATCTCCTGGAAATGGTATCAGTGCTATTAATGTAATGTTCACTTCCTTTTGTTCTTCCCAGTTTTATGGTAACTTTAATTGAAGACTGAGTTTTAAACAATCCATTCTATAACATGGCTTAAAAAAGCAATATTCAATTAGACACCTGGTACAATTTTTGACACAATAATTTAACAACGCATGCTTGGATAAGTAGGGAGAAACAACAACTCACCTAATATGTAGATTGTCTTTTGATCACTTTTTTCTCCAATGGAATCGGTCACCTTACACATGTAAGTCCCGATATAATTGTAAGTCAGTGGACTGTTGAAATGCAGAGTATTGTTAAAAGACATTAAACCTTCATGCCATTGCCCATCCAACCTAAATTAGACAATATTTTGAGGCAGTTTAAGTGCTCAGAATGTACATATTAAGTTTTATATGCAAACTGTATTACCGGAATCTGGGAATTGGTTCAAGGATTACCAAAAACACCTACTACTAAGGTTAAGATAATTTAATTATCTAATTTCGAAAGTACTTGACATTTTTAATCTGCACCATAACATAATGAAGAGGAGACAATGAGCCACGTTACAGGTATCATTTTGAAAAGCAGCTTGTATAGTCTTTGTAATTATGGTTTTATATTGTTTCCATGTTGAGCAGTTTAGTCAAGCTAAAACTTGAATGTTACTGAGTTAATCTCCAATTAAATTTCATTAACATCCACTTCATTGGATGTTACAGTCTGCATTAGGTGGGGTTTTTTTAAGATCACATAAGGCCAGGTTGATTAAATTAAGCCTACTTAAAATTAAGAGCATTTACTAACTGGGTAGCATATTTTATTTTGAGTTTAGAAGATTCCAGTGAAGAAATCTGGACTTTTTAAAATTTATTTTATCATTATTAACCATACATTTCAAACAAACAATTTTAAAGATTAAACTACTGGTCTTTTTTTCTTCTTAGTGGTCCAGGAAGCAACTTGAGGATACAAGATTGTATTAAGACTGATCTGTAACGATCATGTCAATGATTATCACAACACTATTTTGGTTTATTGGAGATGCTTAAACACTTACATAATAGTTATTTTCTTTGTTTTAAACAGACCAACCATGTGAAGTTACTTTAAGTTCTTCTTTAAGAGGAAAAAAGGCAAGTTATACATTGGCCCATATGGGCTTCAGGTATCTCCCTCCAAGGGAACATACTTAACATGCAAGACTGCACATAGCAGGCAGGAGGACTCACAATAAAGCCACCCATTTCATAGGACATTCACAAAATGCATGTTTAATCACACACCAGAAAGCTACACAAAATATCACATTGCAACACAAATTGACTTACATTTTGAGTCAGGAAGCAAACCATCTTATGCATCTTATTTCCAGGAAGACACATTGCCGAACATAAGAACGGCCAGACTGGGTCAGACCAAATGTCCATCTAGCCCAGTCTCCCATCTGCTGACAGTGGCCAATGCCAGGTGCCCCTGTGCCTTATCTTTAGGACATGGTAAATTTGATAACTGAAATGACACTTCATGTTTTAGATCATTTCATTCAACAAAGATCCGGTCTTTTTGCCTCTCTATTTTAAATGTACACCCGACTAACAGAGGAGGAAGGACAGACAAGAGACACTGTCAATATCTTACACTAAGCTCAAGAAATTCAATATCACAATCAGCTGCCAAAGACGTTGTTCCATTTATGAAAATGGATTTATCCTAAAGAACTGTAATTGTTCAGGCTTCAAGAGTAAAAATTATTGTTTGTACTTTCCCACCCCACTTGCTCCTCCTGTTCCCTTTTCCTTAGGAGGGAAACTGTACAGGGCCAATATTTTTCTTTAAAACGTCCACAAATATGAATGCATCTGTCTGATTCACCAATGTGCGACATATCAATAGCAGTCATTGCTAAACAGCATTAGTCATGTGTTGAAACCAGACAAATTATCAGAAATAAAAGGGCTTTGTTTTCACTTTGTCTTACACTTTGCACACCCTTCAAAACTCTGCATTACTCAAACGATAAATGTGTACATAACCAGCAAAATTCATCTTCAGTTTTCATATACACTTACCTGGTGCATGTAATTGCCATGGACAGTGGATATGCATCAGCACTGCAGCGGAGCTGAATATGCTCTCTTCCAATAAACCCGTTTCCATCATACCCGCTTTGTGAAACTTCAGGGGCATCTATAAAATATGTGCAATTTCACATGCAAATACTCCAATGCAGTCTTTAAAAAACATGTGTGCACTGTTTGGAATGATAAGTTTACATGCTGTATTTAACTAACAGTATAGCAGTACTGAATATCCAATGAGTGGTGGGAATTCTACCCGGAAAGCTTAGTAAATTACGTACACAGGTGTCGGTCAGAGCTTTAATGTAAAGCAAACCAGTAGGCTCCATTAATTTTTAGTTATGTAACTGAAACAAGCTGAAATAATTATGTAGTCCTAGCACCAACAATGCCAGGTTTTAGTATAATACAGTTTTAACTTCAAGGCTGTGTCTACACTGGCATGAATTTCCGGAACTGCTTAAAATGGAATACTATTCCGTTTTCAGTTTTTCCTGAAAAGGAGCGTCTACATTGGCAGGCTGCTTTTCCGAAAAAGCCCTTTTTCCGGAAAAGCGTCTGTGGCCAATGTAGACGCGCTTTTCCGGAAAAGAGCCCCGATCGCCATTTTCACGACCGGGGCTTTTTTCCGGAAAAGACTACTGGGCTGTCTACACTGGCCCTTTTCCGGAACAGTGTTCCGGAATAAGGACTTATGCCCGAGCGGGAGCAGAATAGTTTTTCCGGAATAGCGGCTGATTTTGTACAGTAGAGCGTCGTTGCTTTTCCGGAAATTCAAGGGCCAGTGTAGACAGCTCGCAGCTTATTCCGGAAAAGCGGCTGATTTTCCGGAATAAGTGGCCCAGTGTAGACACAGCCCAAGTGTCCAAATACAGTGAAAGCTTTGTTAACCAAAAGTGGACTTTTGTCGACAAAACTATACCAGCGTCCACACTGCCCTTTTAAAAAGTGGAAGTCAAATCCTAGTGAGGAAAATCGAAAGGAGCTTAAACTTGAGCAAGCAGAGCCAAGGGAAGTTCATTGTAACACCAGGCCGAGCCCGGCCACTACACGGCCTCTGCTGCCATCGTGTGGCGACCTCACCTGTAGCCGGGGGAAGAACCCCTGGGACAAAATGTCTCTTCTGGTTCCCCTGCCTTTAACAGCGAGATTCCTGCAGAGGGTCTAGGGGTGTGAGGAGGACACTGGCCAGTCACTGGGCACCCAAATCCCCCCACAGACACCCCATGCAGCCCCCTGTAAATCGCTCCTGTGCCCTCAGTTTCTCCAATATACAACTGTCCCTATGAACTCTGAGCTAAAGCAAACCCTTCATGGTACAAAGAACCAGGAGTCCGGAGTCCTTGTTTCTGCTGAAGCAGACTGACCCAGCTCCGTGGCAGAAACTTTCTGATGCATTTCCCAAGGGGGTTAACTATCCTCACACCTCTCCCACAAATCTGCTCTTCCCTGCTTCACAGGTGCCTGTTTTCTCTTGGCTTTTCCTTCTCCAGTGCCATTTTCGAAAGTGCACTTGAAAGAAGATATGCAAATTCCCATGGAATTTGCATATCCTCTTTCAAAAGTCTAGCGTAGTCTAGATACGCCCACACATACTTTTACAATTTATATCTCAATTGAGACATAACCTTGTATTTCCCATTTCCAATCAAAGCTTTCCAAGCGTCCTTTTGTATCCCATTTACATTTCTTTTTCTTTTAATTTAGATAACCAGTTTTGATCTCATGGGAAGTACAGTACTATAATGCTGTACACAGACTGTAACAGTCCTTTTTGGAAATAATTTTAGTGTAAAACTAGTTCTCAAAATCAGCTACAAGACAAACTTTCACATATTTATTCTGTTATTCCCTTAAAAATTTGTTCACTGAGAATTCTAACTTTCAATGTTTTCTTTAAAAAACCACTGACTATAATACATCTTATTGCTGAAAGGCTCGATTAAAAAAGAGAGGTATTCATTTTTGCCTATAAAAGAAAAATAAATCTTTGAAAACAAAGCTTTACGTAAATCCATGTTTTTGTAGAGCAAAAATCACTTTAAAGAATTGAATTTACCCCAGACAAAGATCAGCTGTGAAACTAATTCACTTGTTTTGATCTTTAATTTGTATGCAAAAATGTACGCTTGACAAAGAAACTTCATCATAGTCTCTGGTAAACATTTTTTAATCACAAAGCCAAGACAATTGTTTTTAACTGAAACATTTTTGTATGCTAACTTCACTTTAGCTCTTGGTTCTTACATGTGTCGTGGATAAAGCATTACGTATTAACATTCCGGTATTCTCAAAGACAGTAGTACAGCATTGAAAAAAGTATAAAGCAGCTCAGATACATTTAACCCAGCTTTTACAATATCAAAAGCTTGAAAATCAATTTCAAAAAAGCTTGTTTCTCCTCAAGTAAAAATATAAACAACCTGAAAGTGATCAACTAATGCAATGCTTCCCATCTTACTTGACCATAGAACTCTTAAAATAAAAAAAAACACCAGGGAAAACTGGTTGAGCCCTTGAAAATAGCAACCCTGGCCGATCACCCAGCTCGCCCGCCCCTAAGACCAGCTCGGAGGGCGGGGTGCCTTTAATTTGTATACAAAAATGTACGTTTAACAAAGAAACTTCAGCATAGTCTCTGGTAAACTTTTTTAAATCCCAAAGCCAAAATTGTTGCTTTTAACTGCAACTTTTTTGTATGGTAACTTAATTTAGCACTCGGTTCATACATGTGCCATGGATAAAGCATTATGCATTAACATTCCAATATTCTCAAAAAGAGTTGTACAACTTTGAAAAAATTATAAAGCAGGTCAGATATATTTAACCCAGATTTTACACTATCAAAAGCTTGAAAATCAACTTCAAAAAGCTTGTTCCGCCTCAAGTAAAAATATAAACAACCTGAAAGTGATCAACTAATGCAGTGTTTCGCAACTTCATGTAGCCACGGAACCCTTTAAAAAAAAAACATCGGGGAAAACTGGACGACAAAAAAAAACAACAACAAAAGAACCAACCAACCAACCAACCAACCAACAACAACAACACATGTGCCCGCCTCTAAGACCGTAGAGGCCAGCGGCCCCTTGAAAAATCCTGGGGCTCCGTGGCATACTATTTGGGAAACACTGAACTAATGAATGGAACCATATATACCAAGTTAAGGTATCAGTGATTCTTACAAATACCACTCCCTCCGGGATATTATTGAACCATCTATATGTAACACAAAGTCTTCTTCACTGTCATCATAACATTCACTGCCCATGTGCTTCATTCCCAGGGCTCCTCCTTCATAATTATCCACTGGTCTTTCATACTCTTCTTGGCATCTGTTAATATTGTTTGCATTGTTCCATTGTGGTTCGTCTGGGTCTTCTAAATCATCTATTGATATTAAACTGTTCACTGGATGTTTTATTTCTTTTTTTATAATATCAGGATCAGAATCCACATCATCTAGTTGGAGAACATCTATTCGAGACTCTTTTTGCGTTTCTGATGGTGAAATGTAGTTCTTAGTAAAGGAGTCAACACGGAACGTCAGTCTTCTTCTATAGCATATAATTCCAACCAAAACACTTAAAAGTATCAGAAAGAGAGCCCCACCCACTGCACTACTGATGATGGTACCCCAGTTTTCTTCCTGAATTGATGTTGGAAAATGCATTAATTTTGGTTCTGTTGCTAAACCTGCGATGCCATCAGTTGAAGGATGCCATAGAACCGTAGGTGGTCGTGTAGTAGCAGTAGTAGCAGTAGTAGGATTTAATGGAAAGAGGAATGGGGTAGACAAGACACAGAAAAGGCAAAGAATGTCAATGCAAGCTAAATCAGTAGAAGGTTTATAAGAAAGCCAAGTTGATGAATATGTAAATGTGTTTTCTAACAACAGACAATAGTTTTTCATTCTTAAATACTAAGAAGTTCGAGCAATTATGATTTTTTTTAAATATATGTAATAGTTTTTCAATAATTCTGAATTGATTTATGTTTATTTGGGTCTATAGGATAACCAGTATGGGTAAATGCTTTTATAGCACAAAAGCAATCATTGTCAATTTTTTAAAATAACCATGAATTCTCCTGAAAGAATGGAGAAGTTCCTTTTCAGTTTATGTACATTTTATAGTTCACTATTTACAACTAGTTTTATCTCATCCATGGAAGATATTATGTATGGCAAAGAAATAC
This sequence comes from Pelodiscus sinensis, assembly GCF_049634645.1. Lineage (NCBI taxonomy): Eukaryota > Metazoa > Chordata > Testudines > Trionychidae > Pelodiscus > Pelodiscus sinensis. Next base: position 12,177,248 of record NC_134742.1, read on the forward strand.
TGTTTGAAAGACTAATACTGGCAAAAGGACAAATAGCATCTTTACCTTTAACTTAAACTTATATTAATCGTTTTAAATTTTGAAGTTGTCCAATGTGCCAAAACAAACTCTTAAAGAATGAAAAACATTGGGTGGTTAAGTTAACAGTAAGTAAAGTACTGATTTTAACTATTCTCCCTCAAACGTGGGCTGTTTCAACAGAATCTCAAAAGCCTAAGTGGGGAACAATGAAGGAACTCAAAGTTAACTTATGTTATGGAGTTCTCTATGAATTTTTTCAAGACATCAGTGTAATAATGCAACTTTAAATTTTAACCACTACTTCAGAGAAAACAATTGAACAAAGTCACTAAAAATCACTTGCTACAGAATGTCATAAATATGACATTTCCAGAATGCCATTTGGTTTTACTCTGTTTTAAGTGGTCTTTAAAAAAGTTTAAGTTCCTTCTCCCCTTCCTAATGGCATACATGATGGGTTTTATCTTGCTCTCTGAAGTTATGCGCAGAAGCCTAACATGGAATCTGCTTCTTGGGTCATCTTAGACCTTTATTTTCCTTCTGATTTTTTAAAGATGGCCTAATATGTGCAAATGGTTTAAAACAAAGTGGCTTCATGATCTCAAATTACAAAATTATACAAAGTATGTTTTTTTAAGTGCTGCATGAATTAGTGGATTCTTACCAGCTGCAAGCTTACTTAAAAATTTTCAGTTGTAAGAACTTTTATCAATTGACTCTGACTTTGGTTTACATTTTAGAGAGAATATTAAAAAAAAACCTACTTACACAATAGAAACCCAAGTATCCAGCTATCTTTAATTCATTTTTAACAGTTTGTTACTAATGAGGCAACTGAACACTGACAGTGAAACTGATGGGAATGGTTAAAGTAGCATTTAAGCTAAACAGCCTGAAATGGTAGTTACATGGCACTTCTCTTTGCTACGTAGATTCTTTACCATAGCAAGGACTATTACAGTAAGTGCTTTTCTGATTGAATTACTAACTGAAAGTCTGCCAACAATTGTGGCAATACCCCACCCACAAGAGACCACCACAGACATGGAACCCCTCAAACAAAGCAATTTTATTTTACTCCTTACCAGCTGACATTTCTGCAGTATGTCAACCCATGTCAAATTAGGTAGCATGGAAGTTGCCAATAATGCTGTCTTCAGCACAAAGGAAGGCAAAAACTTGCTCTAGAATGGTAGAGTTTACTTCTTTATCTTTAGTATGATTACTTAGAACTGGTATAGAATCTCTGATGAATTTTTTAAGTACTATGATTGACACTATCTCCTGGAAATGGTATCAGTGCTATTAATGTAATGTTCACTTCCTTTTGTTCTTCCCAGTTTTATTGTAACTTTAATTGAAGACTGAGTTTTAAACAACCCATTCTATAACGTGGCTTAGAAAAGCAATATTCAATTAGACACCTGGTACAATTTTTGACACAATAATTTAACAACGCATGCTTGGATAAGTAGGGAGAAACAACAACTCACCTAATATGTAGATTGTCTTTTGATCACTTTTTTCTCCAATGGAATCGGTCACCTTACACATGTAAGTCCCGATATAATTGTAAGTCAGTGGACTGTTGAAATGCAGAGTATTGTTTAAAGACATTAAACCTTCATGCCTTTGCCCATCCAACCTAAATTAGACAATATTTTGAGGCAATTTAAGCGCTCAGAATGTACATATTAAGTTTTACAGGCAGTCCCCGGGTTACGTACAAGATAGGGACTGTAGGTTTGTTCTTAAGTTGAATTTGTATGTAAGTCGGAACTGGTACATATTGTAGGGGAAACTCTAGCCAAACATTTCTCCAGAGCTCAGTTTTATTCTCCCACACCTCACTTCCTTCAGTCCTTTATTCTCAAGCTGAGGTGTCTGCTGAGAAAAGCCGCTCAGCGTCTGCTGGGGTGGGGGCGCTAGCTTCGCGTCTCCCTGGTCTGCTGGGGGGGGCGCTAGCTTCCCGTCTCTCTGGTCTGCTGGGGGGAAGCAGCTAGTGCGGGGTTGCCTCACCCCGTTTGTAAGTAGGGATCCGATGTAAGTCGGATCCATGTAACCCGGGGACTGCCTGTATATGCAAACTGTATTACCTGAAAAAAGTTAAATTATCTTATGTTTACTTTGATGAATGTAACTTATGTTACATGATTAAAGTTCTTTCAGTTAAAGCAGCAATATCAATGTTAAGTCTCTGGGTGCAGATCTGGGTCCCCTTTTCACTTGTTCTGTCAGAGATGGAAAACCAACGAGAAAATTAAAACACAAGCCCGCTTCTGTCAAGCCAAGTGCTCTAAGTGTCCAGTGTACAGTGGCTCGCTTATTCTACAGAAGAATGAGGCCTGGGATGCAATACTAATAGGTTAATCTCCTGCTTGGTATGAATTCAAAAGAGACTTAGGAAGAAAACCAAGCTGACTTTTTTGTATGCCCTCATGCATTCTTGATAGTGGACCCACCAAATAGTGTTCTACTGAGATACGCAAGTTCTTACTGCCCATACTGAAATAATAGTTACAAAATCTTAATGGCCAAATGAAAGAAGGAACAAATAAATGTCTGAAGGCTCAAAGTGGAAGTTTTTCAAAGAAATGAGAACTAAAGTGAGGTCCCACGGCTGCTGTTTGTTCCTAGATAGGAAAAAAAGGTTGACTAGGTTCCTGATCAATTTGCAGTGCAGAAGCTTTGTGTAGGAAGATGACCCTTGACTACCACAAAGCATAGAGAATTTCAGCTGTGTTGACATACTCTCCCCCCCCCCACTCCTGACTTCTCTCAAGTACTCCTAAGGGTACTCATCATACCACCGGTTGAGAAACACTGATCTAGTTAACTTAGAACTATCTCTATACCGGGAAGGTTCGGTGACAGAAGTGCTGTGGACATGCAAAAGTTGAAGAAAGTGAAAATCAGTCAAACTGGTTTCTTGTCCTCCCATGGTCAACAATTCATGGCCACATTGCTAGCTCCCTACTCTACACTACAAAGTTAATTCGAACTAACGGACGTTAGTTCGAATTAACTTTGATAGGCGCTACACATACAAACCGCTAGTTCGAACTTAATTCGAACTAGCGGAGTGCTTAGTTCGAACTAAGTAAACCTCATTCTACGAGGACTAAGCCTAGTTCGAACTTGTAGCCCCTTAATTCGAACTAGTGGGAGACTAGCCCTCCCCAGCTTTCCCTGGTGGCCACTCTGGCCAACACCAGGGAAACTCTATTGCCCCCCTCCCGGCTCCGGACCCCTTAAAGGGGCACGGGCTGGCTACGGTGCCCGTGCCAGGTGCAAGCCTGCCAGCACCCAGCTAGCAGACCCTGCACCTGGCACGGCTCGAGCCAGCCACCCAATGCCCCCCAGCCCTCCCCCTCTTCCCGGGACCAGGCTCGCGGCTCCCGGGAGCTTGCCCGGGACCACAAGAGGCGGGCACCCGCCTGGTCTAGTGCGGACATCGTGGACCTCGTCCACGACCACCGCACTAGGCACAGGAAAGTGGCCGTCTAGGGCAGGAGAGCTGCCAGCCTGGCCACCCAGGAGCAGGTGTGCATGAAAATCAAGGTGGTCCACTGAGACCCCCGACCCTGAGCCCTGAGCTTACAATGGCCATACTGGGTCAGATCAAAGGTACATCTAGCCCAGTAGCCTGTCTGCCGACAGCGGCCAACACTAGGGACCCTGGAGGGGATGGACCGAAGACAGTGACCAAGCCATTTGTCTCGTGCCATCCCTCTCCAGCCTGCCACAAACTTTGGGCAGGGACACCACTCCTACCCCCTGGCTAATACCACTCCATGAACCCAACCTCCATCACTTTATCTCACTTCCCTTTAAACTCTGTTCTAGTTCTAGCCTTCACAGCCTCCTGCAGCAAGGAGTTCCACAGGTTGACTCTTTGCTTTGTGAAGAACAACTTTCTGTTACTAGTTTGAAGCCTGCTACCCATTCCTTTCCTTTGGTATCCTCTAGTCCTTCTATTATGGGAACTAATGAAGAACTTTTCTTTATGCACCCTCTCCACCTTTTTGCCTCTCTATTTTAAATGTACACACGACTAACAGAGGAGGAAGGACAGACAAGAGACACTGTCAATATCTTACACTAAGCTCAAGAAATTCAATATCACAATCAGCTGCCAAAGACGTGAAAATGGATTTATCCTAAAGAACTGTAATTGTTCAGGCTTCAAGAGTAAAAAGTATTGTTTGTACTTTCCCACCCCACTTGCTCCTCCTGTTCCCTTTTCCTTAGGAGGGAAACTGTACAGGGCCAATATTTTTCTTTAAAACATCCACAAATATGAATGCATCTGTCTGATTCACCAATGTGCGACATATCAATAGCAGTCATTGCTAAACACACATACTGAGCATTAGTCATGTGTTGAAACCAGACAAACTGTCAGAAATAAAAGGGCTTTGTTTTCACTTTGTCTTACACTTTGCACACCCTTCAAAACTCTGCATTACTCAAACGATAAATGTGTACCTAACCAGCAAAATTCATCTTCAGTTTTCATCTACACTTACCTGGTGCATGTAATTGCCATGGACAGTGGATATGCATCAGCACTGCAGCGGAGCTGAATATGCTCTCTTCCAATAAACCCGTTTCCATCATACTCGCTTTGTGAAACTTCAGGGGCATCTATAAAATATGTGCAATTTCACATGCAAATACTCCAATGCAGTCTTTAAAAAACATGTGTGCACTGTTTAGAATGATAAGTTTACATGCTGTATTTAACTAACAGTATGGCAGTACTGAATATCCAATGAGTGGTGGGAATTCTACCCGGAAAGCTTAGTAAATTACGTACACAGGTGTCGGTCAGAGCTTTAATGTAAAGCAAACCAGTAGGCTCCATTAATTTTTAGTTACGTAACTGAAACAAGCTGAAATAATTATGTAGTCCTAGCACCAACAATGCCAGGTTTTAGTATAATACAGTTTTAACTTCAAGTGTCCAAATACAGTGAAAGCTTTGTTAACCGGCACTCTGTTAACCAGAAAACTTTGTTAACCGGCATTGCCCCCAGACACAATACTGTAACGTCTTCAGGCGCACAGGCCTGGCTTAATTTACCATGATCGGCTTAACAATTTTTTATGTAAGAAGTACTAATCATCTCTAACTTAAAATAGAAATGTGAGACCAACAGCCTCACATTACAAAATTACCAATATTAAAAACTTGAGTCACTTCGTTTTTCCTAAGTTGATGGGACTCTCAGATAACTGGAAGTTTTAGATAACGGGAACACCACAATCCCCAAGCGTTCCAGATAACACAGGTTTTGCAGCATATCTAATTCAGTGAAATCGAGAAATTATACAGTGTTAAGCGACGAATCGTACGTATGACATGAGAAACTTTTAGCTAATGATTTATGATGTAGTAAGTATATGCACTGTGCTTATGTAATGCTTTTAAACAAGAAACTTGAGTTTATTTTTTTTTTTTTATTTCTTTTCAAAGTGATAATGGTACCAATTGGAATCCCATCTTCCCAACTTTTCAGCCCTTCAGTATTAGTGATCTTATCCCCAGAATCTCATCTTAGCCAGCTGCAGAAAATCGGAGAGTTTTAAAAACACACTTATTATAATTCTTCTATAGCTATCCTTGGGGCAAATTCACAGTGTATTACAAAATGGGAATGCTGAAATATAATTGACACACCAATAGAAAAGCTCTCCTACAGTAAAAAGTAAAGGTAGAGAAGAGTCAGACTCAGAGTAGGACAGTTAGGGTGAGTCCAGGACATCAGGCACAATTACCTCCTCCAAACACAGGTGGCAAAAATGGGGGCGGGGGGTGGCGAGCAAAACTTGAAACTCATCTCTCTTCTCACAGAAGCCAAATCTTTCCAACTTTTACTTTAGTGTTAAGTTATGTTTGAGGCGTATTATGAATACTTATTATTGCTAGCCCAAAAAGGTTATGCTACCAGAGAGACAGACAATTTTTTTGTTATGACCATCTCTCTTCAGCACTATCAATATTGAATGTCACTATCAATATTGTTAGGATAAAGTTTTTTTCATCCCTCTCCAGACTGTGCACTAGTGGAAATCACATGTAGGTAGTAGCAGTACAAAAACTTGTCGTCTTCTCTCAACAGAATTGCCTTATAGTCAAAATTCACTGAATACTATTTACACTTTTTTTTAAAAAAAGTCATGATCATTTATTTCATTATTTATGTATCAAAGCACAGGGTTTGGAAAGAGTATTTACAGTTCTCACAACTTGCTTTTTTTATATTTATGAATATTCCATTCAAATAAATCAGATTCAAGTGTAGAAAATCCAGGACTCAGTTTAAGCTGGTTATTACAACAAAGCACCAAGCAAAACTGCTTCTCTATTCACACTCAGCACAATTTTATAAGACTACTAAGGAAGTTGTCATGAGTATGAAGCCCATACCTTTTTTATAATTTGTTTGGAAGGTGTTAAAGTTAATTTATTTCTAACTAGTATTGGAGACAAGATGTGTAACATTCTATTTTTTTCTAATACAATTACACACATTCTAATCAGCCAACCCTCTAATATAATATAGACTGCTCTGAAATTGTTGAAAGTTCATCAATTCAATGGAAGATATTTGTAAAGAACATTTTTTGATAGACAGTTCTTTAAAAGTAGAGGGTTTATCTGATGGAAAATTATTTATTGCTTGGAATAGTGGATCATAAATGTAGTCCTTTAATATTTCAAATATTTCCTGATTCCAAGTTAACAATATAACTATCAATGTCATTCTCAGATCTTAAACTTATTAAAGTATTTCTCAAGATGGCAAGAAAGTATTTCTCAAGATGGCACGAGGGCAAAAATCAGTAATTAAACTTAAGTTTAATGTTTCTTCCTGCAAGCCACGAATATACCACATTGATTACAAGTGGGAAAGCATAAAAAGAAGAAATTCTTTAAATTACTCAACATTCTATTTCTGTCAAGTGTTCACGTTATCAATTACTGACAGATGATAAATATTTTTGATAGAACAGATTACTGCAGGAGGCCTAATGTTCAGTGTGAGGGAACAAAAGAACATATCACCCTCTCCTGTGCATGCCTTAGTATACTGTGTAGGTAGCAACTGAAAATGGATGCCTAAAGTTAAATTCTGAATCTATAGGAACATAACTAAGATTCCAGGATTTTACAAAACTCAGGGCCACATAGTTCAACTTCAGGCATCCATTTTGGGGTACGCAGTCTAAAATTTGCAGCATCATATCAAAATGACAAAGTAACATACAATGTAAAGTTTTAAGAAATGAAGAATGGTAAACTAAAGTTAATCTTCTACGGAGAGAAAGTGACTGGAATTGATTTTGGGAGCAGCTCTTGTCAAAGGCAGGGGGACACTAGAGCCCATTACTACTGCGAAGTCTAAGGAGAAGCTTTAGCATATGTCTTTGAACTGTAGTTCAGATCATGGAAGAGTGAATAAAGCCACAAATGAGGAGATGCTGCGGGTGTGAACTAAAGGTTCTAAATATGCGTGACTGCATATAGGCTTCTAAGTGGAGGGACTCAGTTATCTACTCTCTCTAATACTATTAGCGTAGCGAGCGTGTGATCTGGTAAAGAGTTATCCTATAAGAGTTTTCATCACTCAAGTTCTTGGGAAATATGCTTTGTATTACCCTAACTGTGGAATGACAACCACCATTTCAAGTATTTTAAAACATTCTAGTTCTTGTTGAATGGGAAAATACATTTTGCCTACATGAAGTCCCTGGAAAGCTGATGAAGAATTAGGCTTGCCAGATGCTTTCAATCAAAAAAACCCGAACATGGTTTACATGTCTGGTATTTTCTGTTTTTTGTTTTTTGTTTTTTTTTACCGGACAGGGGCCAGAAATAACGGACTATCCAGGTGAAACCGGACACCTGGTAACCCTATGAAGAATTCAATCCTTTTGTTTTCAACATCCCAGTATGTGTCACATTTCTTAAAAAGTAAGAGTCCATGAAGAAACATGTGAGGTACATCAGCTGGTAATTATATCAAGTTAATCAGAAATTAAGATCCAATATGTCTTGGAGAATAGGGCAATAGATTGGGTCTCAGAAGATCTGGGGTCTACACCTAGGTTGACCAATGGCCTGCTGAGAATCCTTGGTCAACTCACTTCAACTCTTCATGGACTAGCTCTAATGTGACAGAACAGTTGCGAAAGCAGTAGCTAATGTGCTGTACACTTACATTGTACGTCCAACATGTAACGATATCTCATCTCCTTTTCCAAAGCTGGGTGTCTCACAACACAAGTTATGCGTCTTCCTCTGGCAAGTTTGGTGGGTTTTAGTTTGTACTGACTGACAACGGTCACAGTTTCATTGGGAAATGAAGTAGAACTGGATTCCATTTCTCCCAAATCTCCTTCCCAATCAATATCTGCAGCAGGTTTTCCAGTGGCTGCTGTACAAATGGCTACTACTGTCTGACTTTCTCCATCTATTAGAGAGTTCGGTCCCTTTGTTAGGCTCACAGTGGGTTCAACTATTGAAACAAAAAGTTATTAAGTAAGTTTTCAGTCAAGATCGGAAATGTTCATTTAACTTCATTTTCTACATTCTATCTGAATAGCTTACCACTACTAACACTTTCTCAAGAGTCCCAGGAGCTCATGATCAGCTGGGGAGTCCCCAGCTGACCCTACACTCCCTGCAACTGCCCCGTTGAATCGCTCAGAAGCACAGTTTAAGGGACAGCAGGAATCCCCTGCTGATCCAGGGCTCCATGGCTGGGGACTCTTGTGCATTTCAAAGAAGGCCCCCACGTGCAGTCCGGAGTCAGGAGAACTTCCCTCTGGCCCCAGGCTGCACGCGGAGTTCCTCTGTACAAGAGCCCTCGCTGGAGCTCTTGTACATTTCAAAGGAGGAATGCGGAAATGCTTATCGACTAGTCAAAAAGCTAGTCGGCTAGTCTTTAACATCCTTACTTTGTAGATGAATTCTTTAATTACCTGCTCCGTTATCTTTCCTGACACATAAGTGAGACTGACTGCTCTGTAGTTTCCTGGGCTTTTCTTATTTCTTTTTTTTTATAGATGAGCATTATATTTGCCCTTTTCCAGTCTTCTGGAATCTCTCCCAACTTCCATGATTTTTCAACTATGATAGCTAAAGATTCAGTTACCTCCTGGGTCAGCTCCTTGAGTATTCTAGGATGCATTTCAGGTGACCTGCAGACATCTAGCTTTTCTAAGGCTACTTCTACTCTATGAGTTTTTGCAGCAGAAAATATGCTAACGAGGAACGTATTTGCATGAGTCGTGATATCATTAGCGTATTTTCTGCTGTTTCTTTTTGCACAAAGGGTTTTTGTGCAAAAAGAAGCAGTGTGGACGTTTCCTTTTTGTGCAAAAAAAACATTTTATGCAAGATCCTTATGCCTCTCCTGGGCTTGTTGGGCTGGGAGAGGAAGACGGGGGAGTATTTTGTCAACAAAAGAGCCAGCAAACAGTGGCTACGCTGCCTGGCTTGAAGTGTACGTCTAGACTTGCTTTTACTTTCAAAAGAAGATATTCAAATTTGGCATGAATTTGCATATCTTCTTCTGACTGCTTTTTCAAAAGAGGTTCTTTCAAAGAAGAAAGCAGTCTAGATGTCGTTCTTTCGAAAAAAAAACTTTTCAAAAGAACTGTTCTTCCTAAAAAAGTGAGGTTTTCACGGTTCTTTAAAAAAAAAGGTTTTTTTGTTTTTTTTTTTAAAAGAACTGAATCTAGACTACTTTCTTTTTCGAAGAAGTTCTTTCAAAAAAGCAATCAGAAGAAGATATGCAAATTCGCACCGAATCTGCATATCTTCTTTCAAAAGTAAAAGCAAGTCTAGACGTACCCTTCGTGACAAGGCTATGCTGATACAGACGTGTTGCTAAAAGCTGCATTAGATGAACCCCATGTCAGCCAAGAGGATTTATCAAGTAAACTTGAGCCTGCAGACTAAGTTAATGCTGTTACTCCCAAAAGGCTATAAGATGCCTGAAGACTTGGTTAAGAAGCTGGAACCCACTACCAGAATTTCAAATAGCCATTTGTCAAACCACACTACCGAATTTTCAGTGTACTGTAGGAAGGTGAAAACAGCCAATAAGTATGTGGCAAAAAAGTGCATGTTAAGTAGGCATGTTGCCAAGCCCTATAAAGTTTGTTTTCCTTTTTTTTCGGAGGGTGGGGGGGGCCTGTAAAAAGTGAAAAATAAAATTCACACACATACATACCTAATACGGTTACAGTTGTTGATGCCTGAACATTTCCTAGTGGGAATGTAACTGCTTTGCATACATACTCTCCTGAATCAGAGAAGCTTATATTATTTAGGATGATAGTTGCATTGGTACGAGAGTAGTTCTTAAATGACACTCTTCCTTGGTATTCTCCTTGAACAGAAAACCCATATTCAGGATGAAGAACAGCAATGGTCCGTGTGCTTTTACCGTGTACCTTCTCCCATGAGGTTTGTATTATCTTTCCATTTATTTCAATGATGCATTTCAATGTGACATTCTTCCCCCAAACTGCTGTTACATGTGGATCAACAATTGGTCCAGCCAAGACACCTAAAAACCAGAAATGCTGTGTTAACTGAATTTCATCAAACACAAGAATCAAATCTAGAGGCTGTTGTTTTTGCATTTCATTTAAAACTTCAGTTTATTCCTCTATTGCAGGGGAGAGGAATAAAACGGCAGTGGGTTACCAGGGTTAAGCCACCGTGGGCAGCTGCTGCTATATTTAGCTGCACCTTTGCACAAACAGCTCTCAGCTCCTCGTGGCTAGGAATGGCAATGCAGCTTCAATCCACCATACCTGCAGAGGCACAGGTAAATATGGCTGTGTGGGGGGTGCAAAGGACTAGCCCTAGTGAACCGGATCTGCCACATGGGCCAGCATTTATCCACTCCTGTTCTATTGCACTGTGCTTCCCTAGAGGCAGGATTTTGGGACCAATGCACAGAAGAGTAAAATCAGTCCCTGGGTTCCTATTCTAAGCAATGTAATTCTGTGCCAATGCCCGTCACTTCCTTTGGCAGACAGTGATTTTTATGGCTTTTTATTATTGAATAATGATTTTTTAAAATACTCAAGAGCAATTTTATGGTATTAAAGGAGGTGTCAGGGCAATTACATAACGGAACAGATGTTGAAATCAGGGATATTCAATATCGGTTACTTGAATAGTTGATTAACCTCATTAATTCTTATTGATTAGTTAGCTATTCTATAGTCCCCAAGCAGGCCCTATCCGGGAGGCGGAGAGGGCTCTGAGCTCCCGGACCCAGGACGAGCTGGAACCGAGCCGGGCTGCCTGCCTGGCTCCTAACACACTTTAACAGTGAAACATTTCAACTATCAAAAGAGGCTGAAGAGAAATAAAGCACTCCTTTTATAAGTGGCTTGTGTGAAGGCTTGAGAATAATCCACTGAATGAGGCTCACTACAATAACAGGTGATTTAAAAAGCCTTTCCTCATCAACTGGTAACAAAGCCAGGCAACCGGCATGGAAATTTTCGACTCTGATGCAGATATGAACAGCAAGTGGTGCTGCTCCATAAGTTGAGCTGTCAGTATTAATACTGGCACTAGCAGCACTAAAACTGGAAGAACCAGAGCAGATACATTACAAGCAGCAGCAGGTATAAACCCAGAATATATAAACCCAGAATACATAAGTCCAGATATAAGCCCAAAACAGCAGCTTCTCTAATGATGCATTAAGCAATTCAGAGGGCTGTTAAAGACAGACTATAACAAATGGTCTGGTAGCACTTTATAGACCAGTGATTCCCAAATGGGGTTCCGTGGAACCCCGGGGTTCCGCAAAGTGATAATAAGGATTCCGCGAGAAAATTCCCTCACAATAACATTTTATGATTTAAAAAAATAATTATGATGATATTTTTGTTTTTAAATAGGTGCAATTAAACTAAATCTTGATCTCATGATCTTGTTTAGCAGTTGTTTATTATTTTCCTTACTTATTGGTGGTCTACTTTTTCAGCTCCATATATTAGTCTGTTATGAGGGGTTCTGCAAAATTCCTTTGAGTTGAAAAGGGTTCCGTGGCCAAATAAAATTGGGAAACACTGTTATAGACTAACAAAACATGAGAGGGTATCATGAGCTTTTGTGGCCACGGCCCACTTCTACAGATGACCGGAAGAAGTGGGCCGTGCCCACGAAAGCTCATGATCCCATCTCCATGTTTTGTTAGTCTATAAAGTGCTACCAGACCATTTGCTGTTTTTTAAGTTTTTCCTGTACAGACTACTCAGCTACCCCGAATCTTCCAACCTACTACAGATCAAGCTAATGCTGCAGGCAGTTGAGAGAACTGACCCAATGCCAAAAGCAAAGGAGCTAGCAGCAGACTAGCAGTTGTAATGTAGATTGTGATGCAATGTCAAGTGTGGCCAGTAGTTTTGCTGAAATCATCTGGCAACCCTAGCAATTAGTCAACTATCCGATAAGCATTTGCTTATCAGATAGCTGATTAGTCCTTTACATCCCTACTACATATTGCTCTTGACAGCTGGTAGGTGCCTATTATGTTAGGGGATTGAGGGAGAACAGACATCTCTTGGAAAGCATCCCAGAAGCAGCTAACCCTAATGATTCCCTCCTAACACTAAGGCTTAAATTCTAGTTTTGATAGAGCCTCCATTAACAGTAACTGCAAAACCACTCACCAAAAGCATATGCCATAAATTGCATTTAGAAGATGTATATGTAGAAAGGAATAAATTCTGATTTGCACTGAACTCTTTGGTAGTTTCCACAATTATAGAGCAAAAAACAGGCATTCAACGTATTCTCTCTCTTGTCCCCAGGATTTGAAGCAACAGGAAATAACACTAACAAGTAATGCCACTGTATAATTCCTCATGCTACACTTAGGTGTAAAGCTACATCCTAGCAGATTCACCTTCTGCCTCGCTTTCTGCTATTGATTTAGGACAGTGTTTCTCAACCAGTGGTACAAGTACCCGTAGGGGTATTTGAGAGACGTCTGGGAAGTACGTCAACACAACTGAAAATTGGAGAAAACTGAATTTTTGTTTTAAGTTTTACAGCACTTTATTATTTTGTACTTTTTACACCCAAAAATTTTCATCACTCACCCACTACAATTAACTTGTTTAAACAAATGTGTTGCAATGGTAGAAAAAAACCTGTGTCTCTGAAAACTGTAGGTCCTGGGAGTACTTATACTTTTTTTTTAAGAAAAAAAGGTTGAGAAACACCAATTGAGGACACCTCAGATCTTCCTCCATTCCAAGGAAGTAAGTCTTTCAATTACTCTATCATTCTAGGGAAATTATTGGCTTTATATTACAATTTTTAAATTAGTCATATTCTGGCCTTCTAGAATTTTGGCTCTGTTTCTTCCCTTGAGGGATGAAGTCCCATAACATAAGACTATCAACCACCTGTTTAAGAAATTGTAAACTGTTGACTCTCTTTGCTCAGGATGTGGAAATCCAGATTTGTAACCAGAAGACAACAGCTGTTTCTCCATCACCCAATGCCTCAACCCATATTTCTTGTTACAGACACATTCCCTTATCAACTCTGAGCTTTTCAGAACCAGATGCCATGCTTCCTAATACATTTTTTATTTCATGTCAATAATTCTAGGCTACGTCTACACTGGCATGATTTTGCATAAGAACTCTTTTGCAGAAGAGTTCTTGTGTAAAAACTCTTCCAGAAGAGAGCGTCTACATTGGCATGTGCCTTTGCACAAGAGATGTGCTTTTGTGCAAGAGCATCCTTGCCAGTGAGGACACCTTCTTGTGCAAGAAAGCTCTGATGGCCATTTTAACCATAAGGCTTTCTTGCGCAAGTCATTCATGTTGCCTGTTTACACTGGCCTCTTGCACAAGAACAGTTGCACAAGAGGGCTTATTTCTGACCGGGAGCATCCTAGTTCTGGCGCAAGAAGCCCTGATTTCACACATGAGAACGTCAGCGTTCTTGCGCAAGAACTCGCGGCCATTGTAGACAGGCAGCACGTTTGGGCGCAAAAAGCGGTCGTGTTTGCGCAAGATCGCGCCAATGTAGACACAGCCCTAGAAAGCCCCAAAGTCCTATTTGAGAACTCTTGGACACACATCCTTGAAACAAAATCAGTGAAGGCATCACCTTACAAGGGTGGGCAATACATTTTGCCCGGGGGAGGGGCCACTTCAAAAAATTTTGAAGTCGCCCCCGGCCACCCCAGAGGGGGCTGTTCCCAAACAGAAAGGAGTGGGGCTACCCCACCCCTAGATCATGATAGGTCTAGTCATAGGGGAGACCCTTTGCCCCCTCTTCCCATTAGGCCCCCCCAGGCCCTGGAAGAGACTTGGCATGCTCCCCCAGCCTCAGGCCCAGGAAATCAGGACCTGGGGGGGCAGGGGAGTGCAGGAAGCCTCCTCCTCCCCCTGCCAGGAGCACGTGGCACTTTAAAGGAAGCTTCCAGCAGCTCCCCCCTACTAGAGGTGGGGGGAGGGGGGGGGAACAAGGGAATCCTCCTCCTCCGCGCTTCCCCTCCCCCGCCCTGCGAGGAGCGCGGCGCTTCAAAGCGCCACGTGCTCCAGGCAGGGCGCTCCAGGGCCGGAGCCACCCGCTGGGGCCCTTTTGCTCTCCCCCCCCCCCCCCCATGCACGTGCAAACCCACCCCCCAGGCAGCGGGCCACGCGCAGCTCGCAGTGCAAAGGGGGGGGGCGAAAATTTTGCAGCCCCCCCCCTCCCCTGGCCGAGGCGGGACCCGAACCCCGCAGGCAGCCGGGGTGTGTGTGTGGGGGGGGGGATCCTAGCTGGGCTCTGCCCCCCCCCCAGCCAGGAGTCTCCACCCCCCCCCAAACTTTCGCCCCACTCCGCTCACCGCAGCGCAGGAGCAGCCACAGCCCCAGCAGAGCCGGGGAGGGGGCGCCGCCCGCGGAAAGCCCCCCCCGGGCTGGAGGGGGGGCGGCCGCCTGCATCCCCGCCTGCATGCTCCGGACTCCCCGACCGGCCGCCGCCTCTGTCTGTCCCCGGGGCTGCTTCGTGCGTCCAGCCCCTCCCTGCCGCCCCAGGAGGGGTGGGGGGGAGAAATCAGAGCGGTGCCCTCTCCGGGCTCCTCTTCTCTCCGCAGCCCCTCTGCTGCTCCCCCTGCTCTCTGGCCTCCCCCCCTCTGCTTCCCCCTCTGTCCTCCTTGCCCCCTTGCTGCCCCCCGGATTATTCTGCGGCTTGGACAGAGGGCGACTGCACATTGCCAAAGCCTCCCCCTCCCCCCCACATTACTAAAATAGCTTCCCCAATTATCACCTCTAATACCATTAGCTCACAGACATCTACCTTTCCCCACCTGTAATATCACTAACTCACAGACACTTACCTTCCCCCCCCCCCATCCCCCTTCTGTTCTGAAATGTGATTTGTCCTTTTCATAGGTGTTCATTTTTTTAATTGTATCCTTTGGTATCTATGGTTGTGACTATTTTCTTCCACTATTTGATCTGAGGAAGTGGGTCTGGCCCACGAAAGCTCATCACCTAATAAACCATCTTGTTAGTCTTTAAAGTGCTGCATAGTCCTGCATTTTGCTTCATCCCCCCCCCCCCCCACCCCACACACACACACACACAGAGGCAGGAGGACTCATGGGCCAGCTGAGTGACAGCCCTGTTTCCCCTGGGAGAGGGAAGGGATTCCCTAAGGCAGGGGTGCCCAAACGTTTTTCAAAGAGGGCCAGATTTTATGAAGTGAACAGGCGTGAGGGCCGACCATTTTGCCTGACATTCTTTGAACCATTAAAATTAAACGCAAATTAACTATTTTATGCAAAGTTTATTGCAAACGGCATACTTTTCATTTCGTCACATGGATGACAAATCTAAACAGGTGTTAAATCACTCTGCCTTTCATATCTGAAGGCCAGATGAAAAAAAAATCCAGGAAGCTGAAATATGTCAGGAACATTGTAAAGTACATTACATATTATTGGTAATAAAGGTTGTCTGTCAACTTTTAAGTTCAAAAAATATGAACAGGAACATAACACCAAGTATACATGTTGTGTCCAAATATATTTATAACTGATTTAGACCAACTGACATTAACTGAGATTTTACAATGTATTCATCTCAATACATACGGATTCGTTGGGGGCCATAAAAGATAGATATTGCCAAATTACCTGTGGGGCCGTATTAAACCGGAACACGGGCCGCAATTGGCCCGCGGGCCGGACTTTGGACATGCCTGCCCTAAGGCTATGTCTAGACTGCAAGCCTCTTTCGAAAGAGGCTCTTTCGAAAGATACTTTCGAAAGAGAGCGTCTAGACTGCACGTTGAACTTTCGAAAAAGTGGCTTGCTTTTTCGAAAGAAAGCATCCAGTGAGTCTGGATGCTCTCTTTCGAAGAAGCCCTATTTACATTGAAGAACACCTTCTTTCGAAAGAGGAACTTTCGAAAGAAGGCGTTCTTCCTCGTGAAATGAGGTTTTACCGCCATCGAAAGAAAAGCCGCGTTCTTTCGATTTAATTTCGAAAGAACGCGGCTTGAGTCTGGATACAAGGGAAGTTTTTTCGGAAAAAGGCTACTTTTCCCGAAAAAAACCCTGAGTCTGGACACAGCCTAGGAGAGGTGCTGACAGAAGCACCTGTACATCCAGAAACATGGTAGGCCAGAAAATGTGTCGGCTGTGTCTACACTGGCACCCTTTCCCGGAAAAGGGATGCAGATGAGGCAAGTCGGAATTGCAAATGCAGCGGGGATTTAAATTTTCCCCGCTGCACGTGCATGAACATGGCTGCCGCTTTTCCCTGTCTAGACTGGCGCTTTTCTCCGACAAAGCCCCGAGCCGGAAAAAAGCAGCAGTCATGTTCATGCAAATACAGCGGGGAATATTTAAATCCCCGCTGCATTTGCAATTCCGACTTGCCTCATCTGCATCCCTTTTCCGGAAAAGGGTGCCAGTGTAGACACAGCCGTAGTGTACAGCTCTTCACGTTGGGGGAGGGAGGGGGTATGTGGACAGGGAGAGGTCTAGTGGGTTATTAGGAAAACTATTTCCCTAGGAGGGTGATGAAGCACTGGGATGAGTTCCCTAGGGAGGGGGTGGAATCTTCATCCCTATAAGTCTTTAAGTCTCAGCTTGACAATGCCCTGGCTGGGTTGATTGAGTTGAGATTGGTCCTGCTTGGAGTAGCGGGCTGGACTTGATGACCTCCTGAGGTCTCTTCCAGCTCTATGATTCTTGGACAGATCAGCTGTGTGACAAGGGGGCTTCCTCATTCCTAAATCCTGACATGGCTCCAAATAATCCATCTGAGATCAGCAGCAGCACAACCATGCAGCAAGTGCCCATACTGCTAAGAAATGTGTTTTCTCTTTGGAAATGCTGCTAGAAGCTGGCATAAAAAACCATGTAAGTATAGTGTTTTCAGTTATTTTGTTGGGGGAGGGAAGATAAAGAGCAAAGGAAAAAAGGATGCAGTCAATGTAATAAAGTCAGGGGAACAGATGCTTACCAGATCACCAAATATTTATTTTTGTGGGGTATCACTGTATTAGGAGGATGCCAATTTTTTGGGCTGCTTTATGGTCTATTTACACAAAGATTCATGAAGTGTGGCAGCAGTGCAAGCTTTTCATATACGTCGCCTTCAGTGCGTCTAAACTTTTATCAGGGGCAAAGCTTCTAGAGATGAAGAGAATTTATTCTCCTTTTTCCATTTTTTAGTTGGCATCTCTGCTCAGCACACCAACCAGGATACAAATTTGTGCCCGTTGTAAGTGTGGTTTTGTGATGCGTCTGCCCTCCACAAAGTGGTCTGAACCTAAACTCGTTTCACATAGCCCATCAAAGACATCAAATGATACCAAGTTTCATTCATTGCTGTTCTGGGGAAACCGATTAGAACGGACATCCGTGAAAGGCATTGTATCATGTTTCCAATCCCATTAGCCATCCAGATTGCTTAACAAATAATGTTTTTGCGGAGACGCCTGTGGCTTAAAGATGAAGTAATGATATTTATAAAGTACAATATATAAACAACTCTTATGTTCCTCATATGGATGCTATAGCTGCTTTTAAATTTTGGCTTTGTTATTTGCTTTCGTGAGCCTGATCCTGCTAGGTAGCCTTTAGTTCTGTTGACTGCAGAATTTAAGGTGCTTATTGTTGCTTATATTGTATGACCCTTTGAGAAAAAGTACTTACAATAGAGAATGCTTTACATATGAGGTGTAGAATAGTTTACGAATGAACTTAATGCTTGATGATTCAAGCATTAGAGGAACCAGCGTGCAACTTTTCTGCATGCATTTATTATACCATGTAAGTAAAAGCTCACAAAGCTAAATAAAGTTTATATTGCAGAAACATAAAGATTATTAAGGTTCCTTCTTCAGACATCTGTATAGTGTCAAAATAAGATGAAGTATTAATTATTAGTTTAATGAAAGTATTATTTATCTTGTCTATCTGGCCACTGTCGGTAGACAGGATACTGGGCTAGATGGACCTTTGGTCTGACCCAGTACGGCCATTCTTATGTTCTTATATGTTCTTATGTCTAGACGTTTTTATTTGGCTAGTTATTTTTACTATAGAATCATAGAATTATAGAGCTGGAAGAGACCTCAGGAGGTCAGCAAGTCCAGCCCCCTGCCTAAAGCAGGACCAATCCCAACTAAATCAACACAGCCAGGGCTTGGTCGAGCCAGGACTTGAAAACCTCTAGGGATGGAGAGTCCACCACCTCCCTAGGTGACCCATTCCAGTACTTGACCACCCTCCTAGTGAAATAGTTTTCCCTAATATCTAACCTAGACCTCCCCCACTGTAACACTATTTGTATGTAAGTTAATCACCAATTTTCTCTTCAGACTTAAATCATATAGCTTTCCCCATTATTGAATGTTATATATTATTGGAGCATCAGATATACACTTTACTATATATCTGTTATACCTACAGTTCATCAACACATTTACTGTGCTGCACATCAAACGTGTTGATGAATTGTAGGTAAAACATATAGTACAGGCAGTCCCCAGGTTACATACAAGATAGGGACTGTAGGTTTGTTCTTAAGTTGAATTTGTATGTAAGTCGGAACTGGTACATATTGTAGGGGAAACTCTAGCCAAACATTTCTCCAGAGCTCAGTTTTATTCTCCCACACCTCACTTCCCTCAGTCCTTTATTCTCAAACTGAGGTGTCTGCTGAGAAAAGCCGCTCCGCGTCTCCCTGGTCTGCCGGGGGGGGGGGGGGGGGGGGTCGCTAGCTTCGCGTCTCCCTGGTGTGCTGGGGGGAAGCAGCTAGTGCGAGGTTGCCTCACCCCGTTTGTAAGTAGGGATCCGATGTAAGTCGGATCCATGTAACCCGGGGACTGCCTGTACACTTATCCATACAGATATTCGCCTCAAAAACTTTAGAAAAAGGCACAAATAGAGAAAAAAACACAGTCGGGCTGCGTCTAGACTGGCAAGTTTTTCCGCAAAAGCAGATGCTTTTGCAGAAAAACTTGCCAACTGTCTACACTGGCCGCTTGAATTTGCGCAAGAACACTGACGATCTAATGTAAGATTGTCAGTGTTTGTGCGCAAATACTGTGCTGCTCCCAATTGGGAAAAAGCCCTCTTGCGCAAATGTATTTGCTAAAAAGTGTTTTGCGCAAAAAAGCCCCGATGGCGAAAATGACGATCGGGGCTTTCTTGCGCAAAACCGCGTCTAGATTGGCATGGACGCTTTTCCGCAAAAAGTGCTTTTGCGCCAAAGCGTCCGTGCCAATCTAGACGCTCTTTTCCACAAATGCTTTTAACGGAAAAACTTTTCCGTTAAAAGCATTTGCGGAAAATCATGCCAGTCTAAATGTAGCCTCGTTGTCTTAAGTTTGCAAGCAATACACACAGAACACTTTGGGATTGATTTTGGCAATGCATAGGGGCCGTAGGGACTGTAACCACTTGCAGAAAAATTCCCTGCACGGAAGTCAGTTCAGACCACAATGCAACCCACTGCAACAAATCATAGCACTCAGGAAGAATCCGTGTTAGAGCATGAGACAAGAAGAAGGGTGCTAGGAGTAGAAACCATAAAGTATCTGCAGCACTAAGGCTGTGTCCAGACTCAGGGGGTTTTTCGGGAAAAGTAGCCTTTTCCCGAAAAAACTTCCCCTGCGTCCAGACTCAAGCCGCGTTCTTTCGAAATAATTTTGAAAGAACGCAGCTTTTCTTTCGATGGCGGTAAACCTCGTTTCACGAGGAAGAACGCCTTCTTTCGAAAGTTCCTCTTTCGAAAGAAGGCGTTCTTCAATGTAAATAGGGCTTCCTCGAAAGAGAGCATCCAGACTCGCTGGGTGCTCTCTTTCGAAAAAGCGGATTGCTCTTTCGAAAGATCCGCCTGCAGTCTAGACGCGATCTTTCGAAAGAGGCTCTTTCGAAAGATGCTTTCGAAAGAGCCTCTTTCGAAAGAAGCCTGCAGTCTAGACATAGCCTTAGTGCTACTGAGGTTCTTGGCAATGGCACAGCTCATAGGTTATCTGACTAAAACTGTCATAAATTAGAGCAGATTCCACCCAACGCAGAATCCAGACAGTGCTAAGGCTGCACCTTCTGTGCCTTGGTACAAAATTGTCCCATTGATCTGAATGTGACTTCTGCATACAGGTCAGATTCAGATAAAAATACGTGCATTTATAACACACAGCTTGAAAGTCCAGTTTCTTTGAGGTCTGCATTTGTTTTCTTCATCTGTTTCTTGTGGATTGCCATTAAAATGTTCCATGGAAAATACAACAAGGTTATCATACACATATAAGCACCTATGTAGTTGACAATTGTGGGGAAAATATTTCTTTCATTTAATTTTCTAGTGTAGGTTAGATATAGGCTTTCTACATTGTGTACAATATAGTGTAACATTAATCAATGGTGAAAATTACCTGTCATGTTTCTCTAAAATGTACTCATGGGTTATTCATACCCACTCAAGGAAACTGTGTTCATCCAATCTTCAACTACATTGAATGCTCACTAATTAAGAGGCCTCCCTAATTTGTAACTGAAAAATAAAACAAAGATCAGACAAAAAGTCGCTGGTGGTAAATTATTAGCAGCAATGGATATTCTACATTCAACTAAATGTGGGTGTGTATATTTGCATAACAGATGGGGGTCATTGTCAGTCTTTAAAAGTTTTGCTATATCATTTTACTTCTCTAGGAGGAATCCTTGGCTGATGTAAAGCGCATAGGCTGCATCTAGACTGGCAAGATTTTGCGCAAAAGCAGCTGCTTTTGTGCAAAAACTTGCCAGCTGTCTACACTGGCCGCTTGAATTTGTGCAACACTGATGATCTAAATGTATGATTGTCAGTGTTCTTGCGCAAATACACTGATGCTCCCGCTGGGGAAAAAGCCCTCTTGTGCAAATGCTTTAGCGCAAGAGGGCCAGTGTAGACAGGTAAAAACTGTTTTGCACAAAAAAGCCCAGATAGCAAAAATGACCACTGGAGCTTTCTTGCGCAAAACCGCGTCTAGATTGGCATGGATGCTTTTGTGCAAAAGCACTTTTCCGTTAAAAGCATTTGCGGAAAATCATGCCAGTCTAGACGCAGCCATATTGTTTTATTTTACCCCAAAACTGAGTGCATGGAAATCAGGAGAGCTCACTTAAGTGAAAGAATCTAGCCCAAATATGTGCAAACAAGATTGAAGTCTATTTCATTAAAAATAAAATGAATATTTTAAAAAAATCAGCCTAGATTTATTCTAAACTTTAGTGCCTGATTCTTCATTGTATTACTGATGCTTTTGCTACTGTAATTTAACTGAAATCAGTGTCATCTAGTACTGTACTAAAACTGGAGTAATGCCAGCTGCGAATTAGGCACACATGGTCTGATTCTTATTTACACTAAGGGCTCTTCTACCCAAGGAAATTGACTGGAATAGCTACCGTAGAATGACTGTACTGCTGTAACTTTGTATAACTCCACATTTTCAGAGCTAGCTCTAGGCATAAGCATACTAAGAAATTGCTTAGGGCCCCAAATGGCTCCAGTAGCCCCCTATTAATTATTATGATTTGTTGTGGGAAGGGGGAAATATTCTTGCTTAGGGAATCCAACAGGCTAACACTAGCATTTCTATTTGATAATTTATTCTTGTATAATTGTATAACGTTATTTTCGACTCTACTATCTTTACTCATAGGCTACGTCTACCCTGTGCATTCTTGCGCAAGAAGATATGCAAATGAGATGCAGCAATAAATATCGCCACGCCTCATTTGCATACTAATGAGCCGCCATTGTGCGCAAGGGGCTTTTGCACAAGAAGGAGCCATGTAGTGCAAAACCCCTTTCTTGCACAAGAGGGGAAAATAAGCAGTAGAAAGGCTCTTGTGCAAGGGGGGGAGAGTTGCACAAGAAGGTGCAGTATAGACGTCTCCTTGTGCAAAAGCTCCTTGCACAAAAATGGTGGCTCATTAAATATGCAAAAGTATGCGATATTCATTGCCGTACCTCATTTGCATATGTTCACCAGAATTAACAATCCACTTCAGGGTTACATTCAAGGGCTATGTCTATACTACAAGATTTTTGTGCAAAAACCG
Organism: Pelodiscus sinensis; assembly: GCF_049634645.1. Taxonomy (NCBI): domain Eukaryota; kingdom Metazoa; phylum Chordata; order Testudines; family Trionychidae; genus Pelodiscus; species Pelodiscus sinensis. The sequence goes on from NC_134742.1 coordinate 12,199,894, forward strand.
GCGGAGCATCCCCACCTCAAGCGCGCTTTTGCACAAGAAAATTGACAGAACAGAGGACTTTTGCTGGTAGAGTTATTCCTCTCCCCACAAGGAATAACTCCTTTTTTGCACTACAGCTCTTGCACAAAAGGCAGGTGTAAATGCTCTGCAGGGGTTTTTGCACAAGAAACTCCTATCAGAAAAAGCACAGGTTCTCTGATGCCCATTTTGTAAATGACAATCAGAGCTTTCTTATGCAAAAGTATCCATGCAGTGTGGACACTCCCTTGTGCAAAAGCACATTGCATTTGCAATGCACTTTGAAGTCTGGATGCACTTTTGCACAAGAAGTCTTTGCACGAGAACTCTTCCACAAAAGGCTTCTTCTGCAAAAACCCTGCAGTGTAGACTAATCCAAGGGGATTGAGCTGTCATTGATTGCCACTCTTGGATTAAACCGAAGGGGAATGAACTATCTCTCTCACCCACACAAACACAGAGGCTGTGTCTAGACTGGCAAGTTTTTCCGGAAAATCATCTGCTTTTCCGGAAAAGCTTGCCAGCTGTCTACACTGGCCGTTTGAATTTCCGGAAAAGCACTGACGATCTCATGTAAAATCTTCAGTGCTTTTCCGAAAAAACTATGCTGCTCCCGTTCGGGCAAAAGTCTTTTTCCGAAAGACTTTTGCGCAAAAGGGCCAGTGTAAACAGCATAGGACTGTTTTCCACAAAAAAGCCCCGATCGTGAAAATGGCGATCGGGGCTTTTTTGCGGAAAACCGCGTCTAGATTGGCCACGGACGCTTTTCCACAAAAAGTGCTTTTGCGGAAAAGCATCCTGCCAATCTAGACGTGCTTTTCCGAAAATGCTTTTAACCGAAAACTTTTCCGTTAAAAGCATTTTCGGAAATTCATGCCAGTGTAGACGTAGCCAGACTGCGATGGGACTGGACTTATGGACATGAATATACATAACTCAAAGGTGGTTTGAGCAAATTATTTCATGTAACCCATCCATCTTCATGTCATGATCCACTGGTTCTGTTTATCTTACGCTGTAGTATGTATCATTTGAATGTGTAAAATTAGACAGGTGGAGTGGGGAATGCTTTGTGAGTTTCAAATGTGTGAATGGGAGACATGGAGGGTGTTACCTGAAACTTCCTGATGAGACACCTAAAACAATCTTTTGTCCTTAAGGCTGAGCAGTGGTTGGAAGGGAGCAGCCTCAACTCCTTAACAAAAAGAGTAGGAAAGCAAAGGGTCTTTTGGCTGGGCTGTACCTGAAGGAAGAAGCCAGGCTCCATAGAGTGGAAGAGAGCCCTGGTTTAGAGTGGGAGCTGGAAAAGAGGTTTTAGGGTGAGTTCGTGCTGAGGTGTCAGTGTAGAAACAGCCAAGCATTTTTGTCTCTTTTGATTTGTAACTTACTTTGCTCTGCCCTTTGTAACTTACTTTGCTCACTTATTACTACTTTCATCCGACTGCTTCCACTTAATACAATACTTTTTGTTTTCTATCAAACCCAGTGTGAGCAATTGTTACCTGGGGGGGACAACCAGTGTGCACATTCCCACCCACATCCCCACCACGAACAGTGCAGCATGTCGGGGAAACTGAGGCAGACACCATCCTCCAGGAAACTATTACAGCAAATTCCCACCCTACCCCCACCACGAACAGTGGTGCATGCTGGGGAAACTGAGGCAGACACCATCTTCCTGGAAACTATTACAGCAAATTCCCACCCCCACCACGAACAGTGCAGCATGGTGGGGAAACTGAGGCACACCGTGCCTGGAAACTATCAAGAAAATTCAGGCCCAGAAGCCGCCTTCTGTGCCTCACGTCCCAGGGCAGCCATCGCATTGGCAACACCCCATGCCCAGGCAGCGCGTGGGGAAGGGCTGGGCCCAGGACTGACCTTGCCAGGCCCCTCTGGGAGACACTGGCAGGTCCTGCACCCTGGGGAGAAAAAGGCTGAGCAGCATCCTCCGTGTGCCCCCAGCCATGCCTGGTCTCTGGACCTCCAGGACTCCAGTTCCTCTTGCTGATGGAGGCTGCTGTGGCTCCGTCTGGTTTGGCACAAGCCAGGGCCCCGTGTGCAGCAGCAATGGCCCCAGCTGCTGATGCAGAACAGACAACACCCACACCCGGGCCCCTCCTGCCCAGCTGGGTCCTGTTACCAGTGGGGCCAGGACCCCCTGCACTTCCCTTCCCAAACTGCTGTGCCGTGAGTCCAGGAGGTGGCTGCTGCGCTGCACCCCAGCTACAGCTGCATTTGGCACCAGCCCAGGGGGTCCCTGCACCAACAGCCCCGCCCCGCCCCAGCGGTGGCTGCATCTCTGTCCCAGGTGAGCGACGCTGGCTAAAAAGCCCCACACCTGCCCCCATGGGATGGCTGCCTCTCAGTGCTGGGCGAGGGAGCCCGGTACGAACGGCCCCACCTCTTCCCCAGAGGTGGCTGCATCTCCGCGTGCAGGTTGTGGGGAGCAGCTGGCAGCCGATGGAGGCCTGGGTCACAGAGGGCTCTGGGGCGGGCAGCTGTCCAGAGGGGTCAGGGGCAGGAATAGGAGGGGAGTGAGAGGGCAGGTGCAGTGAGGATCTTTGGCCACCAGGTGGCGGCAGGACCCTGCGGGGGGGTCAGGCTGGAGTTCGGGGCTCATGACTGATTTTGCTGCCTGCTTGAAGACCCCCGCGCCCCCAGCTGGCTGGGCACAGGGAGGGGGCACAGTTAGGCTAAGGGACTGGCTGTCCTGCCCCCAATGACATGCTCACTGCTGCAATGAGTGTGTCCGTTCTCCGCACCCCCGGTGGGTGGGTGGGCGTGGACCAGAGACGGGCGGACGTCCTGCTTCCTGCAGGCAGGGCTCCATGAGAGCAAGACGTGGGCAGTGTGATGAGTACCCCACCCCGTTCTGGGGCTGCGGGGGTTCACCCTGGCTCCCTGAGCGAGGGTCCCCGCCCGAGATCCCTACTGGGCACGCTCCAGCTGAAGGCAGCTATAAAAGCAGGGGGAGGGGGAGCAGTTCAGCCAGGCTGGTGTTGGCTGGACTTTGTGTCCGGGAAGGGCTCTCAGGTGGAAGGGCAGGGGGGGTCTGCCGGAGGGGTCAGTACCAAAGAGGGCCGCTTGCTTTTCTCTCGCCTCTCTCAAGCTCTTTGGGGGACACAGAGCTTGGGGTGCCCTGGGGTTGGTTTCAAGTGTCTGCCCCACTTGTGGGTTCCAAGCACTTGATGGTGGCAGCGGGTCCCCCAAAATGTGGGTATTGGGATTTGGGGAAGTCTGCAGAGCCAAGGGCTGGGGTGCTCTTTCTGGCCCCCAACTTCTGTATTTATTGTGCCAAAGTGGGGCATAGCCCTGACAGGGGCTCCTGGAGGTGGGCCAGGCTGGAGATGCCAGATCTGTTAGCTCCCGGGCTGGGGGTAGCCCCTTGTTGGCCGGTGTCCCCTCCTGTCACTATCTCGTGTCCCGGGATGGGTTTGGAGGTGCTGAAGCTGGAACACTGTGGAGGGCTGGACGTGTTTGCCCAGGGCTGGGGGGTGCGGGTGTCATAGGCTCCTTCCCCACTCTGACACGATAAATGCGGAAGTGGAGACCTGCAAAAACACCCAAAACCTGATCTCTCCAGGCTGTGGTAAAAACGTCCCCCCGAAATCTTAACCTAGATTTGGGGGATAAAATCCGCTGCCACCACCCAAGTGATGAGAAGAAAACCAGGGACAGAGCACTTGGGAAATCTCCCCCCTAAGGAAAAAACCAGGACACAACAATTAACCGATGCCAGGTTAATACAAAGAAACGAGAAAACGTTTATTGTGGTGACGGCGTGTGGGGGTTCCCGATTCTGCCCCCCCGTAGCAGCGGGAACAGGCTCCACCAGCCAGTAGAACAGGGGGGTTTATTGCTTCTCCAGGGTACAGCCCAGCACAGACGTGATGTGGCGACAGGAGTCAGGGCCAGGCAGCCTCAGACCCTCGGGGTGGGGGGTCAATCGTCCCTGGACCCTCGCCCTCAGCTTCCGTTGTTCCCTTCATGTTTCCCAGCCAGCAACTGCCCCTTCCCCCCAAAATCTCCCTCCTTTGTCCCCTCCCTGCCCTCCACCGGTCGGACAGGTTGGGTCTTGGCCTAGGACGGTGACCGTAGGCAGCCGGGCTGCTGGGCCGTGCTACCGACACCGGCCAGTAGGGGTCACCCCAGCCCACACCGCCACCAGTGGATGTCCCAAGGGTACCACAGTCATCACCACAACACTCCTGTTGCAAGCAGAGCGACCAGCTAGAAAAGTCCCCCAGTGATGTCCCCGAGGGGGGACCCGCCCCGGGCCAGGGCTGGGTTACAAAGGCGAGCGCGGAGCTTTGGCGCTGAGCAGGCTGGAGCGAGGGGAGAGTCCACAGCCTGGCAGGAGATTCAGTCGGGACCCTCCGCGGCTGCAGGGCCCACGGCTCCGTCAGACATTAGGAGCTGGGCAGGGAGAGGCAGGGTCAGGCGGGCAGGGCCGGTCACACTGTACGGCTCACGGGTGCTCGGGGGAGGGGGGCTCTGACCGGGGCCCACGTGGAGGGGAACGGACCCAGCAAGCCGGTCACCCACCCCCGTGCGGCAGCCAGCCTGCTTGGGACCCGCCTTTGTGGGCGACCAGGGGTTGGCTCCCCAGCCGGCAGGTCAGAGGGGCAGGGCCTGGGGGACTCGGGAAAGGGACCCGGGCTCTCCCTGAACCTCCCCCCTCCGTTCCCCCCTCACTTCCCCTGGGTGCTGGGGTTGCACCCTGGTTGCTGCCTGGAGGGCGAAGGACAAGGCGGGGTTAGAGACTCTGTTCCTGACCCCCCCGGTCCCTCGTGCCAGCATCCCCCTGCTTCAGGTGGGTATGAGGCTGCCCCAGGTGAGAGGCTGCACTTAGCCCTGAGGTGTGGGGCGATGCAGGGAGTTGGCGGGAGTTGGGGGAGTTACACATGGGGCTGGTACCTGCTCCCTGGGCTAAGACCCTGCTCCGCCCCAAGCCTGGGCACACGGGGATGGGGCTTTCAGAAGCACCTTGGGGACTCAGGAGCCCAAACCCCAGTTAATCAGTGGGGCTGAGGCTCCTGCTTCCCCCCTCCGCCCCCTGTCAGTGTAGGACACGTCCCACCAGCCCCCAGCCGCAAGGCCAGGAGCCAGGCTAGACACCCCCAGAGCCACAGCTGGCCAGATGCAGCTGACGGGAGGGGCGGGGGGCAGACTGCTGAGCCCCAGGGGGCACAGTGAGCGGCACAGGGATGGGGGAAGGACTCAGCACTCACCCGCGGCTTGTCTGTGGTGACATCGCTACTTCCCTGCAGGGGAGACAAGGCAGAGCATGAGCGCAGTGGCTCCTGGGGTAGGACCTGGCTCCAGCCCATCCCCACGGCCCATCCCGGGGTGAGGTGACTGCCGAGTGCTCTGGAAGCTGCACGGCCCCAGCTGTTTAGTGAGCCCCGCCCAGAGGCTCAGAGCACCCACACAGGCAGGGAGCTCAGCTGACCGGCTGGGCCGTGGGGCGCCTGAGCAGCCCCACACCAAGAGCTCGTAGGGAGGGGAGATGAGGAGGGAATACGTGGGGTGGGGGGAGCTGTAGGGGAGTTTGGGGAGTCCCACCCCGCAGCATTTCAGGGGCCTGCTGCAAACGGAGACGTGTTCAGCACCATCCCCAGGGCGCAGGAATGGGGCGGGTCCAGGGGCCACGGAACAGACAGCAAGGCCTGTCCAGCCATTCTGCCTTGGGGGGTCCTGTCTGCGTGGCTGGGTCCCGCTCCCCGCTCTGAGCCCTACGACTGGGCACAACAGGGAGAGGAGAAAGAGCCTGAAGCAGGGGACTGGGGTGAGGCCTGAACCCAAGTGAGCAGGAATTGCGCCAGGAGCAGCAAGTCGGCGCCTGGGACGTGAACTCGGCACTAGCCCGGCTAAACCGCGCGGACGTGCAAACGCCTCCCGCCAAGAAGGGCCCCGTGAGAGAGAGGAAACGCTGGGGGGGGGGGGTCTCCCCTGGGCCTACAACTTCTCCCCGGGGAGTCCTGGGCCAGTGCTGGGGACGTTGCTGTGGGCTCAGGCCCTGGCCCGACTACAGAGCTCGGTGGGAAACGCCACGCCAGGGCCCCCTGCCACTCCTGCATCTGCAGCCGCTTTGTTGCGGAAAACGTGGCCCGTGTACACGGGGCCAAAGTTTGGGAAAACTTGCTCTGTTGGAGGAGTGAAACCAGGCACAGCAACTCCCCTTCCCCAGCCCCTCTGAGCCCCCCACATCCCTCCCCATGGGCACCGCACCCTCGGTCCGGTCCAATGTTCATACCACCAAACCCTACCACCCCTTGAGCCCTCTGCTAGCCCTGCACGCAGCCCCCCTGCACAGCCGGTGCCCCACTCAGACCCCCACTAGAAGGCCCCGCTCTGGCTGAGGGGCTTACCCCCGGTCTTTGGGTCACAGTCCACTTTGGGCTCGTCCTGGAAGAGTTTGCAGATCCCTGTGGCGAGAATGCAGGAGGGTATCAGGAGGGCGAAAGCGCAATTGGAAGTGCAGTTAGCAAGGGAAGTGAAGGGGAACAAGAAAGGTTTCGACAGGCGTGTCAGCAAGAAGAGGGGGATCAGAGAGGGGTTGGGCCCTTCCTGGATGAGGGAGGAAACCTAGTGACAGACGAGGTGGGGAAAGCTGAAGGACTCAAGGCTTCCTTTGCCTCTGTCTTCACGGACATGATCAGCTCCCAGACTAAGGCACTAGGCAGCGCAGTATGGGAAGGAGGTGGGCGGCCCTTGGCGGGGAAAGATCAGCTCAGGAACTATTTAGAAGAGCTAAACATACACAAGTGCATGGGCCCGGATTTAATGCACCCGAGGGTGCTGAGGGAGCTGGCCAATGCCATTGGTCACAGCTGGCAGCCAGGCAGCCCATGAATGCTGATTGGGGGAGAAAGTTTGAGGGCAGGGTCAGACCTCCCCCCCACTCTCCATCCTCTGGCTCCCCACATCCCCTCCCCCCAGTGCTGAGCATCAGGTGGGTGAGGGGCACAAGGCAGGCGGCTCAGGCCCAGGGGCTGGAAGGGGACACCAGACCTACCCTTGCCAGGCACAGGGGGGCAGCCGAGCAGGGCTATTAATGCCCAAGCCATTAACACCCTGCCCGGACACCACACACCAGAGCATTCGCTGTGTGGGCAGGGGCCCCAGGGTCCTGTCTGTGCCCTGCTGAACCTAGGACGGAAACCTGCCCCCCGCGTGGTCACGGCCCCCCTCACCCACAGGCAGGGAAAGACCCCGGGGATCCTGGCTCCCAGCCCCCCTGCTCTAACCACTAGTCCCGCTCCCAGCCTGGCACACAGCCGTGCCCTGACCCCAGTGTGTTGCTTCCCAAGCCCCAGGGCTGTTTGCACCATTTCTGGGAACTATTTGGGCTGGTCCCCCTTGGGGGCGACTCTGGGCCCGGGGCTGTTTGCCCCGTGCGGCGGCTCAGGCAGGGGGGCTACTGGCAGACCCCAGGTCCCGCGCGTCCCCTGCCGGGCGTGCACCAGCAGCTCGTGGGTGGGGGGAGAGGCGCCAGGCAGCCGCAGCGGGCGCCGTTTTGCCTGAGCCACCATCACCCTGCCCCCACGCGCTCTGTTCTGTGTCCATGTCCCTGGTCCCGCTGTGCCCCGGGGCCCTGCCCTCACCTGCGCTCTCCAGAGCATCCAGGAAGAGCTCCATGTCTTCAGGTGACCAGCTGTCCTCCCCGGCTCTGCGCTGCCTGCACAGGAGCTCTGCCGCGGCCTTGTGTTTGGCTGAAGGGAGACGGGGGGTCAGAGCCGCCTGCGCCAGGACCCCGCGTCCCTTCCCCCCCATCCTGCGCTGCTCCCAGCTCACCAGCATCGCCCCTGCACCGCCCGGGCCACGGGCCTGGCCCCAGGACAGACCCCTCCTGTCTGGAGGGAACCCGGCAGAGTCTGGAATCCCGAGACCAGCTGCTCCGCGCACACGGACCCGCCCCCTTTTTCCACCGGGCCCCGCCCCCGAGCAGCCATTGTACACTGATTGGGGGAGAAAGTTGGAGGGCAGGGCCGGACCTCCCCCCCCAGGCCCTGGCTCCCCACACTCCTCCCCCCAGCAGTGCCCTCGCCAGGCACAGGAGCTGGTCCCAGCCACTAATGCCCAAAAAATTAACACCCTGCTGGGCCTGCCCCCCCCACTGACCAGTGGGTCTAGTGTGTGGGCAGGGACCCCATGGTCCTGTCTATGCCTGGTCCGGAGACCTGCCACCCCCATGTGGTCACTGCCCCCCACAGCCAGAGGCAGGGAAAGACCCCAGGAATCCTGGCTCCCAGCCCCCTGCTCTAACCACTGGCCCCCACCCCCGGGCCTGCTCTCACCCCCGCTCTGGCCGACCCGCTCCCACAGCTCCTCCAGGGGGTGCTCGTTGTCCAGGGACTTCAGGACCGAGGCGACAGCCTTCAGGGTGGCCTCGTCCGGCAGCGGGAAGATGAACCGGAACCGGGGTTGCTGCTCCCCGCGCTGCTCCGCTCCGCCCTCCCCACCAGCAGGCCGCCGGTACAGACAGCCCGGCTTGAGCGTCACTGGAGAGATGGGGGGGTCAGAGTCACCGGCCCCCCACGTCCCTTCCCCCTGCACCTCATGTCCCTCCCTACGCTGCCCCGATTCATGGGCGTAGCCCCCCCGCAGCGCCAGGGCCATGTGGCTGCCAGCACCAGACGCTCGTAGCTGGCAGCCGGGAAGGCCACGAACGCAGATTTGGGGAGGAAGTTGGAGGGCAGGGACCAATCCCCCCCCCTCCAGCTCCTGGCTCCCCACAGCCTCCCCCCAGCGCTGCCCTGGCCAGGCACAGGGGTGGCAGCTGGTCATGGCCATTAACATCCAAGCAATTAATGCCCTGTCCGGCCTCCCCGCCCCCCCGGAAACCGGTGGATTTTCTGTGTGGGCAGGGGCCCCGCAGTCCTTTCTGTGTCCCGACGCCTCCGTGCTGGACGCCTGCCACCCGTGTGGCCTCTGGCCCCCCCATCCCAGAGCCAGAGGAAGAACGCAGGAGTCTCTCTCCCAACCTACTTGCTCTAACCACTGGCCTCCACTCCCCTCCCAGACCCCAGGAGTCGCGCTCCCAGCCTAGCCGACAGCCCTGCCCTGACCCCAGTGTTCAGCTTTCCAAGCCCCAGGGCTGTTTGCGAAGTTTCTGGGAACTATTTGGGCTGGTCCGCCCTGGGGAGCAGCCGGCCCCGCCGGCGAGGGGAGGGATCCAGGCCTGGGCGGGTTCGGCAGGGCCGGGAGGTCCCTCCCATTGGCACGATGGGCCCACGCACCAGAGCTGGCCCAGGGCACCGCTGGGGGGAGAGTCCAGCAGCGCAGGGGTGAGGACGCACCTGCCCCACGGCTCCCACCCGGCTAGATCCGGAAGGGACTGAGCTCAGGGCCCAGGAGCAGCTGGGGCAGGATTTGGGATCTTACAGCCCTGGGGGAGCGAAGGGGAGGCTGCTGGGGATGGGGGGCTGCCAAGAAGGGCCCCGTGATGCGCTCTGGCAGAACTGCTCACCCGTCTCCGTCACGGTGCTCTCGGGGCACTGGACCTCTTGATCCGCAGGCAGCCGGTACAGGGATCCCGGCTTGAGCGTCACTGGGGGGGGGGGGGGTCAGAGTCACCGGCTCCGGGACCCCACGTCCCTTCCCCCCTGCACCTCACGTCCCTCCCCGCGCTGCCCCCGACTCACCGGCGTAGCCCCCCCGCAGCGCCAGGGCCATGTGGCTGCCAGCACCAGACGCTCGCCGGTTCCCTCCAGTGCTGCCCTGGCCAGGCACAGGGGCAGCAGCCTGGCACAGCCATTAACGCCCAAGCAATTAACCCCCTGCCCAGCCTGCCCCCGCATCCCCGAGCTGTGTATTTCCTGGGTGGGTAGGGCCCCCACAGTCCTTTCTGCGCCCTGCCACCCGCATGCTGGACAGCTGCCCCCCCTGCTCAGGCCGGGGGGGGATGCGGGTCTCCCAGGCTCCGTCTGCCCTGCAGACTTTCTCCGGGGGCTCTCCGCTGTGTCTAGGGAACTCAGCTGCCCCCGACTTGTCAGGGGAGGGGCGGGCCAGGCCTGGATCCAGGCAGCGACGGGGGGGAGGGGAGGGGGCAGGGGACATGTCACAGGGCAGAGGAGGAGGCAGGGCTCCCCCCCCCCCCAACCCCCTGTGTGGGGAGAGAAGGGGATGCTTCTGCTGCCGGGCAGTGCACCACAGCAGGGGTGGGGGGGGCAAGTGATGTCAGGAAGCGGAGCAGAGCCCCTGCCCACACACATGCTGCCCCGTCTGGCGGGAGGGGGGAGCCGGGCCCCAAAGGCCATTTCCCTGTCCCACCTGCACCCCCCCCCCCCCAAGGTCCTGCACTCACCCGAGTCTTTGCTGCAGGACTGGGACTGCAGGACCCACGTCCCCTCTGGGCCGCTCCAAGACGCGAGTTGCTCCGGGTCGGCCGCCAGCCCCGGGCGGGAAGAGCCCAGGAACACTGCGGAGAGCCGGGGAGTCAGCAGCGCCTCCGGAGACCCCCCCATCACCTCCCCGCCCCCCGCTACTCACAGCTGGGGCGCGGCGCCGCCAGGACCACGATGTTCTTGTCGTCGGTGCTGCCGTCGTCGATGATGCGGCTGCCGATGATGATGCCAGTGTTGCTGATTCCTGCAGGGATGCTGCCGTCGTCGATGATGCGGCTGCCGATAATGATGCCGCTGTTGCTGATTCCTGGAGGGGAGGGACAAGAGGTTGGAATCACATGGGACCCCCTCGGCAGCCATTGGCCGGGAAACTCCCCGCTCCCCTGCTCTAAACACTGTTCCCCCCCCTGCCCCCGAGCAAGGAGAGACCCCAGGAGTCCTGGCTCCCAGCTCCCCCTGCTCTAACCACTGCACCCCACTCTCCTTCCCGAGCCAGGGGGAGGGTCCAGGAGTCCTGGCTCCCAGCCTGTCCTGCTCCCCCCCCCTTGGAACCTCCTTATGCCCCCTCCTCCTGCCACCCCCCAAGTCCTCCTACTTTGCCCCATCACTGCACACAGATGCACTTGTCCAAGCTGCACCCTAAGATGAGTGGAGGTGCTGCTGTTTATAGGGCCCTGGCTAAAGCATGGGGCGGGCGCTGGGTGGGGCAATCAGGTGGCGGGTGGAGCAGCCCCCACAACCACTTCCTCAGGGCAGTGCACCTCTGCTTCCCCTCCCCCGGGAGAGCCTCCCCGGCCCCATAAACCTGCCGTCCCTCTCTGCTGAGAGCATGGAGCCAGGCACACAGGGATGGCGAGGGAGGGAGAGGCTGAGGAAAGGGGGGCGAGAAAGGTAGCGCAGGGAGAAAGGGGGAAATGTACGAGAGAGACACCAGAGGGACTCCAGTTCCTCCTGAGTCTGCACAAAGCAGCAATGGGGTGTGTGTGTGTGCAGGGCCGGCCCGTGCATATAGGCGAACTAGGGTGCCAAGTTAAATGGGGCGCCCAACGGTGGTGCAACATCATTGAGGGGTTAGAAGGTGGGGGCGCCGATTGCATGATTCGCCTAGGGTGCCAGTTGCTGGCAGCTTGTCTAGGGCCACCCGTGTGTGTGTGTGTGTGTGTGTGTGTGTGTGTGTGTGTGTGTGTGTGTGTGTGTGTGATCCTGTGACTCACACCTGCTCGCTCTTGCCCTCCAGGCAACCCTCCAGGGGCAACCACTCGGACTGGATAAAAAGTCTTAGAAAGACTTTGTCCATGAAACTGGCATGTGCTAAGCAGTGACTCGTGTCACATATGTGGAGAGAGCGAGCCGGCCTTCCTCCCTCACCTAATAACCAGGCCTGACTTCTCATCAGCTCCTTGCAGGACTTCATGGTGCTGCCTTCCACCGGGGAGGCCGATCGGTATTGTTATCTCCATGTTACTGATGGGGAAACTGAGGCAGGGTATAATAGAAAGACTTGCCCTAGGTCCTATTAGCTTCCCTTGTTTGTCTTGGCTGTGATTCCTGGCCCTCTCTGCTTTCCTTCGGCGTTGGCTCCCTGGCCCTCCACTATATATGCTTGGAAACTTTTCCATGGAACTTTTTTTTTGGTTGGACAGAAAATGTCAGTGCGTTGAGATGGTGTCTTGGGTCCACGATGACATTCCTGGATACAGAGAACATGCCTTGGAGCACTCAGCCTGGCTGTGGGAGACATGGGTTTAAATCCCTGCTCCCCTGGCATTTTTTTGAGGTGCCTTTGGTTGGGTCTCTCTCGCACTGGTGCCTTCTTCTCGACGGAGCCATGTAGATGAGGCAGGTAGGCATAGCAAAATGAAGCGGTGATTTAAATAATTTCCACTTCATTTACATCAAAATGGCTGCTGCCCTGTGCCAATCAGCTGCTTGTCGACATAGCGCGGCGGTCTAGACAGGGATCTGTCGGCAGGAGAAGCCTTTGCCGACAGATCCTTTATGCCTCGTGAAATGAGGTTTACAGGATCTGTCGGCAAAGGCTTCCCCTGCAGACAGATCCTGCCGCGCTGTGCCGATGACCAGCTCATTGGCACAGCGCAGCGGCCATTTTGATGTAAATGAAGCGGCGTTTATTTAAATCGCCACTTCATTTCCCTTTTTCGAGTAAACTCATCTACATGGCTCGTCGACAGAGCCATGTAGTCTAGATATATGCTTGGTGTTCACACCTTCACATCAGCTGCTAGAAGTGGGCCACATCCTCTCTGATTGAATTAACCTCCTTATCTCTAGCCTGATTCTGGCCTGCATATTTATACCTGCCTCTGGAAATTCCCACTCCATCCATCTGACCAAGTAGGGCTGTGCCCACGAAAGCTGATGCTCCAATAGATCTGTTAGTCTACAAGGTGCCACAGGACTCCTCGTCGCTTTCACCTTAGTGCCTGCACCAGGTTGAGGTTGGCGCAGGAGTGGCATTCCACAAAGGATCGGCAGGTTCCTCGGATCTCTGCTCGAGTGGGAGGAGAGAAGGGGTCCTGTTGACACAGTGGTGTGCCTGATGCTGGCGAGGTAGAGGCCGACACGAGCAGACCAGTTGCTCATGATGGGGGAAGAAAAGATCCTCTCCCCTGCAGAGTCCAGAGTGGGGACGTCATAATCAGGAGTACTGACCAGCACCCGTTGACGAAAAGTTTAGCTAGTACGTCAGCATTTGTTGTTTTCCTTGTTTGGGGACTTGGAACTAATGTCTGAGCTGGCTAACTGTTCCTTTTTTCTCTTTTGTAACTAAGCCTTCGGCCCAGGGACTCTCCCTGAGTATCTTTATCAATGGTGGCTCCTTCCATCTAGCCACTGTTCTAGGCTTGTAATCATGGCTTTCTTTTGATAATAAATTATTGTTTCTTTTTTCGAATTAACCACTATTGGTTGATTTTTGTGTCATGGAAAGTCTGTCTGTGTGTGACTGCCTGAGAGGGCATCTACCAGAGACGGCTGCTTCCTTTTCTCTCTCCTTTCTCAAGCTTTTTGGGGGAAACAGAGCTTGGGGTGCCCCTGGGGTTGGTTTCAAATGTGGCAACAGATGGTGCCGGTGAAGGCTGACGGGTGCAAAGCGGCAGGAGAGGAGAGGCGCTATCGATAGAAGGCAGCTTATAGGGGGGGAGAAAGGGAGGTTTCGTCTCATCCACATGGGAGACCCCCCCCCACTGACCTCACCTGGCCAGTGCAGTGAGGGGGAGCGACAGTGGGTAACAAAGATGTGTGTGTGGGGGGGGGGGAGGAGCGTGCTATATCACCTGCACACAAGAAGTGTTCCTGCTCTGTGTCCCCCCCCAGAAAAGTGGCGTTTTCCCTTCCCCCCGAGAAGGCCCCGGGCAGGACTTTCCAGCATGATCCAGTGACCGGTCAGGGGCTGCGTTTGGCACAAGGCAAATCTGAGTTAGGCAGAGTCAGACTCAGAAACGGCTCCCCCAAGCCAAGGGGGGCATGTCACAAGAGGCCGGGGAAGGAGGCCAGGCTGGTAGCTCTGGGGCTGCAGGCAGGGTCAGGGAGCTCCCAGCACCCTCTGTGCAGGCCCCACCCCAGGGTCATCCGGCACCTCCGGTCCTTGTGCACCCAGCGCAGCTCACATTTTGCAGGCAAGGTTTTATCTTGAGAAAGAGCCGTTATTTCTTTTAACACAATTGCATTATAGGGGTCATCCGTTTTGCATGCGGGTTGTTATCTCTTTTTTCCTGTTGCTGCATAAGGAGAGGCTGAACGTTTTAAAAAAAAGGGGCCACTCGTTGAACTGATGTTTTTCACTATGGTACAAAAAATAAGTGCTTGAGTTGCCCATGGCTGGGGTCCATTTTTGTAATGGACTTTAAAATGTTTCATGCCCACAGAAATTGGGATCCAATTTTAGGTTTCTCTGAAACACACTTGTCTATGCACAGCCTTGTGTTTTGCTAATTTTATGTTTTAAGACACTCTGACTTAATACTAATACTTAGAGAACGTCCATGCATACATCCTAACGGCCAAGGTCTTCAAAAGTACTGGGATTTGGTATGCTCAACTAGAGACTCCCATAACAGCCTGATTTCTGGAGTGTGGATACAAGGTGTCTGAAACTGGTGGAGGCCAGATAGCTGAGGGCCCTCAAATCATTAGACTTTTTAAAAAACAGCCAAAGTGCTTCAAAAAGGATGGAAGCCCTATTAGATACATCTTATTAATGGGGAAACTGAAACCTGGTCAAGCAAGATATGTACAAAAAGGTTTGTGCCCATGCAGTTAGGTCAACCTAGGTTCCTAGGTAGATGTGGCTAAATCAATGAAAGATTTCTGTGATCTACTCTGTCATACAACATAGCAAATGGTACAGGCTATTACTTAACAATGTGCAAATGTGATACCTTTCTTTGATAGGATAACGAGTCTTATGAATAAGGGAGAAGCGGTGGATGTGGTATACCTAGACTTTTGTAAGGCATTTGATATGGTCTTGCATGATATTCTTATCAATAAATTAGGCAAATACATCTTAGATGGGGCTACTATAAGATGGGTGCAGAATTCGCTGGATAACTGTACTCAGAGAGTAGTTATTAATGGTTCACAATCCTGCTGGAAAGGCATAACAAGCGGGGTTCTGCAGGGGTCTGTTTTGGGACTGGCTCTGTTCAATATCTTCATCAATGGTTTAGATATTGGCATAGAAAGTTTGCTTATTAAGTTTGCAGATGATAGCAAGCTGGGAGGGGTTGCAACTTCTCTGGAGGATAGGGTCAGAATTCAATATGATCTGAACAAATTGGAGAAATGGTCGGAGGTAAACAGGATGAAGTTTAATAAAGACAAATGCAAAGTGCTCCACTTAGGAAGGAACAATCAGTTTCACACATACAGACTGGGAAGCGACTGTCTAGGAAGGAGTCCGGCGGAAAGGGATCTAGGGGTTATAGTGGACCACAAGCTGAATATGAGTCAGCAGTGTGATGCTGTTGCAAAAAAAGCCAACATGATTCTGGGATGCATGAACAGGATTGTTGCGAGGAAGACATGAGAAGTCATTTGTCCACTCTACTCTGCTCTGATTAGGCCTCAGCTGGAGTATTGTGTTCAGTTCTGGGCACCGCATTTCAAGAAAGATGTGGGAAGTTGGAGAAGGTCCAGGGAAGAGCAACAAGAATGATGAAAGGTCTGGAGAACATGAGCTCGGAGGGAAGAATTGGGCTTGTCTAGTTTAGAAAAGAGAAGATTATTGCACAAAATGTTGCAGTCCCCAAGCTGTTATGAAACATTGCACAGTGGTCACAACAGGAAGTACAATCAACAGTGAATAAATAAAGCCACTGCTTTCTATTCTACTGATTTCAGAACTTCCTTATCCTGCAGTTCCAAGTCCTCTTACAGCTGCTGCTTTTATTTATTTATGCGGGGAGGGGAGGCTGGTTTTGTGTTTTCCATGAGCTGCTTTAATGGGACCATCACCTGTTCCTTCTTTCTGGCATCTTCATTTTGCATGCAGGAAAATAAGTCACCGCTGAATCAGTCTCCAGGAAGACAGTGAAGCCATTGGCCAAAGGTCTGCAAACTGCATTTAGGTGCTTTCCTCTCCCAACTCTGCAGGAACTAATGTTGGGGTTTTCCCTCCCCCTAAATATTATTAGAAATGATTTTTTTTCTATTAAAAGGTTCACTAGCAACTCATACCTGGTGCTGTGGCTTATAACAGGCAATAATCACATAGCCTGTACCTGTTAATTCCATTATAGCAATGTAATCCGAATTTGATAGATTTGGAGGCAATCTGTTTGTTTAGAAGCAGAATGAGTAAATCCTGAGAAACTGTTTCCAAAACTCAGAAGACAAATTGTTTGTGCCCATGCCACATCAACAGCCGAAGCAAAGGAAGAGTCATTAATTACATTAATTACATTATTTGCAGATACTGACAAATTGTGTTAGATCCTGTTCACTTTATTTGGATGAGAAGTCCCAGTCAAATTAATGCAATTACTCCTCTAAGTAAGACAAGCACGGTGGGGCATATATTATTTACAACTCATTCAATATTCCAGCCCTGATTCAGCAAATGTACTTGTGCATTTTAAGCAGGTTTACATTTAAGCAGCAAATGAAGCGCGCAGAATTCTTTAATTGATTTAGTGACATCTACCTAGGATCCTAGGTTGACCTAACTGCATGGGCACAAACCTTTTTGTACATAGCTCGCTTGATCCAATTTTTAAGTGTAGACCAGGCTTCAGTTTCCCCATTAATAAGATGTATCTAATAGGGCTTCCATCCTTTTTGAAGCACTTTGGCTGTTTTTTAAAAAGTCTAATGATTTGAGGGCCCTCAGCTATCTGGCCTCCACCAGTTTGAGACACCTTGTATCCACACTCCTGAAATCAGGCTGTTATGGGAGTCTCTAGTTGAGCATACCAAATCCCAGTACTTTTGAAGACCTTGGCCGTTAGGATGTATGCATGGACGTTCTCTAAGTACTAGTATTAAGTCAGAGTGCTTTAAAAAATAAAATTAGCAAAACACAAGGCTGTGCATAGACAAGTGTGTTGCAGAGAAACCTAAAATTGGATCCCAATTTCTGTGGGCATGAAACATTTTAAAGTCCATTACAAAAATGGACCCCAGCCATGGGGAACTCAAGCACTTATTTTTTTGTACCATAGTGAAAAACATCAGTTCAACGAGTGGCCCGTTTTTTTTTAAACGTTCAGCCTCTCCTTATGCAGCAACACGGAAAAAGAGATAACAACCCGCATGCAAAACGGATGACCCCTATAATGCAATTGTGTTAAAAGAAATAACGGCTCTTTCTCAAGATAAAACTTTGCCTGCAAAATGTGAGCTGCGCTGGGTGCACAAGGACCGGAGGTGCCGGATGGCCCGGGGGTGGGGCCTGCACAGAGGGTGCTGGGAGCTCCCTGACCCTGCCTGCAGCCCCAGAGCTACCAGCCTGGCCTCCTTCCCCGGCCTCTTGTGACGTGCCCCCCTTGGCTTGGGGGAGCCGTTTCTGAGTCTGACTCTGCCTAACTCAGATTCGCCTTGTGCCAAACGCAGCCCCTGACTGGTCACTGGATCATGCTGGAAAGTCCTGCCCGGGGCCTTCTCGGGGGGAAGGGAAAACGCCACTTTTCTGGGGGGGGACACAGAGCAGGAACACTTCTTGTGTGCAGGTGATATAGCACACTCCCCCCCACACACACATCTTTGTCACTCCCCCTCATTGCCCTGGCCAGGTGAGGTCGGTGGGGGGGGGGGTCTCCCATGTGGACGAGACAAAAACTCGCCCCCCCCCCTCGCCCCCACAAGCTGCCTTGGATCGATAGCGCCTCCCCTCTCCTGCCGCTCTGCACCCGTCAGCCGTCACCATCTTTGAGAGTCACTGTGTGCACTGTCACTGAGACACCGGGGACGCCTGTTTCTGGGTGTGTCTCAACACTGCCTCTTTCCCCTCCGAAGAGGGGCCCATACACAGGCCCTTGCTGCCGACTCCCAAGGCCCCACGTGTCCAGTCTGCTCTCAATGAGACCACTTCCCGGGTCCCCTTGTTCTTTTCCGTGTTCTCGAATCCGGCTTCCACCCCTCCCCAATCCTTGCAAGGGCCCGGAGGTGCTGGCCTGTCACCCCTTCTCCATTCACCCCTCACCCACAGGCCAACCAATGAAGCAAACAGAGCACAAAGTCTCCACGATCCAAGGTTTTGATGCGAAGAGACGTTCGGCGAAGTCGTTGGGATCGCCAGGAAAGGGCACAAAGTTTCCCTATCAAAGGACGTAACACAACAAAGCTCCAGACCTGCTGCCATGTTACAAGGACCCGACACAACGTGACAATGAGCGTTCCCACCGAAAACGACCACACGGGGGGAGTGAGACGGCTCTTCAGAGGGACCTGCCTGAGTTCTGGTGGCTTTTCACTGTCACCTCCTGCTCTCCCAGACCCTAGAAAGCGGCCCTTTCCGAGTCGTCCGCACCCCCCGGCCCTGGGCAAGCACGTCCAGCCCTCCACAGTGCTCCAGCTTCAGCACCCCTGTCCCCACCCCAGGACACGAGACAGCGACAGTAGGGGACACTGGCCAGCAAGGGGGAGACACCCCCCGGGTGTCCCAGACCAGCACCACCAACAGGAGCCCCTGTCAGAGCTGTGCCCCATGTTGGCACAATGAATACAGAAATTGGGGGCCCATAGGAGCACCCCAAAACCTGCCTCTACAGGCTTCCCCCAAATCACAATACCCAGATTTTGGGGGACCTGCTGCCACCATCAAGTGCTTTGAACCCACATCTGGGGCAGACACTTGAAACCAACCCCAGGGGCACCCCAAGCTCTGTTTCCCCAAAAAAGCTTGAGAAAGGAGAGAGAAAAGGAAGCAGCAGTCTCTGGTAGATGCCCCCTCAGGCAGGCACACACGGACAGACTTTCCACAACACAAAAATCCAAGACACCACCTCAACGCACTGACATTTTCCGTCAAAAAAAAAATACCATGGAAAAGTTTCCAAGCATATATAGTGGAGGGCCAGGGAGCCAACTCCGAAGGAAAAAAGAGAGGGTCAGGAATCACAGCCAAGACAAACAAGGGAAGCTAATAGGACCCAGAGCAAACAAATAACATAGGGCAGGTCATTCAATCGTACCCTGCCTCAGTTTCCCCATCAGTAACATGGAGATAACAATACCGATCGGCCTCCCCAGTGGGAGGCAGCACCATGAAATCCTGCAAGGAGCTGATGGGAAGTCAGGCCTGGTTATTAGGTGAGGGAGGAAGGCCGGCTCGCTCTCTCTCTCCACACATGTTCCGTGAGTCACTGCTTAGCACATGCCAGTTTCATGGACAAAGTCTTTCTAAGACTTTCTACCCAGCCCGAGTGGTTGCCCCTGCAAGGTGGCCTGGAGGGCAAGAGAGAGCAGGTGTGAGTCACGGAATCACACACACACACCCTATTGCTGCTTTGTGCAGACTCAGGAGGAACTGGAGTGCCTCTGGTGCCTCTCTCGTACATTTCCCCCTTTCTCCCGGTGCTACCTTTCTCGCCCCCTTTTCCACAGCCTCTCCCTCCCTCGCCATCCCTGTGTGCCTGGCTCCATCCTCTCAGCAGAGAGGGACGGCAGGTTTATGGGGCCGGGGAGGCTCTCCCGGGGGAGGGGAAGCAGAGGTGCACTGCCCCCCGCCGCCTGCCCCAGCCTGTGACGACGGTTGCCCCACCCAGCGCCCGCCCAGTGCTTCGGGCAGGGGCACTATAAACGGAGGCACCGCTGCTCATCTCAGGGTGCAGCTTGGACACGTGCATCTGTCTGCAGTGATGGGGCAAAGTAGGAGGAGTCGGGGGGTGGCAGGAGGAGGGGGCATAAGGGAGTTCCAAGGGGGGGGAGCAGGGCAGGCTTGGAGCTGGGACTCCTGGGTTCTCTTCCAGCTCAGGAAAGGGGGTGATGGCCAGTGGTTAGAGTGGGGGGGGGGGGGCGAGGTGGGAGCTTCCCAGCCAATGGCTGCCGACTGGGTCCCGTGTGATTCCAACCGCTTGTCCCTCCCCTCCAGGAATCAGCAACACCGGCATCATCGTCGGCAGCCGCATCTTCGATGACGGCACCGACGACAAGAACATCGTGGTCCTGGCGGCGCCGCGTCCCAGCTGTGAGTAGCGGGGGGCGGGGAGGTGATGGGGGTGTCTCCGGCGGCGCTGCTGACTCCCCGGCTCTCCGCAGTGTTCCTGGGCTCTTCCCGCCCGGGGCTGGCGGCCGACCCGGAGCAACTCGCGTCTTGGAGCGGCCCAGAGGGGACGTGGGTCCTGCAGTCCCAGTCCTGCAGGAAAGATTCGGGTGAGTGCAGGACCTTGGGGGGGGGGGGGGTGGGACAGGGAAATGGCCCTTTGAGGGGGGGCAGGTGCATCCTCACCCCCACGCTGCCGGACTCTCCCTCCACCGGTGCTGTGGGCCAGCTCTGGCGCATGGGCCCCTCGTGCCGGGGTGAGGGGTCCCCTGCCCGTGTCTGGCCCCCTCCCCTCGCCGGCAGGGCCAGCTGCTCCCCGGGCTGGGACACCCCTCGCTCAGCGGGCGCCCGGCCCCACCCCTCCCCTGACAAGTCGGGGGCAGCCACGTTCCCTGGACACGGCAGAGACCCCCCGGAGAAAGTCTGCAGGGCAGAAGGCGCCTGGGAGACCCGCATCCCCCCCGGCCTGAGCTGCCACTCCGGGCTAGTGGTTAGAGCAGGGGGGCTGGGAGCCAGGACTTGTTCCCTGGCTGTAAGTGAGGGGGCAGTGCCCACATAGGGACAGCTGTCCAGCATGCAGGTGGCAGAGCACAGAAAGGTCCGTGGGGGCCCTACCCACCCAGGAAATACACAGCTCGGGGATGCGGGGGCAGGCTGGGCAGGGGGTTAATTGCTTGGGCGCTAATGGCTGTGCCAGGCTGCTGCCCCTGTGCCTGGCCAGGGCAGCACTGGAGCGGGAGGGGGGGGGGGAGCCAGGGGCTGGAGGTTGGGGGGATTCGGCGAGTGTCTGGTGCTGGCAGCCACATGGCCCTGGCGCTGCGGGGGGGGGCTACGCCGGTGAGTCGGGGGCAGCGCGGGGAGGGACGTGAGGTGCAGGGGGAAGGGACGTGGGGTCCCGGAGCCGGTGACTCTGACCCCCCCCTCCAGTGATGCTCAAGCCGGGATCCCTGTACCGGCTGCCTGCGGATCAAGAGGTCCAGTGCCCCGAGAGCACCGTGACGGAGACGGGTGAGCAGTTCTGCCAGAGCGCAGAGGAGAGCGGCCCCGGGGGGAGCAGGGAGGTGGGGCAGGGAAATTGACTTTGGGGCCTGGACGTTTTCCCAAGCCCCCTCCCCAGCCCTGCCTGGTCCTTCTCCTCCAACCTGGGACGTGTCCCCTGGGCCCTCGCGCCTGGATCCAGGCCCATCTGGCCCGGGGGAGAGGCCTCCGCCTTCCCTCTGCATCACGGGGCCCTTCTTGAGAGCCCCCCTCCCCGGCAGCCTCCCCTCCGCCCCGGGTGGGGGCCGTGGGGCAGGTGCGTCCTCACCCCCGCGCTGCTGGACTCTCCCCCCAGCGGTGCCCTGGGCCAGCTCTGGTGCGTGGGCCCATCGTGCCAACGGGAGGGTCTCCCCAGCCCTGCCGAATCCGCCCAGGCCTGGATCCCTCCCCTCGCCGGCGGGGCCGGCTGCTCCCCAGGGCGGACCAGCCCAAATAGTTCCCCAAAACTTCGCAAACAGCCCTGGGGTTTGGGAAGCAAAACACTGGGGTCAGGGCAGGGCTGACGGCCAGGCAGGGAGCGCGACTCCTGGGGTCTCCCCCTGGCTCTGGGAGGGAAGTGGAGGCCAGTGGTTAGAGCAGGGGGGTCTGGGAGAGGGACACCTGCGTTCTTCCTCTGGCTCTGGAGTGGGGGGGCAGAGGCCACACGGGGGCGTCGGGACACAGAAAGGACTGGGGGACCCCTTCCCACACAGAAAATCCACCAGTTTCTGGGGGTTGGGGGGAGGCCGGACAGGGCATTAATTGCTTGGATGTTAATGGCCATGACCAGCTGCCACCCCTGTGCCTGGCCAGGGCAGCGCTGGGGGGAGGCTGTGGGGAGCCAGGGGCTGGAGGGGGGGGGATTCGTCCCTGCCCTCCAACTTTCTCCCCCAATCTGCGTTCGTGGCCTTCCCGGCTGCCAGCTACGAGCGTCTGGTGCTGGCAGCCACATGCCCTGGCGCTGCGGGGGGGCTGCGCCGGTGCGTCGGGGCAGCGTGGGGAGGGACATGAGGTGCAGGGGGAAGGGTCGTGGGGGGCCGGTGATTCTGACCCCCCCATCTCTCTCCAGTGACGCTCAAGCCGGGCTGTCTGTGCCGGCGGCCTGCTGGTGGGGAGGGCGGAGCGGAGCAGCGCGGGGAGCAGGAACCCCGGTTCCGGTTCATCTTCCCGCTGCCGGACGAGGCCACCCTGAAGGCTGTCGCCTCGGTCCTGAAGTCCCTGGACAACGAGCACCCCCTGGAGGAGCTGTGGGAGCGGGTCGGCCAGAGCGGGGGTGAGAGCAGGCCCGGGGGTGGGGGCCAGTGGTTAGAGCAGGGGGCTGGGAGCCAGGATTCCTGGGGTCTTTCCCTGCCTCTGGCTGTGGGGGGCAGTGACCACACGGGGGTGACAGGTCTCTGGACCAGGCGTAGACAGGACCATGGGGTCCCTGCCCACACACTAGACCCACTGGTCAGTGGGGGGGGGCAGGCCCAGCAGGGTGTTAATTGCTTGGGCATTAGTGGCTGGGACCAGCTCCTGTGCCTGGCGAGGGCACTGCTGGGGGGAGGAGTGTGGGGAGCCAGGGCCTGGGGGGGGAGGTCCGGCCCTGCCCTCCAACTTTCTCCCCCAATCAGTGTACAATGGCTGCTTGGGGGCGGGGCCGGTGGAAAAAGGGGGCGGGTCCGTGTGCGCGGAGCAGCTGGTCTCGGGATTCCAGACTCTGCCGGGTTCCCTCCAGACAGGAGGGGTCTGTCCTGGGGCCAGGCCCGTGGCCCGGGCGGTGCAGGGGCGATGCTGGTGAGCTGGGAGCAGCGCAGGATGGGGGGGAAGGGACGCGGGTCCTGGCGCAGGCGGCTCTGACCCCCCGTCTCCCTTCAGCCAAACGCAAGGCCGCGGCAGAGCTCCTGTGCAGGCAGCCTAGAGCCGGGGAGGACAGCTGGTCACCTGAAGACATGGAGCTCTTCCTGGATGCTCTGGAGAGCGCAGGTGAGGGCAGGGCCCCGGGGCACAGAGGGACCAGGGACATGGACACAGAACAGAGCGCGTGGGGGCAGGGTGATGGCGGCTCAGGCAAAACGGCGCCCGCTGCGACTGCCTGGCGCCTCTCCCCCCACCCACGAGCTGCTGGTGCACGCCCGGCAGGGGACGCGCGGGACCTGGGGTCTGCCAGTAGCCCCCCTGCCTGAGCCGCCGCACGGGGCAAACAGCCCCGGGCCCAGAGTCGCCCCCAGGGGGGACCAGCCCAAATAGTTCCCAGAAATGGTGCAAACAGCCCTGGGGCTTGGGAAGCAACACACTGGGGTCAGGGCACGGCTGTGTGCCAGGCTGGGAGCGGGACTAGTGGTTAGAGCAGGGGGGCTGGGAGCCAGGATCCCCGGGGTCTTTCCCTGCCTGTGGGTGAGGGGGGCCGTGACCACGCGGGGGGCAGGTTTCCGTCCTAGGTTCAGCAGGGCACAGACAGGACCCTGGGGCCCCTGCCCACACAGCGAATGCTCTGGTGTGTGGTGTCCGGGCAGGGTGTTAATGGCTTGGGCGTTAATAGCCCTGCTCGGCTGCCCCCCTGTGCCTGGCAAGGGTGTGCCTGGTGTCCCCTTCCAGCCCCTGGGCCTGAGCCGCCTGCCTTGTGCCCCTCACCCACCTGATGCTCAGCACTGGGGGAGGGGATGTGGGGAGCCAGAGGATGGAGAGTGGGGGGGAGGTCTGACCCTGCCCTCAAACTTTCTCCCCCAATCAGCATTCATGGGCTGCCTGGCTGCCAGCTGTGACCAATGGCATTGGCCAGCTCCCTCAGCACCCTCGGGTGCATTAAATCCGGGCCCATGCACTTGTGTATGTTTAGCTCTTCTAAATAGTTCCTGACCTGATCTTTCCCCGCCAAGGGCCGCCCACCTCCTTCCCATACTGCGCTGCCTAGTGCCTTAGTCTGGGAGCTGATCATGTCCGTGAAGACAGAGGCAAAGGAAGCCTTGAGTCCTTCAGCTTTCCCCACCTCGTCTGTCACTAGGTTTCCTCCCTCATCCAGGAAGGGCCCAACCCCTCTCTGATCCCCCTCTTCTTGTTCCCTTTCACATCCCTTGCTAACTGCACTTCCAATTGCACTTTCGCCCTCCTGATACCCCCCCGGCATTCTCGCCACAGGGCTCTGCAAACTCTTCCAGGACGAGCCCAAAGTGGACAGTGACCCAAAGACCGGGGGTAAGCCCCTCAGCCAGAGCGGGGGTGAGTGCGGGGCCTTCTAGTGGGGGTCTGAGTGGGGCACCGGCTGTGCAGGGGGGCTGCGTGCAGGGCTAGCAGAGGGCTCAAGGGGTGGTAGGGTGTGGTGGTATGAACATTGGACCGGACCGAGGGTGCGGTGCCCATGGGGAGGGATGTGGGGGTTCAGAGGGGCTGGGGAAGGGGAGCTGCTGTGCCTGGTTTCACTCCTCCAACAGAGCAAGTTTTCCCAAACTTTGGCCCCGTGTACACGGGCCACGTTTTCCGCAACAAAGCGGCCGCAGATGCAGGAGTGGCAGGGGGCCCTGGTGTGGCGTTTCCCACCGAGCTCTGCAGTCGGGCCAGGGCCTGAGCCCACAGCAACGTCCCCAGCACTGGCCCAGGACTCCCTGGGGAGAAGTTGTAGGCCCAGGGGAGACCCCCCCCCCCCAGCGTTTCCTCTCCCTCACGGGGCCCTTCTTGGCGGGAGGCGTTTGCACGTCCGCGCGGTTTAGCCGGGCTAGTGCCGAGTTCACGTCCCAGGCGCCGACTTGCTGCTCCTGGCGCAATTCCTGCTCACTTGGGTTCAGGCCTCACCCCAGTCCCCTGCTTCAGGCTCTTTCTCCTCTCCCTGTTGTGCCCAGTCGTAGGGGTCAGAGCGGGGAGCGGGACCCAGCCACGCAGACAGGACCCCCCAAGGCAGAATGGCTGGACAGGCCTTGCTGTCTGTTCCGTGGCCCCTGGACCCGCCCCCGGCTTCCTGCGCCCTGGGGATGGTGCTGAACACGTCTCCGTTTGCAGCAGGCCCCTGAAATGCTGCGGGGTGGGACTCCCCAAACTCCCCTACAGCTCCCCCCACCCCACGTATTCTCTCCTCATCTCCCCTCCCTACGAGCTCTTAGTCTGGGGCTGCTCAGGCGCCCCACGGCCCAGCCGGTCAGCTGAGCTCCCTGCCTGTGTGGGTGCTCTGAGCCTCTGGGCGGGGCTCACTAAACAGCTGAGGGCGCGCAGCTTCCAGGGCACTTGGCTGTCACCTCCCCCGGGATGGGCCGTGGGGATGGGCTGGAGCCAGGTCCTACCCCAGGAGCCACCGCGCTCATGCTCTGCCTTGTCTCCCCTGCAGGGAAGTAGCGATGTCACCACAGACAAGCCACGGGTGAGTGCTGAGTCCTTCCCCCGTCCCTGTGCCGCTCACTGTGCCCCCTGGGGCTCAGCAGTCTGCCCCCCACCCCTCCCGTCAGCTGCATCTGGCCAGCTGTGGCTCTGGGGGTGTCTAGCCTGGCTCCTGGCCTTGCGGCTGGGGGCTGGTGGGACGTGTCCTACACTGACAGGGGGGCAGAGGGAGGAGGCAGGAGCGTCAGCCCCACTGATTAACTGGGGTTTGGGCTCCTGAGTCCCCAAGGTGCTTCTGAAAGCCCCACCCCTGTGTGCCCAGTCTTGGGGCGGAGCAGGGTCTTAGCCCAGGGAGCAGGTACCAGCCCCACGTGTAACTCCCCCGACTCCCGCCAACTCCCTGCGTCGCCCCACACCTCAGGGCTAAGTGCAGCCTCTCACCTGGGGCAGCCTCATACCCACCTGAAGCAGGGGGATGCTGGCATGAGGCACCGGGGTGGGGGGTCAGGGACAGAGTCTCTAACCCCCCCTTGTCCTTCGCCCTCCAGGCAGCAACCAGGGTGCAACCCCAGCACCCAGGGGAAGTGAGGGGGGAACGGAGGGGGGAGGTTCAGGGAGAGCCCGGGTCCCTTTCCAGAGTCCCCCAGGCCCTGCCCCTCTGACCTGCCGGCTGGGGAGCCAACCCCTGGTCGCCCACAAAGGCAGGTCCCAAGCAGGCTGGCTGCCGCACGGGGGTGGGTGACCGGCTTGCTGGGTCCGTTCCCCTCCACGTGGGCCCCGGTCAGAGCCCCCCTCCCCCGAGCACCCGTGAGCCGTCCAGTGTGACCGGCCCTGCCCGCCTGACCCTGCCTCTCCCTGCCCAGCTCCTAATGTCTGGCGGAGCCGTGGGCCCTGCAGCCGCGGAGGGACCCGACTGAATCTCCTGCCGGGCTCTGGACTCTCCCCTCGCTCCAGCCTGCTCAGCGCCAAAGCTCCGCGCTCGCCTTTGTAACCCAGCCCTGGCCCGGGGCGGGTCCCCCCACGGGGACATCACTGGGGGACTTTTCTAGCTGGTCGCTCTGCTTGCAACAGGAGTGTTGTGGTGATGACTGTGGTACCCTTGGGACATCCACTGGTGGCGGTGTGGGCTGGGGTGACCCCTACTGGCCGGTGTCGGTAGCACGGCCCAGCAGCCCGGCTGCCTACGGTCACCGTCCTAGGCCAAGACCCAACCTGTCCGACCGGTGGAGGGCAGGGAGGGGACAAAGGAGGGAGGTTTTGGGGGGAAGGGGCAGTTGCTGGCTGGGAAACATGAAGGGAACAACCGAAGCTGAGGGCGAGGGTCCAGGGACGATTGACCCCCCACCCCGAGGGTCTGAGGCTGCCTGGCCCTGACTCCTGTAGCCACATCACGTCTGTGCTGGGCTGTACCCTGGAGAAGCAATAAACCCCCCTGTTCTACTGGCTGGTGGAGCCTGTTCCCGCTGCTAGGAGGGGGCAGAATCGGGAACCCCCACGGGCCATCACCACAATAAACGTTTTCTCGTTTCTTTGTATTAACCTGGCATCGGTTAATTGTTGTGTCCTGGTGTTTTCCTTAGGGGGGAGATTCCCAAGTGCTCTCCCCGTGGGTTTTTTCTCATCACTTGGGGTATGTCTACACTACCACCCTAGTTCGACGAGGAGTACAGGTAGTTCGGAATAGGAAGCCTAGTCCGAGCTACCTAGTCCGTGCCGCGTGTAGCCGCGGGCACGGAGTCCGAACTAGCCGGCATTTAAAAATGGCGGCGCCCAGCAACAAGCAAATAAATCCCGGGAAATTCAAATCCCGGGCTTCATTTGCAACTCCGGTTGCCTACATTAACCACCCTAGTTCAAACTAGAGTGGGGGTATGTCAACACTACAGAGCTAATTCGAACTAACTTGGTTCGAATTAGCTAATTTGAATTAGCACATCCAGACTTAAAAACTAGTTCGAATTAGCGTTTTGCTAATTTGAACTAGCATGTCCACACCGAGTGGACCCAGAACCGAGGTTAAGGCTGGCTGGAAGCAGTGCCAGCAGGGCATCAGATTAGGACTTAGAGCGTGGAGATGCTGTCTCAGGCTAGCCAAGGGCTGTGCTTAAAGGGACCCGACCCCCACCCCGGACAGACAGTTCTCAGGGGTTCCCCGCTTGCAAAGCAGTCCTGGCTTGGAGTGCCCTGAGTGCCGACACTCGGCACATCACAGCACTCGGCCATCAGCCCGGCTGCATTTGCCGCAGGCTGCCATCCGGGGCGGGGGGCACTCGGGGGGCTGCAGGAGAGCTTCCACCCCGAGGAGCCTGCAGAGCCAGCCCAGTCCTCCCCATCGGGGGCTCGTACCCCATTCCACCTTCATCTCCTTCCACTTACCCCTCCCTAGCCCCCCTTCCTGATGTACAAAATAAAGGACACGTGTTCAAAAATAGAAACTCTCTTTATTGAACAAAACTGGGGGAGACTGGGAAAAGGAGGTGGGAGAGGGGAAGAGAGAGGGTGGGAGAGGGGAGGGCAACTAAAATGATCAGGGGTTTGGAACAGGTCCCATACGAAGAGAGGCTAAAGAGACTGGGACTTTTCAGCTTAAAAAGAGGAGACTGAGGGGGGATATGATAGAGGTCTATAAAAGAATGAGTGGTGTGGAGAAGGTGCATACAGAAAAGTTCTTCATTAGTTCCCATAATAGAAGGACTAGAGGACACCAAATGAAATGAATGGGTAGCAGGCTTCAAACTAACAACAGAAAGTTCTTCTTCACAAAGCAAATAGTCAACCTGTGGAACTCCTTGCTGCAGGAGGCTGTGAAGGCTAGAACTAGAACAGAGTTTAAAGAGAAGTGAGATCAAGTCATGGAGGTTGAGTCCATGGAGTGGTATTAGCCAGGGGGTAGAAATGGTGTCCCTGGTGTCTGTTTGTGGAAGGCTGGAGATGGATGGCGCGAGACAAATGGCTTGGTCATTGTCTTCGGTCCATCCCCTCCAGGGTACCTAGTGTTGGCCGCTGTCGGCAGACAGGCTACTGGGCTAGATGGACCTTTGGTCTGACCCAGTATGGCCATTCTTATGTTTTTATGTTCTACGCTCAGGGCTCAGGGTCGGGGATCTCACTGGACCACCTTGATTTTCATGCAAACCTGCTCCTGGGTGGCCAGGCTGGCAGCTCTCCTGCCCTAGACAGTCACTTTCCTGTGCCTAGTGAGGAGGTCGTGGATGAGGTCCACGGTGTCTGCACTAGACCAGGCGGGCGCCCGCCTCTTGCGGACCTGGGCAGGCTCCCGGGAGCCGCCAACCTGGTCCCGGGAAGAGGCGGAGGGCTGGGTGGCAGCAGGTGGCTGGCTCGTGCCGTGCCAGGTGCAGGGTCTGCTGGCTGGGTGCTGGCAGGCTTGCACCTGGCACGGGCACCGTAGCCAGCCTGTGCCCCTTTAAGGGCTCCGGGGCCGGGAGGGGGGCAGAAGAGTTTCCCTGGTGGTGCCCAGAGTGGCCACCAGGGAAAGCTGGGGAGGGCTAGCCTCCCACTAGTTCGAATTAAGGGGCTACACAGCCCTTAATTCGAACTACTTAATTCGAACTAGGCGTTAGTCCTCGTACAATGAGGTTTACCTAGTTCGAATTAAGTTCGAACTAGCGGTTTGTATGTGTAGACGTTATGAAAGTTAATTCGAACTAACGGCTGTGAGTTCCAATTCACTTTGTAGTGTAGACATACCCTGGCTGTCCCAATGGACCCAGATCTCTGCAAATCACCAGGGCTCGACAATTAGGCTAATCTACTCGCCCGCGGCGAGTAGATTAGAGCCCGGTGCGGCCGCGCAGTGCACTCAGTGCATGTGCAGCGCGCGGAACCGCACGGCTGGCGAGCAGGGCTCACCACCGCTCGCCGAGCCCTGCAAATCACCTCCTGCTGCTGCAGAGCTTCCAGCTTCTCCACAAGCCTGATGGGTTAACTCTGTCTCCTGCCACCCCCACCTCCGCCTGTCTCCAGCCCAACCCCCTGCTCTGCCTGTCCCCAGCCCGGCCCCCACCCGTGTCTGTTCCCAGCCCGGTTGTTAGATCTGCCCAGCTCCCAGCTCTGCCTGTCCTTAGCCCTGCCCTACCCTCAACTCTGCTCCTTCTGCTGCTCCAGGGAGGGGGAGGAGGTTTCAGGAACCGTAGAGAGGAGGACCCAGGGAAGGGGTACAGGGGAGTCCTTCAGGGTCACAGACATTGGGGTGTGTAAGGCTAGAGGGGCTGTTGTCATGGAGACAGTCGGAGCGTGGTGCCCCACCCCGCCCAGATCCAGGGTCGGATTCTCTCCCCAGGGAGGGATCCCGGCGGGAAAGTGAAGATCGGGGCCTCGGTTCCAGCATCGATAAATGTCACCTGCCCCCGGCCACAGTCCAGGCAAACCCGGATCCTGCTGGGGGGGTCCAGAGGCAGGGCAGTCACAGAGTCAGAGAGAGCCCAGAACTCTTCCCCCCACCACCCCACAGCCCAGATCCCGCCCTCGGGGCTCAGGCTGTACCCTCCCTTCCTGCGCACAGACTCTCTGGCCACCCCCACAGCCCAGCATCGCCCGTCCCCCACCTCCACCTCCCAGCAATGTCGCCCCGAGGTGAAGCCCTCCCGGCCCAGCACATATTCCAAAGTGTCAAATCTCTCCGGGGGATCGGGCAGTGGCTGCCGTGTCCGTTCCCATGTCACACGTTTCCCGTCCTCCGACAGGACGAGCTGGGGATGCGCCGTGTCTGGATCCAGAGTCACGTTGGCTGGGGGGGGGGAGAATCAGAGCGTGAGGGGCAGAGCTCGGCCCTGGGGGGGGTCGATGGCGTCAGGGACAGAATCTGCCCCAGCTGGGCCGTGACTCAGGGACTCTCCTGCCTCCAGGGGCGCCCGGCTCTGAGTGGGGAGCAGCCCTGAGGTCTCGGCCCAGCCCAAGGGCAGCTCGCTCCCCGGCAGGGAGGGGCCGTGGCAGAGAAGGGGTCAGAGGGGCCCTGACACTGGGAATCTGCCCCCCTCTCCCTGGGCCGGGGACAAGCGACTCTGGGCCAGGGACCCCAGAGGGAAGGATGGAAACTGCCTGGTCAGGGCTGGCTGAATCCAGGCCCTGCCCTCGGCTGGGCCCTCCCCATTGAAATGTCCCTGGGTCCCAGCTGATCTGGGCAGGGTTTGTGATTCCCCCGGGACACGTCTCCCCCCCACGGCCCGTCTGGGCTCGGCTCCTTTCCCGCCGCACTGGGGCTCCGGGCCGAGCTCCGACCTGCCCCCCACCAGGCTGCTCCGCCTCCGGCCCGGCGCCCGGACCCCGCAGAGCCAGCAGGGAGGGGCAGGGACCGGCCCCAGCTGGGCGGGGCGGGAAGAGGCTGACGAAGGCGAGTGCTGCCCTGGGGGTGCCCAGGCGCCGTGCAGACGGAATGGGGGTGTCTCTGTCCCAGCCATGGCAGGAGGTGTCCCCTGGGCTGGAGGAGGCTGGGGAGGGGCGTGTGTGGGGCTCCGAGGGGGGCATGAGGCCCGAGGCAGCTCACCTGGTCTGTGCGCTCTTGGGGCTTTCTCCAGTGCATCCGGCAGAGAGTCTGGGGGAGGGGAGGGGGAGATTCAGGTTTGCACGGGGAGCCCAGAGCCGGGTTGTCGTGTGGCAGACACACTCAGGCCTCGCTCGCTTCCAGTCTTTTGTCAGTACCTAGGTCCTGCAGAGCCTTTGGCATCAAAGCCGCTTTCGGCACTTAGGTCCCTTGGTGCTAAAGGGAGGTTCAGAGAGTGTGAGATCCTGGCTCTCACTGGGAGCTGTTTATCCCTGGGGAAACTGAGGCAGGGGGTGGTGGGCTCCATGGGCCAGATTCACCCTGTGCCGGCAGAGCAGGGCGGGGAGGCCACTTGTGACCCGCTGCTCAGTGGCTGCCAGGGCTGGGGCTGGGCTTGGCTCAATCTCAGGCAGAGTCTCCTCCTGGTTACAAGGCTCCGTGTGCCTGGGCCACGGAGCAGAGAGCCAGGGGCCCAGTGTTACACGTCCCACGTCCCTCTGTCCCTCCCCGCCCCCACTGAATCAGGCCACCGAATCCCCCACCCCCTCTGCCGGGACCCTCAGGCACATGCAGCTCTGGGCTCTGCAGCGAGGGGGGGGGGGGCTTCATTTGATCTCCCCGCCCCCAGCCCAATCCTCAGCTCCGATTGGCTGGAAACAACCGACCAATAGGAACTGAGAGATTGGCCTGCGGGAGGGGGGCAGCACAAGCCTCTTCCCCCTCCCAGAGCTGAGAGCCACATGGAGGGAGCAGCCTGCAATTTTAGGGATGTGGGGCTGCAGCAGGCAGGGAGCCCAACTTGCCTTGGGGGTGCTGCAGGGCTGCTGGCTGGGAGCTACTTAGAGCCTGCCTCTGGCACCCCAGCCCTTCCTGCGTCCCAGCTGAATTCCCTAGGTCACCCTCCAAGCCCTGTGTACCCCCTGCCCCAGGTCACAGCTCCCTCCCAGACCCTGCACCCCAATTCCCAGACCCAGGTCACCACCCCAAACTCCCTGTCAGACCCCACCCCATCTCCTGCAGCCCAGTCCCTTACCCCGTGTGCCCTTCTGCACCCAACCTCCAACCTAGACCCTGCATCCCCACCACAGCAAAGTGTGGCCCTTGGCCACTTTCCAAAATCTTGGAGCGGGCCCCACCAATAATTATTGTCCCCCTCGCCCCCATTGATGGTGATTGGCTCGGATTGAGCCTGGCGAGCCGTGTGCTGGCCATAAGGGAAATGTTTCCTACAGGGACCTTGCTCTTAAAGTGCCACGTTCCTGAGTTGCTCTGCAGGACACAGGTGTGTTGCCCACACAAGGTGTTTGCAGAGACACCCAGAGTGACCTGCCCAGGCCAGGGAGAGACGTCCAGATCCCCCCTGTGGAGAAGTGACCCCTGCACATCAGACAAGAGAGGAACTTGAAAATTGCTTGGAGAAGCAAAAACCCTCCAGCAATTGAAAGTTCCTGAGTGTGCCGTGTACAAGTCACACAAAGGGGATTGGAACAGAACTCATCCGGGTATAATCTGGATGATTATAACCAATCAGATATGGTCAGTGGTACTCCTACTATCTCAGGAGAAATGCACCATGATCCGCCTGTGCCCCAAGAGAAGGGAACTGGGCGTGTTTCTCTCTGTCATTTCTCACTCTCACTGTCACTGTCATCGCAAAGGCTACTTCTGAACAAACAAGGGTTTGAATTAATCAACCTGAGTGTCTTGGAACCCAAGTCTGGGCCATTCACCCCCAATTATATGGAAGCCTCATCTAATTATGAACCAATTGACCAGCACCATTCTCCTTCCACGGTCTCATTTTCCCCTCCTCCATCCCCCCCAGGTACCTTTGAACTCCCTCAGCGTCTCCGACAGCACAATCACTTTCTGGGAGAAACCACGGACTTGTTCTTCCAATTCAGGAGCCATCTCCTCCGGCTGCTGGGTCTGCCTCTCCTCACACCTGGGGAGACACAACGTCCCATGGTGACCCTGCAGTGGTTCCCAGCCTTTTCGACCATATGGGCCCCTTTTTAATCTATGAAAATTTCACAGACCCCCCCCCCCCCGGGTATAAAAAAAGAAAAGGAAAAGAAAAAGAAGCATTGGGTTCACTGTCACTAGCCCAATCCTTACTTTTGGACTTTCCCCAGATCCCCTGCAGTACCATCATGGGCCACAAAGGGTCGAGAGTCTTCACAAAAAACCTACCCCTCACATGGTGGGTGCAAAAAAACCCCACAACCACAACCCAAAAAAGTGTCACTGTGCCTTTAAGTCCCCAGGCTCCCTGCTCTCCACGCCCCCACCAGACGGGGCAGGAGGAAAATGGCCCAAGCGCCCTTCCGACCAAGAGAAACAGAAAATATTGGACATTTTACCGGACTGAGGCCGCAAATACCGGACACTTGGCAACCCTATAGGGGGTCTGTGGCCCACAGGTCGGGAGCTGCTGTGATCCAGCCTTGAGTGACTCAGTTCTTAACTTCTGGTTAGTGAGTATTTGAGTCTCCGCGGCCAGCTCACTTCTGGGCCTCCAGGCGCTGAGGGACGGGAGGTTCCCAGGGGAAGGGCTGTAGAATCTGCCCACTAGGGACTAGACTGAGACCCCAGCTCATCCCACACAGGTCTCCAAACAGCCCTCGGGCAGGAAAGACGCTGGATCCCTGCTGCCCTGGACAGCAGGGACAGGCCCATGTCCCACCCCTCAGTCCTGGGGCAGCCAGTCCCCAGGGCGGTGACATGGTAGAATGTACCACAGGCCAGTCTGCGCCTTCCCCTGGGGAGTTGCAGAGTCGTCTCTAAAAGGCCGAGGGCCTCAGGGTTAAATGGGTCAGAGATCTGAATCCCAAATGTGACCTTCCCGCACGTTCTGCTGTGGAGCCCTGGGGAGAGGCAGCGACAACTTCACTGCCCAGTGTTTCCCCAGCGCTGTGAGGTGTGAGAGCCACTGACCTGCTCAAGGTGCTTCTGATGTCCTGTGAGAAAGAGAGAGAGAGAGAGAGAGAGAGAGTTTCAGTCCTGACACACACTGTGAATTCCAAGGGAGGGATTTTTCGAGTGAAGGGAAACTAGGCTTTGGATCCCCTGAGCAAATGGGACTTCCCCTTCTCTAACAGCTCTGTGCCTGCGGGTCTGCACAAAACAACAATTCCCATGTCAGGAAGGTGCACACAGAGCTGCCCTGTGACCTCTGACTCCTGTGCCCACCTGCTAGGGGCTGTCCTGTCTCTGTGGTGGGAGCTGGGGGATTTCCCCCGCAGCCTCACCTGCAGGAATTCACTCGCTGGCTTCTGACACTTCCCCTCCAACTCCCGGATCCGCTCGCTGAGACGGCAAATCTGCTCCGAGAGTTTGGTGACAGTGTCAGTCCGGAGCCTCACAAGCTCCTCGTCCAGCTTCTGCAGCTGGGCCAGCAGGAGTCGCTCTTGTTCCTCCAGGAACTGCCGCAGCTGCTGAAACTCGGCCACGATCTTCTGCCGCTCGGCTCGTGTCTGTTTCTGGAAGAAGAACCAAAGGAAGAACATCACCACCGCTAGGGGGACATGGATGGAGCCTGGGGCCCTTCACAGAGCGCTGAGTGTGCAGGAGAATCTCTGCAAATTCTAAGTCACCCGACAGTGAACAGTCTCCTGCAGTTACTAGAGAGAATTTTCTCACGTCTTCCCGTTTGGCCCCAGACTCTCATAAAGGACGTGGCCATGTCTGACGTGCTTTGGATCGTGAGTGGCTCATGGCCTCAGCGATGCTGATCCAAAGCAGCAGGGAGCAGGGAGCAGGACTCGGCACTAGCCCTTGGTGATGTTTTCTGCATTACATTTTTTTCCTGGGAAAATGCAGATTTGTCACCAAAGACACATTTCACGAATCACTGGCGATGTCACCTGTTGTTATGCTGCAGAAAGAAATCCACGGCAAATCCAAACTTATTTTTGAAACTGTCCTTGTGCTTTCTAAAATTATTTTTGAGGAAATGGTCAAGTTGAAACAAAACATTTTGATTTTTGCCAAAAATAGTTAATTGGACCGAGCAAAAAATCAAATTTGTGCTTCTGTCAGTTTGTTAATATCAGTTGTTGCTTATTGTTGTCTCATGCAAGCAAGGTAGTAACAAACTTCAACAGGCCTTTATTTCCCAAAGGTGAAACCTCTTTATAAAGCTGCTGCTGCTCCCCTCTGTAGCTCTCTCAGCCCTGGACCATCTCCTCCCCCCTCCTTCCTGTTTCCTGTGCTTCCAGAATCCCAAAAGCCAGTGCTCCCAGTTCTAATAATGACAAGCAGCATCTAAAACACCACATTCCCTCCTCTCTTAGGAAGCTCTCCCAATTATAAAATAAACATTGTTCTTCTAACCACACAACAAATATGGAACAAGACACTATACTGTTGGCAGAAATATTACCCTGAAAACACTGTAAATACTACATTCCACGAGGAGTAACGGTAGTTCGGAATAGGAAGTCTAGTTCGAACTACCTAGTTCGTGCCCTGTGTAGCCGCACTGCACGGGGTTCGAACGAGCGGGGTTTTAAAAATGGCGGCGCCCCGCTTATGCAAATGAAGCCCGGGAAATTCAAATCCCGGGCTTCATTTGCAAGTGCGGTATGCCTACATTACCCCACTAGTTCGAACGAGCGGGGTAGTGTAGACATACCCTATGATTTTAAGAGATGTGAATGTATGGTCCCCTTTGCGTAAAATTCCAGGTTTTCTTGCTCTAACGAAGGAACCACACTCAGACTTAGGTTCCTTAGCACCCTGCCATTTGTCTGTGAAAGCCTTATACTTTGCTTGCTTCTGTTCAAATCAGGGTATGTCTAGACTACATGCCTCTGTCACCAGAGGCATGTAGATTAGGCTACCCGGCATAGGCAAAGAAGCAGAGATTTAAATAATCCCCGCTTCATTAAAATAAACATGGCCCCCACGCTGTGCCGACAATCAGCTGATCCGGCACAGCGTGGTAGTCTAGACGCGGGAAGCCTTTGCTGACCGATTCTGTAAGCCTCAGCTGATCGTCGGCACAGCACAGTGGCCATGTTTATTTTAATAAAGTGGGAATTATTTAAATCCCTGCTTCTTTGCCTATGCCGGGTAGCCTAATTGACATGCCTCTGTCGCCAGAGGCATGTAGTCTAGACATACCCTCAATTTTCAAAAGGGTCATAAGAACATAAGAACGGCCGTACTGGGTCAGACCAAGGGTCCTTTAGCGCAGTATCCTGTCTGCCGACAGTGGCCAGCACCAGGTGCCCCAGAGGGGGTGGACTGAAGACAATAATCAAGCAATTTGTCTCCTGCCATCCCTCTCCAGCCTCTGACAACCAGAGGCCACGGACACCATTTTATCCCCTGGCTAATAGCACTCAGAAGGCAGAACCTCCCTTTGACATTTCTAAAGGGGTCCACAAATGCACAGAGGGTGGAAGTGGCTGGTTTAGGGCCCAACCCTAAAGAGATTCTGCTAAAGCAATGAATTGTGATTTCCGGGTGCTCATTCCCTGCCTGATGAAGAGAAACCGTAATCCAGTCTAGGGCTGCTCCTTAATGTCGGATTTAGGATCAGCTCCCTCCGGCTCATACAACAGCAGGGTAATAACGCCGGGCACCTACCAGATACTCCTGGCTGGTCTCCTCCTTGCTCCCTTTCAGTCCCAGCAGCTTTTCTCTCTCGGCTCTCAGAGTTTTCAGCTGGGCCTGGAGCCTTTCCTGGAGACGCAGAAACATTTCATGTGACTAAGCAAAACATCAAATGTGAGATTTGCTAATCATTTAATATTAGATCATTTTTGGTTCAACCCTTTTTCTTAATGTCCTGCCAGTGAAGATTTTAATTATATTTCTGTTATTGTTAGTCTAAGGACTAAAGGGAGGGGAGCTGGCCTAGCACAACCACGCACTGTACTCGCCACTGCAGGGTCCGGCAGGTTTATGGGATCGGAGACACAGAGTCACAGTAATAGACCCTGGAAGTGTTTTCAGAGGGTTTGAAATTGTCGGACCTTGTTACAGTAGGGAGCTGGGGTCACATCCTCAGAGGCTGCATGCGCGGGGGCAGGGGGAGATCGCAGGGGAGGGTGCTGGAGGAGAGGAGGGACACCGCGAGCATCGGGGACCTGCAGAGAGGCCGGGGCACTTGGACGGGGGGGGACAGAGGGAGGGACTCAGCCAGGCAGACACTGTGGAAATCTGGCCTGGCAGCCACCCGTGATGACCTAGCTCTGGCAATTACAGGTGTTTGCAAACAATCCTCAATGCCCCCGGTTCTTTCTTTACCCGCCTGCTGCGGCTCATGTTCATGATGTTGTGGCTCTGGCTAGGAGCTCTCGCTGGCTGGCTTGTCCGTAGGGTGCCTGGCCCCACGGGGCTCCAATTGCTCCCTGGGGCCCAGAGAGGCCGGTGCTATAGACAAACGTGTATTCTACTAACTACCAATCATTGCCATTGCCATTAACATCAGCATGGGCACGTGGTGGGCCCACTAAATCTACAGAGAGAAATCCCAAAGAGAAACCTGCATGACTGGGACTCTCCCAGTGGCTCAGGAGAGGTAGGTGGGGGCACAGGCTGGCTGGCCCTTTCAAAGAGGAGATCTCAGTAGGGTCCCTGTAAGCCGGGCTCTTGTGCAGCACCCAGGAGAGATTCCAGTGCTGCCCAGCTGATTAGCAGCACGCCCAGTCCCCCACAACTGGCAATAGGTGTTTCTACGAGTGGTGCACAGCCACACATGCTTTGGCGCACAGAACAAAAATGATTCCACACACAGATGGAAAATATTAGAAGGAACATTGGTTGTCAGCCCCACCTGAGACATAATCAATTCTCCTCCCCAGGAAGGGACAAGGAAGGGCAGGGTGAGGGGTTCTGGGATCCAACCCAGCCTGGGGTAGGTCAAACAGAAGCCCAGGGAAAGCCAGAGGGAGGAGGCCCCTAGAGCATACAGAGGAGACCTGGGATCTTGTGAGGATGATAAGAGCAAACTCCAGACTCAAAGTCCTGAGAGTCCCGTCTGGGAGAGCAGGGCTGTGACTGGCCACATAAAATGCCACTGTGGGTCTTTTTTGGGAAACTGAGGCAGGGCTACCCCATGCCACGAGGGGCACTCAGAAGGCAGTGACCCTGCTGCGGTGCCCTATCCCCAGGCCGTCCCTGCTTCCTGCAGTCCCAGCCCTGATCCTATTGGCTAGATTCCCAGGGCGGGAGCTGCTCCCCAGTGCTCCCCTCCGTCCCACGAGGGCAGGGATCCCAGTCGGCATTTCCCTACCTGGAATTCTTCGGCAGCTTCCTCGGCAGGAATCACAGTGTGAGCTCGGTGCCCCTTGGATCTGTCGCACACCAGGCAGATGGGGATTTCATCCTCCCTGCAGAAGAGTTTGAGAGGCTCCTGGTGTTTCTCACACAGTCTCTCTGCAGCTGGTTCCTTCTCTGCCAGCAACCTGAGTTCTCTGGCTGCCTCCACAATACTCCTCAGCTGCCTGTTCGGCCTGAAGTTCCCCTGGGGAAAGGCCCGTCTGCACTGGGGGCAGGAGACGTCTGCGGTGGGTCCCCCCCAGGACTGCGTGATGCAGGCTCGGCAGTAGCTGTGATCACAGTCCAGAGCCACCGGATCGTTGAAATACTCCAGGCAAATGGGACAGGTCACTTCATCCTGGAGCATTTTTGCTGGATTCGCAGCAGCCATGGCTTCTGGTGCAGGGGAGACCAGAGAGTTTAGTCTCACTTCCTTCTGCTGAGAAAAGGGCGGGTTGCACTTTGAATCAGTCAGTGCCGCCTTTCTGGGCGTGTTCTCCTGCTCTTTCCCTTTACAGACTCTACGGCGCCTTTACATGACGTGTGACGAGTCCAGACTGACAGGGACTCCTCCAACACATCTGCCTGGCCCCAAACTTCAGCCTGGGCACTCAGGGTGCATCTACACTGCCTGCTTATTTCGGAATAAAAAAAAAAGCAGCAAAGAGGTGGCTGGACCCTCTTGCCGCCGGGTTCTCACTGCCCCTCCTCTTCCTCCCTTCCCCCCCCCTCTCCCCTCTTCCCTGTCCCCGCAGCCGCAGCCCCTGTCGGCCACCGGCACATAAGAACATAAGAACGGCCGTACTGGGTCAGACCAAAGGTCCTTCTAGCCCAGTATCCTGTCTGCCGACAGTGGCCAGCACCAGGTACCCCAGAGAGGGTGGACCGAAGACAATGATCAAGCGATTTGTCTCCTGCCATCCCTCTCCAGCCTCTGACAAACAGAGGCCAAGGACACCATTTTATCCCCTGGCTAATAGCCTTTTATGGACCTAACCTCCATGAATTTATCCAGCTTCTCTTTAAACTCTATTATAGTCCTAGCCTTCACAGCCTCCTCTGGCAAGGAGTTCCACAGGTTGACAACACGCTGTGTGAAGAAGAACTTCCTTTTATTAGTTTTAAACCTGCTCCCCATTAATTTCATTTGGTGTCCTCTAGTTCTTCTATTATGGGAACTAATAAATAACTTTTCTTTATCAGCCCTCTCCACACCACTCATGATTTTATAGACCTCTCTCCTATCCCCCCTCAGTCTCCTCTTTTCTAAACTGAAAAGTCCCAGTCGCTTTAACCTCTCCTCATATGGGACCCGTTCCAAACCCCTAATCGGGGGCACAGCCCGGGCAGGGAGGCAGGAAAGGGGTCAAGTAGCGAGTCAGGCTGAGGGGGGCAGGCCAAGCTCTTCCTGCCTTGCAGGGGCCCTGGCAACAGCTTCTCGCTTGTGCGCCGCTGCTGAAGTGGAGGAGCTGGGAGAGCGCGAGGTCTATAAAATCATGACGGGTGTGGAAAAAATGAATAAGGAATGCAGACACACTTGGGGTGCTGCAGGGTGGGGGCTCTTTAATGACATAAGAACTTGAGAGTGGCCATATAGAGTCAGACCAAAGGTCCATTCAGCCCAGTGTTCTGCCTGCTGACAGTGGCCAATACCAGGTGCCCCAGAAGGAGTGAACAGAACAAGGAATCATTAAGAGATCCCTCCCCTGTTACCCATTCCCACCCCTGGCAAACAGAGTCACCATCCCTACCCATCCTGGCTAATAAGTACTGAAGGACCTAACCTCCATGAATTTATCCAGCTCTTTCTTGAACCCCGTTAGGGTGCGTCTCCACAACAGGGCTTAACTCAAAATAAGTGAGGTACGTCAACTGCATATCTCATTTTGAAATACAGCTCTCGTCCTACAACTTCCCCTATTCCTC
This sequence comes from Pelodiscus sinensis, assembly GCF_049634645.1. NCBI lineage: Eukaryota > Metazoa > Chordata > Testudines > Trionychidae > Pelodiscus > Pelodiscus sinensis. Next base: position 12,239,987 of record NC_134742.1, read on the forward strand.
ATACAGTGAGAGTTACAGGAGTCAGAGTAAGAAGTCCTCCAGCTTGACAGTATTTTGAAACAATTTTGAAATAACTACCTGCTGCTCGGAAGAAGTCCTCGAGGTGTCACAAGAGGGCGCTGCTGCTGCTCGGGTGATCAAGCCAAGCAAACAGAGCTCCTGACCGTGTATTATACTCGGCTCACCGAACAAGAGAGCCACAGTAGACAGAGTGTACTCTTGACAAGTTTATTGCAAGCAATTCAGGAGGAAATTTTAAAAGCACTATATGTATATGGATATTTAGTACTTAAACAATTAAAACAAACCGTGAGATACATTAAAAGGAATAATTAAATGGAATACTTAATTTAAATCTAATTCTTAACCCAATTTAACACACACACTCATACACACACCCTCTGGGGCTGGCCAGACCCCAGTAATGTTGGTTAATTTGGTTGAGGCAGAAGTCCGATGTGCACGTCACCCCAATATACTGAATCGATGGACTCCAATTCGTGGGGGGAAACGGTGTGGTACATATCCCCTCGATAGGGGCCAGGCTGGTACGATGCCATCCACTGGTTGCACACAGTCCAAGTGGGGTGATATCCATCAGTGACACCCCCTTCTTACTGGTGTGTCCACGACCGATCCAGAAATATCGTTTTTTTCACCGCTTGCCTCAGCACGAGTAAGAAACAATGGTCCGTCCTTCGTTAGATTCTTCCCTTGTTACTTTTTCTTATCTGGCAAAGCTGGAAACGCTGCCTCAGCCACATACACAGTTCTTTTATTTCACAGTCCTTTCTCTTAAAGTTGTAAACAAGCCATAATCCTCCGGGGTTCTTGCCTGGGCCTCAACATAGCCTCTCCTCAGCTCACTTACTGATGATTCACCCATGCTAACCATTCACACTACCCATGATTCGTGACAGAGGTGTCGCTCCAATTGTCCCACTAACCCAAACTTTTCTCCCTTATTCATCCATTAGTATTACAATAATATGTCATTCAGACGTGTCAGGCAAGCACTTTTTAAAGGTTAGGCAAGAGGTTTTCATCTAATCATCACTTTCAGCAGATGCGTTTTTTCTTTTTCAGAGACTCCATGCCCGGGGCCCTGACAGGTCTCTGTCCTGGGGCATTTAGACAAGCTTCCTGTTTTTCTAAATTTATACCTCAGGGATTTCACTAGAGCAGCGGTCACCAACCAGTCGATCGGGATCTACTGGTCGATCTTGGAGCCTCTGACAGGTGATCCTGACTAGTCTGGCCAAGAGGCTGTCAAGTGCCAGCACTTCAGATGCCCCTTCCCTACACTGCTGTTCATCTCCTGCCCTTTGCCTTGTAACTGCCCCTCCCGCTGGGGAGCCTCCTGCTTTCTGTGCAGGGCAGCGGAGAGAGAGGAGGGGTGCTGATGTCAAGGGGCCCCTTCAAATCTGTATCCTTTCTCCACAGAGCAGAGAGGGGGGCACAGCAGGACGTGGGATGGAGTTTGCTGGCTGCTTTAGCCCCACCGCACCACCACCCAGAAACCACCAGCAGTGCCCAGCTGGAGCCCACATCCCAAACTCCTACCCCAGTCATGAACCCCCCTTCTGCCCCCCAAGTCCCTGCCCTAGCCCCAAGCACCCCTGCATCCAAACGCCATCCCAGAGCCTGCACCTAGAACCCCCAACTGCCTGCCTCAAGAGCAGCTCAGAGCCCGTCTTACACTCCAGATCCCTACATCCAAGACCAGATTCTGCACCCCAACCCTCTGCCCCAGCCTGATGAAAGTGAGTGAGGATGGGCAAGAGAGGGAGGATGAAGTGAGCAGGGGCAGAGCCTTGGAGAAGGGGCGGGAAGGAGGCAGGGGCAAGGGTATTTATATTTGAGGTAGATCTTGGATTGCACTTCAATTCAAAAAGTGATCTCATGCTCAAAAAGGTTGGAGACCCCTGCACTAGAGATTTGGGCCTCAGGAAGGACGTGGGGTCAAGCTGCCCTCTCTGTGGCACTCAACTCCCCCCCCCCCCCCCGACTGTGGTCATGCTGACGTGGCTGGCTAGGTGTATTTATGGGCCTGCGAGCTTGGTTGCTAAAATGTAAGCAGTAAGCAATAGTGGTTCAGGCTCATTACTTGATGTGCCGAGATCTCCCTGTACAGGGGAGTGGGGGGGGGAGCTGTCGCTGCTGGGCGGCGTGTCCTGGACCCCAGAGACCCAGGCCCGGTGGAACCGCAGTCCACGGACAGAATGAAGAAAGCTCCACAGGAGTCTCCTTGGGCTCAGAGCTTTCTGGTGCTGCTCTCACTTGTGGGGCCGTGTTTCTGCCCAGGCTGCTTCAGCAAGGACACCCCCCTCCCTCCAGCAAGAGAAACAGTCACTGGGACAGGGCAAGAGCCCGATCAAAGGAGGTTCCCATGGAGGAGCAGGCGACCGCTGGCCGGGGTCAGGGGTGCAGCAAGGAGGTAACTAGGGGTGGGAAATTTTGATGAATTCGCTAATCGACTAGGCGCTGGGATTTCCACCGACTCTTCGGTGAGTCGATGAGGGCACCCGCACCTGGGCACTGCTGGATGCTTCTGACGGGTCAAAGCGGAAGCCGTGCAGGGGGGGCATCCGGCTGGGGCTTTTGCCCATGTCAAAAGTAGAACGGCAGCCCAAGTGGTGCAGGCAGAGACGGATCCAGTCCCCACTCGTGACATTCCCTGCCGCGCCTCTATCTCCCCTGCGGAGACAGTGCTGGGGGGAACCGTCTTTGGCTGACTCCCCCCAGCACCAGCTCCTGCTCCCCCACCTTACTACCTCTCTCCAATAGAGGCAGCGAGAGGGAGAGTGACTAGTCACATCACTAGTCCACTAGCCACTAAGCTTCTGCTTATCGGAGAGTCGACTAGTCACTTCCATCCCTGGCAGTGACACCGGAGCAAGAGTGTGGACACTGCAGCAAGCTGGGGGCCTTTGTCCATCCCCCCGGCACCTCTGGCCCCCGAATCCTCGCCAACCAGAGATGCATAGGAGGGGGGGCAAGCTGAGGGGGGCGTGGAAGGGGCGTGGGGCTGTAGAACCCAAGGGTGCGAGATGGAGGCCCTGACCGCTGGTCTCTGGGAGCACGTTGGGCTCCCGGGTTTCTCTCTGGGAAAAGAGGCGACTCCCCCCTGCCACGGAAAGTCCCGTTTCCACCAGCAGCGCCAGCTCCGTGCGCGCTCCCGGGCTGCAGCGACACTCGACACAGAGCAGGTCCTCTGCACCCACCGGCTGCTCCCCACTCGGCCCCGCCCCTTGCCTGCACGTACCTGCCGCAGGTATGGCTGAGGGGAGGGGGACAAGTGAGAGTGGGACATGCTGAATAGGGTGGGGGATAGGAAGAAGAGAGGTGGGGCTGGGAAGAGGCAGGGCTGGGGGTTGGCTTTGGGGGGGCAGGGTGGGGTCTGGGGCAGAGCTAAGGCTGCGCACCCCTGGGGAAAGGAGGAAGCCAGGGTGGGTGCGATTTGCCCAGGAGCCGGTTCTGTGTTGCATTGTTGAAAGGGGACCCCCAGATATTGAACCCGGCCCCTCTTGCTGCCCCTCCCCCCGCCAGGTGAGCGACAGGTGCACGGGGAGCAGCCGGCCCCGTTCTCACTGTCAGTGTGCGGAGACTCCCAGTGTCGGCCCGAAGGAATGTGTGTGGCGGGGAGATTTCAGCAACCATAGAAATGAGGAGCTGGGGCCTGGGTACAGGGGAGTTCTCCAGGGTCCTAGACACTGGGGTGTGTGACGCTACAGGGTCTGATTTCAGGGGTGCAGTTTGAATGGGAATACTGCCCACCCCACCATGAGCCAGGGTCGGATTCTCTCCCCAGGGAGGGAGCCCGGCGGGAAGGTGAAGATCGGGGCCTCGGCTGTAGCATCGATAAATGTCACCTGCCCCCGGTCACAGTCCAGGCAAACCCGGATCCTGCTGGGGGCGGTCAGCTGTAGGGGGGTCTCAGGGTCAGTGAGAGCCAGGAACCGCTCATTATAGCGCCACACAGCCCAGATCCCGCCCTGGGGGCTGCGGCTGAACTCTCCCCTCCTGTTCATCGACTCTTTGGCCACCCCCACGCCCCAGTGTTCCCCATTCCTCAGCTCCACCTCCCAGCAATGTCTCCCCGCGGTGAAGCCCTCGCGGCCCAGCACACAGAACCAAGAGTCGAATCTCTCCGGGGTGTCGGGCAGCGGCTGCTCTGCGTGTTCCCATTTCACAGATTTCCCATCGTCCCACAAGACGAGGTTGGGATGCGCCGTGTCTGGATCCAGAGTCACGTCGGCTGGGGGGGGGAGAATCGGAGCGTGAGGGGCAGAGCTCGGCCCTGGGGGGGGGTCGATGGCGTCAGGGACAGAATCTGCCCCAGCTGGGCAGTGACTCAGGGACTCTCCTGCCTCCAGGGGCGCCCGGCTCTGAGTGGGGAGCAGCGGCCCAGCCCAAGGGGTTTAGCTCACTCCCCGGCAGGGAGGGGCCGTGGCACACGTGATGCGGGGCAATGCAATGTTCTTATGTGCCCTGTGGGGGGAAGGGCTGCACCGCGGGATGGAGCAGGCCCTGATGGAGGAAGCAGCTCAGGGTTGGTGCTGCCAAGGCTGAGGCCAGGGGCGGGCGCGTGCGAGGGGCTGCAGCAGCCCAATGGGCCTGTGGCGTGTCCCTGGGTTACTGCTCGGTGCCTCTTCCCTTTTCACAAGTGTCTTTTGTTCCGCTCAGACCCAGGGCTCCAGGCTGGGGGGAGGCCGAGGGTGTTGGATACCGGAGGGGGCTGCACACTCAGGCAGGGAGTTGGGGTGCTGGAGGGGCGGAGGGCTCTGGGGTAGCCCTGGGGATAAGGGTTTTGGGACGCAGAAGGGGGCTCCAGTTTGGGGGAAGGACTCTTGGCTGGGGGGTTGGGCTCTGGGCAGGGGATGTGGGGGGCTTGGGATGAGGAATTGGGTGCAGGAGGTGGCCCCTGGACTGGAGGAAACTCAGGTTTTGGGGAGGGGGGTAGTTTGGCTACAGCTTGGCCAGTGGTGCTAAGCATCCTGCCCGGTGCCTGCCTGTCCTGGGGGACCCCGCTGTGCCCAGCAGGCCTGGCTCCGACAGGGGAATGAGGCTCTGAGGCAGCTCACCTGGGTTGTACCCTCTTTGTGCCGCCAGTGCAGCCGGCAGAGTGTCTGGAAGGGGAAGGATAAAAGAGGCGAGATTTCAGGTTTGCAGGTTTCCCCCACTCTCCCCCAGCCCCATTTCCATCCCCAGCCCTCTCAGGGACACGCCTCTGTCCCTCCACCTGCGGCTGGGGGGGCTGCACAGCCCGGGGACACCCGCCCTGCAGCCCTCTGGCTGGGAGGGACGCAAGGGCCCAAACGAAGGGATCTGGGTAAATCTGAGCCTGAGTGTTGTGACCTTCAGTAACTTTGTGCTTCAAGTGCCGTGTTCCTGAGTTGCTCTGCGGGACACAGATGTGTTGCCCACACAAGGGCTGTGTCTACACTGGCATGAATTTCCGGAACTGCTTAAAACGGAATACTATTCCGTTTTCAGTTTTTCCAGAAAAGGAGCGTCTACATTGGCAGGCTGCTTTTCCGGAAAAACCCGTTTTGCGGAAAAGCGTCTGTGGCCAATGTAGACGCGCTTTTCCAGAAAAGAGCCCCGATCGCCATTTTCGCCATCAGGGCTTTTTTCCGGAAAAGACTACTGGGCTGTCGACACTGGCCCTTTTCCAGAACAGTGTTCCGGAATAAGGACTTATGCCCGAGCGGGAGCAGAATAGTTTTTCCGGAATAGCGGCTGATTTTGTACAGTAGAGCGTCGTTGCTTTTCCGGAAATTCAAGCGCCAGTGTAGACAGCTCGCAGCTTAGTCCGGAAAAGCGGCGGATTTTCCGGAATAAGTGGCCCAGTGTAGACACAGCCACGGGGCGTGCAGACAGACACCCAAAGTGACCTGCCCAGGAGCAGTTAGTGAAGTCCAGAGTCAGTGACCCGTGCACATCGGCCTGTGCTGGGTGGTGATGAGTGAATCAGAAAAGAGAATAACCTGAAAATCGCTGGCACAGCAAAAGCCCCGACAATGACAAGTCCCTGTGCGTGCGGCGTGGGAGTCACACCAGGCACTTACTGTTTCTAATACCACGGTGATTGGAGCAGATCTAATCCAGTACAGTCTGGCCGTGCATGTGTGTTGTTGTGGGGATTGTAGTAACTCCTGACCTCACCGTATCCAATCTGCTTTACAGCGACGCTCTTTGCTTTGTGTTCTCTATGCCTGTGCCCTTCTGTGGCAACTCTGTGGGTGCCTCGGTTTCCCTGGGCCCTGCAACACTGTCTGGGGGAGGGATGGCTGGCTGAAGACGTGTATACAGCTTCTCATACCCTACGGCCAGACAACAGGGGTGTGTCGAAACTACATCCCTTGTTTGAGAATGGCAAATGAAGCCGGGATTTAGATACCCCCGCGCTTCATTTTCATAATTCCTCAAAAAATGAGGTTTACAGAATCTTGCAAAAAAGGGTTAATGTTTGAAAGATCCCCGTCTACACTGCCATCTTTTCCTGAAAAAGCCGCGTTTTTGCAGCCGCCCATTATGCAAATGAAGCACTTTCTTGAAAAAGGGATGTAGTTTTGACGAACCCGAGGAGATCACAACGTCTGCCCCAGAAGGGAAACAAAGGGTAGGCGGGGCTGACTGTAAGATGGGGAGTAGGGCAGCCATGGCCAACCCAAGGCTTGTGAGCCATATCGTCACTCCCACCTCCCTGTGCTGGTCTGGGCAGGAGAGCCATCTGGCCTCTGTCTCTTTATGCCTTTTTCATAAGGCATAAAGGATCTGATGACAAAGGGTTCTGGGGTCAGCTGATCCCTGACTAGACTACCGCGCTGTGCCGACAATCAGCCGACCGGCCATTTTTATGTAAATGAAGCAGCGATTATTTAAATCGCCGCTTCATTTTGCTATGTCTAGTAAACTCATCTAGGCTATGTCTACACTAGCTCATTAATTCGAGCTAGGTAGAGTAATGAGGGCGACCGGAGTTGCAAATGAAGCCTGGGATTTAATTTAATTGTGGAATGAGGAGTAACAGTTAATCCAAACTAAGGATTTAGTTCGGATTAACTTTAAACTGCGTCTAGGTGCGGGCAGTTCGTTCGGAGTAAGGGGGATTTAAAAATGGCGGCGCCCGGGAACATGCAAATGAAGCCTGGGATATTTAAATCCTGGGCTTCATTTGCAACTCCAGTTGCCCTCATTACCCTACCTAGCTCAAATTAATGAGCTAGTGTAGACAGACCCCTACATGGCTCCATCGACCTGAATGTCCTGAACCCCCAGTCTGTGCCATGCACCCTGTTCGGTACCTCTGAACGCCCTCAGACTCTTGGACAGCACAGCAGTTTGCTGGGAGAAATCCCGGACTCGCTCCTCCAGGTCAGGAGCCATCTCCTCCGGCTGCTGGGCCTGCCCCTCCTCACGCCTGGGGAGACACAACGTCCCCTGGTGACCCTGCACCGAGTGACTCAGTTCTCACCCGCTGGCCAGCGAGTCGCTGCCCTGCTGGGGCTGGAGTTCGAATTTCTCTAGTTCTCCCAGCCTGAGAGCAGGGGCAGCGCAGGCTCGGCTGGGCAACCTTCCCCGCAGGGACTCAGGAATGTTCCCCACGTCCGGCCTCGGGAGACCAGCTCTGGGGACAAAGGGGAACTGAGTCCCCACGGCCAATTCACTCCCAGGCCTCCAGGCGCTGAGGGACGGGAGGTTCCCAGGGGCAGGGCTGTAGAATCTGCCCGCTGGGGACTGGACCAGTGATCACTGAGCAGTCGATGGGATTTGCCGGTCGATCTTGGAGCCTCTGACAGGGGATCGTGACGGGTTTGGCCAAGAGGCTGTCAAGTGCCAGCACTTCAGCTCCCCCCCAACACTGCTGGGCATCTCCTGCCCCTTGCCTCGGAGCTGTTTCCCCCAGGGGGGTCCTGCTTTCTGTGCCGGGCAGGGCAGGGCGAGGAGGGTGCTGATGTCAAGGTGCCTCTCTCCCACCCTGTATCCTGTCTCCACAGAGCAGAGGGAGTACAAGAGGACTAGGGATAGAGCAAGTTTGCTGGCTGCTTTTGGGAGTGGTGCATGGCCAGGTAGAGGTGAACCTGCCTTACCCCACTGCCCCACCACCCAGGAGCCACTTGAGGTGAGCAGGGCCCAGTCGGAGCCCACATCCTGAAACCCTACCCCAGTCATGTGTCCCCTCCTCCACCCCAAACACCTGCCCTAGCTCTGAGCACCCCTGCAATCCAAACCCCCCCCCCCCGGCAGCCCAACAGCCTCCCCCAAGCTCAGCTCAGAGCCCCTCTCACACTCCACATCCCTTAATCCCAAACCAGAACCTGCACCCCAACCCTCTGCCCCTGCCGGATGAAAGTGAGTGATGATGGGGGAGGGATGGAGTGAGAAGGGGCGGGACCTGAGAAGGAGGCGGGGCCAGGGTATTTAGGTTTGAGGTCGATCTTGGATTGCACTTAAATTCAAAAAGTGATCTCGTGCTTAAAAAGGTCAGAGACCCCTGGACTAGATCGAGACACCAGCTCCCCCTCCCCGGCTCATCCCACACAGGTCTCCAAACAGCCCTCGGGTGGGACAGACCCCGAGTCCCTGCTGCCCTGGGCTGAATGGTGCCCAGCGCCCAGAACGGACAGGCCCACGTCCCACCCCTCAGGCCTGGGGCAGCCGGTCCCCAGGGAGGTGGCAGCTCCAGGAAACACTTGAGGTCACTGAATGGAGAATTCCAGCATCTCTGCACAGTGTGAGACCTTCAAACTGAAGTTTCAGATAAATGTGTGTCCAGCCCGTGAGCTTCCCCAACCCCCTCCATTTGGCTGTGGAGCCCTGGGGAGTTGTGGTGCTCACATTATTTCCTCGCTCATCCCCTCATACCACACAGGGCTGGGAGAGCGAGAGCCACGTACCTGCTCAAGGTGCTTCCGATATCCTGGGGGAGAGAGAGAAAAGAGCGTCAGCCCCACGCGGCACACAGGGAATAACCCATCAGACAGACAAAGGGGGCCCCAGAGAAGGGATTTAGATGTAGCTCTGTGCCTGGGACTCTGCAAAGCCCAACAGCCGCTCACGTGTCAAAGCACCCGCCGAGTTACACCCAGACCTGACGGCTGGACCCCCTGGGTGGGGGGCTGGGCTGTTTCCCCTCCGTCTCACCTGCTGGGATTCACTCGCTGGCTTCTGACACTTCCCCTCCAACTCCCCGATCTGCTCGCTGAGACAGGAAATCTGCTCGGCGAGTTTCCTGCCCCTCTCGGTCTGGTGCGTCACAAGCTCCTCGTCCAGCTTCTGCAGCTGGGCCAGCAGGAGTCGCTCTTGTTCCTCCAGGAAGTGGCGCTGCTGCTGAAACTCGGCCACGATCTTCTGCCACGCGGCTCGTGTCTGTTTCTGTGCGAAAACGGGGAAAGGGCTGGTCAGGGGCAGGGGTGGAGCCCGGGGCCCTTTCGTGGGGAGCTGAGTGTGCAGCAGGGAGACTCAGATTTGTGACATTTGTCAGGGCCCTGTGGGCTCTAGGCGGAGGTGGCTCTCCCAGCTGCCCGAGTCCCTCTGCAAGGGACGGTTCCAGGCCTGCCCTAGGCTGCAGGTTCTGTTATTCACGGGCTCAGGGGATTCAGACCCAGAGCAGCAGGAGGTGGGACTCAGCCCCACCCTGACAGAGACGGGGGGGACAGAAACAAACATGAAATGACCGGACCCAGCCGACAACCCTTCATGGGGATATTTCATTCACTGCGGGAAGGTTTCCGGGGAGAACACAAGAGCTAGACAGTAACACAATCACAGAACACTAGAACTGGAAGGGACCTGGAGAGGGCATCGAGTCCAGCCCCCTGCCCTCATGGTGGACCTACCACCATCTAACCTGCTCTTAAATATCTCCGGTGATGGAGAATCCATATCCTCCCTGGGCAATTTATTCCAGTGTTTCACCACCCTGGCAGCCAGGAAGTTTTTCCTAATGTCCAACCTCAACCTCCCTTGCTGCAGTTTAAGCCCATTGTTGCTTGTCCTGTCCTCAGAGGCTGAGAACAATTTTTCTCCCTCCTCCTTGTGACACCCATTTAGGAAACCACTCTCATGGCCCCTCTCGGTCTCCTCCTTTCCAAACTAAACAAGCCCAATTTGTTCAGCCTTCCCTCACAGCTCATGTTCTCTAGACCTTTCATCATTCTTGCTGCTCTTCTCTGGACCTTTTCCAATTTCTCCACATCTCTCTTGAAATGTGGGGCCCAGAACTGGACACAATACTCCCAGCACAGAGCAGAGTGGAAGAACGACTTCTCGTGTCTTGCTCATAACACTCTTATTCACGCAGCCCAGAATCATGTTTACTTTATTTGTCACCGTGTCACACTGTTGACTCATATTTACCTTGTGATGCACTATCATCCCTAGTTCCCTTTCTGCAGGACTCCTTTCCATTCTGTATGCATGAAATGGATTGTTCCTTCTTAAGTGACGTACAGGCAGTCCCCGGGTTACATGGATCCGACTTACATCGGATCCCTACTTACAAACGGGGTGAGGCAACCCCGCACTAGCTGCTTCCCCCCAGCAGACCAGGGAGACGCGAAGCTAGCGCCCCCCCCCCAGCAGACCAGGGAGACGCGGAGCGGCTTCTCTCAGCAGACACCTCAGCTTGAGAATAAAGGACAGAGGGAAGTGAGGTGTGGGAGAATAAAACTGAGCTCTGGAGAAATGTTTGGCTAGAGTTTCCCCTACAATATGTACCAGTTTCGACTTACATACAAATTCAACTTAAGAACAAACCTACAGTCCCTATCTTGTACGTAACCCGGGGACTGCCTGTAGTTTGCATTTGTCCGTATTGAACTTTATCCTATTGACCTCAGACCATTTCTCCAGTTTGTGCAGATCAGTTTGAATTCTGACCTTTCCTCCAAAGCACGTGCCACCCCTCCCAGCTTGGGACCATCTGCAAACTTAATAAGTGTCCTCTCTATGCTATCACCTAGATCCTGATGACAATACTGAACAGAACCGGTCCCAAACAGACCCTCTGTACAGTGTCCATACCAATGGAAATGGAAGCTCAGGGCCTGTCTACACATGGATCTAACCCAGCAATCTAGGGTCATGAAGCAACCCTAACCCATCCCACCTTCCCCAAGGCCACACAGGAGTTTGCCCCCAAACACCCTCCCTCCCCCTGCCTGTCCCTTCCGGTTCATAACCGCAGGCACCTACCAGATACTCCTGGCTTTTCTCCTCTCCCGTCGCTTTCCATCCCAGCAGCTTTTCTCTCTCTTCCCTCAGCATCTTCACATGGGCCTCGAACTGTTCCCGAAGAAACAGAAATGAGCTGGGAGGTTTCCTTGGGAGGGCGGAGGGGGTGCGGAACGGGGCGTTTTCCCACCCAAAGCCGAGTAACTGGTGGTCCCAATCACTGTGTGACATCGGGCCCCCAAGGAGAGAACAGTGTATTAATGACAGACTGGGTGTGTCATACTCTAACTTGTTCCCAATTCAGGCTAAGTCTTTTTAGTCATTAGAGAGAGATCTCAATTACCACCAAGCTTGATTGGTTCTTGAGAATGAATTTGTGGTACGGCACGTCACAGAGCGAATCGATACATTTGTGTTTGAGACGATTGAACTAACAAAGTGATAGAAATTCCAGAAGCCCCCAGGGTTTAAAAATGGGCTGGAATTTCAGCCGTGGAGCCTTTAGGATTGCCCTGATCGGACTGGCCTGGGCTCAGAGAAATCAGGGAGGCCGTTTGTCTGGCTATAAAGCTGCGCAGTCCAAGTGTAGTGGTGCTCTGTCCCTGTGCAGTCGACACTCGGGACTGGAGGAGGCTTTGTCCAGTGACAAAGAAACAGGAGGAGACTGGTGACGCAGCGAGGGCAGGGGCAGAAGTGAACGTGGCACGTCCGTGCTTTGGGTGTGTAGGGTGGGGCCTGGGACAGAGGTAAGGTTGGGCAGCCCTGGGGAAAGGAGAAGCCAGCGCCTGTTTTTACACTCGGGCTCTGTGCTTGCGAGAGGTGACCAGGGTGGGGTGCGATGTGCCCAGGTGACCGGGTGGGGACGGGAGCCAGTTCTGTGTTGCATTGCTGAAAGGGAGCCCCCAGATACTGAACCTACCCCCGCCAGGCTGGTGACAGGCACACAGCAAGCAGCCGGGCCCGTTCTCGCCGTCAGAGACTCCCAGTGTCGACCCAAAGGAGTCTGGATCTTTCCCCATGGTCCCCGGAGCTCACCCCTCGGACACCAGCCCCTTCACGGAGCTTCCTCCCTTGGAGCAGCCGCCTGGGAACGGCTGGCCCGGCATTGGGCAGGGATAAACCTGGGGCCCTTAAGGGTTTCATGAGGCACAAGCAGCAGCATCCCCTACCTGGTCCTCCTGGGCCGCCGCCTCCTCCATGGGTACCACCCTGTGGGACTTGTGGTCCCGGGATTTCTCGCACACCAAGCAGACGGCGGCTCCATAGTCCTCATAGAAGAGTTTGAGTCGTTTCTGGTGTCCCTCGCACAGGCCCTCCCCTTGCCCGGGCCCCAGCTGCCGCAGCTTCTGCACGATGTTATTCAGCTGGGTGTTGGGCTTGAACTGCCCTTTCTGGAAGGGGGCCCGGCACTGGGGACAGGTCAGGCCCCCTGCTCCCCGTTCCTCGCAGTGCCCGGTGAGGCAGGCTCGGCAGAAGTTGTGCCCACAGGCTATAGTCACCGGCTCCATCAGATACCCCAGGCAGAGGGAGCAAGTGGCTTCCTCTTGCAATTCCCCAGGCGTGGCTCTGGAGGCCATGGCAGTCGGGTGTGTGTCTGCTCTCTGATCCTTGCTCGGCCAGGCCCGGGCTTGTGCTGACAGGCAGGGAGAAGAACAAAAAAGGAGGAGACAGGAAGGGGAGGGATGAAACCAAAGTGAAACTATACAGAGGGGGCAGGGCAGAGGGAAAGGGACGGAGGGAGGAACAGGGGAAATGGAGAGAGGGGGATGAAAAGGATCACTCGGATCTGTGCTGCTGCAAGTCTGGAAGGGACGGCATGTCCCCTGCTTGGCAGGCAGCTCTGCGTGGGCAACCCACTGATGTGGGACCCAACCGTGCTGAGCCCTGCAGCTGGAGGTAACTAGTCAGTCCGATTCAGGGTATGTCTAGACTGCAGAATTTTTCTGGGATATCCTGGAAAAGCTCTACCATGTCCAAGGAACGTGTCTGCTTTTCCAAACTTTTTTTTTTTTTGGAAAAACAGGCATATTTTCCACATCTCTGTAAACCTCGTGGTATGAGGAAGAACGGATGTTCCAAAAGAGGGTTTTTTTCTGACATTTGTCTGTGTGTCGACTGGCCAACTGTTGGAAAAGCCTCGTTCAGAAGAAAAGCAGGAAAGGATAAAAAAAATTGCGGTTTGCAATTTGTGTATCATTTTCGGAATGTTCTTTGTGGTGTAGACACAGCCCCTGAGGGGGAGCGGAGTTTGCCTGTAACTAGAAACTCTTCAGAAACAACGACCAGTCCTGCAGCACCTTAGAGACTGACCACACATGAGGCCGGGGTGACGAGCTCTCGTGGAGGAAGCGGGCTGTGCCCACGAGAGCTCATCGTACCATCGACGTGTGTTGTTAGCCCTGCCGCACCTGAGGGACTGCCGGCCTGGGAAGGTCAGAGCATCCAAATGCTGTGGGTCAGGCCTCAAGGGGTTTGCAACACCCCCGCCTGGAGATGACTGGTGCACCAAGGGGACCTTTCATGGTACTCCAACACTGCCCCCTGAAATTTCCCCCCCCACTCCTCCAGGCGAGCTTCTCAGGCTTGGGGACAGGCTCCACCCTGGCGCACAACACCCTGGGTGCACCCTGTGGGGGGGCATGTGCACTAGCTCCAGGCCTATGTTTTTACAGGGAACGTTTCCCCCGGGCCCGAGTCACTGCCTCCGGCCATGTGGGAGCTGCTCCCCTCCCCCAGTCCCCACACCGCTCTCCGGTCTGCACTCAGAGCTAGTCACAAGCCAGGGGCAGGTGCGTGGCTGGCAGCCGACTGAGCTGGGCCCCTCAGGCAGGGGTGCACCCCACGAGGTCTTTGCCCCAACCTGCAGCCAGGTGCTCTGGGACCTCACATGGGAACGGGGTGACCCCCAGTTCCAATCACCCTGGTGCACGAGGGGCAGAGGGGAGGTGACTTGGGACCTACCACCTGTTAGGGGAGAGCCTTACCCAGAGGGGCCACTGCAGATTTTGGTGGGGGGAGGGAAGGGAGGCAGCTTTAACCATGATTCCAAGCGTGGGCAGGGGGTGAAGCATCCACTTGGAGAGGCAGTAGCAACCTTGCCCAGACCCCACCCCCTTCCACTATCTCCCTCCTCTGTCCCCTCCCCTAATTGCCCCAGCCCAGAGCACTGCTCACCTGTGGGGATGCTCTGAAGGGCTCCGGCCCAGGTGCTCGGGGATCTGTTCCTCCTGGCTATTTCCCACCTGCCCATCTGGCCAATTGCTCCAGCACCACATGCAGGAGGAAGTTCCTCCCATAAACTCCCCGGCTGAAATTCTCTGGCAACCCAGACCCCAGGGAAGCCGGCAAACACAGTGACTATCCTTTTTTTTTTTTAAATCGGCAGAAAAACTCCCCTGGAGACCACGCCTTCCATGATGGGTCCAGCGTCCCACCAGCCGTCTGTGACAGGGAGACTATTGAGAAAACCTCTCGTCTTCCCATGTCTAGCAGAGGGGAGCACAGGCTGCTGGCTGCATGGGGGCGGGGGGAAGAATCTCCCTGAAACCCCAGTATAGCACCTGAGCAGTGAGGCTGCATTGCGCGATATACCGGTGTGCCATGGAGAACAACAGAGTTCAAAATAGCTGCCCTTAAAAGGGCAGGCAATTTTTTTTTCCCTCAGTAACTCCTCCCGCCTCCATACCCTTCTCCCCCCCCACCAAAAAATCCTTGGTGTTTCCTCATAAAAAAAAACTTAGTTTGGTTTTCCTTGGTCTTAAAAAGTTTAAGAAACACTGATTTATAAGACTCCAGCCTCTTCTCCAGGCTGCTCAACACACCACATGACAGGACACGGCAGGCTCTCCATCCCAGCAGCTGCATCCGTGTCTGGTGCCCGCCGAGTTCAACTGAGACTCCAACTTGGTCACTAAATCTCCCTGGGAGCTGGGCCGGCAGGTTTGCAGACACTCAGAATGCCCCACACCTATGCCCCTTCCCCAGCCTGACTCCCCCCACCCCCACAACTGCTGACAGCGCTGGGAGGGGGAGTTTGTTTAGCAGGCTTCGTTCTTCGATGCACTTTGAAAGAAATATCGCCATTGCTTTTAGAGTTTTGGGCCAGCTGCTCTTCCAATTGTTCGTCCACTCCCCTGAGTATATTTTTATATTTCATTGGCCAGAGTTTAGTCTTCTTTCGATTTTCCTCACTAGGGGTCCGGCTGCACTGTGTTTGTTTGTTTTTCAAAGACAGTATGCAAATTGTGCTGGCGTTTGTATATTCTTCCATTTTCTTTTTGCAGGAGGATTTTCTGATATTTGGCCCATCTACATGGGGCCAAATTTCAGGGGAAAAAACCCCCTCTTTCGGAAGCCTCCCATACACCTCGTTTTATAAGCGTAAGCGGGGGAATGGTCCCGCTATTGTGGGGATCTTTCCTGGCTTCTATACCACCCCAGTGAAATGGGCCAGCAATAGGATCCGAGTCCCCGCTCCTACTCCTTTTACCCAAAGGCCTCCCTGGCCCTGAGGGCTCCCCTTCCACTCTCCTGAGTAGCAGAGTCCTCGAAATCCCAACAAGACTGGGCCCAGGCTTCCTGGGGCTTAAGTCCCAAGTTTGTAGTTACTTAGGGCAGGGGCTAGGGTGTCCCCTCCCGCCTGAGTCCAGAAAACAGTTTGGGGTTGCAGCAGGGACACACCCCAGCTAGGGGGATCCTGGCCCAGGGCCCTGTGAGTGACCAGGTAGGGGGTCACCCCCTCAGCGGGGCAATCCGGCTGAAACACGCCGAGGATCGCGGGGCCGGAGAGGCAGCTCCCACTTCTGCCCTGGGCCACTTCCTACCTGGTTCCCTGCAGGTTGCTTCCACTATACCCATCCAGCCTGTGGCGGCATCGGGACCGGTGTATCCTCGTCCGACTGTCCCTAGGTTTCACCAGCTCACCTCCGCCCTCCCCTGGAGTCTCCGGCAACAGCAGTGCAGGAGCCCTCCTTGCAGGTCCTTCTCCTTCAGCTGTCTCCCCTGACTGAGTCCTTCCCCAGACTTTTATAGTTGAGCTACAGCCCGGGCATGCTCAGTAGGGCTGTGGGGAGGGGCCTCTGTAGCCAGGTAACCCTGGCTGGGCCCTGTAGGTTCAGTGCGGGGCTGCCTGGACTACGGGGTGCTCTCTTCACACTGCATGCATCCTTGACCCACTGATCGTTACATACAATTCAAAGCAAATACAATTTATTAAACAGCAGCTGAATAAAAAGAAAAGAATAAGGGGAAAATGAGAAAGGTTAAAAGAGATCACAGAGCCCCGCTCTGTAGCACGGGGACATGCTGCTGCCTTTACCAAAAGCCTAGCCACCCTCCCCAAGTGAACTGAAACTGTGTTTTCCCTACCAGGAGTCCTAGTTGATGTCCTTTGGGGTTTGGACTGCTCCTGAAGCACTTGATGGTCCTCGTGACCTCTCCAGTGATTTAGGCTCTGCACACCCTGTACTGTGTCAGTCATCATTGTGACTGGCGTAAATAGGAAGACTGAACTGAGGTGTTGAAAGGCAGAGACAGAGGGGCTATGTGTATGAAGAGAGGAGCCTAAGCAATAACTTTCATAGCTGGATTTTGAGCACTCGGTGACCACAGAGCCTCAGGCTGTAAGTGGCATGTCCCCTCCCAGTTGGAGTTACAATCCTTCTCCAAGTCTGGCCTGCAGGGCCTCTTGGCTGGTGGTGTCTCCCAGCCCAGAGCCTCTTCTCCCCCCTTTGCTGGTCCCAGCTGCTCACCACACCCAGCTCCAGACTATGCTGCTTTGCCAGCCTCCAGCTGCTTGTGTTGCTCCTCTGATTCCTTTGGCTCTCTGGTCTCCGCAGGTCTGCTCCTCAGCACAGAGTCTGCGCAGAGGCGTAGCGAAGGAGGGGTGGGGGGACAGTTGCCCCCAGGCGCCACGCTAGGGGGGCACTAGGCTGGGGTGGGAGCGAAGCGCAAACTACTCTGGCCCATGTGACACTTTTGAACAGAGACCCGGGAGTTGGCTAAGTGTTCCTGGCTCTACACGCTGCGAGCTGAGGTAGCAGGGCCGGGTGGCATCAGTGGCCACTTTAAAGGTTAGATTTCCTTACCTAGCCCTCAGATTCCTCTGGTGCCTGGCTCTGAGGGGGGGAAGGGATGGAGGATTTGATGGGAGGGCACTCCTGGTGCTGGGGGGGCCGGGTTCAGGGGGAGGGGTGAGTGCATTGGGATGGAGGGTGCTGGGGGGGGCTGGCTCAGGGGGAGGGATGAGTGTACTGGGATGCGGGTGCTGGGGGGGCCTGGCTTTGTGTGAGGGGTGAGTGCATCCGGATGGGGCGACACTGGGGAGGGGCCGGCTCTGGCGGAGAGGTGGGTGCATTGGGGTTACTTACAATGTTTTTAAAATAAAGGATACTTTATAACAAAAGGAAAAACGTTAAAAAATCATAGTCTGGTTACATTTTAAGACTAACAAACATGTAGATCAGGCACGTCCAGCTTGAAGCCCACTAAGAGCCACACAAATGAAAACTGACAGCTTTCAGGGACACCAAAGAAAATGTACTTCTATTGGAAAGTTGTCACTATTTATGATTATAGATTATGTTTTGGATATATTTTATAATATTTTTTTCAGGTCTTGTTTTAATATAATACAATAATTTGACGTGTAAAATTGTTATTTACTCATAAAATCATTTTTAATGTAATTATAAATGGAAGGTACTTTTAAATTTTTTATATGATACATAACTTGTTTTGTTGAAATAAAAACAAGTATAGACCATGGTCAGTCACACAGAACAGGTTTCTGTGAAAATTTCAGATACTTTGTAAGTTTGAGATTTTGCATAAACATATAATTAGTTGTTCAATTGCAAAAAAATTGACGTATGTTTGATATAAAATTAATATACATTTTGTGATTTTATTTGGAAATAAATAAAAACCAAAACATGAACAAAATATCCCCCTTCACTGCCCCAAAGCCAGGCACTCCCATATCCCCGTTCTAACCCAATTCTCCTCTGCTCCCTCAGAGCACTCCATCCCGCTCTGACCCAGTGCCTCTTCCCTCCCCCAGACCATACCTAATGCCTAGGTCCCAGAGCCAGTGTCATTGCCCCCACACATTTCTTCCTCAGGCACTGGGGAGGTGAGAGCACAGCAGCCAGCTGTAAGCAGGCACTTGATGCATGTGCAGGGCAACCCGGCCAGCCGTGATCTGCACTCGGCCACATGCTCCAAGTGGCCAGCAGGCCGCACTTTATTCTCTTATAAAATGTAGTGGCAGGCCACAAAAAATTTCGATTGGGCCGCATGCAACCCGCCAGAAGCCTGTTTGACGTTCCTGATGTAGATGGGATCATGAGCTCTTGTGGGACAACCCACTTCCCCCCGACGAAAGCTCACTCTCCCCGACGAAAGCTCATGATCCCATCTACAGAAGGGGTGGGCAATCATTTTTGCTAGGGGCCACTTAAAAATTTTTTGAAGTAGCTCTGGGTCACTGTGGAAGGGACGGGGCTTAAACAGGAAGGGGCAGGGTTACCTACAGCCCAGCCCTGCTGAAACCGCAAAACCGGAGCTTGGACTCGCTTCTACAGGCTGAGGGAGGGCTGGGAGCCAGGACTCCTGGGTTCCATTTCCCACTTTGTCACCAATTCTCGGTGTGATCTTGGGCAGGTGAGTGTCTGTGACTCGGTTTCCCCAGGTGTGACACTGGAATAACGGAGCCGCACTCTGAGGTCTCCTCCGTACCCTGCTCAGAGGGGGACGGCGTCTCGCTGGCAAATCCACTGGTGTGCAGAGCTGCAGCCTTGTGAATGAATCTGATTCCCCTTCATCATCCCACAGCTGTTCCCCTCAGCTGGGCCTGACACCGGGAGCCTGTGGGACAAAGGAGAGCGCCTGTGGGTCCATCACACTCACTCGACAGCAGCTCTTCCCTGTGCTAACAGGATCCGCAGCTGCCCTGTCCTCTCCCCCAGCTCTGCCCTGGGGCCTGCCCCTCCCCACCACTGCCAGGGCCTGGCCAGGGGCTCTAAGGGCCTCTCCCTGCCCCAAGCTCAGCTCCAGCCGCCTCCTCCCTCCTGCGCTAGCCCTACCCATCTCTCTTCTGCCCCATGGCTCCTCCTCACTGGGCTGTGCCAATGATGCCCCTCCTGGTCCCCTCCTGCCTCTAGCTGGTCTATATCTGCCCCTCTCCCGCCCCCCTCTCTGGGGATCCCCAAGGCTTTAGCTCACCCCTTTGCTCTGCTCCCTCCACAGACTGTCAATGGGCAACCTTGTCATCACCTCATCCCTGTTCCTCCTCCTCTGCCCTCCCCTGTCCCTGTCCCCAGCCCCTTCTGCCCACACAGGGGAGGGAAAGTGACTCAAGGAATCACTCACCGGGTCTGATCCAGCTGGGATCCATCCAGCCAGGTCCAGGCCTTCTCCGGGGAGGGGCGGGACAGTCCCACCCAGAGCTTAGATGGGCCTTGTGTCAGGTTGTGGAGGGCCTCCTGCAGGAAGGGGGTGAAGTGCAGCTGGTGAACAGAATGTTCTCTCATGTCCAAGTCGTCATCAAGTCTAACACCAAAATTATGGGGCTGTGTGCCTGGCAATCCCCACGTAGACCCTCCCTCCAGCCGTCCCTCTACATCAGAGCTACTCAACTTTGGAAGCCCTGGGGGCCACAGTGATGCTTCTAGCGCATGCTGAGGGCCACAACTTAAGTGTGGTTGCTTTCACACTGACAGGCATGAATACAAAAACTACACAACACGCAGGCCCCGTTTAAGTCAGTTCTGCTGCTATGAATACAATGCAATAGTTACTAGATTTCCACCCCTATGACAGCACTTTTACTGAGCAATGACAGTCCAGGAAGTTAACTCCTAAAATGCATAGAACAGAACACCGTTATATTGACGACTTTTTTGTTTTGGCTCCCACCTGTGGGCCACATGTTGAGCCCTGCGTAAACCCAAACTGCACCGCAGGCCTCAAACAAACAGGCCGCGGGCCACATGTGGCCTACGGGATGTGTGTTGAGTAGCTCTGTTCTACATCTCTCTCTCCCGCTTCCTCTGCCTCTCCCGGGCCACCCCTCCCAATATGCAAGCTACCTAGCCATATGGGGCACCATGAAACCTGCAGCACCAAATTGCCCCTGATTTCATGGTGCTCTAGGCAGCTGCGTGGTGCATATGTGACAGCCCCAGCTCCAGCAGCCAGCCCCGACGCCCAGCCAGCTCCCAAGCAGGGCCATCTTTGGGGGATGCTGAGCTCCCTGTCATCTGGGCCCCATTTCACCACTTTCCCCCAAGTGACACGGCCTGGGGGCTTAGCAGCGCTGGCTCAGGCAGCCAGGGTCAAACCTGCCCCCTTAGTCACCAATAGCAGCGGGAAATGAAGCGACTCCTCCCCAGACCACATGGCTCCACTGGTTCCCAGCTGCTTCCCAGCACCAGTGAATGTGGGGGCAGCTCTGCCCTTTCCCCAAGTCCCGCTTCTAAGAGCCTGGTAAGCAGAGCGGGCTGGGGCCCCTGGTACCTGCCTGCCCTGCTCCTGCCCCCCCCCTCCCCCCGGCTCTGACCCGCACAGCTCTTGAGCACAGCCCCTTCCCCAAGAGAGGGGAGGTGCAGGTAGGGAGGCACTGGTAGGGACGGCCCTGTCTGTCTCAGAGTATGTCTACACAGCAGAGTTTTTTTGGAAAAATGGCTGTTTTTCTGAAAAAATTTCACTTACAACCACATTGCAGTTGTGTTCTTTCGAAAAAAAAAATCTAAAGAACAGAAGGGTTTTTCCGACATTGGAAAATCTCTTTCTAGGAGGAAGAAGCCCTTTTCCGAAAGAGCTCTTTTGCAAAAAGGCATGTGAGAGCGGGGAAGAGGGAGTTCTTTTGGAAGAGGAAAGAGGATAAAGCACAGATGCCCTGGTGACCACTCCCACAGCAATCCCAGCTTGCATGTGAGGTAGCGTCCATTCAGTGCGGACGCTAGCTTTTCACTGACCACACAGCTCTCTTTGCTGTGTAGACGCTCTCTTTCGGACGACGTTATCCGGAAGATCTCGTCCAGAAAAGTTCCTTCTGAAAGAAGCCTGCAGTCTAGACACAGCCCACTCGCACTCCCAGCTGAGCTGGGTTCGGCACACGCAGACAGGGGGGGCTAACAATGGCTTAGAGCTGCCTCTGTCACCTACCCTGATCCTGAGACTAGTGATTTCTGCTGGGCCTGTCAAAGCTGCCTCAGGAGTTTGGCCCTCCCATTAGTAACAATTAATGGGAACAGGGACGTCCAAACCAAACCGCTGGGCAGCTGTGAAACTCCCAGTCCTCTAGTGCATCTAACCAGGCTCTGTACCCAGGCCCAGCCCAGCAAGGGCAGCTCCAGACGGGTGTTACCGGCCCCTTTACCAGCTCCTCCCGGTCCCGGATCACCAGCAGCTGGGAGCCCCTCGCGGCGCAGTCGCTGCGGCTCTTGTTCCAGGTTTTATTTTCTGTGGAGACCCAGTAGCACTTGTCCCCGCGCAGCCGCCAGTCCGAGGGGCAGAGTTTGCACCCGGCGTCCCCTGCAGAGAAACAGGCACCATTAGTGCTCTGAGACTCATCCCCGGCTACTCCCTTCCTGTGCCGGGCAAGGATGGGGATAAAGAGGGTGTGAGTTAGAGATGTTCAATATCGGTTAACTGAACAGTCGACTAACTGCATGAATTCGTATCCCTTACTCGACTGTTCTATAGTCCCCTGGGGGTGGGGCCAGCAGCCAGTGCGCTCCGGCCCCACTCCCGAGGAGCCCTTTGCCAACCCACGCTGCTGCCTCTGTATCAGAGGCAGCAGCAGAGGTGCCAGGCGGGAGCAGGTCTGCAAGGGGAACCAGTTTAAAAACCAGCTCTCCTCTTGGGATGGCAGCAGCCCCTGTCCAGGGGTTGGGGGCATGGCAGGAGTCTGAGCTCCTGGATCTGGTGCAAGCTGCCTGCAAACCCAGCTTCTAATACTCTTTAAATGCAGAATCGCAATGAGGATAGGTCCCGGACCCGGCATGAACCAGGACTGAGCCAGGTTGCTGGGCATCTGCTAAAAGATGTACTGGCAGAGGGAAGTGGGGAAATGCACGTAGTCTAGAGCACTAACCTGTAAGCTTTTGCTTATCAGTTTATCAACTAAACTCTTACACGTCCAGTACGTGCTTTTCCCCTGAATCCCCTCTGTACTCCCTACAATCTGGGGCTGGGCCCTGCCTGGCTCCAGGGGGGTAGTCAGAGGAGCCTTGTGTCTGCTCTGCCTAATCCATTGCTCCCATCTGGGCCCTGGAGAGCAGAGAATTCCCATGGTGCACTGTGCTCTAGCCACACACCCTGCTCTGCCCCTACTTTGGGAGTTGGGAAGAGGCTGTTGCGCAGGGTTCCTTGTAAGCTGAGCCTTTGGGTGAGCACCCAGGAGAGATTCAAATGCCGCCCAGCTGATTAGCAGAGCGCACACAGACAGCAGCATGTGTGTCTATTGGTGGTGCTACCCATCCACACATGCCTCAGTGCGCAGGGCATTCTGCACACGGCTGGACAACATTAGAGGGAACATTGGTGAGGGGCCCTTACTCCAGCTCCACACCAGCAGGACTGGTCTGTCCGGGACAGGGGAGATACCCAGGAGCCTAGATACCCACAAAAACACCCATTTCACAGCCAGAGTGGCCTAGAAGGACTTGGAGTAACTGTGGGGTAAACTCAGACTAGCAGGGGAGGCTGGGAGCAAGGGGTGATGTGAAATGGGAGGGGACATGGGTCCTGATGTCAGAGAATGGGGTGTGTGTGTGTGGAACCAGGAGACAATGTCTCTAATAACAAGTTTTGACCCCGCATCCCACTGAAAAAAACCCCAGGATCACTTTGTATTAGTTATTTAAATCTTCCCGGGTATTACCCTACAAATGGCCACTAGGTGTCACTGCCTCCAGCCAGGCCCAGCAGGGGCAGGTACATTCCCAGCCTGGCACTGAGCAGGACTGGGGGCTAGATCGGTGCAGCCAGCAGGGGGCAGCGTGTCCCTGCCCTGCTGGATCCCCATGACCTGGCCCTCTGCTGGGTTCCCACTGGCAGTGCCCGGGGGAGGGCGGCTCAGACACACACGCGCTGGGGTTACCTGCTGGGCTGGGCTGGCCTGGGGGGCACAGCTGGGATCGGACATACTCCAGGTGGGTGCTGTAGACTGCTGTGCTGGGGTCCTCGCTCCCAGGGGGTGTCGCTGTATCTCTGCTCCCAGCTCTGTCGCTCCCAGGGGCTGCCGGGGTCTGTCCCTTCTCGGACGCCAAGTGGGAAACTGCAGGGGGGGGGGGGGGAAATGATGGTGACTGGTCAGTGTTACAGCAGGTTGTTAGACAGGAGGACTGACAAAGCCCTGTGGAGACCCCGGGCCTGGCCCAAAGTCTGTTCAGCTCCATCTCCCCTGACTCCCCTGGGCTACTGAGCAGCCCCAAAGGGCCAGTGTCTGAAAAAGTGGCTGGGACTGAAAAATCAGCTTGAGAGGTACCTAAATCCCTTGGGCCTTTTTGCAAACCCAGCCAGTGTTTGCAGCTCTCTCAGTTACTCACCGCGCACCTCCACAGTGTCAGAGCACCTCCGAGTCTGACCGGATGTAGCCTCCCCACCCCATGTGAGACATGGCACAGGCTGGTTACCGCCACTGGACTGCTGGAGAAACTCAGGCACAGAGGGCCTGGAGGTGGGGAGAACCAGGCTGGATCCCAGGCTGGGGACAGACCATGTGATCTTCCCCCCCCCCCCGCCCGTGGCTGCATGTTCAATGCAATGTAGCCCTCCTCACCCTGTGTGGTGCCTCAGAGGAGGGGCAGGGAGACATGTGGGCTGGGGTGTGAGATCGCACAGGAAGCTGAGGGGCTGGGCTGCAGCTGTGTGGGTGCTGGGCTGGTGGTCAGAGTGTTTGGGGCTCTCTGCTGCTACAGTCGCAGACTTCCTCCCAGGTGGGGATGGGTGCCCCCCCTCTAATGCTCCCACCCCAATACCAAGGTGAGAGGCACAGCCTGCCTACGTAGGACCTTATCTGGCATCTGTCACTTCCCCTCTGTGCCCCGCACCCACATTCCCTGTGACGCAGGGAGGCTCATGGGATTATACAAGGGTTTTAGGCACCTAAAGCTGTAGAGAGGCCTGAGGGAGGTTTTCAGAAGCACCTTGGCCCAGCTCCTCAACAGTATCCCTTGGGTGCTGGGCAGCTCAATATGTTTGGGAACCTAGGCCTTAAGGGCCCAATTCCCATTTATTTCAATAGGCATGAGATGCCTAAAACAACCCCCTAGGGTTATGTTTACAGAGCAGCGTTATTTCTACACTTCAAGCAGTTATTTCGATATAATGCTGAAATAGCGTGCAACCGGAGGACTGCTTACTACTCCGACTCCTGTAACCCTCATTTCACGAGGAGTAAGAGTACGTCTACACTGTATAGCTATTTTGGGACACTGGACGTATCTTGAAATAGCTACCTCACGTCGTAACGAGCTGTCCATTATTTCAAAATATTTTTCAAAATAACAGGTGTGCTATTTCGGCATCCCGGTAACTCTTGTTCCATGGCGGTTAAGGGATGTCTCAAAATAGCGCATTATTTTGCAAAATGGTGCTGTATAGATGCAACAAATTTCAAAATAGCCTATTTTGAAATTCAATCAAAATAAGATATGCAATTTGCATAGCACAGATTACATATCATACTCGAGTTTAGGATGTTGTGTAGACGCACCCTAAGGGAAGTTGGAGGAAGAGTGTTCTTTCTTGGCTTTCCTGCCATGTAGACAGTGCCAAAAGCCAAAATAAGCTATTTCAACTTCAGCTACACAATTAGTGTAGCTGAAGTTTTGCAGCTAATTTTGGATTTAGCCCTCTTGTGTAGACGTGCTCTAGGTGCCTTGCTGTGGTGTTAAGCACCTACACTCTGTGGAATTCCAGCCTTAAGGAATCAGCCCAGGGTCACATGGGGAATCCGTGGCAGAACCTGGAACTGGTCCTAGAGCTCCTGAGTCCAGATTAGCACCAAAACCACTGAACCAGCCTCCTTGTCAGAGCACCTGTGAGTCCTGCCTAGTTCTGCCATCCTGCTGCGATCAGCCAGCTCCCTCTGACATGTCAGCCTGGAGAGGGAAATGCGACATTCAGGGGGAAACATTCCCAGCCGGCTTTTGGTGATGTCCTTTCTCCATTTATCCACTATTATGCAAAGACCCACAGCAAGAGATAGTCCCTGCCCCAGCTAAGATCAGAGGCCCATCGGGCGAGGCCCTGCACAGACAAAGCAAGAGGCAGTCCCTGCCCCAGCTGAGATCAGGGCTCTGTTGGGCCAGGCACTATGCAGACACACAGTGAAAGATAGGCCCTGCCCCCAAAGAATTTACAAACTGTATAGAGAAAGGAGGCATGATCTCCATTTTACATTTGGGGAAACTAAGGCTCAGGGTAATTCAGTGACTTGCCCACAGTCACAGAAGGAGTCTGTGGTAGAGACTAGAATGGATTCCGAAGCCCCAGAGTTAAGTGCTGACAGCCTAAGAGGGGATATTCAACATCAGTATGAACATGGTGTTTCTGGGGCTTCATAAAATCTCCCCTGAAATAAACAGAATGGAAACATTGGTTAGGGGAAGAAATAGAAGCATAAGGAAAAAGACATTTGGAAGGTCACGCCGCAGATCTGGGAGCAGAACTCTGGTCTTTTAGGGTTCGTCTACACAGCAGCCACTACCACGGCTGATATTCCAAAATAACAATGCGAGTGTCTGCACAGCAATTCTGTTATTTCTAAATACATTCAAAATAACGGACAGCTTCTTCTGACTTCTGTAAACTTCATTCCACGAGGAACAATAGCTATTTTGGAATAGCGGTAATGTGGACGCTCCACTGCTGCTAATTTGAAATAGCCCCTCCTTAGGGCCATTCAAAGTAATTACTCCCCAGTGCCTCCTAGGGCTCTAAATAGAGATAAAAGCGGCGAGGAGTCCTGTGGCACCTTATAGACTAGCATGCTTCAACACTTCAGTTAGTCTATAAGGTGCCACAGGGCTCCTCACTGCTTTTGCAGATTCAGACTAACACGGCTACCCCTCTGATACTTAAATAGAGATAGTGCATCCGCATTAGGGGAGCCTTCCTCGGACTAATTTTGAGGCTTCCCCATAGTGTAGACGTGCTATTCTGAAATAAGATACAGGCAGTCCCCGGGTTACGTACAAGATAGGGACTGTAGGTTTGTTCTTAAGTTGAATTTGTATGTAAGTCGGAACTGGTACATATTGTAGGGGAAACTCTAGCCAAACATTTCTCCAGAGCTCAGTTTTATTCTCCCACACCTCACTTCCCTCAGTCCTTTATTCTCAAGCTGAGGTGTCTGCTGAGAAAAGCCGCTCCGCGTCTCCCTGGTCTGCTGGGGGGGGGAGGGGGCGCTAGCTTCGCGTCTCCCTGGTCTGCTGGGGGGAAGCAGCTAGTGTGGGGTTGCCTCACCCCGTTTGTAAGTAGGGATTCGATGTAAGTCGGATCCATGTAACCCTGGGACTGCCTGTATTTTGGAATATCTCTTCCGGAATAGCTTATTCCAAAATAAGTGTGCAGTGTAGACGTAGCCTTAAAGACAAAACTCTCTTTTCACAGGGTCTCTCACTAGGTCTCTCTTGGTTCATCTACCTCTCTCTCTTGTTCTGTGTGTCTTTGATAGAAAAAACAAAGAAACTGGTCATTCCAATATTTCAACATTTGGTTTTCCCCAAATTGGGCAAACTCTGAAATGTTCGTAACTCTGATCAAAACTTTCTGTCACTGCCCTGAACCCCTGCCCCATCCCTGAATCCCTTCTCAGAGCCAGCACCTCCTATGTCCTCCTGGATCCTGAACCCCTCCTGTACTCCAAGCACCTGCCCTAGCCCTGAGCTGCCTCCCAGAGCCAGCACCCTGCATCCCAACCCCATGTGCCAGCCCAGTGAAAGGGAGGGAGGAAGGATGGAATCCAACTTCCTTTTAGCCAGCTCCAGTGTGTGCCAGGATCTATCTAGTTATCCCTCCATCCCCATGCACACCCATCTACCTGGGTATCTGATTGTCTCTCTGTATGACAGCCAAGTGCTTTGCAGTATGAGGGTCACCACTGGAGTAGAGCATGGGGGGCTGAGGGAGGGGCACTGGGTTAGAGCAGTGCTGGGGGGGGGGGCCTGGCTCCGGAGGAGGAGCTGGTACATTGGGTTAGAGCAGGTGGCCTGGGGGTACCTGGCTCTGAGGAAAGGGTGGATGCATTGTGTTAGGGCAGGCAACTGGGTGTTAGAACTATTAGTTTCTCTCCTTTCCCACAGGCAGGCAGTGGGGTCTAGTGGCTAGATCTGGGAATTTGGGCTTGGGGGTTCCAGTCTCAGCTCTGTGAGGACTGCGGGAGCTGGTGCTGGGTGGGGCGGGCAGGGGAGAGGAAGGGATTCTGGGAAGCAGGATTTCTGGGTTCCTCTCCTAGCCATGCCCCTGACTTTCCTCTTGTCCACAGGCCAGTCACTCCCCCGTGTGGGCCTAAATTTGCCTATTGCCTCCACCTTGGAGATGCCGGGACACCAAGCTCCTGTTTGCCTTCTCTGTTGTGTGCGTAGATACTGAAGGATCAGACTCCGAATCCTTCACTGCTGTCAATCCATATGGTGCCAATCCATATGTCCAACTCAGACTCACCCCAGCCCCTGCCACATTGTGAGCCCTCCCTGGGGTGGCAGCCCCAGCTCTCACCCTGCTGCTAGGATGTGGAGCCTGCAGGCGGGGAGCAGGGTTTGCAATCAGTGCCTTGGATCCTGGCAGGCAATGGGACGGCCAAGCTGCCCCTCTTGGGCTTTAGGCTCAGCACCATGTTCCCTTCCTCGTCCTCCATCAGCTCGGGTATTGTCACCCAAAGAGCGGAGGCAGTGGCAGTGCAGCTGGCAAGCTTTCCGAGCTGCATGGTGAGGGGGTGTGAGACGACAGGAAACTGAGCCATGGTCTGCCACTGGGTGAGTGACAGGTCGATGGACAGAATCTGCAGCCTGAGGGGCTGTTTGCTGCTGCAGAAAGTGCCTCGTGTAGCTGCAACAATTTTTAGTAGTTACACGGATACTAAAATGCGCCCCTCGCCCTCCAGGGCTATGTCTACACTGGTGCGAGCTTGCATCAGAAATATGCAAATGCGGCTAAGCGTGTAATATCACCGAGCCTCATTTGCAGATCTAATGAGCCGCCGCTTTGTGGAAGAGGCTCTGGCGCCAGAAGGAGCTGTCTACACTGCCCCTTCCTGCGCAAGAAAAACCCTCTTGTGCAATGCCGTTCGTCCTGAAACTAATCAGCGTAGCGGCATTGCACAAGAGGGTTTTTCTTGCACAAGGGGCAGTGTAGACAGCTCCTTGTGGTGCAAGAGCCTCTTCCGCAAAAATGGTGGCTCATTAGATCGGCAAATGAGGCTGGGCGATATTCCACGCTTAGCCTCATTTGCATATTTCTGGCGTAAGATCGCGCCGGTGTAGATATTGCCCAGGAGTGGAGCCTGCAGCCAGTTGAGACACAGGCAGCAGCATGCGGGGTGGCAGGTGGGAGCCGGTTCATCAGTTAAGCAGTTATCTGACCAGCTGCTAACAACCCTAATATAAGGAGTCATCCCCAACTGCAACAGGGACACCCTGCAGATGCCCTGATCCCAGAGTGAGGAACACACCAATTCATGCAGATGCTTTTGCCTGCCCCAGTCAGGCAAAAAGTCACTGTAGCCTCTGCTGGCCAGTGCAGAAGCTGTCATGTTTTGATAAACAAGGTGTGTGCCTCACAAGGATTCTGTTTCTCTTTGGGACAGTCACGGAGACAGTGAACCTGTCTGGATCCATAGCGCTGCAGTGTCCAAAACGATCCCTGTTTGGATGGAGAGTCAGCAATTATGTCTTAACGACTGGCAGCCCAAGCAGCCAGATCGACTGGGATACTGGCTTCAGGAAATACAAACTGGGCTGCCCAGCACAGAGAAAGCTGAAGCCCCGGCAGCTTTGAGGCAGGTGATTTTTGCCGGCAGGGACACAGAGCTCAGCTCTGCTTTCCCAGACTAACCTAATGGCCCCCAAAGGCTGCCCCCCAGCTGGCTAATCGACATCAGCTTGGTTTGGAAAGGTGGCAGCATCGCTCCCTATGGGGATGAAGTGTTTACCTGCCATCTGAACTCATTAGACCCACTGGGAAGCTAGGGTGTGACTAGGGGGGTTTCTAGATCCCAAAGGTCCAGTGTTGGAGTCCCAGGGCCGTGAGCCTCACCTATGGGAAAGTGAAGTCCCATAAAGGGGGCACTGTCAGAGACTGCGGGAAAACTTGCAGGCAGAGCACAATAAATCCCTGACTACCTCCCAGATGGTAACAATGAAGGAAGGATCTGCACCCAACGTGATGAAACTGAGGCATAGAATGTAGAAGAGACTCACCCAAGGCCACATCAGAAGTCAGCAGCAGAGACAGGTCTCAAGGACCAGTCCACAAGGCCGGCCTCTTTTCCCTAGAATCACCTTGGATCTCCTGCAGTAATGCTCCCGGCAGATCAACACCCTGTTGCACAGGAAGCCTACAGCTACGACAGTCACTGCTCTGGGTGGGATGTTTTCTAGCCACCACACAGTAGAATTGCCCCTCTCTCTCAGATCTCTCCCTCTGTGCACAAGCCAGGCGCTAGATGGAGTTTTTACCTCCTTTTATTTATCTGCACTCTTCTGCATGGATGGGCAAGAGGCAGCTAACGGGCTGGATCCGGCCCGTGGCTGCCTTCCTGGCAATCTCACTACATGCAAACGCAGCTGCTTTAAACAGCAGGCTGCTGATTGCTCTGCAAGCTGGGCACTGAGGAGAAAGCTTTGTGCACGGTCCCTGACACCGAGCAAAATCCTCCAGCTCCCATTGGTCAATTTCCAGCCAATAGGAGCTGAGAAATTTTGCTGACAGCAGGGACAACGAATGAAACATCCTCATTCCCTCGCTCCCCTTACTATAACCCTCCCCCAGGCCAGAATCCTTTCCTATATCCATAACCCCTCCCAGACCCTGCACCCCATTCCCCTGACCCATGTCACCACTCAAACCCTCTGCACTCCCTAACCCCCTTCTCCCAGGACACTATACCCTACCAGACCTTGTACCCCCTCTTACACCCCTCCCCCAGACCAGAATCCTTTCCTGCACCCATAAGCCCTCCTGGACCCTGCACAGATCGTAACCCCCTCCATCACCCAAACTCCTTCTCAAACCCCACACTCCCTCCTGCACCCCAGTTCTCTATCCCAAGCTCCCTTCTAAACCCCACCCACTGTCCGAGACCCTGCACCCCTCCACAGAAGTGCAGCCTTTGACCACCTACCAAAATCTTGGAGTGCCTCCCCATTAAAAATTATTGCCCACCCCTGATGTAGACTCTCTGAGTTGACCACATCTCCCAGGCTACCCTGCAGATGTGGGACTCCCAAGATGCACTGCAGTCATGAGGACCCCCCCTTCCCCAGGATGCCCTGCAGGCACAGGACTCCCAAGATGCTCTGCAGCAAGGGAAGACTTTTGTCCAGCAGAACCTCAGAATTACAAATACTTTGATCATGATTGGCAGGCACCCTACATGCCCTCGCCCCACACCACCGGCCACTCCTGGGAGCTGACAGCATGGTCCCCTGGTCCAATGCATGTGTGGAGGGGAAGCCGGAGGGGGGCAGGTGTCTTGGTGAACTGCTCCAGCTGCAAGCACCTCCCCCTCAGCTCCCATTGGCTGGGAATGGGGAACTGAGGCCAGGGGGAACTGAGGGGACGGTGCTGGCAAAGAGGAGCAGCATGCAGAGGCACGTGACCTCCCAACCCTGGAGCCACAGGAGCACCCTGCACTCCAGTCCACTGCAGATCCAGAACCCTGCACCGCTCCTGCACTTCTGCCCCAATTCCGCCCCTCCTCCCAGAGCCAGCACCCCATTCCTCTTCTAGCCCCCTGCCTCAGCCCAGTAAATGTTTGGGAGGGAGACAGGGAGATAGAGTGGGTGGAGTGGTGTTTTGGGGAAGGGGCAGGGTAGATTTTGGGTTGCTCTTAAATAAAACAAGTGATCTTGGGTATAAAAAGGTTGGAGAACACTGCCTGACCTTGTCAAAAAAATAACTGTCCCTTTTTTATAGCAGTTTATATTTGTATGTGTTTGCTTTTTTAATCTGTGCTGCTGCCCAATTGCCCACTTCCAGTTCCAAATGAAGTGTGTGGTTGGCCATTCAGTACATGAGAGAGAGAGTGTACATTTTCTAATTTGAAAATGTTAATATAACTTTCAAGTTTGAAAAAAACAG
This sequence comes from Pelodiscus sinensis, assembly GCF_049634645.1. NCBI lineage: Eukaryota > Metazoa > Chordata > Testudines > Trionychidae > Pelodiscus > Pelodiscus sinensis. Next base: position 12,271,481 of record NC_134742.1, read on the forward strand.
AAAAAAGTTGAAACGTTCACTTAATTCTCCCCACCTCCTTCCATTTTTTGGCCAGCTGTGGTGCTTTTCACATTCTGAACTTCATAATTTAGGGAATATTTACTAATTTGAAAAGAAGGCCACAAGTTTTTTTTCTAATATAGCCATAAATGTCCCCTTTATTTATAACCAGTTCCTGTTTGCGCCGTGTTATCCCTCTATCCCCCTGTGTGCGCACCCATCTCTCTGCCTATCTAATTGTCTCTCTCTTAGAGCCAAGCACTTGGCAGTATCAAGATGTTCACCAGCTAATGGAAGGGGCTGCACAATGGAATTCTGCAGAGATGGGACAGTCGGGGCTATTCACTGATGGATCCGCACAAATAAACATGAGCCAGTAGCTACTCACCCCATATCCCCAGCACTATCACAGCAATCACTAGGACAATGTTTCCAATCCAGCCGACCCACAGAGCAGTGCGGTGCCACTGGGGACTCTGGGCACCTGTAAGAACCAACTTCAGGTGAGAGACAATCAGGATCTTGTGTATGAAATACTGTTTCAAAGAAAAATACGGCCTCAAACTCACAGTTTGGGTAGAATCCTATGCCCATATGGAGTTTGTTAAATAATTGGGGCCTATCCATTCTCCTGCTCATCTTGTTTTCCTCTGTAGACCAGTCTGGTATGGCTGGAGAGCTGCCTGTTTTTTTAAAGGCAACAGGGGTGACATTTTGGCCACTTTCATGAATATTGGCACTTTCTCCAATTTTTTTACATTTCCCACATTTTAAAATGAAACCTTTCTCTCTCTTTTTTTTTATCCCTCACCACATTTGTTTCTTGTTTTACAGAGTCTCTTTTTGTTTGAACACATTGTTCTTAACATTGCCTTGTGTTCAGTGTATGTAACGTCAATTTGCATACCCTGGCAGTCACACACAAGTCAGCTGAGTATCCGGGAGAAAATAGTTACAAATTGCATGTACCAGTTTATACAGAATTTGGCCATTGCAAATCTACAGTTTAGAGTCCAAACTATGAACATTCAACTCAACTGTTATTTCCACCTTCCAGTCCACCAAAGGCATGGACAAGTGTCTAGATACATTGGAAAGCAAAGGCCTTAGAACACTACTAGACATTAAATGGAATGAATTTGTAACAAATGCCGGGATGGGTCAAAGTCCAACAACACCTGATCTAAAGTTATCTAGAACAGAAACTGTTAAGTCCCAGGACGCAAGTTAAGAACGAAACAGAACATTGGCCCTGGGCATCTAGAGAAACATGCAAAAGAGCCTAGCAAAGACTCCCTCCAGCAAACAGTCCTGAGAGAGAGAAAACTTACAGAGTGTGATAACCCACATGATGTACAAAGGGAGGCCCAAGTTAACCAGAGCTGGTGGAGGCTTGTTCATGCCATGAGCAACAGGGAAGGATTTGGCATCACTCGTGTTATTTTTGCTTTCCCAGTTGATTTTCCCAAAAGTTTACCATTTGCAACGTTAGTGTCTGGAAATTTTTCCCATTTGTAAACAACTTTGGTTTTATGCTTGCTGTTTCCATTGTCAAAGTTTAATTGTGATGTTGCACAGCTGAATTTTATTGGACAGCTTAGTCATATGGCATTCTATTATTTGTAACTGACCTTCTTTCAGTCTTGAAGTCACAGACTCACAGAAATGTAGTGCTGGAAGGGACCTCAAGAAGTCATCTAGTCCATCTTCCCCTCCCTCACCCCGCACTGAGCCACGAACAAGTTTGCCTATGCCTTTATTGAACGGGTCTTTATTTTACCTAGTCTCGAAATCCTCCAGTGACTGAGAGTCTACAACCTCTCCAGCTGACCTGTTTCAATGCATAACTCTCTTCACAGTTAGAAAGTTTTCCCCTAAACTCTCACCTAAATTTAAGTAGGTTACTGTTTATCCCTCCTCCAGAGCCACAGGGAGCATTTGTTCAACACTTCCTTAGTAACAACCTTTTCCATACTGGAAAACTGGTATCATGACCCCCTGCCCTGGCCATCTCTTCTCTAGCCGGAACACATCCAGTTCTTTCAACCTATCCTTACACGTCATGTTTTCAAAGCCTCTTCTAGACTTTTTTCTATCTTGAGAACAAGACAGTTCCCTCTTTCAAAAAGATCTCACTAATCCTAAGTTCAAACAATTCTCCAGGGAGGTGTCTGGCCAGGGTTTTATTCTTCTCAGGACCCAAGGAGCCTGAGTCCATCCTGTGATCATCTACGACTCCACAAGCCACCAGCCAGAGCTTGGTGGGATGTTATTGGAGAAGGGCCGTCTGATGCACCCTCCCGACTGGTGAATGGTGCCTGGACTTCCCTCTCTCCAGGCTCCTGCACCAACAGACCCCACACACAGCAGTGAGCTGTGACTGAAAACTGATCCAAAGTATCCCAGCTACTCCCCGGAGACCAGAGGGTCTCCCCTGCACAGTGCACTGGGTCAGGCACTGAGAGCAACAGGCTGCCAAGCAAAATCCACCACGGGGTTTAACATGAATCCCCCAGGAAATAAAAGCCACTTACCAAGGGGCTGAGTGGAAAGGGGAGCCCTGGAGCCAGGAAAGCCAGAGGAGAGGTTCAGATCCGCATAGACGATCTCCCCTGCCATGGTGCAAGCAGCTGAGAAGAGCTCACACACCTGGCTGTGTTGGCAGGACAGACTGCAGCGCGTAGGTGCTTGAAATTGACTTCACTCCCACACCAGGAAGTGCCACCTCTCAGAGAGGAGAATTCCACTCCTCACATGTGACTGCAAAGGGTCCCTTCAAAGTGCAGATTAACTCGTGCAGCCCTAAACCCATGTCACTGGCCTTAAAATGCTGAGACTGGTGCAGTCTTGGGCCAGGGCTTTCAGATGCACCGTAACTATTTTAAACGCTATTCACAGGGGCTAAACTGGCCTGGGAATGAAAAAAACTGGTTTTTAATCCCTGTTCTGACCTGCTGTGTGAATTTCCGTAGGTCACTTCTTTTCTCTGCATGTTTCCCTTTCTACTACATTTCTATTTAGATTGTGAACTATTTGTGATACAGACTCCCTGTGTGTCTGTGCCGTATCCAGCACAATGGGGCCCTGATCTCAGCCGGGCCAGGGACTGTCTCTTGCTGTGTGTCTGTGCAGCACCTGGCACAATAGGGCCCTGATCTCAGCTGTGAATCATCTCCATTTCATAGAATCGCAGAATCCTAGGGCTGGAAAAGACTTCAGGAGGGATTGAGTCCAGCCCCCTGCCCAAGGCAGGACCAATCCCAACTAAATCAACCCAGCCAGGGCTTTGTCAAGCCAGGACTTAAACACCTCTAGGGATGGAGATTCCACCCCTTCCTTACGGAACCCATCCAAGTGCTTCCCCACACTCCTAGGGAAATCGTTTTTCCTAATATCCAACCTCGACCTCCCCCACTGTAACTTGAGACCATTGCTCCTTGTTCTGCCATCCGTCACTACTGAGAACAGCCTCTCTCCATCCTCTTTGGTACCTCCCTTCAGGAAGTTGAAGGCTGCTCTCAAATCCCCCCTCACTCTTCTCGTCTGCAGACTAAATAAGCCCAAACCCCTCAGCCTCTCCTCATAGGTCAAGTGCTCCCGCCCCCTAATCATTTTGGTTGCTCTCAGCTGGACCCTTTCCAGTGTGTCCACATCCTTTCTATAGTGGGGGCCCCAGAACTGGATGCAATACTCCAGATGTGGCCTCACTAGTGGCAAATAAAGGGATAATCACTGCTCTAACAGTTTGTAATTGGGTTCCTAAATACCTCCGAAGGTCTGGTCCTAAGTGATTTGCCGAGGTCACGCACTAAGTTAGAGGCAGAACTTTGTAACCCAGATCTCCCAGGTCTCAGTACAGAGTGTTACCAGAAACCATCTTCAGTCTCGTTATCACACCACGTGAGGGCATTCGTTCCACCAGGGAATTATTTGCCTGGAGCTGCTGTTGTGCCCGGTGTGTTGCTGAGGAAAGCATTACTGTGATGTAGGATTGGAATGGATCCAAGAGTTCAGCAGAGGAGCTGATGGAGGAACCAACTAGCCACACTAGTTACTGACTGACGTCTTGGATGATCTGTTTTGCAACCAGGACCTGAGCTCGCATCAGAAAATGTCACCATCAAACCACAATGAACTAGGTGAGAAGGCTGCCTTGTGACAGTGGTTAACAAGCATTCGGAAGGTGGTAGGGCCTGATGCCCAGCTGCTGTGAATTGGCCCTGTTTACGGTTGCATCAAAGGGGCTGCAGCCCTAGCTTGTGCAAAGCAGAAACAAAAAACAGGACTATGTAGCACTTTAAAGACCAACAAGATGGTTTATTGGGTGATGAGCTTTCGTGGTCCAGACCCACTTCCTCGGATCAAAGCAGTTTGTCTTCTAATGTGCAAAGTGATGCGCACTGGGAAAAGCACCCCAGCTACACAGACGCAATGATGGGGTCGGCACTGGCTTCTGCCACCCCAGAGTGAGATTTTGGCATTTCCAGGGATTGCACTCAATGCCCAGCAGCCGTCTCAGAGGTTAACAGAGGGTGAGGCGCTGTGAGAGTTTCCTGGAATCCAGTTCCTTACCAGGCCTCGTACTTAATAAGCAACTTGGCTGTAGCCAGGCGAAAAGAGTCTGCCTTGAAGCATTGAATGTTTCCTCGAGCCCCTGGGTTGATGAGTTTGGGATCCACAGGGATTTGAGAGCAGCCTTCAATTTCCTGAAGGGAGGTTCCAAAGAGAATGGAGAGAGGCTGTTCTCAGTAGTGATGGATGGCAGAACAAGGAGCAATGGTCTCAAGTTACAGTGCAGGAGGTCGAGATTGGATATTAGGAAAAACAATTTTCCCTAGGAGGGTGGGGAAGCACTGGGATGGATTCCCTAGGGAGGGGGTGGAAATTACATCCCTATAGGTTTTTAAGTCCCAGCTTGTTGAAACCCTGGCTGGGATGATCTAGCTGGGGTTGGTCCTGCTTTGGACAGGGAGCTGGATTCAATGACCTCCTGAAGTCTCTTCCAGCCCTGCTGCGACTCTGCATTTTGTAGAAGAAGAGGTGGTATTAAATTGGGAACAGGAGGGGAGCCTGGGACCCAGCAGTGAGAGGAAATGAGAGAGGTAATGGGAGCCTGTTATGGGGCAACGGGGATGGAAATAGAACATAGATATTGAAGAATAAGACAATCTGTGTAATGAGACGTGGACCCCCCCCCCCACACACACACATACACACACACTGGGAAAAAATGGACAGCTTTGGATTACATTCTTATGAAAATCTTCAAGGCTCGTTATTACCCTGAATAGCCCCTAAATGTCACTGCCCCACAGACTCATCAAAGGCCCCAGTCCCAGATCTAGCACTGAGCAGGACTGAGGGCTAGATCGGCGCAGCCAGCAAAGGGTGGCATGTCCCTGCCCTGCAGGATCCCAATGGCCTGGCCCAGCAGCTGGGTTCCCACTGGCAGTGCCCAGGGGAGGGCAGCTCAGACACACAAGAGATGGGGATTACCTGCTGGGCCAGGAGGCACAGCTGGGATCGGTCACACTCCAGGCGGGCGCTGCTGTGCTGGGGTCCCTGCTCACAGAGGCTGTCACCGTATCTCTGCTCCCAGCTCCGTCGCTCCCAGCGGCTGCCGGGGTCTGTCCTTTCTCAGACGCCAAGGGGGAAACAGCAAAGCAGCGTGGGTGGGGGTGTGGGGACCGGTCAGTGTGACGGGAGGTTGTTAGGTGGAAAGACGGGCAAAGAGTCCCATGGAGACACAGAGCCTGATCCAAAGCCTGGTCAGCCCCATGTCCTCTTGCTCCAATGGGCTTCGGAGCAGCCCTGAAGGGCCTGGGTCCAAAAAACTGGCAGGGATCGAAAATCAGTGGGAGATTGTGGCTCAATCACAGGGACCCCTTTGGAACCCAGCCCGTGTTTGCATCCATCACCAGAGTGAGTTAGGGCAGGGCTGTTCTCCCCAATGGGCAGGTGGGGAAACTGAGGCACAAAGCCCCCTCCCTTTCCCCCCATCTCCAGAGCAAGTCAGGGCAGGGCTGTGCTCCCCAATAGACAGGTGGGGAAACTGAGGCACACTATCCTCATTGCAAGAGCAAGTGAAGGCAGGGCTGTCCTCCCCAATGGGCAGGTGGGGAAACTGAGGCACGACCCCCCCTCCCTTCCCCCCATCGCCAGAGCAAGTCAGGGCAGGACTGTGCTCCCCAATAGACAGGTGGGGAAACTGAGGCACACTGTCCTCATTGCAAGAGCAAGTCAAGGGAGGGCTCTTCTCCCCAATGGGCAGGTGGGGAAACTGAGGCACGCTGCCCTCATTGCAAGAGCAAGTCAAGGCAGGGCTGTGCTCCCCAATAGACAGGTGGGGAAACTGAGGCACGCTGCCCTCATTGCAAGAGCAAGTCAAGGGAGGGCTCTTCTCCCCAATGGGCAGGTGGGGAAACTGAGGCACGCTGTCCTCATTGCAAGAGCAAGTCAAGGGAGGGCTCTTCTCCCCAATGGGCAGGTGGGGAAACTGAGGCACGCTGCCCTCATTGCAAGAGCAAGTCAAGGCAGGGCTCTTCTCCCCAATGGGCAGGTGGGGAAACTGAGGCACAAAGCCCCCTCCCTTTCCCCCCATCTCCAGAGCAAGTCAGGGCAGGGCTGTGCTCCCCAATAGACAGGTGGGGAAACTGAGGCACACTATCCTCATTGCAAGAGCAAGTGAAGGCAGGGCTGTCCTCCCCAATGGGCAGGTGGGGAAACTGAGGCACGACCCCCCCTCCCTTCCCCCCATCGCCAGAGCAAGTCAGGGCAGGACTGTGCTCCCCAATAGACAGGTGGGGAAACTGAGGCACACTGTCCTCATTGCAAGAGCAAGTCAAGGGAGGGCTCTTCTCCCCAATGGGCAGGTGGGGAAACTGAGGCACGCTGCCCTCATTGCAAGAGCAAGTCAAGGCAGGGCTGTGCTCCCCAATAGACAGGTGGGGAAACTGAGGCACGCTGCCCTCATTGCAAGAGCAAGTCAAGGGAGGGCTCTTCTCCCCAATGGGCAGGTGGGGAAACTGAGGCACGCTGTCCTCATTGCAAGAGCAAGTCAAGGGAGGGCTCTTCTCCCCAATGGGCAGGTGGGGAAACTGAGGCACGCTGCCCTCATTGCAAGAGCAAGTCAAGGCAGGGCTCTTCTCCCCAATGGGCAGGTGGGGAAACTGAGGCACGCTGTCCTCATTGCAAGAGCAAGTCAAGGCAGGGCTCTTCTCCCCAATGGGCAGGTGGGGAAACTGAGGCACGCTGTCCTCATTGCAAGAGCAAGTCAAGGGAGGGCTCTTCTCCCCGATGGGCAGGTGGGGAAACTGAGGCACGCTGTCCTCATTGCAAGAGCAAGTCAAGGCAGGGCTCTTCTCCCCAATGGGCAGGTGGGGAAACTGAGGCACACTGCCCTCATTGCAAGAGCAAGTCAAGGGAGGGCTCTTCTCCCCGATGGGCAGGCGGGGAAACTGAGGCACACTGCCCTCATTGCAAGAGCAAGTCAAGGGAGGGCTCTTCTCCCCGATGGGCAGGCGGGGAAACTGAGGCACGCTGTCCTCATTGCAAGAGCAAGTCAAGGGAGGGCTCTTCTCTCCAATGGGCAGGTGGGGAAACTGAGGCACGCTGTCCTCATTGCAAGAGCAAGTCAAGGGAGGGCTCTTCTCTCCAATGGGCAGGCGGGGAAACTGAGGCACGCTGTCCTCATTGCAAGAGCAAGTCAAGGGAGGGCTCTTCTCTCCAATGGGCAGGTGGGGAAACTGAGGCACGCTGTCCTCATTGCAAGAGCAAGTCAAGGCAGGGCTCTTCTCCCCAATGGGCAGGTGGGGAAACTGAGGCACGCTGTCCTCATTGCAAGAGCAAGTCAAGGGAGGGCTCTTCTCTCCAATGGGCAGGTGGGGAAACTGAGGCACGCTGTCCTCATTGCAAGAGCAAGTCAAGGGAGGGCTCTTCTCCCCAATGGGCAGGTGGGGAAACTGAGGCACGCTGTCCTCATTGCAAGAGCAAGTCAAGGGAGGGCTCTTCTCCCCAATGGGCAGGTGGGGAAACTGAGGCACGCTGTCCTCATTGCAAGAGCAAGTCAAGGCAGGGCTCTTCTCCCCAATGGGCAGGTGGGGAAACTGAGGCACGCTGTCCTCATTGCAAGAGCAAGTCAAGGCAGGGCTCTTCTCCCCGATGGGCAGGTGGGGAAACTGAGGCACGCTGTCCTCATTGCAAGAGCAAGTCAAGGCAGGGCTCTTCTCCCCAATGGGCAGGTGGGGAAACTGAGGCACGCTGTCCTCATTGCAAGAGCAAGTCAAGGCAGGGCTCTTCTCCCCGATGGGCAGGTGGGGAAACTGAGGCACGCTGTCCTCATTGCAAGAGCAAGTCAAGGGAGGGCTCTTCTCCCCGATGGGCAGGTGGGGAAACTGAGGCACACAGCACCTCAAGGCGGCCGGGGACACCCTCAGTTCCAGGCTGGAGATGAGGGGGGGGGGCGGGGCACGCGAGCTGCCAGAGGCTCGGGCCGGGGGTGGGGGTAGGGGCGGGGCCGGGGGCGGGGCCAGTCCCAATGCGGCTGCTGCGGGCGGGAGACCCGAGAGGCCCATGACGCGGTGACAGTGCGGGCAGGCGCCCAAGCCCCGCCCCCACCACGCGCCACCGTCTCCTCGCGCTTTTCCCGCCCGGCGCTCGGGCGCGTGCCCAGAGCGGCCGTTAACGGCTGCCGGCGGCCGTTCGGTGCGACTGGCACGTGCGCCCGACCTCCCCCCTCCAGGTCTCGCGCTTTTCCCGCCCGGCGCTCGGGCGCGTGCCCAGAGCGGCCGTTAACGGCTGCCGGCGGCCGTTCGGTGCGACTGGCACGTGCGCCAGACCTCCCCCTCCCCCCCCCCCCCCAGGTCTCGCGCTTCCCGCCCGCTGCTGCTGTTACGCCGCCTCGCGCTCCGGCCCGGCTCCCACATACTGGGAGGCCTCTCCGGGGGGGGGGGGGGGCTGCCTGGGGGGGGGGGGACCCCCCCAACCCCTTCTGGCCGATCTCCCTCAGATCTGAATTCAAGTGGGTCGGGTATTTTTTTCACCCCCCCCCCCCCCCCCGCCATGTGTGTGCACCTGCCTCAGGTGGGCCTGGGGCCTCCCATGAGTCTGTGGGGCAGCGACACCTCGTGGCTGTACAATGGGCTTCGCCTCCTAGGGAGCCGTGGATGTCCTATCCCTAGACTGTAGTAAGGCATTTGATACGGTCTCGCATGATATTCTTATTGATAAACTAGGCAAATATAACTTAGATAGGGCCACGATAAGGTGGGTGCATAATTGGCTGGATAACCGTAGTCAGAGAGTTGTTGTTAACGGTTCTAAATCCTGCTGGAAAGGGATAACAAGTGGAGTTCCTCAAGGGTCTGTTTTGGGACCCGTACTGTTCAATATCTTCATCAATGATGTAGATATTGGGATAGAGAGTACGCTTATTAAGTTTGCAGATGATACCAAACTGGGTGGGGTGGCAACGTCTTTGGAGGATAGGGACATAATTCAAAATGACCTTAGCAAGTTAGAGAAATGGTCAGAGGTAAACAGGATGAGGTTTAATGAAGAGAAATGCAAAGTGCTCCACTTAGGAAGGAACAATCAGTTCCATACATACAAGATGGGAAGCGACTGTCTAGGAAGGAGCATGGCGGAAAGGGATCTAGGGGTCATAGTGGACCACAAGTTGAATATGAGTCCACAGGGTGATGCTGTTGCAAAAAAAGCAAATAGGATTCTAGGTTGTCTCAACAGGTGTGTTGTAAGCAAAACTCGTGAAGTCGTTCTGCCGCTCTACTCTGCGCTCGTTCGGCCTCAGCTGGAGTACTGTGTCCAGTTCTGGGCGCCACATTTCAAGAAAGAGGTGGAGAAATTGGAAAGGGTACAGAGAAGAGCGACAAGAATGATGAAAGGTCTAGAGAACATGACCTATGAAGCCAGGCTTCATGAACAGGGCTTGTTTAGTTTGGAAAAAAGAAGATGAAGGGGGGACATGATAGCGGTTTTCAAATATCTAAAAGGGTGTCACAAGGAGGAAGGAGAAAATTTGTTCCTCTTGGTTTCTGAGGACAGGACAAGGAGTAATGGGCTTAAAGTGCAGCAGGGGAGGTTTAGGTTGGACATTAGGAAAAAATTCCTAACTGTCAGGGTGGTCAAATATTGGAATAAATTGCCAAGGGAGGTGGTGGAATCTCCCTCTCTGGAGATATTTAAGAACAGGTTAGATAGACATCTGTCAGGGATGGTGTAGACGGAGGTTGGTCCCGCCTTGAGGGCGGGGGGCTGGACTCGATGACCTCTCGAGGTCCCTTCCAGTCCTATTATTCTATGATTCTATGCAAAGGGCGCTGGGACTTGGGGCTGCACCGGACAGAGCAACCACGTGCAGGGTGCAGGGGCTGGCAGGGGCGGGGGCCACAGTCTGGCTACCCGGCCTGGGTTCACCTGCCCCCGGGAGGTCTGGCTCTGAGCAGAGGTGGGGGACAGGACTCTTGGGTTCTTTGCCCGACTTTGGGAGAGAAGTGGAGTGGAGTGGTTAGTGTGTGTGGGGGGGAAGGGGAGCCAGGGACATCTGGAATCTCTCCTAGCTGTGGGGTATAGTGGTTAGAGCAGGAGGGGGGGGGCAGCTCCATCCTGAGCTCTGAGAGAGGAGTGGGGGCTAGTGGTTAGAGCAGAAAGGGACTGTACTCCAGGACTCCTGGCTTCTCTCTCCAGCTATGGGAGGAGAGTGGCAGGTAGTGGTCACAGTTGGGGGGCCCGGGGAGGCAGGACTCTTGGATTGTTTCCCAGCTGTGGGAGGGGAGTAGTGGTTAGAATTAGTATTACGGGGGTGGATTAGGAGCCAGGACTTTGGGGATCTCTCCCATCTCTGGGAGGGTAGTGGAGGCAAGTGGTTGGAGCAGGGAGTGGGGGTGGAGTCAGGACTCCTGGAATTTCTCCCGGCTCAGGAGGGGACTGGGGTGCAGTGGTTAGGACCAGGCAAGGATTGAATGTTAGGATGACAGATAGAGGAGGTAGAATCACACCTGCTGTGGGGGGAGGAGAGACCAGAGCGCATTCAGGAACAGACCCAAATGCAGGCTGGGAATCCAGTCAATCAAGCACCAAGTGCAACAGTTGACCCCTCCTCTGGCTGGTGACCCCTCCCTCCCGCTAGATTCTTTGTGCCTTGCCCTGTCCCTCCTGCCAGCTGGGACTGGCACAGCCGAGGGGCTGGTGGGGATTTACGCTGGTGCAGCAGAGCAAGTTTGGATCATGCCCCTCAGCCAGGATCTGCCCTGGGAGGCCCCCCTCACCCATGTCCATGCGGAAGCCACGCTGCCAGCAGTGAAAGAAACTTAAAATGTCTGACAGGTCCTGTCCCATTGCACCTTGGGGTCCTGCCAGCTATGTAAATAGCTCCCTGCTGGTTTTTGTCGCAGCTCAGAACGAGAGAGAGGCTGGAGAACCTGTACGAGCCCATCAGGGAGATAGAGCTGTCGGTTTTCCCATTCCGTGATTTCTCTGCAGGAGTTTCCATATGGCCTGTCAGGGCAATGGACACATCCACCCCTAGGGAACTCCCGCTCTGCTCCTAGCCAGAGAGCTGGGCCTGGGAATGTTAAACTCTTATATAACAGCGAGGTCAAATATATTTATAGTGCAAAAGATTAGAAACTTACCAGGAACTCTTGCTTTCACCATGAACACCCTGGTTACGTTTACACTGCAGGCTTTTTGCGCAAGAACAATTGTTCTTGCGCAAAAACTTGCTGAGCATCTACACTACACGCGTGTTCTTGCACAAGTAAATTTACAGTAAAGTGTCGGAACAGAGGGATTCTTGCGCAAGAGTTATTCCTCTCCCCATGAGGAATAAGCCCTTTTGCGCAAGGAGGCAGTGTGGATGGGCAATAGGAGTTTCTTGCACAAGAAACTCCTATGGCTAAAATGGCCATCAGAGCTTTCTTGCCAACAGAGCGTCCACACTGCCATGGATACTCTTGTGCAAAATCACATGGCAGTGTGGACACGCTCTTGCACAAAACAGTTATTGTACAAGAAGCTAGGAGTGTAGACTTAGCCACAAAGTGGCGAAAACCACACTGATATCTCTAATAGCAGACACACATAGCTAGGCAAAGGCAGCAAAGCAGCACTTAAGAACTGATTTGTGCTTGGCGAAGACTAAAATTGCAACAGGATATGGGTAGTTAGAGATGTAACTTTTGGGCACCGGCTGACACGCTTCCTGCTCCCACATTGTCTGCCCTTCTGAATTTCCCATTCCTGTGGAAATGTAAATAAGTATAATTAACTAGACATGTTCAAACTCCCACCCTTTTTGCACAACTGTAAACATTGAAAAAGATGAAAAAGGAAAAAAAGTTCTTAAAATGAACATTGATCTGATCCTTCAAAATGATAAAAAAATTAATTAAATTCTGCCCAAACTAAATATACTTCCGTGGGTTCTACAGCGTTTCCTATTTTAATACTAGAAGATCTTTGTTAATATCCCTGCAACAGGGAAACTTCTCTAGTGTAAATAACTCCTGCATGATCCAAAGCCATGTTACACAGACTGTGCACTGGGGATTTGTGTGGTTATCCTGGGCTGATTTGTTAGGGTATGTCTCCACTAGCCCCCTAGTTCGAACTAGGGAGGCTAATGTAGGCATTCGAAGTTGCAAATGATGCCCGGGATTTAAATATCCCGGGCTTTATTTGCATCTTCCCGTCCGGGCGCCATTTTTAAATCCCCTTAGTCCGAACTAACTGCCCGCGGCTACACGCGGCAGTCAGACATTAACTCGACCTAAATTCTTAGTTCAAGTTAATTGTTACTCCTCATTACCGCCACGGGGGAGCAAGCGGCCATTTGGGCCCCACACTCTCCATGCAGCACGGGCCACCCAGAGGGAACAGCCAGCATTTCAGGCAACAGCGCCGCCCAGAGGGAACAGCCAGCATTTCAGGCAACAGCGCCCCGCAGAGGGAACAGCCAGCATTTCAGCAACAGTGCCGCCCAGAGGGAACAGCCAGCACTTCAGCATTTCAGCGTTACAGACTCTCAGACATTTGGCTACTATATATGGGTATGTCTACACTACAAAGTTAATTCGAACTAACAGACGTTAGGCCAGGCATGTCCAAAGTCCGGCCCCCAGGCCAATTGCGGCCCGTGTTCCGGTTTAATACGGCCCCCCAGGTAATTTGGCAATATCTATCTTTTATGGCCCCCAACGAATCCATATGTATTGAGATGAATACATTGTAAAATCTCAGTTAATGTCAGTTGGTCTAAATCAGTTATAAATATATTTGGACACAACATGTATACTTGGTGTTATGTTCCTGTTCATATTTTTTTAACTTAAAAGTTGACAGACAACCTTTATTACCAATAATATGTAATGTATTTTACAATGTTCCTGACATATATTTCAGCTTCCTGGATTTTTTTTTCATCTCGCCTTCAGATATGAAAGGCAGAGTGATTTAACACCTGTTTAGATTTGTCATCCATGTGACGAAATGAAAAGTATGCCGTTTGCAATAAACTTTGCATAAAATAGTTAATTTGCATTTAATTTTAATGGTTCAAAGAATGTCAGGCAAAATGGTCGGCCCTCACGCATGCTCACTTCATCAAATCTGGCCCTCTTTGAAAAAAGTTTGGACACCCCTGCGTTAGGCGCTACACATAAAAACCGCTAGTTCGAACTTAATTCGAACTAGCGGAGCGCTTAATTCGAACTAGGTAAACCTCATTCCACAAGGACTAACGCCTAGTTCGAATTAAGTAGTTTGAATTAAGGGCTGTGTAGCCATTTAATTCGAACTAGTGGGAGGCTAGCCCTCCCCAGCTTTCCCTGGTGGCCACTCTGGACACCACCAGGGAAACTTCTGACCCTCTCCCAGCTCCGGAGCCCTTAAAGGGGCACGGGCTGGCTACGATGCCCGTGCCAGGTGCAAGCCTGCCAGCACCTAGCCAGCAGGCCCTGCACCTGGCACGGCTCGAGCCAGCCACCCGCCAGCACCCAGCCCTCCGCCTCTTCCCGGGACCAGGCTGGCGGCTCCCAGGAGCCTGCCCGGGTCCGCAAGAGGCGGGTGCCCGCCTGGTCTAGTGCAGACATCGTGGACCTCATCCACGACCTCCGCACTAGGCACAGGAAAGTGACTGTCTAGGGCAGAATAGCTGCCAGCCTGGCCACCCAGGAGCAGGTTTGCATGAAAATCAGGGTGGTCCAGTGAGACCCCCCGACCCTGAGCTTAGAATGGCCGTACTGGGTCAGACCAAAGGTCCATCTAGCCCAGTAGTCTGTCTGCCGACAGCGGCCAACACTAGGTACCCTGGAGGGGATGGACCGAAGACAATGACCAAGCCATTTGTCTCGTGCCATCAATCTCCAGCCTTCCACAAATAGAGGCCAGGGACACCATTTCTACCCCCTGGCTAATAGCACTCCATGGACCCAACCTCCATGAATTTATCTCTCTTCTCTTTAAACTCTGTTATAGTTCTAGCCTTCACAGCCTCCTGCAGCAAGGAGTTCCCTCACCTCCTTCCACTTACCCCTCCCTAGCCCCCCTTCCTGATGTGCAAAATAAAGGACACGTGTGTTCAAAAATAGAAACTCTCTTTATTGAACAGAACTCGGGGAGACTGGGAAAAGGAGGTGGGAGAGGGGAAGAGAGAGGGTGGGAGAGGGGAGGGCAACTGGGACTTTTCAGCTTAGAAAAGAGGAGATGGAGGGGGGACAGGATAGAGGTCTCTAAAAGCATGAGTGGGGTGGAGAGGGTGCATACAGAAAAGTTCTTCATTAGTTCCCATAAAGAAGGACTAGAGGACACCAAAGGAAAGGAATGGGTAGCAGGGTTCAAACTAATAACAGAAAGTTCTTCTTCACAAAGCAAAGAGTCAACCTGTGGAACTCCTTGCTGCAGGAGGCTGTGAAGGCTAGAACTGGAACAGAGTTTAAAGGGAAGTGAGATCAAGTCATGGAGGTTGGGTCCATGGAGTGGTATTAGCCAGGGAGTAGGAGTGGTGTCCCTGCCCAAGGTTTGTGGAAGGCTGGAGAGGGATGGCACGAGACAAATGGCTTGGTCACTGTCTTCGGTCCATCCCCTCCAGGGTCCCTAGGGTTGGCCGCTGTCGGCAGACAGGCTACTGGGCTAGATGGAGCTTTGGTCTGACCCAGGACGGCCATTGTAAGCTCAGGGCTCAGGGTCGGGGGTCTCAGTGGACCCCCTTGATTTTCATGCACACCTGCTCCTGGGTGGCCAGGCTGGCAGCTCTCCTGCCCTAGACGGCCACCTTCCTGTGCCTAGTGCGGAGGTCGTGGACGAGGTCCACGATGTCAGCACTAGCCCAGGCGGGTGCCCGCCTCTTGCGGTCCTGGGCAAGCTCCCGGGAGCCGCCAGCCTGGTCCCGGGAAGAGGCGGAGGGCTGGGGGGCATCGGGTGGGTGGCTTGATCCGTGCCAGGTGCAGGGTCTGCTGGCTGGGTGCTGGCAGGCTTGCACCTGGCATGGGCACCGTAGCCAGCCCGTGCCCCTTTAAGGGGTCCGGGGCCGGGAGGGGGGCAATAGAGTTTCCCTGGTGTTGGCCAGAGTGGCCAGCAGGGCAAGCTGGGGAGGGCTAGCCTCCCACTAGTTCGAATTAAGGGTCTACACAACCCTTAATTCGAACTAGTAAATTCGAACTAGGCTTAATCCTCGTGGAATGAGGATTACCTAGTTCGAACTAAGCGCTCGGTTAGTTCGAATTAAATTCGAACTAACAGAGCGCTAGTGTAGCGCCTATGAAAGGTAGTTCGAACTAACGTCTGTTAGTTCAAACTAACTTTGTAGTGTAGACATACCCTTAGGGTGCATCTTCACAGCAGGGCTTAACTCGAAATGAGCTTCGCCACTTGAGCTACGTAGCTTATTTCGAAATTGGGAGTGCCTACAAAGCTCTTATTTTGAAACAGAGCACTCTTCCTCCAACTTCCCTTACTCTTTGTACGATGAGGATTACAGGAGTCAGAGTAAGAAGTCCTTCAGCTTGGCAGTATTTTCACACACGTTCAAAATAACTGCCTGCTGTGTAGACGCAACTAAGTGATTTTGAAATAACACTAGTTATTTGAAAATGATGTCGCTGTATAAACTAAGGATGTTAAGGACTAGTCGACTAGTAACCCCTCCGCTACCTCTATCAGAGGCAGCAAAGGGGGAGGAATAAGGGGTACTTCAAAGTGGCAGTGCCGCATGGAGCCCGGGATCAGCTGTTCAGCGCTGCCCCTTTGAAACATCACCACAGAGTTTGAAAGAGAGAGCGCCACATGGAGCCCGGGGTCAGCTGGGGACTCCCTTGCTGACCCCCAACTCTGTGCAGCATTTCTGCAGAACCCAGAGTCAGCTGAGTCCCCAGCTAATCCCGGGCTCTAGTGACATTTGTTTCTCTCCTGAATCACGGCAAAATGCAAACTTCCCACTGTGTGTGGGTGTCATTTTTTGGTGCAGAATTCCCAGCCCCTGGGCCCCCTGCCCAGTGGCCTGGGTAGGTTACAGAGGACCCAAAGAGGCAGCTGTCTAATGTACATTGGCTTTTATGTTTTGAACAAAGGATTTCCTGGGGCGCAGTAAAGGAATCTTTGATCACTGGATCGGGCTCCACAGGAAACCGGGCTAGACCTGAAAATAGGCCAATGGCACCGACTTCAACAACTGGTGAGTCCCCTTTTCTTCTATTAACTCAGTAAATGTTGCGGCTTCTATTTAAAACAAGAGACTGGCCTTGTGGTTAAAACCCAGGCCTGTGATTTGGGCAATGGGGGTTCAGTGCCAGACTCTCCCCTACATTTGTAGTGTGACCTGGGGTGACTTGCTCAGGGCTGGATTGTCACTGCAGGGGAAGCTGCTCCAGCAGCCGTGGAGGGTTCTTCATGGTTTGTTGCTGTTGCAGGTTTCCAATCGCAGGCGGAGAACAATGCGCTTTTCTGAGCCGCAGTGGGGTTCTCAGTTCAGGCTGCTGGAACAGTGAACGCTGGATCTGCAGCAAACCAGCCCAGAAAGTGAAATGAAGTCACTGTTGCCTGAATGAGGTGGCCTGGTCCTGTCAGTGGGGCCGTCCCAAGCTGCATCAGCGTGTGCAGCACTCGATGTGCTGGCAAAGAGGGGCAGCCCCAGCATTAAGGAAGAGAGACGCTTGTTGAAGGACAGCACAGAGCTCCCCCGGGAGTCTCTGCCACCCATCGGCCTGGTTAGGGCGCCCGCCTACTTTCACCTCAGCTCCCACCATTTTTACCCTGTGGGTTTTCCAGTCCCAAGCCATCTGCCAGTACAGGCAGCCTGGCGGGACAGGTGGCAGCAGGGCCTGCTGGGAGTGGACGCAGGGGATAGAAGCCCAAGCTCTGACCTATGGTACAGGGAAGGGAGGGGAAGCTTTTGACTTGGAAACTAGCAGGGAGCAGCTGAGCCTGCAGTGTCCTTCCCAATCAGAGACCCGGGATGGGAGCCGCAGGGCTGGGCCAGTCACCAGTGATGTCGTGCGGGGCTGGCTGGAGATGTGCTGTCCCTGCAGCGGTGGAGCCAAGTGACTGGGTGAGTCCTGCAGCCTGGGGGAAGGACTCAAACTCCTGCAGATGGTTTGGAGTCCCTGCTGAGAGCTCTGGGGGAATATGGAAAGAAGCCCTGGGCATGAGGAGAACAATGGACTGTGCAAGGACAGACGGGTGTGTATGTACATAGCGTGTTTATATTTGTATAGCACTTGTAATTATGAACATGTGTATAGTAGAAAACAAAGTTTTCTAACGATATATTTTTATATATAATAAAAGCATCCCTGAGGGAAGCTGATTTAATTTCGTAAACCTTAAGTCCTTATAATGAATTCCAGTGGAAACGGGGTAGGTTTAGACAGGAAATAGTTAAAATAGGAAAAGTTAAAAATCACTTAGAAACGTTAGATGTCTGCAGGTCCCCAGGGCCTGAAGAAATGCATCCTAGACCAGTGTTACGAGTACCCTGAGGGGTACACCAGAGAAGTCTGGGGGGGTACATCAACAGAAGTGAAATTTGGCAAAAAATGTCTGGGATTTTGCCCTAAAAAGTTGATCAGGGAGGGGGCGGCAGCACATGTCTGTCCAAATGAACAGGAGTGGTGCAGCTGGACATTAACAACCTCTCTGCACATGCACTCCAGTGCCTGGTGGAAAAAGCATGTGGATCTCACCAGAGCTACCACCACTGCAGCCAGGGCAGTTCCAAGCTGAGAGGCCGGGGTTCAGTGGGGAGGAAAAAAAAGTCACTTCCACGGCTGCCTCCCCTCGTTTGGTTCCTCTCTGGCAGCCTCCCCAGAGTGCTCTAGAAGCGAGGGCGGCTGAACCTGGAGATGCGCGTTACCCCAACTCTCACCCCCACCAGCAGCTAAGTACCACGCATCCTCCTGGCCCCTTCTTCTTGGCGCTGTGGAGAGGAGCGCAAAGACGGTGGCGCTGCACAATAAGCTTTGTTCCACGTCAGTGGCATAGAAAGGGGGTGGGGTGGCCAGTTGCCCCCAGGCACCACGCGAGGGGCACCGGGCTGGGGTGGGAACATTCAGCCCCACGTGGTGAGCCCGGCACTGGCAGGCCACTTGCTCCTTGCAGACAAGCCAGGGAGGCAGGGCTGGGCAGCAGGAGCAGACGCTTCAATGGTGACTGGCTTTGGGGGAGGGGAGGCAAATTGGGTTAGAGCAGGGGGGCTGGAGGTGCCTGGTTCTGGAGGAGGGGTGGGTGCATTGGGTTAGAGCGGAAGGGGAGGGGAGGGGAGGGGAGGGTTCAGTGCACTTTTTTTTTTTTGAAAAAGTGATACTTTATTTAAAAAAAGGTTGAGAAACACTATCCTAGAATACTCAGGGAGCTGATTGAGGGAGGTATCTGAGCTCTTAGCTCTCCTCTTCCAAAAGTCAGGGGCGTGGGGAGAGATTCCAGGAGCCTGGAGAAGGGCAAATCTAGTGCCCATCTCTAAAAAGGGAAATGAGAACAGGTAGCAGCCTTGTTATTTATGATCTTCCTTCCTTCCTTGCACTTTCTGGCTTCCAGTGAAGAGCCCTGGGCTGTTTGCCCTCCTCCTCTCTTCTTGGCACACGCCTGTCCACTGGCGTCTGTAGCAGCCTGTCTCGCTGCCAGGCCTGACTCAAGCTCCAGCCCGGGGGGGGGCTGGTCGGTGGAAGGGGCAACGCCCGCTGATTGTCAAACCATCTCCCAGCCACAGAAACTGCATCGCCCCACTCAGCGCAGCAGCAGCCGCTGCATCAGGCGCAGTGGTGGCGGGTTTGCAGTGAAACGGAGTTTCTTATCCGCCTTTCCACTGCCAGGACTCAGGCTAGGCCCGGAGGGTCCGTCCGTGCTGCCGAGGCGCTGGTGAGCGCGGCTTGGGGGGCGGTGGGAGCGGTACCCGGGCTGCAGGGCGCTGTCGGGGGAAAGGAGGGAACTGGGGCTGGAAGACGCGCGGCACTGGGAGCTGGATCATTCGAGGGAGGGCGTGTTGTTGGGTGGGGGAGGGGAAGGGGACTCACCCCATGGGGGGGGGGTCACACAGAGCCCAGGATAATGGGGGGGGGGGGGAGAATTTGCTTCTCTGCAGGGCTGGGACGGAGCTCCGCTTGGGGCGGGCATGAACTTGTGGGAGGTACATCTCCCACAGCAGGGAGAGGGTGAGACATACACGGAGCCTGGGGCTGTATGGGGAGGGCGGGTCGCAGGGCACTGGGCCCGGCCCCAGCTGCCTCCCCCCAAGGCGGGATGAGCGCTGCTCGGAGCTGGGTCTGTGAGAGCGGTGATCTCATGCAAACGGGCTGCCCTGGGGCTGCTCTCGTTGCGCTGTTCCGAGCCAGGGGAGCTGGAGCAGGAATGGAAAGAGAACGGTTGTGCTGCGATCTGAGGTCCCTGTCTCTTAGTCAGTGTACTGGGGTCAGGGAAGGAACCGGAGCATCCCTGTGTGTGTGTGGGGGGGGGGGGGGGGTGCACAGATCTCAGCTCCCTGCCCGCCCTTCTGGCTGCACCCTCCTCCCACCTGGGTCTGGCTGAGACACTGGACCCCCAGCTCAGCAGCTTCAGAGGGGTAGCCCAGTTAGTCTGTACAGCATAAAATCAAAAAAACAGCAAATAGTCTGGCGCTCAGATCAGCACCAGAGAGAAACCGGGCATCGCCTTTTCCTCCCCCAACATAGGGGGAGGCAGCCAACTGGACTAGAGGGAAGCGCTCTTACAAATGTGTATTACAGGCTTCCCCCTGCCCCCTCCACGGATGCCATAAACCATAGATGCCTGTTCCTACACCTGCCACTGAACTGTGGGAACGGGGCAGCTGTTGGGTATCCCCTGCTTCTGCCTTAATTCCATCCTCTCTGTGATTAGTGTGAACAAGTTCACCCGTAGAGTTCTGTGGAGATCAGGTTCTGTGCAAGTGCAAAGACTTGATAGTCCATTAGGGTTTGCAAAGTCCTTGGAATTACATACACAATTCTAAACTCAAAACTCTGGTCATCTGAAGAAGTGGGCTGTGCCCGCAAAAGTTCATGATCCCATCTACATGTTCAGTTAGTCTATAAAGTGCCACCAGACCATTTCTTGTCTTTTAAGTTTATACATAAATCTACTTGATTGAGGGGATGCAGTGGCACCCAGTGGAGACTCTGGGGGGAGTATTGACCTAGGGGTTGCAAAATCCTTGGGATATGATGTGTCATCCTAAACCAAAAGGAAAAGTTATGCAGCACTTTAAAGACTAATCTATTCTTTAAAATGCTGCATAGTTTTTCCTTTTGTTTTAGCAAGATCAGACATAGGGTACATCTAGACTACATGCCTCTGGCGATAGAGGCATATAGATTAGGCTACCTGGCATAGGAAAATGAAGCGCGGATTTAAATAATCGCTGCTTCATTTCAATTTAAATGGCTGCTGTGCTGTGCCGATCAGCTGTTTGTCAGCACAGCAGGGCAGTCTGGACGCTCCACGGTCGACATCAAAGGCATTTGTCGATTGCCCTGGTAAACCACATCCCACGAGGCAAACTGCTACACACGCAGTGGCGGGGCGTGTGCCAAGAAGGGAGGAGGGAGGGGAACAGCCCAGGGCTTTGCACTGGAAGCCAGCAAATGCAAGAAGGAAGGAAGGTCACAAATAACATGACTGCTACCCATTCTGATTTCCCCTTTTAGAGATGGGCACTAGATTTGCCCTTCCCCAGGCTTCTGGAATCTCTCCCCACGCCCCTGACTTTTCGAAGATGAGAGCTAAAGGCTCAGCTAGCTCCTGCATCAGCTCCGCGAGAATTCTACGCCAGTGCTTCTCAAACTTTTTTTTAAATAAAGTATCACTTAAAAAAAAAAAGTGCCCCCAGCCCCTCCCTCCCACTCTAACCCAATGCACCCACCTCTCCTCCAGAACCAGGCACCTTCAGCCCCCTGCTCTAACCCAATTTGCCTCCCCTCCCCCAGAGCCAGTCACCTTTGAAGCGCCTGCTCCTGCTGCCCAGCCCTGCCTCCCTGGCTTGTCTGCAAGGAGCAAGTGGCCTGCCAGTGCCGGGCTCGCCACGTGGGGCTGAATGTTCCCACCCCAGCCCGGTGCCCCTCGCGTGGTGCCAGGGGACAACTGCCCACCCCACCCCCTTTCTATGCCACTGACGTGGAACAAAGCTTATTGTGCAGCGACACCGTCTTTGCGCTCCTCTCCACAGCGCCACGAAGAAGGGGCCAGGAGGATGCCTGGTACTGAGCTGCTGGTGGGGGTGGGAGTAGGGGTAACGCGCATCTCCAGGTTCAGCCGCCCTCGCTTCTAGAGCACCCTGGGGAGGCTGCCAGAGAGGAACCGAATGAGGGGAGGCAGCCGTGGAAGTGACTTTTTTTTTCTCCCCACCAAAATCCGTCCTCTCAGCTTGGAACTGCCCTGGCTGCAGTGATGGTAGCTCAGGTGAGACCCACCTGCCTTTTCCACCAGGAACTGGGCTGCATGTGCAGAGAGGCTGTTAGTGTCCAGCTGCGCGACTCCAACTGTACATTTGGACAGACACGTGCTGCTGCCCCCTCCCTGATCAACTTTTCAGGGCAAAATCCCAGACATTTTTTGCGAAATTTCACATCTGTTGATGTACCCCCCCCCTCAGACTTCTCTGGTGTACCCCTCAGGGTACTTGTAACACTGGTCTAGGATGCATTTCTTCAGGCCCAGGGGACCTGCAGACATCTAACGTTTCTAAGTGATTTTTAACTTCTTGTTTTCCTATTTTAACTATTTCCTGTCTAAACCTACCCTGTTTCCACTGGAATTCACTATAAGGACTTAAGGTTTACGAAATTAAATCAGCTTCCCTCAGGGATGTTTTTATTTTATATAAAAATATATCGTTAGAAAACTTTACATGTTTTCTACTATACACATGTTCATAATTACAAGTTCCATACAAATATAAACACGCTATGTACATACACACCCGTCTGTCCTTGCACAGTCCAGTGCTCTCATGCCCACAGCTTCTTTCCATGCTCCCCCAGAGCTCTCAGCAGGGCCTCCAAAGCAGCTGCAGGAGTTTGAGTCCTTCCTGCAGGCTGCAGGACTCACCCAGTCACTTGGCTTCACGGCTGCAGGGACAGCGCATCTCCAGCCAGCCCCGCACGACATCACTGGTGACTGGCCCAGCCCTGCGGCTCCCACCCCGGGTCTCTGATTGGGAAGGACACTGCAGGCTCAGCTGCTCCCTGCTAGTTTCCAAGTCAAAAGCTTCCCCTCCCTTCCCTGTGCCATAGGCCAGAGCTTGGGCTTCTATCCCGTGTCCACTCCCAGCAGGCCTTGCTGGCACCTGTCCCACCAGGCTGCCTGTACTGGCTGATGGCTTTGGGACTGGAAAACCCACAGGGTTGAAATGGTGGGTGCTGAGAAGAGGTGAAAGTAGGTGGGCACCCCAAACGGGCCGATGGGTGGCAGAGACTCCCGGGGGGGGGGAGCTCTGCGCTGTCCTTCAAAGAGCGTCTCTCTTCCTTGCTGCTGGGGCTGCCCCTCTTTGTCAGCACATCGAGTGCTGCACACGCTGAGGCAGCTTGGGACAGCCCCAATGACAGGACCAGGCTGCCTCTTCCAGGCCATGGTCACTTCATTTTGCCTTCTGGTTTCTGGGCAGGTTTGCTGCAGATCCAGCGTTCACTGTTCTGGCAGCTTGAACTCGCAACCCCTCTGTGGCTCAGAAAAGCGCATTGTTCTCCACCTGTGATTGGAAACCTGCAACAGCAACAAACCATGAACAACCCTGCACGGGTGCAGGAGCAGCTTCCCCAGCAGTGAAAATCCAGCCCTGAGCAATTCACCTCAGGTCACACTGCAAATATAGGGGGAAATCAGGCACTGAACCCCCATTGTCCAAATCACAGGCCCAGGCTGTAACCACAAGGCCAGTCTCTTGTTTTAAATAGAAGCCGCAACATTTACTGAGTTAATAGAAGAAAAGGGGACTCACCAGTTGTTGAAGTCAGTGCCATTGGCCCATTTCCAGATCTGGCCCGGTTCCCTGTGGAGCCCGATCCACTGGTCAAAGAATCCTTTACTGCGCCCCAGGAAATCCTTTATTCAAAACATAAAAGCCAATGTACATTAGACAGCTGCCTCTCTGGGTTCTCTGCAACCTACCCAGGCCACTGGGCCAGGGGGGCCAGGGGCTGGGAATTTTGCATCAAGAAATGACAGCCACACGCAGTGGGAAGTTTGCATTTTGCCCTGATTCAGGAGAGAAACAAATGTCAAATGATCGGAATTTCCCGCTGACGCAATTTCCGACTTTCAATGAGCTCCGTTATTAAGCATCTCAGCTTCTTAGCAGCATCTAGACCCTGAGCACACCTGTGTTCTTAGCAACTTCTCCCGATTTTACCGAGAATCTCCTGCTGTTTGGTTCTTTTCTTAACACCCAGCTCCTGGAGATTACAAGAGTCTCGTCTTTCATTTAAAAGGTGAGTTTCTAGCCCTTGTGGCTGCAGAGAAAATGTGACCCCCTAAAAGCTACAACACGGGAACATAGCACTCTCAGAGCTCATGGAAGAAGTGGGCTGTGCCCATGAAGGCTCATGGTCCCATCTGCATGTTTCATTAGTCTTTAAGGTGCTACTAGACTATTTGTTGTTTAAGTTTTTCCAATTACAGACCAACTCGCTCTCCCCTGAAACGCTCAGAGCTGTTGTTCTAAAGTCAGTCACATGCTTTTGAAGAGCCCCATGCACAGTTACCAAATGCTGGTCTGGCAAGGCTGCTCCTGTCACATAAAAGGGGCTGGGAAGCATCTGTAATCCCCCGCTGGGAATTCCCTAGGAGCAGGGGGTTGGCACACGAGCCCCACGTAGCTCCGATTCCCTGCCCAGCGTCTGGGGAGGATCGGGGGTGGGCGGAGCACTTAGAGCTCCAGCTTTTGTGGACTGGGAGAAGTTGCCCTAAACACAAGCAGCATCTGGGGCCAGGCCAGCCCCAGGACAAACCCAGCCTAGAGCCGCCTTTGCCACCCCTACCCCGTGCAGCCCAGAATCTGTCTCACCATTTCCTGCTGCGAGTCAATCCCCACCAGGGAAGCACCGAGGGCAGAGCAGTTCTTCTGGCTGTCGGTCCAGTTTGCTTCCAGCTCTGAGAAATAGTAACACTTCCCCAGGTACCCGACCCAGCCGTCGGGACAGGCGGCCACTGGGCAGACAGCACCAGCTGAACACGGCTCACATGTCTTGGCTGGAGATGAGAAAGCAGCAGGGTGAGAGATTTTCCCGTTTCCCTCTGTAGCCAAGGGACTAAGTCTCCAGTGACACTAACAAGGAACCGACCCTGGCCCTCCACACACACACACTCTACCCCAAGGTTAGCTGAGCTTGTGCCAAGACATGTTCCCCTTTGCAACAGGGAGAGGACAGTGCCTCCCTCCTCACCCCCTACCGCCGCATGCTCTGGGTTGGAGCCACATTTCCTGCTTGGGCTCCTTTGCTGCAGCCCCAGTTTTGCCCCCTGCAGGTGCAGATGCTTCCAGTGAGACCCTGAGCACCAGGTGCAGCGATATGGACAGTGCAGGCTCCACACTCACCTGGGCGGGCAATGAGGACGCTGATAAAAATGAGGTTGAGAACCAGGCTCAGCACGGCCAGGGGAAGTGCCCAGGCCTTCAACACAGAGAGCCAACCTGTAACAGACGGAGCCGTTAGCGCTCACAGCATCCGCTCACAGGGCCAGTTCACAGACATCAATGTGGGCTGGTCGGGCAAGGCACACGACACAGGGGTATACCGCAACTCCTCCGTGTGCCAGAGGCTGCACGCCAGGACTTTCTTCCCCGACTGTCACATCAGGATCAGGGACGTGGACATGCTAGTGTCCCTGGTGGATGATGCGGCCTGGCTCATGAAGCCCTACGTGGGACACCTCAGCCCCTCCTGGCAAGCTTTCAATGCCAGGCTCAGCAGGGCTCGCATCATGGTTGAGGGGGCCTTCGGCCGACTGAAAGCCCAATTTAGATGCCTCCTCACCCACCTCGACCTCTCCCAGCACAATATTCCTCCTGTGGTGACAGCGTGCTGTCTATCTGAGGGCCTTTAAAAGCCTAAATATTTGGTGGCTGGAGGGGAGAGTGAGAGGATGAAAGAATGGTGGTGGAGACAGAGAGGAAGAAATTGGAGAGAACAATTTTGACTAGCATTAGGTAAAGGCAGCTAGGGAGGGAACCAGCCTATCGTAGGCTCCCTACCATTGAGACCTGCTGCAAAACCCCTAAATTTGGGGACTAAGGGGAGGATGCATACTCGGTGGAGGCTTGGGGAAGAGGGGCCCTTGCCACAGGCTGATATTTGGAATTAACTTTGTTGTATAAACATACTCTTTCAGAGATTTCCCCCTTCCGTGAGAACGTTATCAGTAGGGATATGAAAGTGTGAACTTGAACACGGTAACATTCACAGTTACATGCAGCGCTGTCCTTCCAGGGCTGCTGCCTCTACATCAGAGGCAGCAGCATGGCGGGAGAAGGGGTGCAGGCAGAAGCTGGTGTCCGCAGGCAGCCACCACTCCCCCTGCATATAAATGTGTAACCGGAGACCTGGGGGGTGTTTATTGGTTAGAGCGAAGCGGCTGTGTCAGTGGGAGAAGTTCCCCGCCCACCCACACTGTAACACGGTGGACATGGCCTGGCCAGAGCAGCCCACAGCTCTCCAGCCTGGCTGGCCCATTGCGCCATGCCTGCCCGTTTAAGCAGTTAACTCATTGAAGAGGGGTCTATATCTCAGATCTAAGGTCACAGGCTGCAGCAGTCTGACCTAATGGTCTGTTGAGGCCTTGGGAAGGGGACGTTGTAAGAAGGCCCCAGAAAGGTCACGGTACCTGTAGGATGGATCGTGCTGCTCTCTTCACCCGTCGGAGGGATGCTCACAGAAGCTTCTGGCTCCACCCTCTCAGCAGCACATGACTCGTTTCCCACCTCTGCTCTCTCTGACAGACGTGGGGGCTCCAAAAGTGGAGACATGGGCACTTGAACCTCCATTCTGCAGCCAGTGGTAGCTACGGCCTGTTCCCGCTGGGTCTGGCCCATTTAAAAATTTAAGCCCATTGCTTCTTGTCCTGTCCTGTCAGAGGCCAAGAAGAACAATTTTTCTCCCTCCTCCTTGTGATACCCTTTTAGATATTTGAAAACCGCTATCATGTCCCCTCTCAGTCGTCTCTTTTCCAAACTAAACAAGCCGATGGTTGCCAGGTATCCAGACAGTCCAATATTTGAGCTTTCTGTTCAGAAAACAAATTGAGAAAATAGAAATGTCCGGTATTTTCTAAATAAGATGTAATGTAGATTGTGATGTGATGTCAAGTGTGTCTGGTATTTTTGTTGAAACCCTCTGGCAACCCTAGAGAAGCCCAGTTCTTTCAGTATTCCCTCATAGCTCATGTTCTCTGCACCTTTAACCATTCTTGTTGTTCTGCACCTTTAATCATTCTTGTTGTTCTGCTCTGGACCATCTCTAATTTCTCCATCTTTTTCTTGAAATGCGGTGCCCACAACTGGACATAATACACCAACTGAGACCTAATCAGCTCACAGTAGAGGGGGAAAATGATTTACTGTGTCTTGCTCACAATACTCCTGTTAATGCATCCCAGGATCATGTTTGCTTTTTTGCAACAGCATCACACTGTTAACTACCATTTAACTTGTGGTCAACTATGGATCCCTACATCCCTTTCTGCAGTACTGCCCCCTAGACAGTCACTTCCCGTTCTGTTTGTGTGAAACTGATTGTTCCTTCCTAAGTGGAGCACTTTGCATTTGTCCCTATTAAACTTCATTCTATTGAGCTCAGACCATTCCTGCAGTTGGTCCAGATCACTTTAAATTAGGACCCTATCCTCAAAAGCACTAGTCACCAGACCCAGCTTGGTATCATCTGCAAACTTAATAAGCGTCCTCTCTAGGCCAATATCTAAATCGTTGATGAAGATATTGAACAGAACTGGTCCCAAAACAGACCCCTGCAGAACCCCACTTGTTATGCCCTTCCAGCAGGGTTGTGAACAATTAATAACTACTCTCTGAGTGGTTATCCAGCCAGTTATGCACCCACCTTATAGTAGCCCCATCTAAGTTGTATTTGCCTCGTTTATTGTTAAGAAGATCACGCGAGACCATGTAAAATGCCTTACTAAATTCTGATTTAGAAAATAGCCGACATTTCTATTTTCTCTATTTCTTTTCTGAAGAGAAAGCTCAACTACTGGGCCCCTGGCAATCCTATGGAGGCGGGGAGTTGGGCTTGAGCCAGGGTTCAAACCCTGGGGGGCTGGGGCTGCAGCAGAGACCTCCCCTGAGGGTCTTTCGGGTCAGACCCTGCTGCAAAAGTCCAGAAGTTAGAGCTGGGCAGGAAGCAGCGTTTTCAATGTTGACATGAAAATCCACAAGTTCATGTCCCTCTCCCCCGCCCCCGTTCTGATAGAAAACAGATGAGAATCCTGCTCTGCACAGTGAGATTCCAAGGGAGTTTCAGGCGGAGCTAGTGAGTCTGGAACAGGCGACGCTGACAGAACAGCCAAGGGGCTGCCAGCACCGTGGAGACAAAGACCAGGGAGCTGGGATCGGGAACTGGGCACCGCCCGCTGCTGCAGACACGGCCGGAGGCGCAGCTCCATTGACCAGCGAGGCGGGGTGCGCGGAAGAGACCCGCGGAAGCCCCGCTCGGAATTAGGCCTGTGGCCCAGGTAAGGGGGGGGCTACTCTGCCCCTCACTCCTTCCTCTACCCCCCCGCTTCATCCCCCCACGCAACCCCTTTTGCTTTTGGCCGCCTGTGCGCAGCCCTTCAGGGTCGGGTCCCTGTGGGCGCTGCCAGGACCGCCGCTGCCGGATCTCTTCCCCCCTCCCCCCACGGGGTCCCGCTCACAGCTTTCCCAGCGGCCTGGCCCTGCCCCCTGCAAAAAGCCCGGGAGTGGCTGCTCCCTCCCCTGTGAGACATGGAGATGTGCACAGGCCGCTGCCCGGGCTGGACACCGCGTAGCGAGTGTGAACCTGCCGCCCCCCCCCGTGTGTGTGTGTGTGTGTATGGAATGGGGGGAGAGTGTGCAATGTAGAAAACACCTTCCCCAGGGATTGTGTGTTGTCATGGAGCATGGGCAGCAGTAACTCGACAAGGGTGTGGTGCAGAGATGCAGGCGGGGTCAGAATCATTCGGTGGTTCCCACTTTTCGGCATCACGCCCCCTCCGCCCTTAATTTGTTTTTTTAACCCCCTCTCCTCCAACTAAAAAAAAAAAAGCAGCAACACCGAGAGGAAAGCCGGCACATGCCTCTTGCGGGTTCCGACTCCCCGCCCCCTCCGCCCCCACGGCACGTAGAAACCTTGCGTGTTCCTACCCTGGGGCCAACCCCTGGCCGGAGCCTGTCCCAGGGGGAAACACCCCACCCCTCCTGCAGCAGGGTCAAACCCCCACAGCTGCCTGCCCCGCGGCCAAACCCCCTCCACAGCACGGCATGGCCCAGCCAACCCCCCCACTCCCGCAGCGCAGCCAACCCCCACAGGCGCCTGCCCCGGGACCAAACCCCCTTCTGTGGCGCGGCCTGGCCCAGCCCGGCCAGGCCAACACCTCTGCTCCCGCGGCACGGCCAAGCCCCGGGGCCGACCAACACTCCCGCGGCACAGGGAAACCTCTGTGCTCGACTTAACCCTCCCTTACTTCACCCGTCGGAGGGATGCCCCCAGAATCTTCTGGCTCCACCCTCTCAGCAGCACACGACACATTTCCCCCCTCTGCTCTCTCTGTCAGATGTGGGGGCTCCAAAAGCGGAGACATGGGCACTTGAACCTCCATTCTGCAGCCAGTGGTAGCTATGGCCTGTTCACACTGGGTCTGGCAGGGCCGGCAGAGCCCTTCCTAAGGGCAATTTCAAAGCAGCTCCCTCGACTACATCTGAGATGGAGTTTGGATACATGGGGTGATCAGGGAACCTCTTTCAAGTAGAGCTTGATGGTGAGTTTGGCCTGAATACACTGACCAGCCAAGCTGGGTCTGAGTCCTGGTCCAACCGACTTGGGGCATCTGCACTGAAATCCCCTAGCCCAGCCCCCCAGCTGGTGAAATGACCTAGCGCCCCACTGGGGTCAGATCCCCAGCTCTGATTGATTGGCTGTGTCTGTTCTTACCAGTGATACTCAGATAATGTTAGATAATAACATGCATTCTGGCCTTGTGTTTAATTTCTAAATAGGTTTTTATGTGAATGTTGAAATGAGAAAAGAAATTAAATTAACCAGATTTGATGCTATTGGACACCCAGTAACTCAGAGAAATGTTTCAACAGGATGTGTGACGGAGCGAGGCAGCCCCGCACTGAACCTGCAGAGCCCAGCCAGGTTACCTGGCTACAGAGGCTCCTCCCTCGCAGCCCTACCGAGAATGCCCAGGCTGTAGCTCCACTATAAAAGCCTGGGGAAGGACTCACTCTGGAGAGACAGCCGGAGGAGAAGGACCTGTGAAGGGGGCTCCTGCACAGCTGTTGCCAGAGACTCCAGGACAGGCCGGAGGGGACACGTAGGCGAGCTGGTACGACCCAGGAGCTGCCTGCCGAGGAGACGCCGGCCCAGAGAGCGCAGCAAGCTGGGTGAGTACAGGGGAAGGAACCCCAGGGAACCCGGTAGGAGGTGGCCCAGGGCAGCAGCAGGAGTGGGAGTAGCCTCTGCTGCCCAGAGAACCGAGGCGCATTTTGGCTGGATTGCCTTGCTGAGGGAGTGACCTGCTACCCGGTCACTCTCAGGGCCCTGGGCCAGGACCTGGTGGAGTAGGGTGGGCCCAGGTCCCCCTACTTGGGGTGTGTCCCCGCTACAACCCTAAACTGTTCTGGACTCAGATCGGAGGTCCTTGGCCATGTCTTAAAGGGCCAGCGTTAAACCGTGTTGTGGACTCAGGCCAGAGAGCCGTGGACTTAAGAGGGTAGGTGGGAGTGGCCCGCCACAGGGTGAGAGTGACATATTGTGTTGTGCTGTGGCATTATAAAAGCCTAATTTTTCTCTTTCTATGTGTCATTCACACCACCTTTTAATGATGCTCAGTAATCATCTGGATTCACTTATCTTTTAGTTGAACTAATATTCTACTTTACTAGAGAAGCTGTGTTAGTCTGTAACTTAAAAAAATCTTAAACAACGGTCCAACGACCATCCCAGATAGATGTCTGTCTAACCTGCCCTTAAATATCTCCCGCAATGGAGAGTCCACAACCTCCCTAGGCAACTTATTTCAGCACCCTGACAGTTACTACATTTTCCTAATGTCCAACCTAAACCTCCCTTGCTGAAATTTAAGCCCATAGCGTCTTGTCCTGTCAGAGGCCAAGAAGAACAATTTTTCCCCCTCCTCCTCGTGAAACCCTTTTAGATACTTGAAAACCACTATCATGTCCCCTCTCAGTCATCTCTTTTCCAAACTAAACAAGCCAATGGTTGCCAGGTATCCAGTTTTGCACCAGACAGTCCAGTATTTGAGCTTTCTGTTAAGAAAACAAATTGAGAAAATAGAAATGTCCGGTATTTTCTAAATAAGATGTAATGTAGATTGTGATGTGATGTTAAGTGTGTCCGGTATTTTTGTTGAAAC
The DNA here is from genome assembly GCF_049634645.1 of Pelodiscus sinensis. Lineage (NCBI taxonomy): Eukaryota > Metazoa > Chordata > Testudines > Trionychidae > Pelodiscus > Pelodiscus sinensis. Next base: position 12,302,567 of record NC_134742.1, read on the forward strand.
CATCTAGCAACCCTAAAGAAGCCCAGTTCTTTCAGTATTCCCTCATAGCTCATGTTCTCTGCACCTTTAATCATTCTTGTTGCTCTGCTCTGGACCATCTCAAGCAGAGAATACAAGCAGAGAGAGGGTAAGTTTAGAAGATAGGATACACAAAGAACAAGTTAAAAATCACTTAGGAAAGTTAGATGTCAGCAGGTCACCAGGTCCTGATGAAATGCATCCCAGGATACTCAAGGAGCTGACAGAGGAGGAATCTGAGCCTTTAGCTATGATTTTTGAAAAATCATGGCAGACGGGAGATTCCAGAAGACTAGAAAAGGGCAAATATTGTGCCCATCTATAAAAAGGGGAATAAGAACCACCCAGGAAACTACAGACCGGTCAGTTTAACGTCTGTTCCAGGGAAGATAATGGAGCAGGTAATTAAGGAAATCATATGCAAACACTTGGAAAGTAATAAAGTGATAGGGAATAGCCAGCATGGGTTTGTGAAGAACAAGTCATGCCACACTAATCTGATAGCTTTCTTTGATAGGATAACGAGCCTTGTGGATAAGGGAGAAGCGGTGGATGTCATATACCTAGACTTTAGTAAGGCATTTGATACGGTCTCGCATGATATTCTTATTGATAAACTAGGCAAATATAACTTAGATAGGGCCACGATAAGGTGGGTGCATAATTGGTTGGATAACGGTAGTCAGAGTTGTTGTTAACGGTGCTAAATCCTGCTGGAAAGGGATAACAAGTGGAGTTCCGCAAGGGTCTCTTTTGGGACCCGTACTGTTCAAGATCTTCATCAATGATGTAGATATTGGGATAGAGAGTACGCTTATTAAGTTTGCAGATGATACCAAACTGGGTGGGGTTGCAACTTCTTTGGAGGATAGGGACATAATTCAAAATGACCTTAGCAAGTTAGAGAAATGGTCAGAGGTAAACAGGATGAAGTTTAATAAAGAGAAATGCAAAGTGCTCCACTTAGGAAGGAACAATCAGTTCCATACATACAAGATGAGAAGCGACTGTCTAGGAAGGAGCATGGCGGAAAGGGATCTAGGGGTCATAGTGGACCACAAGTTGAATATGAGTCAACAGTGTGATGCTGTTGCAAAAAAAGCAAATATGATTCTAGGTTGTTTCAACAGGTGTGTTGTAAGCAAAACTCGTGAAGTCATTCTGCCGCTCTACTCTGTACTAGTTAGGCCTCAGCTGGAGTACTGTGTCCAGTTCTGGGCGCCACATTTCAAGAAAGATGTGGAGAAATTGGAAAGGGTACAGAGAAGAGCGACAAGAATGATTAAAGGTTTAGAGAACATAACCTATGAAGCCAGGCTTCATGAACTGGGCTTGTTTAGTTTGGAAAAAAGAAGATTAAGGGGGGACATGATAGCGGTTTTCAAATATCTAAAAGGGTGTCACAAGGAGGAAGGAGAAAATTTGTTCCTCTTGGTTTCTGAGGACAGGACAAGGAGTAATGGGCTTAAAGTGCAGCAGGGGAGGTTTAGATTAGACATTAGGAAAAAATTCCTAACTGTCAGGGTGGTCAAATATTGGAATAAATTGCCAAGGGAGGTGGTGGAATCTCCCTCTCTGGAGATATTTAAGAACAGGTTAGATAGACATCTGTCAGGGATGGTGTAGACGGAGCTTGGCCCTGCCTTGAGGGCGGGGGGCTGGACTCGATGACCTCTCGAGGTCCCTTCCAGTCCTATGATTCTATCTCCAATTTCTCCACATTTTTCTTGAAATGTGGTGCCCAGAACTGGACATAATACTCCAACTGAGACCTAATCAGCTCACAGTAGAGGGGGAAAATGATTTATTGTATTGTGAGCAAGACCCTCCTGTTAATGCATCCCAGGATCATGTTTGCTTTTTTTGAAACAGCATCACACTGTTAACTAACATTTAACTTGTGGTCAACTATGGATCCCTACATCCCTTTCTGCAGTACTGCCCCCTAGACAGTCCCTTCCTGTTCTGTTTGTGTGAAACTGATTGTTCCTTCCTAAGTGGAGCACTTTGCATTTGTCCCTATTAAACTTCATTCTATTGAGCTCAGACCATTCCTGCAGTTGGTCCAGATCATTTTAAATTAGGACCCTATCCTCAAAAGCACTAGTCACCCCACCCAGCTTGGTATCATCTGCAAACTTAATAAGCGTCCTCTCTAGGCCAATATCTAAATCGTTGATGAAGATATGGAACAGAACTGGTTCCAAAACAGACCTCTGCAGAACCCCACTTAAGCCCTTCCAGCAGGGTTGTGAACCATTAATAACTACTCTCTGAGGGTATGTCTACACTACCCCGCTAGTTCGAACTAGGAGGGTAATGTAGGCATACTGCACTTGCAAATGAAGCCCGGGATTTGAATTTCCCGGGCTTCATTTGCATAAGCGGGGAGCCGCCATGTTTAAAACCCCGCTGGTTCAAACCCCGTGCAGCGCAGCTACATGGGGCTCGAACTAGGTAGTTCGGACTAGGGTGCCTATTCCGAACTACCAGTACACCTCGTGTAGTTCGAACTAGCGGGGTAGTGTAGACATACCCTGAGTGGTTATCCAGCCAGTTATGCACCCACCTTATAGTAGCCCCATCTAAGTTGTATTTGCCTCGTTTATTGGTAAGATTATGCGAGACCATGTAAAATGCCTTACTAAATTCTGGGGTTGTGTCTACGCTGGTAGACACCGGACTGTCTGCTTCAAAACTGGACACCTAGGAACGCTACTTCTATCCCCACAGGACTCTGGGACCAGGCCCTGGAGAAGCACAACACGGGTGTAGGCAGAGGACAGGCTTGACAGATGCTTTCAACAAAAATACCAGACACATGTGACGTGACATCACAACCTATCTTCTATCTGATTTAGAAAACAGCCGACATTTCTATTTCCTCAATTTGTTTTCTGAACAGAAAGCTCAACTACTGGACCCCTGGCTACCCCCCGGAGGCGGGGCGTTGGGCTTGAGCCGGGGTTCAAACCCTGGGGGGCTGGGGCTGCAGCAGAGACCTCCCCTGAGGGTCTTTCGGGTCAGACCCTGCTGGAAAAGGCCGGAAATTAGCGCTGGGCAGGAAGCAGCATTTTCAATGTTGACATGAAAATCCACAAGTTCATCTCCCTCTCCCCCGCCCCCGTTCTGATAGAAACCCCCCTGCCCCGCACAGTGAAGTTCCCAGGGAGGAGCCAGTGAGTCTGGAAGAGGAGACGTTTGAAGAACAGCTAAGGGGCTGGTAGCGCTTTGGAGACAGAGACCGGGGAACAGGAACTGTGCTCCGCCCGCTGCTGCGGACACGGCTGGAGGCGCAGCTCCATTGAGCAATGAGGCGGGGTGCGCAGAGAGACCCACGGAAACACCCCGCTTGGAATTAGGCCTGTGGCCCAGGTATTGGGGGGGGCTACTCTGCCCCTCACCCCTTCTCCTCCCCCCCTTTCATCCCCCCACGCAACCCCTTTCGCTTTCGGCCGCCTGCGTGCAGCCCTTTGCTGCCCGGGCTGAACGCCACTTACCTAGTGTGAACCCACGGCCCCACCTTTGGGAAGGGAGTGTGGGGGGGTGCAGTGTAGAAAGCGCCTTCCCCAGGAATTGTGTTGTCGGGGTTCAATGAGCATGCGGAGTAATTCGCCACGGGATTGGCGCAGAGATACAGGCGGGTGAGGATTATTTGCTGGTTCGCACTTTTCGGCATCACGCTCCTCCCCCTTTGATTTTTTTTTGAACCCCTTTCTCCCGCCCCCACAACAACACTCGAGGGGAAAAAAACTGACCAGGGCAGCAAAACTTGATGGGAGGGGGGAGGCTGGGTCCCCCTGGAATTTCTGCACGCCCCCCCCATTTGGGACCCCTGATCAAACTCTGCTCTGGTGGGCGAGGGGTACCAGGGAAAATCCACAGCACCGAGCGCAAAGGCCCAGCGCCGGCCGGGCAGGGTCCGATTTGCAGCAAGGGGACTAGCGCGTTCTAAGGCCGTGTCTATGGGTCCCCGCCGTTCCTCCTGGGACGAGCACGTAGAAAGCCCTGCAGCAGAGCTGCACTGAACTCCTTGGCACGAAGGAAGCACTACCTGATGGCAAATTCCTGCTCCTCAGGTTAATCGCTCCTCCCCTACCTGTACCCAGCTCTTAAGTATCAGGCCAATTCTAGGAAAGGCCTGTAACTCTGGCTTTCAAAAATACTGAATATGGCTAATTGAATAAGATCTCCTTAAGGCAGAGACTGAGAAACAATCGCCTGGAGACTGTGATGCTTTGGATTCCCTCTCCCCCCCCTCCCCCCCCAACAAGGCAGCTTGGCTGGTGCTCTAGCCAGGTGGTGGAGTGGCTTCAAGGTTTCTTTCCCCCTCTTCTACACATCACTGGAGCAGGGGGGAAGAGGTCCAGGTTGGATATTAGGAAAAACTATTTCCTAGGCGAGTGGGGAAACACTGGGATGGGCTCCCTAGGCAGGGGGTAGAATCTCTATCCCTAGAGGTTTTTAAGTCTTGGCTGGGTTGATTTAGTTGGGGCAGCTCTGCTCCTCACCCCGCCCCTGGAGCTACTTTCGCTGTCGGCCCAGGCCCTGGCTGCAGGGTGGTGTCTAGGGCCTGCACTGCCCCCCCTTTTTCTCGCCCCCCCCCCCCTCCCCGTTTCTTAACCTGTCTTCCAATCACGGCTCATAACAGGGCAGAACAGCTGTTGCAGGTCGCTGACCAGCCACACTGATTTAGCTGACTGGCCAGACCCTGCTCCTCAGATGGGGCTTGGGATTCTTTCAAAGCTCTGCCGGACACATTTTAGCTGTCACACACCCAGCTGTGCTCCACTAAGTGACCTCAGCTCTACATTTGAGAGACTCTAGGAGTTTTTGAACAAACAGTAAGAGCTGTAACACCAGTGGCACTCACAAGTGAACAACATCAGAATGGCCACACTGGGGAGACAAAAGGTCCATCCAACCCAGTGGCCAATGCCAGGTGCCTAAGAGGGAGTGAACAGAACAGGGAATCATCTTGTGATCCCTCCCGTCGCCCATTCCCAGCTTCTGACAAACAGAGGCTGGGGACACCATCCCTGCCCAGCCTGGCCACTAGCCATTCATGACAAGCAGTGTGATTTAATTATTACCCAACTAGCCAATTAGCCTGTCATAACACGGGATTTCCAGGTCTCTCCTCCACATAGGTCTTCTCTCCTGAGCCTGCGGTCTCTCTTCCCTCCATCTCTCTCTCTCTCCCTCTCCCTCCTCCTACAGCCTCCCCCCCCCCCTCAGCTTTCCTCCCCCTCCTGCCTCTCACTTGAGGGACGGCGGAGCCCAAATGGCCATTCGAGCTACGCACTCCCCATGCTGCATGGGGGAGGCGGAGCCCAAACGGTCTCTTGCGCCTCTTGCTCCCACACGGCGGCCTGGCTGAGCAGCGCCGAAGTCAGCCGAGCGCCACGGCAGGAGGCGAAGGGGAGCAGGACGGTGATGTAAATGGGCACATGCTTTTTCCACCAGGCACTGGGCTGCATGCGCAGAGAGGCTGTTAGTGTCCAGCTGCGCGACTCCAACTGTACATTTGGACAGACATGTGCTGCCGCCCCCTGCCTGATCAACTTTTCAGGGCAAAATCCCAGACGTTTTTTGCCAAATTTCACATCTGTTGATGTACCCCCCCAGGCTTCTCTGGTGTACCCCTCAGGGTACTTGTAACACTGGTCTAGGATGCATTTCTTCAGGCCTTGGGGACCTGCAGACATCTAACGTTTCTAAGTGATTTTTAACTTATCCTATTTTAACTATTTCCTGTCTAAACCTACCCCGTTTCCACTGGAATTCATAAGGACTTAAGGTTTACAAAATTAAATCAGCTTCCCTCAGGGATGCTACCCTCAGTTTTCTACTATACACATGTTCTTTAAAAATATAAACACGCTATTTACATACACACCCATCTGTCCTCACAGTCCAGTGTTCTCCTCATGCCCACGGCTTCTTTCCATGCTCCCCCATCTTTCTCAGCAGGGCCTCCAAACCAGCTGCAGGAGTTTGAATCCTTCTCCCAGGCTGCAGGGCTCACCCAGTCACTTTGTTCCACAGCTGAAGTGACAGCACGTCTCCAGTCAGCCCCGCAGGACACCACTGGTGACTGGCCCAGCCCTGCGGCTCCCACCCAGGTCTCTGATTGGGAAGGACACTGCAGGTTCAGCTGCTCTTTGCTAGTTTCCAAGTCAGAAGCTTCCCCTCCCTTCCCTGTGCCATAGGCTTGAGCTTGGGCTTCTATCCCCTGCGTCCACTCCCAGCAGGCCTTGCTGGCATCTGTCCCACCAGGCTGCCTGTACTGGCTGATGGCTTTGGGACTGGAAAACCCCCAGGGTTGAAATGGTGGGTGCTGAGAAGAGGTGAAAGTAGGTGGGCACCCCAAACGGGCCGATGGGTGGCAGAGACTCCCGGGGGGGGGGGAGCTCTGCGCTGTCCTTCAACGAGCGTCTCTCTTCCTTGCTGCTGGGGCTGCCCCTCTTCGTCAGCACATGGAGTGCCGCACACGCTGAGGCAGCTTGGGACAGCCCCAATGACAGGACCAGGCTGCCTCTTCCAGGCCATGGTCACTTCATTTTGCCTTCTGGATTCTGGGCAGGTTTGCTGCAGATCCAGCGTTCACTGTTCTGGCAGCTTGAACTGGCAACCCCTCTCTGGCTCAGAAAACCGCATTGTTCTCCGCCTGCGATTGGAAACCTGCAACAGCAACAAACCATAAACAACCCTGCACGGGTGCAAGAGCAGCTTCCCCAGCAGTGAAAATCCAGCCCTGAGCAATTCACCTCAGGTCACACTGCAAATATAGGGGGAAATCAGGCACTGAACCCCCATTGCCCAAATCACAGGCCCAGGCTGTAACCACAAGGCCAGTCTCTTGTTTTAAATAGAAGCCGCAACATTTACTGAGTTAATAGAAGAAAAGGGGACTCACCAGTTGTTGAAGTCGGTGCCATTGGCCCATTTCCAGATCTGGCCTGGTTCCCTGTGGAGCCCGATCCACTGGTCAAAGATTCCTTTACTGCGCCCCAGGAAATCCTTTATTCAAAACATAAAAGCCAATGTACATTAGACAGCTGCCTCTCTGGGTTCTCTGCAACCTACCCAGGCCACTGGGCAGGGGGGCCAGAGGCTGGGAATTTTGCATCACGCAGTGGGAAGTTTGCATTTTGCCCTGATTCAGGAGAGAAACAAATGTCAAATGATCGGAATTTCCCGCTGATGCAATTTCCGACTTTCAATCAGCTCCGTTATTTAGCAGCTCAGCTTCTTAGCAGCATCTAGACCCTGAGCACACCTGTGTTCTTAGCAACTTCTCTCGATTTTACCGAGAATCTCCTGCTGTTTGGTTCTTTTCTTAACACCCAGCGCCTGGAGATTACAAGAGTCTCGTCTTTCATTTAAAAGGTGAGTTTCTAGCCCTTGTGGCTGCAGAGAAAATGTGACCCCCTAAAAGCTACAACATGGAAACATAGCACTCTCAGAGCTCATGGAAGAAGGGGGCTGTGCCCATGAAGGCTCATGGTCCCATCTGCATGTTTCATTAGTCTTTAAGGTGCTACTAGACTATTTGTTGTTTAAGTTTTTCCAATTACAGACCAACTCGCTCTCCCCTGAAACGCTCAGAGCGGTTGTTCTAAAGTCAGTCACATGGTTTTGAAGAGCCCCATGCACAGTTACCAAATGCTGGTCTGGCAAGGCTGCTCCTGACACATAAAAGGGGCTGGGAAGCATCTGTATTCCCCCGCTGGGAATTCCCTAGGAGCAGAGGGTTGGCACACGAGCCCCACGTAGCTCCGACTCCCTGCCCAGCGTCTGGGGAGGATCGGGGGTGGGCGGAGCACTTAGAGCTCCAGCTTTTGTGGACTGGGAGAAGTTGCCCTAAACACAAGCAGCATCTGGGGCCAGGCCAACCCCAGGACAAGCCCAGCCTAGAGCCGCCTTTGCCACCCCTACCCCGTGCAGCCCAGAATCTGTCTCACCATCTCCTGCTGCGAGTCAATCCCCACCAGGGAAGCACCGAGGGCAGAGCAGTTCTTCTGGCTGTCGGTCCAGTTTGCTTCCAGCTCTGAGAAATAGTAACACTTCCCCAGGTACCCGACCCAGCCGTCGGGACAGGCAGCTCCAGCCGGGCACGGCTCACGTGTCTTGGCTGGAGATGAGAAAGCAGCAGGGTGAGAGATTTTCCCGTTTCCCTCTGTAGCCAAGGGACTAAGTCTCCAGTGACACTAACAAGGAACCGACCCTGACCCTCCACACACACACACACTCTACCCCAAGGTTAGCTGAGCTTGTGCCAAGACATTTTCCCCTTTGCAACAGGGAGAGGACAGTGCCTCCCTCCTCACTCCCTACCGCCGCATGCTCTGGGTTGGAGCCACATTTCCTGCTTGGGCTCCTTTGCTGCAGCCCCAGTTTTGCCCCCCTGCAGGTGCAGATGCTGCCAGTGAGACCCTGAGCACCAGGTGCAGAGAGATGGTCAGTGCAGGCTCCACACTCACCTGTGCAGGCAATGAGGACGCTGATAAAAATGAGGTTGAGAACCAGGCTCAGCACGGCCAGGGGAAGTGCCCGGGCCTTCAATGCAGAGAGCCAACCTGTAACAGACGGAGCCGTTAGCGCTCACAGCATCCGCTGGAAGTTGCCTGTGAAGGGGGATAGTTTGCAACTAGAGGGAAAAGCTCGAGGAGTCGATGGAATTTCCATTAACTACTTCACTAGTCGATAGGCACTTCCGCATTCCTCCCCATTGGGGCTCTTGTGCATTTCAAAGTGGAAGCACTCCTCAGAATCCCCCGCTGACGCCAGGCTCCATGTGGAGCTGCCGCATTGAAATGCCGCACCACATGCAGCTGGGGTCAGCTGGGGACTGATTCTGGGCTCTGCATGGCATCTTCAGAGAACCCAGAGTCAGCGGGGGACCTCTGCCTGCTGATTCCAGGGCTCTGCGTGCTTTGAAATGCCGCGCTGGAGTCCGGAATCAGCTGGGGACTCAGCTGATCTCAGGTTCTGCAGAAATGCTGCACAGAGTTGGGGGTCAGCTAGGGAGTCCCCAGCTGACCCCGGGCTCCATGTGGCACTACTGCTTTGAAACACTGTGGAGATGTTTCAAAGGAGCAGCGCTGCACAGCTGATCCTGGGCTCCATGCAGCACTGCCACTTTGAAGTACCCCTTATTACTAGTCCTTCACGTCCTTAGTTTATACAGCAAAATCATTCTCAAATAACTAGTGTTATTTCAAAATAACTTTGGGTATGTCTACACTACGTCAACAGGAAGAGGTACTTCTCGGTGATCCTGCAGGCCGTGTCTGACCACCAGGGCCAGTTTACAGACATCAATGTGGTCTGGTCCGGCAAGGCACACGACACGGGGGTATACCGCAACTCCTCCGTGTGCCAGAGGCTGCACGCCGGGACTTTCTTCCCCGACTGTCACATCAGGGTCAGGGACGTGGACATGCCAGTGTCCCTGGTGGGGGATGTGACCTACCCCCTACAGCCCTGGCTCATGAAGCCCTACGTGGGACACCTCAGCCCCTCCTGGCAGGCTTTCAATCCCAGGCTCAGCAGGGCTCGTATCATGGTTGAGGGGGTCTTCGGCCGACTGAAAGCCCAATTTAGATGCCTCCTCACCCACCTCGACCTCTCCCAGCACAATATTCCTCCCGTGGTGACAGCGTGCTGTCTATCTGAGGGCCTTTAAAAGCCTAAATATTTGGAGGCTGGAAGGGAGAGTGAGAGGATGAAAGAAAGGCAGCTAGGGAGGGAGCCAGCCTATCGAAGGCTCCCTATCATTGAGACCTGCTGCAAAACCCCCAGATTTGGGGACTAAGGGGAGGATGCATACTCGGTGGAGGCTTGGGGAAGAGGGGCCCTTGCCACAGGCTGTTATTTGGGATTAACTTTGTTGTATAAACATAATCTTTCAGAGATTTCCCCCTTCCGTGAGAACGTTATCAGTAGGGATATGAAAGTGTGAACGTGAACACTGTTAACCTTCACAGTTACATGCAGCGCTGTCCTTCCAGGGCTGCTGCCTCTAGATCAGAGGCAGCAGCATGGGGGGGGTGGGAGAGTGCAGGCAGAAGCTGGTGTCCGCAGGCAGCCACCACTCCCCCTGCATATAAATGTGTAACCGGAGACCTGGGGGGTGTTTATTGGTTAGAGCGAAGCGGCTGTGTCGGTGGGAGCCGTTCCCTGCCCACCCACACTGTAACACGGTGGACGTGGCCTGGCCAGAGCAGCCCACAGCTCTCCAGCCTGGCTGGCCCATTGTGCCATGCCTGCCCGTTTAAGCAGTTAACTCATTGAAAAGGGGCTTATAGCTCAGATCTAAGGCCACAGACTGCAGCAGTCTGACCTAATGGTCTGTTGAGGCCTTGGGAAGGGGACGTTGTAAGAAGGCCCCAGAGAGGTCACGGTACCCGTGGGACAGACTGTGCTGCTCTCTTCACCCGTCGGAGGGATTCTCACAGAAGCTTCTGGCTCCATCCTCTCAGCAGCACACGACTCGTTTCCCACCTCTGCTCTCTCTGACAGATGTGGGGGCTCCAAAAGCGGAGACATGGGCACTTGAACCTCCATTCTGCAGCCAGTGGTAGCTACGGCCTGTTCCCGCTGGGTCTGGCAGGGCCGGCAGAGCCCTTCCTAAGGGCAATTTCAAAGCAGCTCCCTCAATTACAGTGCAGGCGCGGGTTGGCTACGTGGGGTGATCAGTGAACCCCTCTTTCAAATATAGTTTGCTGGTGAATTTGGCCCGAATACGTCGATCAGCCAAGCTGGGTCTGTGCCCTGGTCCAACGAGCTGCTCCAAAGCTCTCCTGGGCGCTGCTTCTATCCTCAGGACCAGCCCGGCCTCGGCAGTTGCCGACCAAAACACCCTCAGGTGCTGAAGGATCCTGGCTCCAAGTCTCTTCCCTGGCACCCGGCGGGGGCTTACCTGGCGGGTTCCTGTGGAGAGAATTGCCGGGTCACTCGTGCTGGCTGGTGTCGCTGGTTTATTTGCCAAGCCTCAGCCCTGCACATCCAGGGGTGGTGGAGCCAACAGAGCTGGGGCTGCCCTGGTCTCTCTTTAGCCGCTGTCAGCTGAAGGCTCCCAAAGCCCCCGACAGACACAGAGAGGTGAGTGCTGGATGGGCCAGTTCCATGGACAGAGAGTGGGGCCAGGCCCCAGGCTGGTGTGACTTGGGGCATCTGCACTGAAATCCCCTAGCCCAGCCCCCCAGCTGGTGAAATGACCTAGCGCCCCACTGGGGTCAGATCCCCAGCTCTGATTGATTGGCTGTGTCTGTTCCTACCAGTGATACTCAGATAATGTTAGATAATAACATGCATTCTGGCCTTGTGTTTAATTTCTAAATAGGTTTCTATGTGAATGTTGAAATGAGAAAATAAATTAAATTAACCAGATTTGATGCTATTGGACACCCAATAACTCAGGAAATGTTTCAACAGGGTGTGTGACGGGGCGAGGCAGCCCCACACTGAACCTGCAGAGCCCAGCCAGGGTTACCTGGCTGCAGAGTCCTCTCCCTCGCAGCCCTACTGAGCATGCCCGGGCTGTAGCTCCACTATAAAAGCCTGGGGAAGGACTCACGCTGGAGAGACAGCCGGAGGAGAAGGACCTGTGAAGGGGGCTCCTGCACAGCTGTTGCCAGAGTCTCCAGGACAGGCAGGTGGGGACACGGAGTTGATCTGGTACGACCCAGGGGATAGCCTGCTGAGGAGATGCTGGCCCGGAAGTTGCAGCAAGCTGGGTGAGTACAGGGGAAGGAACCCCAGGGAACCAGGTAGTAAGTTGCCCAGGGCAGGAGCGGGAGCCACCTCTGCCACCCAGAGAACCTTGGTGTGTTTTGGCCGGATTGCCCTGCCGAGGGTGTGACCTGCTACCTGGTCACTCTCCGGCCCTGGGCCAGGATCCGGTGGAGTAGGGTGGGCCTGGGTCCCCCTACCTGGGGTGTGTCCCTGCTACAACCCTAAACTGTTCTGGACTCAGGCCGGAGGGCCTTGGACTTAAGAGGGTAGGCGAGAGTGACCTGCCACAGGGTGAGAGTGACATATTGTGTTGAGCTGTGGCATTATAAAAGCCTCATTTTTCTCTTTCTATGTGTCATTCACACCACCTTTTAATGATGCTCAGTAATAATTTGGATTCACTTATCTTTTAGTTGAACTAATCTTCTGCTTTACTAGTGGCAGAGAGGGAGCCATGTTAGTCTGTAACTTAAAAAAATCTTAAATAACGGTCCAACGACCATCCCAGATAGATGTCTGTCTAACCTGCCCTTAAATATCTCACACAATGGAGAGTCCACAACCTCCCTAGGCAACTTATTTCAGCACTCTGACAGTTACTCCATTTTTCCTAATGTCCAACCTAAACCTCCCTTGCTGAAATTTAAGCCCATTGCTTCTTGTCCTGTCCTGTCAGAGGCCAAGAAGAACAATTTTTCTCCCTCCTCCTCGTGATACCCTTTTAGATACTTGAAAACTGCTATCATGTGCCCTCTCAGTCGTCTCTTTTGCAAACTAAACAAGCCGATGGTTGCCAGGTATCCGATTTTGAACCAGACAGTCCAGTATTTGAGCTTTCTGTTCAGAAAACAAATTGAGAAAATAGAAATGTCCGGTATTTTCTAAATAAGATATAATGTAGATTGTGATGTTATGTCAAGTGTGTCCATTATTTTCGTTGAAACCATCTGGCAACCCTAGAGAAGCCCAGTTCTTTCAGTATTCCCTCTTCGCTCATGTTCTCTGCACCTTGTTGCTCTGCTCTGGACCATCTCCAATTTCTCCACATTTTTCTTGAAATGTGGTGCCAAGAACTGGACATAATACTCCAACTGAGACCTAATCAGCTCACAGAGGGAGAAAATGATTTATTGTATTGTGAGCAAGACCCTCCTGTTAATGCATCCCAGGATCATGTTTGCTTTTTTGCAACAGCATCACACTGTTAACTAACGTTTAACATTGGTCCAGATCACTTTAAATTAGGACCCTATCCTCAAAAGCACTAGTCACCCCACCCAGCTTGGTATCATCTGCAAACTTAATAAGCGTCCTCTCTAGGCCAATATCTAAATCGTTGATGAAGATATTGAACAGAACTGGTTCCAAAACAGACCTCTGCAGAACCCCACTTGTTATGCCCTTCCAGCAGGGTTGTGAACCATTAATAACTACTCTCTGAGTGGTTATCCAGCCAGTTATGCACCCCCCTTATAGTAGCCCCATCTAAGTTGTATTTGCCTCGTTTATTGATAAGAAGATCACGCGAGACCATGTCAAATGCCTTACTAAATTCTGATTTAGAAAATAGCCGACACTTCTATTTTCTCAATTTGTTTTCTGAACAGAAAGCTCAACTACTGGGCCCTTGGCCACCCTGTGGAGGCGGGACGTTGGGCTTGAGCCAGGGTTCAAACCCTGGGGGGCTGGGGCTGCAGCAGAGACCTCCCCTGAGGGTCTTTCGGGTCAGACCCTGCTGCAAAAGGCCAGAAGTTAGAGCTGGGCAGGAAGCAGCATTTTCAATGTTGACATGAAAATCCACAAGTTCATGTCCCTCTCCCCCGCCCCCGTTCTGATAGAAAACAGATGAGAATCCTGCTCTGCACAGTGAGATTCCAAGGGCGATTCAGGCGGGGCCAGTGAGTCTGGAACAGGCGACGCTGACAGAACAGCCAAGGGGCTGCCAGCACCGTGGAGACAAAGACCAGGGAGCTGGGATCGGGAACTGGGCACCGCCCGCTGCTGCGGACACGGCCGGAGGCGCAGCTCCATTGACCAGCGAGGCGGGGTGTGCAGAGAGACCCGCGGAAGCCCCGCGCTCGGAATTAGGCCTGTGGCCCAGGTAAGGGGGGGGCTACTCTGCCCCTCACTCCTTCCTCTACCCCCCGCTTCATCCCCCCACGCAACCCCTTTTGCTTTTGGCCGCCTGTGCGCAGCCCTTCAGGGTCGGGTCCCTGTGGGCGCTGCCAGGACCGCCGCTGCCGGATCTCTTCCCCCCTCCCCCCACGGGGTCCCGCTCACAGCTTTCCCAGTGGCCTGGCCCTGCCCCCTGCAAAAAGCCCAGGCAGCGCCTGCTGCCCCCCGTGAGACACGGAGATGTGCACAGGCCGCTGCCTGGGCTGGACACCGCTTAGCGAGTGTGAACCTGCTGCCCCCCCCCGTGTGTGTGTGTGAGATGGGGGGGGGAGTGTGCAATGTAGAAAGCACCTTCCCCAGGGATTGTGTGTTGTCACGGAGCATGGGCAGCAGTAACTCGACAAGGGTGTGATGCAGAGATGCAGGCGGGGTCAGAATCATTCGGTGGTTCCCACTTTTCGGCATCACGCCCCCTCCGCCCTTTATTTTTTTTTTAACCCCCTCTCCTCCAACCAAAACAAAAAAGCAGCAACACCGAGAGGAAAGCCAGCACGTGCCTCTTGCGGGTTCCGACTCGCCCCTCCTCCGCCCCCACGGCACGTAGAAACCTTGCGTGTGCCTACCCTGGGGCCAACCCCTGGCCGGAGCCTGTCCCAGGGGGAAACACCCCACCCCTCCTGCAGCAGGGCCAAACCCCCACAGCTGCCTGCCCCGTGGCCAAACCCCCTCCACAGCACGGCACGGCCCAGCCAACCCCCCCACTCCCGCAGCGCAGCCAACCCCCACAGGCGCCTGCCCTGGGACCAAACCCCCTTCTGTGGCGCGGCCTGGCCCAGCCCGGCCAGGCCAACACCTCTGCTCCCGCGCCACGGCCAAACCCCGGGGCCAACCAACACTCCTGCGGCACAGGGAAACCTCTGTGCTCGACTTAACCCTCCCTTACTTCACCCGCTGGAGGGATGCCCCCAGAATCTTCTGGCTCCACCCTCTCAGCAGCAAACGACACATTTCCCCCCTCTGGTCTCTCTGACAGACGTGGGGGCTCCAAAAGCGGAGACATGGGCACTTGAACCTCCATTCTGCAGCCAGCGGTAGCTATGGCCTGTTCCCGCTGGGTCTGGCAGGGCCGGCAGAGCCCTTCCTAAGGGCAATTTCAAAGCAGCTCCCTCGACTACATCTGAGATGGAGTTTGGATACGTGGGGTGATCAGGGAACCTCTTTCAAGTATACCTTGATGGTGAGTTTGGCCTGAATACACTGACCAGCCAAGCTGGGTCTGAGTCCTGGTCCAACCGACTTGGGGCATCTGCACTGAAATCCCCTAGCCCAGCCCCCCAGCTGGTGAAATGACCTAGCGCCCCACTGGGGTCAGATCCCCAGCTCTGATTGATTGGCTGTGTCTGTTCTTACCAGTGATGCTCAGATAATGTTAGATAATAACATGCATTCTGGCCTTGTGTTTAATTTCTAAATAGGTTTCTTTGTGAATGTTGAAATGAGAAAATAAATTAAATTAACCAGATTTGACGCTATTGGACACCCAGTAACTCAGGAAATGTTTCAACAGGATGTGTGACGGAGCGAGGCAGCCCCACACTGAACCTGCAGAGCCCAGACGGGGTTACCTGGCTGCAGAGGCTCCTCCCTCACAGCCCTACCGAGAATGCCCGGGCTGTAGCTCCACTATAAAAGCCTGGGGAAGGACTCACTCTGGAGAGACAGCCGGAGGAGAAGGACCTGTGAAGGGGGCTCCTGCACAGCTGTTGCCAGAGACTCCAGGACAGGCAGGTGGGGACACTGAGGCGAGCTGGTACGACCCAGGGGATAGCCTGCCGAGGAGATGCTGGCCCGGTGGTCGCAGCAAGCTGGGTGAGTACAGGGGAAGGAACCCCAGGGAACCCTGTAGGAGGTGGCCCAGGGCAGGAGCCACCTCTCCCGCCCGAGGACCTCGGCCCGTTTTGGCCGGATTGCCCTGCCGAGGGAGTGACCCGCTACCCGGTCACTCTCAGGGCCCTGGGCCAGGATCTGGTGGAGTAGGGTGGGCCCGGGTGTCCCTACGTGGGGTGTGTCCCCGCTACAACCCTAAACTGTTCTGGACTCAGGCCGGAGGGCCTTGGACTTAAGAGGGTAGGTGGGAGTGGCCCACCACAGGGTGAGAGTGACATATTGTGTTGTGCTGTGGCATTATAAAAGCCTCATTTTTCTCTTTCTATGTGTCATTCACACCACCTTTTAATGATGCTCAGTAATCATCTGGATTCACTTATCTTTTAGTTGAACTAATATTCTACTTTACTAGTGGCAGAGAGGGAGCCGTGTTAGTCGGTAATTTAAAAAAATCTTAAACAACCGTCACTGTTCTGAAGTAACAATCATAGACTCACAGAACGCTAGAACTGGAAGGGCTCTCGAGAGGTCATCGAGTCCAGTCCCCTCACAGCAGGACCAAGCACTGTCTAGACCATCCCTGATAGACGTCCATCCCTGTGTTCCTTGCTGGCAGCCCTTAGGTGTCCGCCCTCACTCTTTAGGTGTGTCCTTGGCCCACTGAGTGCCATTGTCCCACAGGGCCTCGCTAACTAGCATGACCATAGGCCGGGCTCTGCCCAATGCTCAACCACATGCACTGAGTGGATGTCTTCAGAGAAACATTCACAATGACTCCAAGATCTTGCTGTTGACTAGTTGTAGCCAAATTAGTTCCCATCTTATTGTACTGACTTAGGCATGTGACTAGGGTTACCAGGTGGCTTTAAAAAAAACCCTGGACTCCCTAGATCTCAGTGGGGGGCGCACAGCTGGCAGGGGAGTGGGGCTGGCTGGTGGGGGAGGGAGGGGGAAAGGAGAGAACTGGCCAGCAGGAAGGAAGACTGGCAGGGGAGTGGGGTTGGGAGGTAGTGGGGCTGACCAGGAGGGAATTGGGGGCAGCAGGGCTGGCTGTGGGGGCAGTAGGGCTTGCTGGGAGGAATTTGGGAGGAGGAGGGGAGAACTGGCTGGCAGAAAGCAGGGCTGGTTGGTGGCAGTGGGGCTGGGTGGGGAAAATGGAGGAGGGTACCAGCCAGTGGGAAGCGGAGCAGGCAGGGAGGGGATATTGGGGGGGGGGGGAAGTGGGGTGAGAGAATCAGCTGGTGGGGAGTGGGACTGACCCGGGTGCACGGAGATCCCAGGGTGCTGCCTGTTCCCCACACTGTCCCGGGGAAGCAGGAGATAGTCCAGCCCTGGGGAATCCCTCCTGCCCCAGCCCCCCCCCCCCCATGTAATTGTGCACTGCCTGGCTGGTAGACACCGGACTGTCTGCTTCAAAACTGGACCCCTGGGAACCCTACTTCTATCCCCACAGGACTCTGGGACCAAGCCCTGGAGAAGCACAACACGGGAGCAGGCAGAGGACAGGTTTGCCAGACTGTTTTACCGGATGCACTTGACGTGACATCACAAGCTACGTTCCATCCGATTTAGAAAACAGCTGACACTTCTATTTCCTCAATTTGTTTTCTAAACAGAAAGCTCAACTACCGGACCCCTGGGCACCCCCCGGAGGCGGGGCGTTGGGCTTGAGCCGGGGTTCAAACCCTGGGGGGCTGCGGCTGCAGCGGAGACCTCCCCTGAGGCTCTTTCGGGTCAGACCCTGCTGCAAAAGGCCAGAAGTTAGAGGCGCAGCTCCACTGACCGAGGCGGGGCGCGCAAAGTGACCCGCGGAAACCCCCCGCTCGGAATTAGGCCTATGGCCCAGGTATGGGGGGGGCTACTCTGCCCCTCCCCCCTTTTCCTCCCCCCTTCTCCTCCCCCCCACGCAACCCCTTTCGCTTTCGGCCGCCTGCGCGCTGCCCTTTGCTGCCCTGGCTGAACGCCACTTACCTAGTGTGAACCCACGACCCCTGCTTTGGGAACGGGGCGTGTGTGGGGGGGGGGGGTGCAGTGTAGAAAGCCCCTTCCCCAGGAATTGTGTTTTCCGCGGTCACCGAGCATGCGGAGTAACTCGCCACGGGATTGGCGCAGAGACACAGGCGGGGTGCGGGTCATGCGCTGGTTCGCACTTTTCGGCATGACGCTCCTCACCCCTTTTTTGATTTTTTTTGAACCCCTTTCTCCCCCCCCCCCCCCCAAAAAAAAAACAACACTCGAGGGGGAAAAACTGACCAGGGCAGTGAAACTTGATGGGAGGGGGGGGAGGCTGGGTGCCCCTGGAATTTCTGCACCCCCCCCCCCCATTTGGGAACCCCTGATCAAACTCCGCTCTGGTGGGCGAGGGGCACCAGGGAAAATCCACAGCACCGAGCGCAAAGGCCCAGCGCCGGTGTAGCGAGCAAAAACACTAACTTCTCAGGATTTGCTACTTTGGGTAGCAAACCCGAACTGAGCAAACTCAGTGTCCCTCGCTGTAGCCGCTGCCCTCTCTCTGCCCTCACTGCCTCCTCAGATTTGCTTCCTCCTCTTTGGAGGTGTTTAAAATGATGAAGGGGGGCAAATTGCAGGGGGGGTAGTGTCTGGTTCTGAGCATGGGGCAGAAAATTACCGGCTGGAGGCATCAATCTTCTTTTTTTAGCTGCAGAAGAGGGGCGAAATTTGAAAAATCAGGGGGGTGGGGGGTGGTAGCCTTGGTTAAGCCCGGGTGGGGGGACACTGCCAGACACTGTGCATGGAGAAAACCCCCGTTTACGGAGGGGGACAGGTGGGAACAGTCACCCAGCAGGACAAGCCACCTGATGTCCTTGAAAATATCAGTTTTCCAGGGGCAAAGTCTTTTTTTTCTTTATTTTCCCTGGACGCTGCCTGTCAGCCCCCGAGCAGGGGGTGGGCTCCTGGGCTTGAGTTCTTAAAGGCACAGGCCTCCCAATTCCTAGACGGTCAATGCTTAGACACCACCGTTCCTCTGTAGGTGTACAAGTGTGAAATATTCTACATACAGTTCCTGTCTCAAACTCCACCTCTCACTTTTTTAGTATTTAATAGTTTTCTCTTTGTTTCTCTATCAGAAGTCACTGCATCTCCTTTCTCTTGTGTACTATGCTGATATGCTAAAGTCCCTCCCATCCACACCCTCTCCTGTACTGCAATCCCCTGACCCATGGCAGATCCCACACCTGTCCCCCAAACTCCCCCTAGCAAGCACCCCTCATGCACCCAAACTCCGTCCCAGATCCTCATCACCAAACAAGGGCAAGTATCGGAGGGGTAGCCGTGTTAGTCTGAATATGAAGAATCGTTGAGGAGTCCTGTGGCACTATCTTCAGTTCGTCTATAAGGTGCCACAGGATTCCTCGCCAACATGGCCAAGTGAAATTTTAGTGATTCCTCCCATAGTCAATGGGGACATGGGTCAGAGAACTCAGAGCAGGGGGCTCCAACATTTTGAAAGTGCAATCCAATATATACCTTATATATAAATACCCTTTTCCCGCTTCCTTCTTACCCCTTCTCCAAGTCCCAGATCCTGCACCCTCTATCCTCCCTCTCTTGCCCATCCTCAATCTCTTTCATCAGCCTGGGACAGACGGTTGGGTGCACATGCTCTGGTCTTTGCTTAAGGGATCTGGAGTGCGAGAAGGGCTCTGATCAGCTCTTGGAGCATGCATTTACTGTGGTGTTCTAGGTGCAGGCTTTGGCAGGGTATTTGGATGCATGGGTGCTCAGAGCAATGATAAGGGCTTGGATACAGGACTGGGTTCATGCCAGGGGTAGGAGTTAGTTATGTATGCTCCATTTTGTCACTGCTGGTGACTCCTAGATGGTGGTGGAGTGTGCCTAAGGCAGGCTCACCCATGGCCTTGCCCTGTAACACTACCTAAAGCTGCAAGAAAACTCCATCCCTGGTCCTGTGTTGAAAGGATACAGAATGGTATATGTTGAACCCTGACATCAGCACCCCTCTTTTTCCTCCCCTGCCGTGCACACAAAGCAGCAGACTCCCAGGCGTGGTATCAGCTGCAAGGCAAAGTGCAGGACATCCACAGCAGTGGGGGGAGGGGCATTTAAGTGCTGGCACTTGATATCCTCTTGCCCACACCAGTCAGGATCACCTGACAGAGGATACAAGATCTACCAGTATATCCCTATCTACTGGTTGGTGACCACTGCCTCATAGCGACTGTCTGTCCAGGGTCAATGTGTCATATCATAAGAACATAAGAACGGCCGTACTGGGTCAGACCAAAGGTCCATCTAGCCCAGTATCCTGTCTACCGACTGGCCAGCACCAGGTGCCCCAGAGAGGGTGGACCGAAGACAATGATCAAGCGATTTGTCTCCTGCCATCCCTCTCCAGCCTCTGACAAACAGAGGCCAAGGACACCATTTTATCCCCTGGCTAATAGCCTTTTACGGACCTAACCTCCATGAATTTATCCAGCTTCTCTTTAAACTCTATTATAGTCCTAGCCTTCACAGCCTCCTCTGGCAAGGAGTTCCACAGGTTGACAACACGCTGTGTGAAGAAGAACTTCCTTTATTAGTTTTAAACCTGCTACCCATTAATTTCATTTGGTGTCCTCTAGTTCTTCTATTATGGGAACTAATAAATAACTTTTCTTTATCGGCCCTCTCCACACCACTCATGATTTTATAGACCTCTATCATATCCCCCCTCAGTCTCCTCTTTTTCTAAACTGAAAAGTCCCAGTCTCTTTAGCCTCCCCTCATATGGGACTCGTTCCAAACCCCTAATCATTTTAGTTGCCCTTTTCTGAACCCTTTCCAAGGCCAAAATATCTTTTTTTAGGTGAGGAGACCACATCTGTACACAGTATTCAAGATGTGGGCGTACCATAGTTTTATACAGGGGCAGTAAGATATTCTGGGTCTTATTTTCTATCCCTTTCCTAATAATTTCTAGCATCCTATTTGCCTTTTTGACCGCCGCTGCACACGGTGTGGAAGTTTTCAGAGAACTGTCCACGATAACTCCAAGATCTCTTTCCTGATTTGTCGTAGCCAAATTAGCCCCCGTCATACTGTACGTATAGTTGGGGTTATTTTTCCCGATGTGCATTACTTTACACTTATCCACATTAAATTTCATTTGCCATTTTGTTGCCCAATCACTCAGTTTGGTGAGATCTTCTTGGAGTCCCTCACAGTCTGCTTCTGACTTGACTATCCTAAACAGTTTGGTATCATCTGCAAACTTTACTACCTCACTGCTTACCCCTTTCTCCAGATCATTTATGAAGAAGTTGAAAAGGATTGGTCCCAGGACTGACCCTTGGGGTACACCACTAGTTACCCCTCTCCAATCTGAAAATTTACCATTTATTCCTACCTGTCTTTGTTTCCTATCTTTTAACCAGTTCTCAATCCAAGAAAGGACCTTCCCTCTTATCCCATGGCCATGTAATTTACACAAGTATACTATAATCCAAGTATACTATATCTACTGGATCCCCCTTGTCCGCATGTTTGTTAACCCCTTCAAAGAACTCTAATAGATTAGTAAGACAGGATTTCCTTTTACAGAAACCATGTTGACTTTTGTCCAACAAATTATGTTCTTCTACATGCTTCACTATTTTATTCTTTACTATTGTTTCGACTAGTTTGCCCGGTACTGAAGTTAGACTTACCGGTCTGTAATTGCCAGGATCGCCTCTAGAGCCCTTTTTAAATATTGGTGTCACGTTGGCTACCTTCCAGTCATTAGGTACGGAAGCCGATTTAAAGGATAGGTTACAAACCACAGATCATAGCTCAGCAATTTCCCATTTAAGTTCTTTTAGAACCCTTGGATGAATGCCATCTGGTCCCGGAGATTTGTTAACATTAAGTTTTTCTATTTGTTCCAAAACCTCCTCTAATAACACTTCAATCCGGGACAGTTCCTCAGATTCATCACCCACAAAGGACGGTGCAGATTCAGGAATCTCCCCAATGTCCTCAGCCGTGAAGACTGAAGCAAAGAAATCATTTAGTTTCTCCGCAATGGCTTTATCATCCTTGATTGCTCCTTTTATAGCTTGATCATCTAGGGGACCCACAGGCTTTTTAGCAGGCTTCCTGCTTCTAATGTACTTAAAAAACATTTTGTTATTTCTTTTTGAGTTTTTGGCTAGCTGTTCCTCAAAATCTTTTTTTGCTTTTCTTATTACATGTTTACACTTGATTTGACAGTGTTTCTGTTCCTTTCTATTTATCTCACTAGGATTGGACTACCACTTCTTAAAAGATACCTTTTTGTCCCTCACTGCTTCTTTTACATGGTGGTTAAGCCACGGTGACTCTTTTTTAGGTCTCTTGCTATGTTTTTTAATTTGGGGTAGACATTTAAGTTGAGCCTCTATTATGGTGTCTTTAAAAAGTTTCCATGCAGCTTTCAGGGATTTGGCTCTAGTCACTGTGCCTTTTAATTTCTGTTTAACTAACCTCCTCATTTTTGCATAATTCCCCTTTTTGAAATTAAATGCCAGGGTGCTGGACTGCTGAGGTGTTCTTCCCACCACAGGAATGTTGAATGTTATTATATTATGGTCACTATTCCAAAGCGGTCCTGTAACGGTTATATCCTGGACCTGATCCTGCACTCCACTCAGAACTAAATCGAGAATTGCCTCTCCCCTTGTGGGTTCCTGCACCAGCTGCTCCAAGAAGCAGTCATTTAAGCCATTGAGAAATTTGATCTCCACTTCTCTTCCAGAGGTGACATGTATTCAGTCAATATAGGGGTAATTAGAATCACCCATTATTATAGAGTTCTTTATTTTGGTAGCCTCTCTAATCTCCCTCAGCATTTCTATGTCAGTATCGCTGTCCTGGTCAGGTGGTCGGTAATATATCCCTACTGATAATTTCTTATTATTATATCACCGCAGGTCCAGCCCTGCTCCACCCAGCCTCGTACAAGGGCACTGCTTACAAACTGACATACAGTAGCCCTCCTGGCACTGAGCTGATGCCATCATGCTTCTTCTTATTGTGGGCAGGCCCATGCCGCACTGTGCTACCCTGCCTAGCACCCCTCTAGCCCCCTAAACCCAATGCCACAGCACCCAGAGACCCCCACAAATTACTACGCCTATTGCCCTCCCACAGACCGCTATGCCCTGTGCCCCCACATAATCCCCCACCAATATTCATTAACTGTTCAGTTCCCCCCATATTCCCACCAGCACAACTGCAGTGCTCCTCAGACCCCCCACGCTTCACAGTGCACTGACACCCATAGATCTATCTCCCCCACTGCACATCCCCCCTTCACTTCCCACCACCTCACCAGTCCACTGTCCACAATACCAAGCCTTGATAACAGGCGAGGGTCCAGACCCATCTGTGTTACTGTGCCTGCTGCCACAGTGCCATTGTATTTCCCTTAATAAAACTCAGTTGTGGTGTTTGGCTTGGCTATTTCACAACACCAACAGAAAGTGGAGGGTTGAATCTGAAATCATTGCCTTGATACTGACAGTCCCCTTGAAAAACGGTTAGAGTCCAATCGTCTAGGCTATCCACATTAACAGGGTGGTCAGGCTAATCAGGGAGCAAGGATGCTCTTAGTTTCCTGTGCTCTGTGTGTGCTTGATTACCCTTGTTCAGACACATTTGGCCCCAGCTTAGCATAGAGCTAGTCTTGCCAGATGTTTTCACCAATACTGCGCACACTTCCCATTACGTCACAATGGACATTCCATCGTCCTGATCACATGCTGAAGACAGTGCTATTGAATCAATAATACTTTATAAATTGTTTTCGAAAATAGAAAGTTAAAATAATGGACTGACTGCCTGTCTGTTCAAAACTGTACACCTGGGAACCCTACATAGAGCATTTCTCAGAGCTGAGCTGTGGATCTGAGCAGGGCCAGAGACACAGGTGCCACAAAATCAGCACAGGAAGCATGTCAGTGTTCGTAGCAGAGTCACAGAAGCAGGCCACAGAGCAGACTTGTGCTGTATTCAAAGCTGCAACAACCAGAGCCAGGGTGGCCAGACAATCATCCATGTGAACTAGACGCAGATTAGAATCATTTCTAAGGAACAGTGAAACTGGAGATGAGTCATAGGGGTGGAGCTGGAACCATCTGGAGCCAGTTTCATTCAGGGGGACACTGGGCAGTAGTCCTAGTGTACTGAGATTCCCCCAGGCAAGAGTACAGCTGCAACATGAGAGGATTTTTCCAGCGCCAGAGCACGTGTCTGAGCCACATCATGTCCGCACTACAGCCAGGTCCTGAGATGGGGCCTGTGACTTGTGATGAACAGAAATAACTTCCCTTGCATTCCTCATACACTGTGATATCCCAGGGTATGTCTACACTACAAAGTTAGTTCGAACTAACTTTCATAGCTGCTACACGAGCGCTCTGTTAGTTCGAATTTAATTCGAACTAACGGAGCGCTTAGTTCGAACTAGGTAATCCTCATTCCACGAGGATTAAGCCTAGTTCGAACTTACTAGTTTGAATTAAGGGCTGTGTAGACCCTTAATTCGAACTAGTGGGAGGCTAGCCCTCCCCAGGTTTCCCTGGTGGCCACTCTGGCCAACACCAGGGAAACTCTATTGCCCCCCTCCCAGCCCCGGAGCCCTTAAAGGGGCACGGGCTGGCTACGGTGCCCGTGCCAGGTGCAAGTCTGCCAGCACCCAGACAGCAGACCCTGCACCTGGCACAGATCAAGCCACCCACCCGATACCCCCCAGCCCTCCCCCTCTTCCCGGGACCAGGCTGGCGGCTCCTGGGAGTTTGCCCGGGACCGCAAGAGGCGGGCACCCGCCTGGTCTAGTGCGGACATCGTGGACCTTGTCCACAATCTCCGCACTAGGCACAGGAAAGTG